>NC_135234.1:397107453-397725265 GCF_051348905.1 Ranitomeya variabilis
TGGCTCATAATTTTCGGGGGGCGAGGTCCATACGGGGTCCGAAGAGGGGCGCGCTGGTTCATCTTCAGGAGTGGGCACTGCTTCATCTTCATCTTCATCTATGATGGGCGCTGCTTCTGTCCTGCTACGTCTGCGTGGCGGTTCCGCAGGACCTGAGGAGGAAGATGAGGAGGAGGAAGAGGAGGAAGAATCTGAAGAGTAAAGGAATGCGGGATCCTCTCCCTCACTATCAGTGTCGGAGGCAATGAGAGAATATGCCTCCTCCAATGAATAGCGCTGTTGGGATGAACGTGATGGGCGGGACATATTTTCGTGTGAATATGGTGCTTGAGTGTACTTTATTTATAACTGTATGTGTGTGTGTAGGGGGATAGTGATTGGTGAAAACTTGTCTGAAAAAGAAAAAGAAAAAGCTGAAAGAAAAAAAGCAAATAAGGAGAAAAAAATGCCTGTGAAAAGAAGTCTAAAACCGCAGGCCCTAGCTCTGATAAGTGAACCACGTCACTTATCAAAGTTCGGCAGCTGTTGGGTGTGTGAACGGGGATGTGGAAAAAAAAAGAAAAGGGAAGGCACGGGTTAGACGCGGCAGCTGGGTGAGCGCACAGGGATGGGAAAAAGAAAAGGGAAGACACGGGTTAGACGCGGCGGCTGTGTGAGCGCATGAGGATGGGAAAAAAATAAGAAACGGGAAGGCACGGGTTAGACGGCTGGATGCGTGCACGGGGATGTGAAAAAGAAAAGTGAGCATGAGTGTTGATCGGTGAAGTTCGTCACCAATCAACGCTTGGCGGCGCTAAGGGGGGTGAAAAAGAAAAGCGAGCACGAGTGTTGATCGGTGAACTGCATCAGAAATGAACGCTCGGCGGCTGCTAAATTTGGGCACGGAGGCTGTGCAAAGGGGGGGTGGAGGGGGGAAAGGGAATGGGGGATGGGGGGATGAAGAGAGATCGGGCCGGAATCGGTGATCAACACTTAGGCTATGTGCACACGTCAGGATTTCTAGCAGAAATTTTCCTGACAAAAACCGGACATTTCTGCCAGAAATGCGCATGCGTTTATTTCGCGTTTTTTTACACATTTTTGATGCGTTTTTTGTGCATTTTTTCATGTGTTTTTCCAAATGCATAGAATTGCGGGAAAAACGCAGAAAACCCGCAAAATTAATGAACATGCTGCTTTTTTATACTGCAATGCGTTTTTTTCACTGAAAAATATGCACCATGTGCACAAAACATGCAGAATGCATTCTAAATGATAGAATGCATAATGCATGCGTTTTTAATGAGTTTTTATAGCGTTTTTACAGCGAAAAAATGTGAAAAAACGCGAAAAATCCTGAATGTGTGCACATACCCTTACGTTTGTAGTCTCTCCTCTCTTCTGTCTTCTTTCTTCTGTGTTCTTTCTTTAGCAAGGATTGTGGTGTCACAGGCTACTGTGGCACCACAAGTCCCAGCACAGGAGGGGATCTGTCAGCGTGACCGCTCTGCAGGAATCCTCAACTAGTGTGTGGATTCCTGCAGAGCAGTCAGGCAGGTCAGGGACAGGTGACACAGGTCACAGAGCGGTCACACCGCTGTGACCTGTCATTGGTGGGATCGATGATCACATCGATCCCACTAATCAAAGGTGGCCCTGTTGATGCCGGTGTTGCTAGGCATCAGACTATGATTGGAGCTCACAGCTCCGATTCTAGGCAGGTCACCGGCAGGTGACCAGCAGGTGATCGGCAGGTCACCATCAGGACACAGCGCGGTCACACCGCTGCTGTGACCTGTGATTGGCGCGATCGACGATCACATCGATCGCGCCAAATCAGCTGCAGGCTCCGGCGTAGGATCGGTGCTACCTGGATCGGTGCTGTAATAGCACCGATCCAGGAAGTTACCGACAGGCGCGATCGATTTGATTGGCGTGATCGATGTGATCGTCGATCGCGCCAATCTGGGGGTTTTTGGCCGATGCCTGGCATTGCCAGGTACCGGCCTAGGATCAAGTACATCGGTACTCGATCCTAGCCTGGGACCTCACTGTTTCAGCCAATCTGATTGGCTGAAACAATGAGAAAGGCTGCGATTGGCTGTTCAGCATTGAACAGCCAATCACAGCGATCGGGAGGCTGAGGGGGGGTGGAGACAAGCCCTAGGATGCCGACACCATCTTCCTCTAGGTAAGATGGCGTCGGAATTTTAATACGATCACCAAGACTTAAGTCGCAGTGTCGCATTAAAGGGCATGACGTACTTTTCCGTCCATGGGAAGTAGGGCCCACCCCACATGGACGGAATAGTATGTCTAATGGCAGAAAGGGGATACATTCATAAAAAGACTGACATGTCAAACTTTTCATTAAAACCAATAGGACCCTGTGCATGGGTGCACATAATCCATTCAGACTCAGTCCTAAGGTGTAATTTGTGGTCATTTCCTTCCTTCTTGGGAGTGTGCACTCTCTCTATCCTCCTAGTGAACTTAGATGTCAAATGAAGATTACAAAAAGGGCAACCTCCACATCTGTGATTCCCCATGAACATGGTCAAAACAGAATTCATCATCTTTCCCACATCTCACTCTACCCCTCCACTAGACCGATCCATCAATGTTAATGGCTATTCACTTTCCCCAGTCCCACACGCCCGGTGCCTCGGGGTGATCCTTGACTCTGCCCTCTCTTTCAGCCACACATCCAAGCCCTTGCCTCCTCTTGCATCAAAAATATTTCCCGGATCTGCACATTCCTTGACCGCGACACCACAAAAACACTAGTGCATGCCCTTATCATCTCTCACCTTGACTACTGCAACCTCCTACTCTCTGGCCTCCCCTCTAGCACTCTGGCACCACTCCAATCAATCCTCCACTCTGCTGCCCGACTAATCTACCTGTCTCCCCGCTATTCCCCAGTCTCTCCCCTATGCCAAGCCTTTCACTGGCTTCCTATCGCCCAGAGACTCCAGTTAAAAACCCTTACTATGACATACAAAGCCATCCACAACTTGTCTCCTCCATACATCTGTGACTTGGTCTCCCGATACTTACCTACACACAACCTACGATCCTCTCAAGATCTCCTTCTCTACTCCCCTCTCATCTCTTCTTCCCATAACCGCATCCAAGACTTCTCCCGTGCTTCCCCCATACTCTGGAACTCTCTACCCCAACACATCAGACTCTCGCCTACCATAGAAACCTTCAAAAAGAACCTGAAGACTCACCTCTTCTGACAAGCCTACAGCCTGCAGTGATCCTCAACCTACTAAACCGCTGCATAACCAGCTCTACCTGTTATGAACCCAATGGCGAGGGTCTCAGAGAAACAAGTAAGTCTGCGACGTACAAAAATCCAGCTCATAGGGCAGTGGTAACTGGGTTGACCATATATCTACTCCTAACGCCAACACTAGCAGTAGCCGGGGAACATGCCTACGTTGGTCGCTAGATGTCTCGCGCCAGCCGGAGGACTAACTACCCCTAGAAGAGGAAAACAAAGACCTCTCTTGCCTCCAGAGAATAGACCCCAAAAGTAGGATAGTAGCCCCCCACAAATAATAACGGTGAGGTAAGAAGAAATGACAAACACAGAGATGAACTAGATTTTAGCAAAGAGAGGCCCACTTACTAATAGCAGAATGTAGTAAGATAACTTATATGGTCAACAAAAACCCTATCAAAATCCACGCTGGAGATTCAAGAACCCCCGAACCGTCTAACGGCCCGGGGGGAGAACACCAGCCACCCTAGAGCTTCCAGCAAGGTCAGGAAACAGATTATAAACAAGCTGGACAAAAATGCAAACCAAAACAAATAGCAAAAAGCAAGAAAGCAGACTTAGCTTAATCAAGCAGGAACCAGGATCAGTAGACAAGAGCACTACAGATTAGCTCTGATATCAACGTTGCCAGGCATTGAACTGAAGGTCCAGGGAGCTTATATAGCAACACCCCTGACCTAACGACCCAGGTGAGCATACAAGGGATGAATGACATACCCAGAGTCAAATCACTAGTAGCCACTAGAGGGAGCCAAAAGGTAAATTCACAACAGTACCCCCCCCTTAGTGAGGGGACACCGAACCCTCACCAAGACCACCAGGGCGATCAGGATGAGCGGCGTGAAAGGCACGAACTAAATCGGCCGCATGCACATCAGAGGCGACCACCCAGGAATTATCCTCCTGACCATAGCCCTTCCACTTGACCAGGTACTGAAGCCTCCGCCTGGAGAGACGAGAATCTAAGATCTTCTCCACCACGTACTCCAACTCGCCCTCAACCAACACCGGAGCAGGAGGCTCAGCAGAAGGAACCACAGGCACAACGTACCGCCGCAACAAGGACCTATGAAATACGTTGTGGATGGCAAACGACACCGGAAGATCCAGGCGAAAGGATACAGGATTAATGATTTCCAATATCTTGTAAGGACCAATGAAGCGAGGCTTAAATTTGGGAGAGGAGACCTTCATAGGAACAAATCGAGAAGACAGCCATACCAAATCCCCAACGCGAAGTCGGGGACCCACACCGCGGCGGCGGTTGGCAAAACGCTGAGCCTTCTCCTGTGACAACTTCAAGTTGTCCACCACATGCCCCCAGATCTGCTGCAACCTATCCACCACGGAATCCACCCCAGGACAGTCAGAAGGCTCCACATGTCCCGAGGAAAAATGAGGATGGAAACCAGAGTTGCAGAAAAATGGCGAAACCAAGGTGGCGGAATTAGCCCGATTATTAAGGGCAAATTCAGCCAACGGCAAGAAGGTCACCCAATCATCCTGATCAGAAGAGACAAAACACCTCAAATAAGCCTCCAGAGTCTGATTAGTTCGCTCCGTTTGTCCGTTAGTCTGGGGATGGAAAGCGGATGAAAACGACAACTCAATGCCCATCCTACCACAAAAGGATCGCCAGAACCTGGAAACAAACTGGGATCCTCTGTCCGACACAATATTCTCAGGAATGCCGTGCAAACGAACCACGTTCTGGAAGAACACAGGAACCAGATCAGAAGAGGAGGGCAGCTTAGGCAAAGGAACCAAATGGACCATCTTGGAGAAACGGTCACATATCACCCAGATGACAGACATGCCCTGAGACACCGGAAGATCAGAAATGAAATCCATAGAGATGTGTGTCCAAGGTCTCTTCGGGACAGGCAAGGGCAAGAGCAACCCGCTGGCACGAGAGCAGCAAGGCTTAGCTCGAGCACAAGTACCACAGGACTGTACAAATGACCGCACATCCCTTGACAAGGAAGGCCACCAAAAGGACCTGGCCACCAGATCTCTGGTGCCAAAAATTCCCGGGTGCCCTGCCAACACCGAGGAATGAACCTCGGAAATGACTCTGCTGGTCCATCTAGCAGGCACAAACAATCTGTCAGGTGGACAAGAGTCAGGCCTACCAGCCTGAAATCTCTGCAACACACGTCGCAGATCTGGAGAAATAGCAGACACGATAACTCCTTCCTTAAGAATACCCACAGGTTCAGCGACTCCAGGAGCATCAGGCACAAAGCTCCTAGACAGAGCATCGGCCTTCACATTCTTAGAACCTGGTAAATACGAGACCACAAAGTCAAAACGGGAGAAAAACAATGACCAGCGGGCCTGTCTAGGATTCAGGCGTTTAGCAGACTCGAGATACATCAGATTTTTGTGATCAGTCAAGACCACCACACGATGCTTAGCACCCTCGAGCCAATGACGCCACTCCTCAAATGCCCACTTCATGGCCAACAACTCCCGATTGCCCACATCATAATTTCGCTCTGCCGGCGAAAACTTCCTAGAGAAAAAGGCACAAGGTCTCATAGTAGAGCAACCAGGGCCTCTCTGCGACAAAACGGCCCCTGCCCCAATCTCCGAAGCATCCACCTCAACCTGAAAGGGAAGTGAGATGTCAGGCTGGCACAAAACAGGCGCCGAAGTAAACCGGCGTTTTAACTCCTGGAAAGCCTCCACGGCAGCAGGAGCCCAGTTAGCTACATCAGAGCCTTTCTTGGTCATATCCGTCAGCGGTTTAACAACGCTAGAGAAATTTGCGATAAAACGACGGTAGAAGTTAGCAAAACCCAAGAACTTCTGAAGACTCTTAACTGACGAGGGTTGAGTTCAATCATGAATAGCTCGGACCTTGACTGGATCCATCTCCACAGCAGAAGGGGAAAAAATGAACCCCAAAAAGGGAACCTTCTGTACACCAAAGAGACACTTTGAGCCTTTTACAAACAAAGAATTTTCACGCAGAATCTCAAAAACCATCCTGACCTGCTCCACATGCGAGTCCCAATCATCAGAAAAAAACAGAATATCATCCAGATAAACAATCAAAAATTTATCCAGATACTTCCGGAAAATGTCATGCATGAAGGACTGAAAAACTGAAGGTGCATTAGAGAGACCGAATGGCATCACCAAGTACTCAAAATGACCTTCGGGCGTATTGAATGCGGTTTTCCATTCATCGCCCTGCCTAATGCGCACAAGGTTGTACGCACCACGAAGGTCTATCTTGGTGAACCACTTGGCACCTTTAATCCGGGCAAACAAATCTGACAACAGCGGCAAAGGATACTGAAATTTGACAGTGATCTTATTTAAAAGCCGATAGTCAATACAAGGCCTCAAAGATCCGTCCTTTTTGGCCACAAAAAAGAATCCCGCACCAAGAGGGGAAGAAGAAGGACGGATATGCCCCTTCTCAAGAGACTCCTTGATATATGAACGCATCGCGGTATGTTCAGGTACCGACAGATTAAACAGTCTCCCCTTAGGAAACTTACTGCCAGGAATCAAATCTATTGCACAGTCACATTCCCTATGAGGAGGCAGTGCACTGGACTTAGACTCGCTGAAGACATCCTGATAATCAGACAAATACGCCGGAACTTCCGAAGGCGTAGAAGAAGCAATAGACAAGGGCAGGGAATCTCCATGAATTCCATGGCAGCCCCAACTTGACACTGACATAGCCTTCCAGTCCAAGACTGGATTATGGGTCTGTAACCATGGCAAACCCAAAACAACCAAATCATGCATTTTATGCAGAACAAGAAAACGTATTACCTCCCGATGTTCGGGAGTCATGCACATGGTAACCTGTGTCCAAAACTGCGGTTTATTTTTTGCCAATGGCGTAGAATCAATACCCCTAAGAGGGATAGGATTTTCCAATGGCTCAAGAACAAATCCGCAGCGCTTGGCAAATGACAGATCCATAAGGCTCAGGGCAGCACCCGAGTCCACAAACGCCATGACAGGATACGATGACAGTGAGCAAATCAAAGTTACAGATAGAATAAATTTAGGTTGCAAATTACCAATGGCGACCGGACTAACAACCTTAGTAAGACGTTTAGAGCATGCTGAGATAACATGTGTAGAATCACCACAGTAGTAACACAAGCCATTCTGGCGTCTATGAATTTTCCGCTCATTTCTAGTCAGGATTCTATCACATTGCATTAAATCAGGTGTCTGTTCAGACAACACCATGAGGGAATTAGCGGTTTTGCGCTCCCGCAACCGCCGGTCGATTTGAATAGCCAGGGCCATAGAATCATTCAGACCTGTGGGAATGGGAAAACCCACCATCACATTCTTAATGGCTTCAGAAAGGCCATTTCTAAAATTAGCAGCCAATGCACACTCGTTCCACTGGGTCAGCACGGACCATTTCCGAAATTTTTGGCAATACACTTCAGCCTCGTCCTGGCCCTGAGACATAGCCAGCAAGGCCTTTTCTGCCTGAATCTCAAGATTGGGTTCCTCATAAAGCAAACCGAGCGCCAGAAAAAACGCATCAATGTCAGCCAATGCCGGATCTCCTGGCGCCAGCGAGAAGGCCCAATCCTGAGGGTCGCCCCGTAAAAAAGAAATAACAATTTTTACTTGCTGAGCGGAGTCTCCAGATGAACAGGGTTTCAGGGACAAAAACAATTTACAATTATTCCTGAAATTTCTAAATTTAAATCGGTCTCCGGAAAACGGTTCAGGAATCGGTATCTTAGGTTCTGACATAGGACTTCTGATAACATAATCTTGTATGCCCTGCACACGAGCAGCAAGCTGGTCCACACTTGTAATCAAGGTCTGGACATTCATGTCTGCAGCAAACACAAGCCACTCAGAGGTAAAGGGGAAAAGAAAAAAAAATGAGAGAGAGAAAAAAAACCTCAGAACTTTCTTTCTTATAATCCCGCTTCTGCAATGCATTTAACATTTAATACTGGCCTGGCAAACTGTTATGACCCCAATGGCGAGGGTCTCAGAGAAACAAGTAAGTCTGCGACGTACAAAAATCCAGCTCATAGGGCAGTGGTAACTGGGTTGACCATATATCTACTCCTAACGCCAACACTAGCAGTAGCCGGGGAACATGCCTACGTTGGTCGCTAGATGTCTCGCGCCAGCCGGAGGACTAACTACCCCTAGAAGAGGAAAACAAAGACCTCTCTTGCCTCCAGAGAATAGACCCCAAAAGTAGGATAGTAGCCCCCCACAAATAATAACGGTGAGGTAAGAAGAAATGACAAACACAGAGATGAACTAGATTTTAGCAAAGAGAGGCCCACTTACTAATAGCAGAATGTAGTAAGATAACTTATATGGTCAACAAAAACCCTATCAAAATCCACGCTGGAGATTCAAGAACCCCCGAACCGTCTAACGGCCCGGGGGGAGAACACCAGCCACCCTAGAGCTTCCAGCAAGGTCAGGAAACAGATTATAAACAAGCTGGACAAAAATGCAAACCAAAACAAATAGCAAAAAGCAAGAAAGCAGACTTAGCTTAATCAAGCAGGAACCAGGATCAGTAGACAAGAGCACTACAGATTAGCTCTGATATCAACGTTGCCAGGCATTGAACTGAAGGTCCAGGGAGCTTATATAGCAACACCCCTGACCTAACGACCCAGGTGAGCATACAAGGGATGAATGACATACCCAGAGTCAAATCACTAGTAGCCACTAGAGGGAGCCAAAAGGTAAATTCACAACAGTACCCCCCCCTTAGTGAGGGGACACCGAACCCTCACCAAGACCACCAGGGCGATCAGGATGAGCGGCGTGAAAGGCACGAACTAAATCGGCCGCATGCACATCAGAGGCAACCACCCAGGAATTATCCTCCTGACCATAGCCCTTCCACTTGACCAGGTACTGAAGCCTCCGCCTGGAGAGACGAGAATCTAAGATCTTCTCCACCACGTACTCCAACTCGCCCTCAACCAACACCGGAGCAGGAGGCTCAGCAGAAGGAACCACAGGCACAACGTACCGCCGCAACAAGGACCTATGAAATACGTTGTGGATGGCAAACGACACCGGAAGATCCAGACGAAAGGATACAGGATTAATGATTTCCAATATCTTGTAAGGACCAATGAAGCGAGGCTTAAATTTGGGAGAGGAGACCTTCATAGGAACAAATCGAGAAGACAGCCATACCAAATCCCCAACGCGAAGTCGGGGACCCACACCGCGGCGGCGGTTGGCAAAACGCTGAGCCTTCTCCTGTGACAACTTCAAGTTGTCCACCACATGCCCCCAGATCCGCTGCAACCTATCCACCACGGAATCCACCCCAGGACAGTCAGAAGGCTCCACATGTCCCGAGGAAAAACGAGGATGGAAACCAGAGTTGCAGAAAAATGGCGAAACCAAGGTGGCGGAACTAGCCCGATTATTAAGGGCAAATTCAGCCAACGGCAAGAAGGTCACCCAATCATCCTGATCAGAAGAGACAAAACACCTCAAATAAGCCTCCAGAGTCTGATTAGTTCGCTCCGTTTGTCCGTTAGTCTGGGGATGGAAAGCGGATGAAAACGACAACTCAATGCCCATCCTACCACAAAAGGATCGCCAGAACCTGGAAACAAACTGGGATCCTCTGTCCGACACAATATTCTCAGGAATGCCGTGCAAACGAACCACGTTCTGGAAGAACACAGGAACCAGATCAGAAGAGGAGGGCAGCTTAGGCAAAGGAACCAAATGGACCATCTTGGAGAAACGGTCACATATCACCCAGATGACAGACATGCCCTGAGACACCGGAAGATCAGAAATGAAATCCATAGAGATGTGTGTCCAAGGTCTCTTCGGGACAGGCAAGGGCAAGAGCAACCCGCTGGCACGAGAGCAGCAAGGCTTAGCTTGAGCACAAGTACCACAGGACTGTACAAATGACCGCACATCCCTTGACAAGGAAGGCCACCAAAAGGACCTGGCCACCAGATCTCTGGTGCCAAAAATTCCCGGGTGCCCTGCCAACACCGAGGAATGAACCTCGGAAATAACTCTGCTGGTCCATCTAGCAGGCACAAACAATCTGTCAGGTGGACAAGAGTCAGGCCTACCAGCCTGAAATCTCTGCAACACACGTCGCAGATCTGGAGAAATAGCAGACACGATAACTCCTTCCTTAAGAATACCCACAGGTTCAGCGACTCCAGGAGCATCAGGCACAAAGCTCCTAGACAGAGCATCGGCCTTCACATTCTTAGAACCTGGTAAATACGAGACCACAAAGTCAAAACGGGAGAAAAACAATGACCAGCGGGCCTGTCTAGGATTCAGGCGTTTAGCAGACTCGAGATACATCAGATTTTTGTGATCAGTCAAGACCACCACACGATGCTTAGCACCCTCGAGCCAATGACGCCACTCCTCAAATGCCCACTTCATGGCCAACAACTCCCGATTGCCCACATCATAATTTCGCTCTGCCGGCGAAAACTTCCTAGAGAAAAAGGCACAAGGTCTCATAGTAGAGCAACCAGGGCCTCTCTGCGACAAAACGGCCCCTGCCCCAATCTCCGAAGCATCCACCTCAACCTGAAAGGGAAGTGAGATGTCAGGCTGGCACAAAACAGGCGCCGAAGTAAACCGGCGTTTTAACTCCTGGAAAGCCTCCACGGCAGCAGGAGCCCAGTTAGCTACATCAGAGCCTTTCTTGGTCATATCCGTCAGCGGTTTAACAACGCTAGAGAAATTTGCGATAAAACGACGGTAGAAGTTAGCAAAACCCAAGAACTTCTGAAGACTCTTAACTGACGAGGGTTGAGTCCAATCATGAATAGCTCGGACCTTGACTGGATCCATCTCCACAGCAGAAGGGGAAAAAATGAACCCCAAAAAGGGAACCTTCTGTACACCAAAGAGACACTTTGAGCCTTTTACAAACAAAGAATTTTCACGCAGAATCTCAAAAACCATCCTGACCTGCTCCACATGCGAGTCCCAATCATCAGAAAAAACCAGAATATCATCCAGATAAACAATCAAAAATTTATCCAGATACTTCCGGAAAATGTCATGCATGAAGGACTGAAAAACTGAAGGTGCATTAGAGAGACCGAATGGCATCACCAAGTACTCAAAATGACCTTCGGGCGTATTGAATGCGGTTTTCCATTCATCGCCCTGCCTAATGCGCACAAGGTTGTACGCACCACGAAGGTCTATCTTGGTGAACCACTTGGCACCTTTAATCCGGGCAAACAAATCTGACAACAGCGGCAAAGGATACTGAAATTTGACAGTGATCTTATTTAAAAGCCGATAGTCAATACAAGGCCTCAAAGATCCGTCCTTTTTGGCCACAAAAAAGAATCCCGCACCAAGAGGGGAAGAAGAAGGACGGATATGCCCCTTCTCAAGAGACTCCTTGATATATGAACGCATCGCGGTATGTTCAGGTACCGACAGATTAAACAGTCTCCCCTTAGGAAACTTACTGCCAGGAATCAAATCTATTGCACAGTCACATTCCCTATGAGGAGGCAGTGCACTGGACTTAGACTCGCTGAAGACATCCTGATAATCAGACAAATACGCCGGAACTTCCGAAGGCGTAGAAGAAGCAATAGACAAGGGCAGGGAATCTCCATGAATTCCATGGCAGCCCCAACTTGACACTGACATAGCCTTCCAGTCCAAGACTGGATTATGGGTCTGTAACCATGGCAAACCCAAAACAACCAAATCATGCATTTTATGCAGAACAAGAAAACGTATTACCTCCCGATGTTCGGGAGTCATGCACATGGTAACCTGTGTCCAAAACTGCGGTTTATTTTTTGCCAATGGCGTAGAATCAATACCCCTAAGAGGGATAGGATTTTCCAATGGCTCAAGAACAAATCCGCAGCGCTTGGCAAATGACAGATCCATAAGGCTCAGGGCAGCACCCGAGTCCACAAACGCCATGACAGGATACGATGACAGTGAGCAAATCAAAGTTACAGATAGAATAAATTTAGGTTGCAAATTACCAATGGCGACCGGACTAACAACCTTAGTAAGACGTTTAGAGCATGCTGAGATAACATGTGTAGAATCACCACAGTAGTAACACAAGCCATTCTGGCGTCTATGAATTTTCCGCTCATTTCTAGTCAGGATTCTATCACATTGCATTAAATCAGGTGTCTGTTCAGACAACACCATGAGGGAATTAGCGGTTTTGCGCTCCCGCAACCGCCGGTCGATTTGAATAGCCAGGGCCATAGAATCATTCAGACCTGTGGGAATGGGAAAACCCACCATCACATTCTTAATGGCTTCAGAAAGGCCATTTCTAAAATTAGCAGCCAATGCACACTCGTTCCACTGGGTCAGCACGGACCATTTCCGAAATTTTTGGCAATACACTTCAGCCTCGTCCTGGCCCTGAGACATAGCCAGCAAGGCCTTTTCTGCCTGAATCTCAAGATTGGGTTCCTCATAAAGCAAACCGAGCGCCAGAAAAAACGCATCAGTGTCAGCCAATGCCGGATCTCCTGGCGCCAGCGAGAAGGCCCAATCCTGAGGGTCGCCCCGTAAAAAAGAAATAACAATTTTTACTTGCTGAGCGGAGTCTCCAGATGAACAGGGTTTCAGGGACAAAAACAATTTACAATTATTCCTGAAATTTCTAAATTTAAATCGGTCTCCGGAAAACGGTTCAGGAATCGGTATCTTAGGTTCTGACATAGGACTTCTGATAACATAATCTTGTATGCCCTGCACACGAGCAGCAAGCTGGTCCACACTTGTAATCAAGGTCTGGACATTCATGTCTGCAGCAAACACAAGCCACTCAGAGGTAAAGGGGAAAAGAAAAAAAAATGAGAGAGAGAAAAAAAACCTCAGAACTTTCTTTCTTATAATCCCGCTTCTGCAATGCATTTAACATTTAATACTGGCCTGGCAAACTGTTATGACCCCAATGGCGAGGGTCTCAGAGAAACAAGTAAGTCTGCGACGTACAAAAATCCAGCTCATAGGGCAGTGGTAACTGGGTTGACCATATATCTACTCCTAACGCCAACACTAGCAGTAGCCGGGGAACATGCCTACGTTGGTCGCTAGATGTCTCGCGCCAGCCGGAGGACTAACTACCCCTAGAAGAGGAAAACAAAGACCTCTCTTGCCTCCAGAGAATAGACCCCAAAAGTAGGATAGTAGCCCCCCACAAATAATAACGGTGAGGTAAGAAGAAATGACAAACACAGAGATGAACTAGATTTTAGCAAAGAGAGGCCCACTTACTAATAGCAGAATGTAGTAAGATAACTTATATGGTCAACAAAAACCCTATCAAAATCCACGCTGGAGATTCAAGAACCCCCGAACCGTCTAACGGCCCGGGGGGAGAACACCAGCCACCCTAGAGCTTCCAGCAAGGTCAGGAAACAGATTATAAACAAGCTGGACAAAAATGCAAACCAAAACAAATAGCAAAAAGCAAGAAAGCAGACTTAGCTTAATCAAGCAGGAACCAGGATCAGTAGACAAGAGCACTACAGATTAGCTCTGATATCAACGTTGCCAGGCATTGAACTGAAGGTCCAGGGAGCTTATATAGCAACACCCCTGACCTAACGACCCAGGTGAGCATACAAGGGATGAATGACATACCCAGAGTCAAATCACTAGTAGCCACTAGAGGGAGCCAAAAGGTAAATTCACAACATCTACCCTCTCTTAGTGTATCCTCACCCATCCCCTGCAGACTGTGAGCCCTCGCGGGCAGGGTCCTCCCTCCTTATGTACCTGTGTGCCCTCTTTTTTGCTGGTTGATGAAATCCGTCTTGTGGTTGTTTAACCCCTTAACGACTGCCGATATGCCTTTTAACGGCGGCAGTTAAGGGTACTTAAACCACAGCGCCGTTAATTGTGTATAAAGTGTATAGCGCCCCCCCAGAGTCGGATTTTCTCTGGAGTCTCGGTTGGCAGGGGATAGCCGAGACCCCAGAGAACATAATTCTGATCAGTTTTTACCGACCCCCGAGTTGCAATCACCAGTAATCAACCGTTTACTGGCAGACGCAAATTTTAAAAAAAGCGATTTGCCATTTAATTTCTCTGTCCTCCGATGTGATCGCACATCAGAGGACAGAGAAATGGGGTCCCCGATACTCACCTGTCTCCCCCGGTGCTCCTTGTGGCTCCCCATGGGCGCCGCCATCTTCTTCTGGCAAAAAAATGGCGGGCGCATGCGCAGTGCGCCCACTGGCCGGCACCCGGAAGTTCATTGGGGTCTCGGCTGCCGGGGGTAGCCGAGACCCCAAAGAACATGATTGGGGTCGACACCGGTTTTGTGATCGCCGGTAAATAACCATTTACCGGCGAATGCAAAAAAAAAATGTGGTGTTTTATTCTCTGTCCTCTGATGTGCTCGCACATCAGAGGACAGAGAAATAGGGGGATCGGGGACCCTGTTATACTTACTGGGACCCTGTTATACTTACCAGCGTCCCTGGGTCCTCCTGCTTCCTCTCCTGGCCACCAGCTTCTTGCTTCGGTAAGAAAATGGCGTGCGCATGCGCAGTGCGCCCGCCGTGATCTGCCGGCCGGCAGAGGAAGATTTCTTCCTCTTGTTTTATTTTGGTCACTGTGAGATCCTATCACAGTGATCAAAATAAAAAAAAATAGTAAAGAACCCCCCCCCTTTATCACCCCCTTAGTTAGGAAAAAAATAATAAAATTAAAAAATGTATGTATTTCTATTTTCCAATTAGGGTTAGGGTTAGGGCTAGGGTTGGAGATGGGGATAAAGTTAGGGTTAGGGTTGGGGCTAAAGATAGGGTTAGGTTTGGGGCTAGGGTTTGGGTTGGGGCTAGGGTTAGGGTTGGGGCTAAAGTTAGGGTTAGGGTTGGGGCTAAAGTTAGGGCTAGGGTTGGGGCTAAAGTTAGGGTTAGAGTTGGGATTAGGGTTAGGGTTGGGATTAGGGTTTGGATTAGGGTTAGGGTTGGCATTAGGGTTAGGGTTGGC
Organism: Ranitomeya variabilis; assembly: GCF_051348905.1. Taxonomy (NCBI): domain Eukaryota; kingdom Metazoa; phylum Chordata; class Amphibia; order Anura; family Dendrobatidae; genus Ranitomeya; species Ranitomeya variabilis. The sequence continues at coordinate 397,122,716 of NC_135234.1, forward strand.
ATAAGGGTTAGTGTTGGCATTAGGGTTACGTTTGGGATTAGGGTTAAGGTTAGGGTTGGGATTAGGGGTGTATTGAGATTAGAGTTAGGTTTGAGGTTAGGGTAGAGATTAGGATTAGGGGTGTGTTGTGCTTAGGGTTTTGATTAGGGTTATGGTTAGGGTTGTGATTAGGGTTAGGGGTGTTTTGGGGTTAGGGTTGTGATTAGGCTTATGGTTTGGGTTGTGATTAGGATTATGGATCGGGTTGGGATTAGGGTTAGGGGTGTGTTGGGGTTAGGGTTGGAGTTAGAATTGGGGGTTTCAACTGTTTAGGTACATCAGGGGGTCTCCAAACGAGACAGCCAATTTTGTGCTCAAAAAGTCAAATGGTGCTCCCTCCCTTCTGAGCTCTCCCGTGCGCCCAGTGGTTTACCCCCACATATGGGACATCAGCGTACTAAGTACTAGTTGGACAACAACTTTTAGGGTCCAGTTTCTCCTGTTACCCGTGCAAAAATAGAAAAAAAATTGGGGGCTAAAAAATCATTTTTGAGGAAAAAAAATGATTTTTTATTTTCACGGCTCTACATTATAAACTTCTGTGAAGCAGTTGGGGGTTCATAGTGCTCACCACACATCTAGATAAGCTCTTTGGGGGGGTCTAATTTCCAAAATGGGATCACTTCTGGGGGGTTTCTACTGATTAGGTACATCAAGGGGTCTGCAAGAGCAACATAATACCCGCAGACCATTCTATCAAAGTCTGCATTCCAAAACGACGCTCCTTCCCTTCCAAGCTCTGCCATGCGCCAGCTCTGCCATGCGCCCAAACAGTGGTTTACCCCCACATATGGGCTATCAGCGTACTCAGGATAAATTGCCCAATACATTTTTGGGTCCAATTTCTCCTGTTACCCTTGTGAAAGTAAAAATTTGAAAGTGAAAAGATCATTTTGTGGAAAAAATATGATTTTTTATTTTCATGGCTCTACATTATAAACTTCTGTGAAGCAGTTGGGGGTTCATAGTGCTCACCACACATCTAGATAAGCTCTTTGGGGGGGGTCTAGTTTCTAAAATGGGGTCATTTCTGGGGGGTTTCTACTGATTAGGTACATCAGGAGCTCTGCAAATGCAACATGACGCCCGCAGACCATTCCATCTAAGTCTGTATTTTAAAACGTCACTATTTCCCTTCCAAGCCCCGATGTGTGCCCAAACAGTGGTCCCCCCCACACATGGGGTATCAGCGTACTCAGGACAAATTGGACAACAACTACTGGGGTCCAATTTCTCCTGTTACCCTTGGGAAAATAAAAAATTGGGGGCTAAAAAAATCATCTTTGAGGAAAAAGTTGTTTTTTTTTAATTTTCACACCTCTGTATTATAAACTTCTGTGAAGCACTTGGGCGTTCAAAGTGCTCACCACACATCTAGATAAGATCCTTGGGGGTCTAGTTTCCAAAATGGGGTCTCTTGTGGGGGGTTTCTACTGTTTAGGTACATCAGGGGCTCGGCAAACGCAACATAACGCCCGCAGACCATTTTATCAAAGTCTGCATTCCAAAGCGGCGCTCCTTTCCTTCCGAGCTCTGCCATGCGCCCAAACAGTGATCCCTCCCACATATGGGGTACCAAAGTACTCAGGATAAATTGCCCAATAAATTTTGTGGTCCAATTTCTCATGTTACCCTTGAGAAAATAAAAAATTGTCAGCTAAAAAATCATTTTTGAGGAAAAAAAAAGGATTGTTTATTTTCACGGCTATACGTTATAAATTTCTGGGAAGCACTTGGGGGTATAAAGTGCTCACCACACATCTAAATAAGTTCCTTAGTGGGTCTAGTTTCCAAAATGGGGTCACTTGTGGGGGGTTTCCACTGTTTAGGCACATCAGGGGCTCTCCAAACGCGACATGGCGTCTGATCTCAATTCCAGCCAATTCTGCATGAAAAAATCAAACAGAACTCCTTCTCTTCCAAGCTCTGCCATGCGCACAAACTGTATTTTACCCCCATATGGGGTATCGGCGTACTCAGGACAAATTGCACAACAATTTTCATGGTCTAATTTCTCCTGTTACCCTTGTGAAAATAAAAATTTGGGGGCGAAATTATCGTTTTTGTAGAAAAAAATGTATTTTTATTTTCACGGCTCTACGTTATAAACTTCTGTGAAGCACCTGGGGGGTTAAAGTGCTCACCACACATCTAAAAAGGTTCCTCAAAGTGTCTAGTTTCCAAAATGGTGTCACTTGTGGGAGGTTTCTACTGTTTAGGCACATCAGGGGCTCTCCAAACGTGATATGGCGTCCGATCTCAATTCCAGCCAATTTTGCATTGAAAAAGTCAAACGGTGCTCCTTCTCTTCCAAGCTCTGCCAAACAGTGCCCCCACATATAGGGTATCATCGTATTCAGGAGAAATTGCACAACAAATTTTGTGGTTGATTTTCTCTTTTTACTCTTGTGAAAATATAAAAAATTGGTTCTGAAGTAAAATGTTTGCAAAAAAAGTTAAATGTTCAGTTTTTCCTTCCACATTGTTTCAGTTCCTGTGAAGCACGTAAAGGGTTAGTAAACTTTTTGAATGTGGTTTTGAGCACCTTGAGGGGTGTAGTTTTTAGAATGGTATCAAGTTTGGGTATTTTCTGTCATGTATACCCCTCAAAGTGACTTTAAATTTGAGATGGTCCCTAAAAAAATGGTTTTGTAAATTTTGTTGAAAAAATGAGAAATCGCTGGTCAACTTTTAACCCTTATAACTTCCTAACAAAAAAAGTTTTGTTTCCAAAATTGTGCTGATGTAAAGTAGACATGTGGGAAATGTTATTTATTAACTATTTTGTGTGACATATCTCTCTGATTTAAGGGCATAAAAATTCAAAGTTTGAAAAATGGAAAATTTGAAACATTTTCGCCATATTTCCATTTTTTTCATAAATAATCACAAGTAATATCGAAGAAATGTTACCACTAACATGAAGTACAATATGTCACAAAAAAAATCTCAGAATCAGCGAGATCCGTTAAAGCGTTTCAGAGTTATAACCTCATAAAGGGACAGTGGTCAGAATTGTAAAAATTGGCTTGGTCATTAAGTACCAAATTGGCTCTGTCACTAAGGGGTTAAGCTTTATTTTTAGTTTTGAGTTCATGATATGCTCGTGCTTCGGCGCTGGCCTGTGGGGGGTCTTCATGTGGTGCTCTGCTTATGTATTCATCAGTATGGCTTCAGACAGGTCACTGATCCCTCAGTGAACTGCCCCCTATTTTACATACTGAATATTATAAGTATTGAGAGAAAAAAAATCTGGCATCGATGCATGCGCTGCAGCATGATCACATGTATAACATGCATTTAATTATTTTATTTGTTGACATAAATTTATTCAGAAAAAATAAATATGTCCACCAAGATTGCGCCGGTGGCGCCTGCGCAGTAGCATCTATAGGATCTCCAATAGATGCTACTGCATCGGCGCTGTAGATGCCATTTTGAGACAGAATTTTTTTTTCTGCCTGCTGAATTTGATTTTTTTTCAATACCATATTTTTCAGACCATAAGACACACTTTTTTTCCTTCAAATTTGGAAGGAAAGTGTGGGGGTGCGTCTTATGGTCCAAAGGATACATGTGGGGAGGGGGGCAGCAGCGGAGTGGGATCCCACTGGGATCTCACTCACAGGAGACAGGAAAATGTCCCTGCTGCAGGAATCCAGTGCTGTTAAAACCATGTGGTCCAGATGATTTAATTGAAGTGAATATTCATTAGCCGCTTCCCCGCACACCTGTCAGCACCCAGCAGTGATCGGGGGGAGCAGCAAATGAATATTCCTTCACTTAAACAACGGACCCACACAGTTTCCCCAGCTCCGGATTCCTGCAGCGACTGGGGAGATCATGTGTCCGGTGGAGGAGGGGGCAGGAGCAGGGGGCCACAGGAGGGATCGCTGCATACCTGACAGCACAGCCCCAGCCTGGGCTGTGCTGGATTCCGAGTGCTCTGGCATAGGACCTGTGTGAGGTCTTGAAGAGGGCGGGCTGGAGCATCACATTACCGCACAAAGCCCTCCCTCTTCATTATGTAATCAGGTCCTGAAGACATGTACTAGAATCTGCAAGCTTCTTATTACATGAGCTGTGGAGAGGCAATAAGACGGAGGGCCCTGTGTGGTCATGTGATGCTGCAGCTCTTCATTACTTCACCTCAGCGTGACTGTCTGCGAGACCTGCACAAGAAAGAATTAAAATTACAATATATAAAAAAGCACTCTGCCACTCCTGTGGTGAACTATAACTCCCTTCATGCCATAGGTTCTGCAGGACATGCTGGGAGTTATAGTTCTCCCATGGGATCGTAAAGCAGCACTCCAGTGTTATTTTTCAGCGCTGGAGTGGTGCTTTAAATATAAGCCCTGTGCCCCCATTCTTATACTCACCCTCCAGCGTCTTCATATAGTACTTTACAGACACCACATCGTTCCCGCAGCACCATCTTCCACCCATAGCTTCCAAAATAATAACATACTATTATATATAATATACATTACATATAATAGTATGTTATTTATGTTATTAAATATTTTACCAAATTTTTTGGTTCAAATATTTTCTTCCCTACTTTCCACCTCTAAAACCTGGGTGCGTCTTATAGTCCGAAAAATGTGGTACATATACAGCTCTGGCAAAAATTAAGAGACCACTGCAAAATTTTCAGCTTGTCTGATTTTTCTCTTTATAGTTTTGAGTAAAATGTAAATTGTCTTTTTATTCTATAAACTACTGACAACATGTCTCCAAAGTTCCAAGCAATACATTTTGTATTTAATTCTTATCTAAAAATGAGAAATGATCAAAAGGCTAGAATTGAACAGGTTAATCTTTGCGAAGGACATATGAATCAAGCCGCATACAAGGTTATCCTGGAAAAACAGTTGGTTCCTTCTGCTCAGGCAATGTTCCTCAACTCTGAGGGCTGGTTTTTCCAGCAGGACAATGCGCCATGCCACACAGCTAGGTCAATCGAGGTGTGGATGAAGGACCATCACATCAAATCCCTGTCATAGCCAGCCCAATCTCCAGACTTGAACTCCATTGAAAACCTCTGGAATGTAATCAAGAGGAAGATGGATAGTCACAAGCCATCAAACAAAGAAGAACTGCCAGGGATTTGATATGGTGATCCTTCATCCACACCTTGATTAACCTGTCCAATTATAGCCTTTTGATCATTTCTCATTTTTAGATAACAATTAAATACAAAATGTATTGCTTGGAACTTCGGAGACATGTTGTCAGTAGTTTATAGAATAAAAGAACAATATACATTTTACTAAAAAATATACCTATAAAGAGAAAATCAGACAAACTGAAAATTTTGCAGTGGTCTCTTAATTTTTGCCAGAGCTATATATATTGTGGGGCAGGGAGGAGGATCATATGCAAGATTCAATATATATCCCCCAGGATGCGGACGGAGCCCTATTAGACCCACTGGAGTGCCTTGTGGTCACAGCAGGATGCCTGTGAGTCACAGGGCAAAATAAAACTAAGTGTGGACCTGGTCAAGCTATTTGGCCTATGTATTGTTCAGGAAAAGCCGGTTTGGACTTTTATTTTTGAAATGGACTGCAGGAAGGAAGCGGGACCAGTCTGTTTCCCCCAGGTCTTGCAAGTGGCCTATGGCCACAGATTCCAGTCTGAAAGAAAAACCCAGCAGAAAGGGTTTTGGGTGTGTCAGTTTTGTTTTGCAAGCAGGCAGAGCAGACAGCTCTGCAGGGCACTACCTGTGTGTAAGGATTCTGGACTTTCCTGGTGCCTGTTCGCCCTGATCCAAGATGGAGTCTTGGATCTCGCCCTGTCATGGAACTTCCTGTCTGTCCTGATTATTTAAGTCCGGGTCATGTGTTCTAAGGTGCCTGAGTATTTTCTGCTGCTGGCTCCTGAGCTTCTGCTGGTTTGCTGGTGAACTCCATGCTTCTTCTGCTCACTACTCAAATAGCAACTTATATAGCCAATTACCATGGTAATACTTAATATCACAGCAATCTGTACCATTAGTAAAAAAAGAGCTAAGAGACCTATCATCAAATACATGAAAACAACACAAAAAAAGGATGATACATGGTCAGACAGAGTATTATACCAAAATATATACTTTATTGATAACAATAAAACCAAGTGTAGGGAAGGAAATGACAATGGCTACACAAAGGAGACACTGTAAAAAATAGCAGGAGGCACGTACACAGGAATAGCAGTCCTCAAAGACTAAGGTATATAGCCTAATCATACACTCATAATATGTGCTGGCAAAGTACTTAAAAAATCAACAAAATGTGAAAAACAATATAAAAAAACAAACAAACCCAAAATAAATAGGAATGTAGATGAATTGACTCATCAACGGTGGGACACAAAGCTGAGAACAGCAATCAAAGGAAGTGTCCAAAGAACTAGGGTTGAGCGAAACGGGTCGGCCATTTTCAGAAGTCGCCGACTTTTGGCAAAGTCGGGTTTCATGAAACCCGACCCGACCCCTGTGTGGGGTCGGCCATGAGGTCGGCGATCTTCTGAATCTGGTATCGGAATTCCGATACCGAGTTCCGATATGTTTGCGATATCGGGAATCGGTATCGGAATCCATATTTAAGTGTAAAATAAAGAATCAAAATAAAAAATATTGATATACTCACCTCTCCGGAGGTCCCTGGACATCGCCGCTGGTAACCGGCAGCCTTCTTTGCTTAAAATGAGCGCGTTTATGGCCTTCCATGACGTCACGGCTTCTGATTGGTCGCGTGCCGCTCATGTGACCGCCACGCGACCAATCACAAGCCGTGACGTAATTCTCAGGTCCTAAATTCCTCATTCTAGGAATTTAGGACCTGAGAATTACGTCACGGCTTGTGATTGGTCGCGTGAGCGGTCACATGGGCGGCCGTGACCAATCACAAGCCGTGACGTCATCTAAGGCCCTTCACGTGCTCATTCTTAAGAAGGAAGGCTGCCGGAAAGAAGCAGGGCACGTCCGAGGGTGAGTATATATCTAATAGGAATATACTCACCCTCGGCTTCTTTCCGGCAGCCTTCCTTCCTAAGAATGAGCGCGTTCACTTAGGTGTCACTTAGGGGTCGCTGTATTGTTTTTAATAGTTTTTAACATTTTTTGTTGTCTTTTTAGTATATTCTGACCCCGTGATGTTTTGCATATATGACCCATTTCAAATCTTCGAGTCAAGCGTCCTATATTATTAGATCAACCCTATTCAAGAATGAAGACGTCTCTATTAGAAGAACAAGCATGAACTGAAGCTTCCCATCATACATTGATTGTACAATGACTAATACATATAATAACTGTATATTGCTGTAAACTCCATAATGGCAGTAATTTTGTGTGTCATCGTGGACAGTGAGTGGCTAGTTAGTGGGCTGTATGCTTAGTTGTTTTATGATATATGCATTATATCTATGCACAATGTTATATATTTGGATATAGTAGGCATATTATATTGTTCATATTGTGCATTATTTTTTTGTTATTTTTTTGTATTTTTTGTATTTTTTTTTTTGTAATTATGGACTGTTATGTAGATATTATATGCCCTTTTGCGATTCTGCTTCTGAGCAGCTTTTGTTGCTATGGCGACTGTACTAACCTCTCACATGCATTGTGTAGTTCTTTTTAGGGAAAGCCTATGCCGACTGTATAACAGTATTGCTATCTATATGTGTTGTTGTTTTGGGCGAAAATACTATTGTATTCAATCGTCTTTAGATGGGTCTGTCTTATGTGTTTTGTGTATATGTCGTCCGGTTATGGTGGTGGTGTAGGTGCCGTCAGATTCCTATGCGCCTGCGCGTTTCCATGGTGCTGGTTGGACGCCCTTGGTCACATGGGGCCCCTGTGATCTTCGGCGTCTTTCAGCTTTCCTCGGATCGTGCCGGCGCTATGGTTTCCTTGGCGCTGCGTGACCACTTCCGGTTGTTGTTCACTTACATTTCCAGTGTCGGTCTTTTTAACTCCTTGTGCACACATGTTTAATGCCCCCTGACGAAGGCGTGACCACCGAAACGCGCGTTGGGGCGGAGGCGCGTCCCCAGGATCCTCAGTCCTCATTGCGGTGGGTACTTTGCTGCGGCACCTATTTATTAATATATTGGCGATTGTTGAAACCGTAAGTTGCATATTATGATGTAGCATATCGGTAGTTTATTGGTGGCCATATTTTTATGGTTCTTTGGACACTTCCTTTGATTGCTGTTCTCAGCTTTGTGTCCCACCGTTGATGAGTCAATTCATCTACATTCCTATTTATTTTGGGTTTGTTTGGTTTTTTATATTGTTTTTCACATTTTGTTGATTTTTTAAGTACTTTGCCAGCACATATTATGAGTGTATGATTAGGCTATATACCTTAGTCTTTGAGGACTGCTATTCCTGTGTACGTGCCTCCTGCTATTTTTTACAGTGTCTCCTTTGTGTAGCCATTGTCATTTCCTTCCCTACACTTGGTTTTATTGTTATCAATAAAGTATATATTTTGGTATAATACTCTGTCTGACCATGTATCATCCTTTTTTTGTGTTGTTTTCATGTATTTGATGATAGGTCTCTTAGATCTTTTTTTACTAATGGTACAGATTGCTGTGATATTAAGTATTACCATGGTAATTGGCTATTTAAGTTGCTATTTGAGTAGTGAGCAGAAGAAGCATGGAGTTCACCAGCAAACCGGCAGAAGCTCAGGAGCCAGCAGCAGAAAATACTCAGGCACCTTAGAACACATGACCCGGACTTAAATAATCAGGACAGACAGGAAGTTCCATGACAGGGCGAGATCCAAGACTCCATCTTGGATCAGGGCAAACAGGCACCAGGAAAGTCCAGAATCCTTACACACAGGTAGTGCCCTGCAGAGCTGTCTGCTCTGCCTGCTTGCAAAACAAAACTGACACACCCAAAACCCTTTCTGCTGGGTTTTTCTTTCAGACTGGAATCTGTGGCCATAGGCCACTTGCAAGACCTGGGGGAAACAGACTGGTCCCGCTTCCTTCCTGCAGTCCGTTTCAAAAATAAAAGTCCAAACCGGCTTTTCCTGAACAATACATAGGCCAAATAGCTTGACCAGGTCCACACTTAGTTTTATTTTGCCCTGTGACTCACAGGCATCCTGCTGTGACCACAAGGCACTCCAGTGGGTCTAATAGGGCTCCGTCCGCATCCTGGGGGATATATATCGAATCTTGCATATGATCCTCCTCCCTGCCCCACAATATATATAGCTCTGGCAAGAATTAAGAGACCACTGCAAAATTTTCAGTTTGTCTGATTTTCTCTTTATAGGTATATTTTTTAGTAAAATGTATATTGTTCTTTTATTCTATAAACTACTGACAACATGTCTCCGAAGTTCCAAGCAATACATTTTGTATTTAATTGTTATCTAAAAATGAGAAATGATCAAAAGGCTATAATTGGACAGGTTAATCAAGGTGTGGATGAAGGATCACCATATCAAATCCCTGGCAGTTCTTCTTTGTTTGATGGCTTGTGACTATCCATCTTCCTCTTGATTACATTCCAGAGGTTTTCAATGGAGTTCAGGTCTGGAGATTGGGCTGGCTATGACAGGGATTTGATGTGATGGTCCTTCATCCACACCTCGATTGACCTAGCTGTGTGGCATGGCGCATTGTCCTGCTGGAAAAACCAGTCCTCAGAGTTGGGGAACATTGCCTGAGCAGAAGGAACCAACTGTTTTTCCAGGATAACCTTGTATGCGGCTTGATTCATATAAGATTAACCTGTTCAATTCTAGCCTTTTGATCATTTCTCATTTTTAGATAAGAATTAAATACAAAATGTATTGCTTGGAACTTTGGAGACATGTTGTCAGTAGTTTATAGAATAAAAGGACAATTTACATTTTACTCAAAACTATAAAGAGAAAAATCAGACAAGCTGAAAATTTTGCAGTGGTCTCTTAATTTTTGCCAGAGCTGTATATGTACCACATTTTTCAGACTATAAGACGCACCCAGGTTTTAGAGGTGGAAAGTAGGGAAGAAAATATTTGAACCAAAAAATTTGGTAAAATATTTAATAACATAAATAACATACTATTATATGTAATGTTTATTATATATAATAGTATGTTATTATGTTGGAAGCTATGGGTGGAAGATGGTGCTGCGGGACCGATGTGGTGTCTGTAAAGTACTATGTGAAGATGCTGGAGGGTGAGTATAAGAATGGGGGCACAGGGCTTATATTTAAAGCACCACTCCAGCGCTGAAAAATAACACTGGAGTGCTGCTTTACGATCCCATGGGAGATCTATAACTCCCAGCATGTCCTGCAGAACCTATGGCATGAAGGGAGTTATAGTTCACCACAGGAGTGGCAGAGTCCTTTTTTATATATTGTAATTTTAATTCTTTCTTGTGTAGGTCTCGCATACAGTCACGCTGAGGTGAAGTAATGAAGAGCTGCAGCATCACATGACCACACAGGGCCCTCCGTCTTATTGCCTCTCCACAGCTCATGTAATAAGAAGCTTGCAGATTCTAGTACATGTCTTCAGGACCTAATTACATAATGAAGAGGGAGGGCTTTGTGTGGTCATGTGATGCTCCAGCCCGCCCTCTTCAAGACCTCACACAGGTCCTATGCCAGAGCTTGGTTTTATTGTTATCAATAAAGTATATATTTTGGTATAATACTCTGTCTGACCATGTATCATCCTTTTTTTGTGTTGTTTTCTGCTCACTACTCAGTAGTCTGCCTTTCTCTATTCAGCTACCTCTCTCCTCTGGAACTTCTGCGATGGGCTGTGCACCAGTGGAAGTATCTTCTTTGTTTGCAAAACTTTCCCCAATGTTGTGCCTCTTTGCACAACCACACCAGGTGAGCAAGATTCAAGTTGTGCTTGTCTCATCCAGAAATATTTACTCATCTGCTACGCTTAGATAGTGCTCTCCCTCTTTTCCCCTCGTCCTCTCTTTCCAAGGACTGCATTCACACAACGCATCATCTATGAATTATTGGACTCCTACTAACAAATACTGGCACATGTGTGATCAAGTTTTGCTGGACTTCCTCATTTAAAGTACTGTGTGCATTCGCACTATAACCTTATTGGACTTCCTTGTTTAAATATCTGTTCGCCTCTAAGTCTGCTGTGATTTACTTTATTGTGCTGAGGACCTTGTTACTACTTCAGGAATATCTGCATTATGCTCTGTTTGCTATTTTCTATATAGAGCTGAAGACCTCTTTGCAATTGCAGAAATATCTGTGTCAATTCTGTTTACATTTCTGTTTCGAGTAAAAACATTCTTTGCTGCAACTTTGTTCTCGGACTGGCTTTATCCCATGCTATTAGATTCCATAGTACCCATATAATTATTACAGGATACTCAGGCCACAAAGGAATCTGCTGGGATAATGTCGACCGAGACAAAGATGGAGCAGTTGTTTTCTATGATCCACTCTTTACAGGGGGATATTGAGGCACTGCAAAGCAAGGTTGCTAACTGGGAGGCTCATTTTGGGCAGGCTCTTCAGGATTTAAGTAATCAGGTGGCTTGTCTGATGACTGCACGGGCACTTCCACCTCCACCCCCAGTACAGCCACAGCCAACTACTCCTCCCAAGTTACCACCATTTAGGTTCAGTGGGGACCGTTACAAGTTTTGTGGGTTTGTAAACCAATGCCTTTTGTATTTTGATGTGCATGCCGCCCATTTCCTTACTGATCGATCTAAGGTTTTATGTATTATCATGTTGCTCACTTCCTGAGCTCTCGAATGGGCAAATCCGCTTATGGAGACGCGTGACCCTCGCTTGAATAACCTTGACGATTTTCTTGCTGCTATGTCCATGATGTTCGATGATCCTAATCGATGCACTACTACTGAGACCGCTTTGTTAGCTTTACGTCAGGGTAAGCGTTCTGTCATCGAATACGCTACTGAGTTTAGACGGCTGGCGGTGGATATGATTTGGGACAGTTATGCTCAATTACCTATTTGTAGGAGAGGATTGTCTAATGTGTTGAAAGATGAACTAGCTCATGCAGATGCTCCGGAAGAGTTAGACACTTTTATTCAGCAATGTGTATGTATTGACATACGTGTTACAGAATGCAGACAGGAGAAATTTGTAGCCTCTAATCGTGTCACTAACTCTTTCCTTCCTCCTAAAGAATCTACAGGCAAGTCCTCTTGGGAGGCTGAACCAGTTCCCATGCAGGTGGATGCACTACAGCGTCGTGAGAGTAACGAGCACAGAGAGCATCGTTTCCGGGAGAGTCTGTGCTTTTACTGTGGGCAGTCAGATCACTTCCTCATCAACTGTCCCAAGCGACCTCTCAAGGTATTAGCCACAGTAGGGGAATTTGAAAACTAAATGCTGAATCTATTACGTCGGAGTCTAGTTTTTCAGTGAGTGCCATCTTCCCCTCTCAATCTATGACTGCCTCTCCTGAGACTCCGAAGGGTAAAGACACACATTGCTCCCTTCCCATGAAGATCCGGTCGGCGGGACCATGGATTCCCTGTGCAGCTATGGTGGATTCAGGGGCAGGAGGAAATTTTATATACATAGCTTTTGCCAGGGAATATGGCATACAGACTCAACAGAGAGCTGCTCCGGTAACTATGGAAACGGTGGATGGCTCACCTCTAGTTTCTGGACCTGTAGATCAGGAGACGGGACTTCTGGAACTTTTCATAGAGCCTGATCACCAGGAAAAGCTGTCATTTATGTTGATCTCTTCTTCACATTTCCCTTTAATTTTAGGAATTCCATGGTTGCAGTTACACAATCCTACTATCAACTGGGAGACTAAGGAGATCACCTTTCCATCAAAGGAGACACCGGTAACAGGCCAGACAAGTCCACAGGCTACAGTACGGGTTACTGAGGTATCGTGCTTACCACCTGTTTATGGTGAATTTTCAGACATTTGTGAGAAAAAGATGGCAGACCAGCTTCCTCCTCACAGACCGTATGACTGTCCCATTGAGCTGCTTCCCGGAGCAGCTATTCCCTTAAAGAATGTCTATCCACTAGCAGCCCCAGAGCTGCAAGCATTGAAAGAGTATATCGATGAGAATTTGACTAAGGGTTTCATTCACCCCTCCTCATCACCAGCAGGAGCACCCATTTTTTTTGTTAAAAAGAAAGATGGAACTCTTAGACCATGTATTGACTATCAAGAGCTCAATAAGTGACCGTCCAGAATCGCTACCCGTTACCGTTAATTCCAGAACTGCTGTAAGGGGTACGAAAGGCCAAGATCTTCTCCAAGTTGGATCTTCGAGGAGCATATAATTTAATTAGGATCCTTTCTGGGGATGAATGGAAGACAGCATTTAGATGTCGGTATGGACATTTCGAATATCTTGTGATGCCTTTCGGTCTCTGCAATGCTCCAGTTACTTTCCAACATCTAGCAAATGATATATTCAGAGATCTTTTTGACCATTTTGTTGTGATTTACCTGGACGACATTTTGATTTTCTCTGACTCTTTGCAGCAACATCAGGAGCATGTGAAGACCGTCCTGAGGCGTCTAAAAGAGAATCACCTCTACATTAAGCCTGAGAAATGCGAATTCCATCACACAGAGATTCAGTTCCTGGGGTATGTCATCTCGCCACAGGGGCTTAACATGGAGGCAAGTAAGATCCAGGCTATTCTTGATTGGCCTGCACCTAAAAATGTCAAGGAGGTACAGCGTTTCATCGGATTCGCAAACTTCTATAGACGACTAATTCGTAATTTCTCTGAAATTGTGTGACCCATTACACAACTAACTAAGAAGGAAAAGACTTTCTTGTGGTCCGCACTGGCTTAGAAAGCTTTTAATTGTCTTAAAAAATCCCGGTTTACGTCTGCACCTGTACTAATTCACCCAAACCCAGCACTTCCGTTCATTGTAGAAGTGGACGCTTCGGACTGTGCTCTGGGGGCCATCCTCTCACAGAGAACGGGAGAGAAAAGCTTGTTACATCCATGTGCTTTTTTTTCTCGCAGACTCCGCTGCAGAAAAGAACTATGATGTGGGAGATAAGGAGCTTCTTGCCATTATCGCTGCATTTAAGGAATGGAGACACCATCTGCAGGGGGCATCACAACAAGTTATTGTGCTCACAGATCATCGCAACCTGGAGTTCCTTAGATCTGCAAGACATCTTTCTCCACGGCAGGCTCGTTGGAGTCTAGACATCTGGGACACAGGTATTGCAGCCCAGGTCATCGGTTACATCAGGACATCAGGGACACCGGAAAGATATCTAGGACACAGGTGTGGCAATCCTGATCATCGGTTGGGACACGAATGGCACAGGATCAGGAACACTGGCATGACAGCTCAGGTCAATGGCTGAGACACAGACGGCACAAGACCAGGCAACGTTGGTCAGGCTCTGGGCACTAGGCAGTGGTCGTCTGGTTCCAAACTACGGTCCTCAGGCTCCGGCATCTGACCTAGGAAGGAACTCAAGCAGGATGGTGCAAACACCGGGGTCGAACGGAGTTAGCACCGCATAGCAGGCTGAGGACAGCATAGTAAACGCTCAGCAAAAACACCAGACTCCATCTTTAAAATCATGAACCCAGGATAGTTCACAGTCACTGGGTACAGGGTTCCAGACACAGAGGAACTTCAGGGACATAACACAAAGGACACAGTTCAGACAGGGTCAGGTACAAGAACGGATGCAGGATCAATGGTTCAGGCCTGAGAATGCAGCCCTCAGGGAGGCGGGAACACCAAAAACAACAGAAACGGGCCTGGATATGCAGCCTCCAGGAAAGGCGGATCTGGGTACTCAGCCCCCAGAGCAGGTGGAAAAACAGGACACAAAAAGAAACGGATCTGGGTACTCAAACCCCAGAGCAGGCAGAAAAACAGGCATCAGCTTTCCTAGAAATGAACGTAGGCAGAACAGGAGCTGAACACCAAAGGCAAGACTCAGAAACTTAATGCGAAACTCTGGCAACACCCAACAGGAAATAAGGAGTTTATATAGGAGCTACCCCTCAGCAATAGGCTGGGGAAAGCAACTCAGCTGCACACACAAACCCTAATAAAAGCAGGGAAGGTATGGCCGCGTGCACCCTAAGCACAAACAGAAACCATTACAGCACAGTCAGCACAGGAACTGAGGCTTAGGGCACCTGACAGCGGCTGCAAGCCTGGACACACGTGGAAAGTCATGCACCAGATGCAGAGGACCTTGCAACCCACGGAAAGCTTCCACAGCGGCAGCCAGGGACAGCACATGCAGATGGTCATGCCGTGGAGCAAAGACATCACAACACATGTACAGCGGAGCAGCGGAGCAGGGAGCAGAGCAGCATCCATATAGGTAACAGACAACAGTATCCCTGCTAGTTAGGGGGAGAGGAGCAAAGGGTTAAAGCAGAGACATGCATGGTAAAGCCAGAGTAACAAGGTACAAACCTGTTGTGAATTCCGTCTGGGCTCCCTCTGGTGGCCTTTAGCGATATTGCGGGTCTGGAGCTGGGCTCAGCTGCCTCATTTCCTGCTATGCTGGTTCCTATTTAATTCCACCTGGACCTTTACTTGTTGCCTGCTGTCGTTGTATTCAGTACTGGTTCTGACCTCTCCTGGATTTTCCTGGTGACCTGTTTATTTCTGAGAAGCTAAGTCTTGCTAGTTCTTTTTGCTCATTGTTTCCTTGAAAATGTTTCTCAGTATATGATGGGTTCAGTCCAGCTTGCTTATATTTGATTTTTTGCTTGCTGGTAGCTCTGGGGAGCAGAGTGCGCCCCTCACATCATGAGTCGGTGTGGGGGTTCTTGTACTTTCTGCGTGGATAGTTTTTGATAGTTTTTGTACCGACCGCACAGATCCCTGCTCTCTTCTGTCTATTTAGTGTTAGCGGGCCTCATTTGCTTAAACCTGTTTTTCATTCCTACATTTGTATTTTCCCCTTAACTCGCCGTTATTATTTGTGGGTGGCTGTCTAAAACTTTGGGGTTATTTCTCTGAGGCAAGTGAGGCTTTGCTTTCTCTCTAGGGGTAGCTAGTTTCTCATGCCGTGAAGAGGCGTCTAGGTTTTTAGGTAACGCTCCACGGCTGCCTTTAGTGTGTGTGGATAGGATCAGGATTGCGGTCGGTATAGCTCCCACATCCCCGGAGCTTGTCCTTCTATTCAGGTTTACCTATCAGGTCAGTTTGGTGATCCTACCACCGGATCATAACACAAACCCACCGGCGTTACAATCACCTTATGAAAAGACCTAAGAAATTTGGAGGGCTCACTAATATCCATGATTACTGTCTAGCTACCTAATTAGATCAAGTTAGGGCAGGGTTTAATGGAAATAAAACTTGTAATTGGGTTCAAATTGAATCACAATGTGCAGCCTTCAAAAATCTAAAAGCTCTATTTAGTGCATCTTTAATTGCTCCAAATAAAAAGATAGATGCTCTTCCTCTGATGGCGTCATCCATCGCCAGCTGGAAAGCACTCTATAAAAAAAGGCTCTAACGCCTCAGCCCCTGTTATAGCCATAACTCCATTGGAAACCTTAAAACTTTTAATACCAGATCTTAAAGTTAAAGATTGGTCAAAACGAGGCATTGTACTAGTGAAAGATTTGTATGAAGGTCCTAACCACCTCTCTTTTGCTTCTTTACGTAATCATTTCAAAATTCCCAATAAAGAGTTCTATAAATATCTCCAAATTTGGCACGCATTACAACACTTTCCAATATCAGAGGGAACGGTTAACTCAGGATTAATATTGACTCTTTCAAATGTTTCATCCAATAAAGTGGGTCTAATACCTATATATAATTTAATAGACATGAAAAATGTTTTTATAAAGTGGCCTTCCTTTTTTTCGTGGGAAAAAGAATTGAGTAAGACATTCTGGAGCAGTGAATGGACAAGCTCACTAGTTTTTGCAGCTCACACCTTCAAGTGTGCCTCTTCTCTTGAGTCCTATATAAAAACAGGCTTCGTCTCTGTTCCCTTCTTCTACTCAATTCTGTTGATGTAAATGTGGCCAAAAAGGTTCTTTAATCCGCACATTTTGGAGCTGTCCAGTAATTACTTCCATTTTGTTGTTTTCTTTTCATCTGATCTCTCATCTACTCCACCAAAAAATAAAACCATCTCATTCCTTAGCACTACTTTTGTTAGATATTAGTGATGAGCAAGTGTACTCATTGCTTGGGTTTTCCCGAGCACGCTCGGGTGGTCTCCGAGTATTTATGACTGCTCGGAGATTTCGTTTTCTGGATGATTTGCAAGTGTTAAGGTACCTTCACACGAAGCGACGCTGCAGCGATAGCGACAACGATGTCGATCGCTGCAGCGTCGCTGTTTGGTCGCTGGAGAGCTGTCACACAGACCGCTCTCCAGCGATCAACTATGCCGAGGTCCCCTGGTAACCAGGGTAAACATCGGGTAACTAAGCGCAGGGCCGCGCTTAGTAACCCGATGTTTACCCTGGTTACCAGCGTAAAATCTAAAAAAAAACAAACAGCACATACTTACATTCACGTCCCCCTGCGTCCACTTCCTGACTGACTGAGCGCCGTACAGTGAGAGCAGAGCGGTGACGTCACCGCTGTGCTGCTTTCACTTTCACTTTGCGGCGCTGAGTCAGAGGAGGAAGCAGACTGCAGGGGACGCAATGTGAGTATGTGCTGTTTGTTTTTTTTACATTTTACGCTAGTAACCAGGGTAAACATCGGGTAACTAAGCGCGGCCCTGCGCTTAGTAACCCGATGTTTACCCTGGTTACCAGTGTAAAATATCGCTGGTATCGTTGCTTTTGCTTTCAAACACAACGATACACAGCGATCGGACGACCAAATAAAGTTCTGGACTTTATTCAGCGACCAGCGACATCACAGCAGGATCCTGATCGCTGCTGCGTGTCAAACGAAACGATATCGCTAGCGAGGACGCTGCAACGTCACGGATTGCTAGCGATATCGTTATAATGTCGTTTCGTGTGAAGGTACCTTTAGACAGTTTGATTACATGTGGGAATTCCCTAGCAACCAGGCAACCCCCACATGTACTCAGGCTGGGTAGTAGCTGTAAAACATTCAGCTGAGCTGATGAAAACTAAATCTCCGAACACTAGCAAATACTCGGAGGTCACACGAGCATGCTCGGGAAAACCCGAGCAACGAGTACACTCGCTCATCAATATTAGATATACATTCTATTCCCTCCAATGGCAGAGTAATTGCCTCACATATTCTTCCAGCTACAAAATTAGTGATTAAAAGATATTGGAAGTCCCCAGGAATCCCTGCCAACGAAGAGATAATATAATCGATAAATAAAACTTGTGCTTTTGAAAAAATGATAGCACATAAATAATAAGTTACACGTTTTCAATGTTAATTGGAAGAGTTGGTTGAATCATCCAGAAAATATTGTTCTAAATTAATAGTAGTCATTAATGAATGTAATCCTTGAAATCTGTAGGTTTAATCCCTATGTAGACTTCAATGTTTGTCAGTCTAAAGTATTGTATACACTGTTTGTTGTTATTTGCTTAAAACCAAATAAAAAGAAATTGTTAAAAAAATTTAAAAAATTGTGGGAGATTCACAACGAGTGGACTGCTGCTGGAGTCATTGGTTCAAGAGCCACCACACACTAACATACAGTTAGGTCCATATATATTTGGACAGAGACAACATTTGTCTAATTTTGATTATAGACATTACCACAATGAACTTTAAACAAAACAATTCCGATGCAGTTGAAGTTCAGACTTTCAGCTTTCATTTGAGGGTATCCACATTAAAATTGGATGAAGATTTTAGGAGTTTCAGCTCCTTAACATGTGCCACCCTGTTATTAAAGGGACCAAAAGTAATTGGACAGATTCAATAATTAAAAATAAAATGTTCATTTTTAGTACTTGGTTGAAAACCCTTTGTTGGCAATGACTGCCTGAAGTCTTGAACTCATGGACATCACCAGACGCTGTGTTTCCTCCTATTTGATGCTCTGCCGGGCCTTCACTGCGGTGGTTTTCAGTTGATGTTTGTGTGTGGGCCTTTCTGTCTGAAGTTTAGTCTTTAACAAGTGAAATGCATGCTCAATTGGGTTGAGATCAGGTGACTGACTTGGCCATTCAAGAATATTCCACTTCTTTGCTTTAATAAACTCCTGGGTTGTTTTGGCTTTATGTTTTGGGTCATTGTCCATCTGTAGTATGAAACGACGACCAATCAGTTTGACTGCATTTGGCTGGATCTGAGCACACAGTATGGCTCTGAATACCTGAGAATTCATTCGGCTGCTTCTGTCCTGTGTCACATCATCAATAAACACTAGTGACCCAGTGCCACTGGCAGCCATGCATGCCCAAGCCATCATACTGCCTCCGCCGTGTTTTACAGATGATGTGGTACGCTTTGGATCATGAGCTGTACCACGCCTTCGCCATACTTTTCTCTTTCCATCATTCTGGTAGAGGTTGATCTTGGTTTCATCTGTCTAAAGAATGTTCTTCCAGAACTGTGCTGGCTTTTTTAGATGTTTTTAGCAAAGTCCAGTCTAGCCTTTTTATTCCTGATGCTTATGAGTGGCTTGCACCGTGCAGTGAACCCTCTGTATTTACTTTCATGCAGTCTTCTCTTTATGGTAGATTTGGATATTGATACGCCAACTTCCTGGAGAGTGTTGTTCACTTGGTTGGCTGTTGTGAAGGGGTTTCTCTTCACCATGAAGATTATTCTGCGATCATCCACCAGTGTTGTCTTCCATGGGCACCCAGGACTTTTTGCATTGATGAGTTCACCAGTGCTTTCTTTCTTTCTCAGGATGTACCAAACTGTAGATTTTGGCACTCCTAATATTGTAGCAATTTCTCGGATGGGTTTTTTCTGTTTTCGCAGCTTAAGGATGGCTTGTTTCACCTGCACGGAGAGCTCCTTTGACCGCATGTTTACTTCACAGCAAAACCTTCCAAATGCAAGCACCACACCTCAAATCAACTCCAGGCCTTTTATCTGCTTAATTGAGAATTACATAACAAAGGGATTGCCCACAGCTGTCCATGAAATAGCCTTGGAGTCAATTGTCCAATTACTTTTGGTCCCTTTAAAAACAGGGTGGCACATGTTAAAGAGCTGAAACTCCTAAACCCTTCATCCAATTTTAATGTGGATACCCTCAAATGAAAGCTGAAAGTCTGAACTTCAAATGCATCTGAATTGTTTTGCTTAAAATTCATTGTGGTAATGTCTATAACCAAAATTAGAAAAATGTTGTTTCTGTCCAAATATATATGGACCTAACTGTATCCATGACATGGGCTACAAGGGTCGCATTCCTTGTGTCAAGCTACTCATGACCAATAGACAACGCCAGAAGCATCTTACCTCTGCCAAGGAGAAAAATAACTGGACTGTTGCTCAGTGGTCCAAAGTGTTGTTTTCAGATGAAAGTAATTTTGCATTTCATTTGGAAATCAAGGTCCCAGAGTCTGGAGGAAAAGTGGAGAAGCACACAATCCAAGCTGCCTGAGGTCTAGTGTGAAGTTTCTACAATCAGTGATGGCTTGGGAGCCATGTCATCTGCTGGTATAGGTCCACTGTGTTTTATCTTGACCAAAGTCAGCGCAGCCATCTATCAGGATATTTAAGAGCACTTCATGCTTTCCTCTGCTGATAAGCATTTTGGAGTCTCCAACAGGACTTGGCACCTGTCCACATTTCGTGGGAAAAAGAATTGAGTAAGACATTCTGGAGCAGTGAATGGACAAGCTCACTAGTTTTTGCAGCTCACACCTTCAAATGTGCCTCTTCTCTTGAGTCCTATATAAAAACAGGCTTCGTCTCTGTTCCCTTCTTCTACTCAATTCTGTTGATGTAAATGTGGCCAAAAAGGTTCTTTAATCCGCACATTTTGGAGCTGTCCAGTAATTACTTCCACTTTGTTGTTTTCTTTTCATCTGATCTCTCATCTACTCCACCAAAAAATAAAACCATCTCATTCCTTAGCACTACTTTTGTTAGATATTAGTGATGAGCAAGTGTACTCATTGCTTGGGTTTTCCCGAGCACGCTCGGGTGGTCTCCGAGTATTTATGACTGCTCGGAGATTTCGTTTTCTGGATGATTTGCAAGTGTTAGACAGTTTGATTACATGTGGGAATTCCCTAGCAACCAGGCAACCCCCACATGTACTCAGGCTGGGTAGTAGCTGTAAAACATTCAGCTGAGCTGATGAAAACTAAATCTCCGAACACTAGCAAATACTCGGAGGTCACACGAGCATGCTTGGGAAAACCCGAGCAACGAGTACACTCGCTCATCAATATTAGATATACATTCTATTCCCTCCAATGGCAGAGTAATTGCCTCACATATTCTTCTAGCTACAAAATTAGTGATTAAAAGATATTGGAAGTCCCCAGGAATTCCTGCCAACGAAGAGATAATATAATCGATAAATAAAACTTGTGCTTTTGAAAAAATGATAGCACATAAATAATAAGTTACACGTTTTCAATGTTAATTGGAAGAGTTGGTTGAATCATCCAGAAAATATTGTTCTAAATTAATAGTAGTCATTAATGAATGTAATCCTTGAAATCTGTAGGTTTAATCCCTATGTAGACTTCAATGTTTGTCAGTCTAAAGTATTGTATACACTGTTTGTTGTTATTTGCTTAAAACCAAATAAAAAGATATTGTTAAAAAAATTTAAAAAATTGTGGGAGATTCACAACGAGTGGACTGCTGCTGGAGTCATTGGTTCAAGAGCCACCACACACTAACATATCCATGACATGGGCTACAAGGGTCGCATTCCTTGTGTCAAGCTACTCATGACCAATAGACAACGCCAGAAGCATCTTACCTCTGCCAAGGAGAAAAATAACTGGACTGCTGCTCAGTGGTCCAAAGTGTTGTTTTCAGATGAAAGTAATTTTGCATTTCATTTGGAAATCAAGGTCCCAGAGTCTGGAGGAAAAGTGGAGAAGCACACATTCCAAGCTGCCTGAGGTCTAGTGTGAAGTTTCTACAATCAGTGATGGCTTGGGAGCCATGTCATCTGCTGGTATAGGTCCACTGTGTTTTATCTTGACCAAAGTCAGCGCAGCCATCTACCAGGAAATTTAAGAGCACTTCATGCTTTCCTCTACTGATAAGCATTTTGGAGTCTCCAACAGGACTTGGCACCTGTCCACATTGCCAGAAGTACCAATACCTGATTTATAAACAACAGTATCACTGTACTTGATTGGCCAGCAAATTCGCCTGACTTTAACTCCATAGAGAATCTATGGGGTATTGTCAAGAGGAAGATGAGAGACACCAGACCCAACAATGCAGATGAGCTGAAGGCTGCTATCACAGCAACCAGGGCTTCCATAACACCTCAGCAGTGCCACAGGCTGATCGCCTCAATTGCACACCGCATTGATGCAGTAATTGATGCAAAAGGAGCCCCGACCAAGTATTGAGTGCATTTACTGAACATACATTTCAGTAGGCCAACATTTCGCATTTTAAAATCATTTTTCAAGCTTGTGTTATAAAGTATTCTAATTTACTGAGATAATGACTTTTGGGTTTTCATTGGCTGTAAGCCACAATCATCATTAGAAAAAATAAACACATGAAATAGATCACTCTGTTTGTAATGACTCAATATAATATATGAGTTTCACTTTTTGCATTGAAGAACTAAAATAAATTAACTTTTTAATGATATTCTAATTTTGTGAGAAGTACCTGTAAGTCTATAAGAGATAGAACGAGGCTCTCATAGACCTACATTGAGAGCTAGAGACTGTTACCTTTGACTTCCGATCAGTCAGAAGTTGTGGTCACAAGATGTTGGTGCGAGACTGAAGAGCTTAAGACAACAGCAGGTAAGTATAAGACAAGCGTCAGGGAACTTAGATTAGCGTCTCAACTCCAGCACTAAAAAGAAAAGAAAATAAATGCTGGAGTCATGGTTTAAATCTGCAGCAATGCTACTGAAATCACAAAACTTTATCACTTGGCAAGTTCCCTCTACAGATACATAAAAAGTAATTCCCGTTTCGATAAGATATTATTTTATGCAACTTATCTCTCTCTCTTAGCAAGAAGGAAGTAAACGGCAATTAAAAGATTTCCCATAATCAAAATATATGCACATAACAGGTGAAACATCTGGTCAACAGGGTCTAACCACTGGGATACCTACTGAGCACTAGAAAAAGGTCCCTGAGTGTCTGTTTCTGAGAGTATACAGTAGTGCAAGTTTGGTCACTGTTTCTGAACAGCCAGACATAGCTGAGCCCTGGACTCAGCTATCCTAGGACTATATACAGTACAGTGGTGCAGACAACTGCAGATATGACACTTATTAATTGGCCTGTCAATTAGTAATAAGTTTTGAGTATGGAAACCCCCTTTAAGTCTCCTCCTAATCTGCCCCAAACTGAAATGAATAACATGTGTAGCTTGCAAGTATTTGAAGCTAATAAACAGCCTACTCATACTAGATTAGACATTTATTTTACAACAAGCATGCAATTGCAATACTATTTAATTCTTATGTAGAGGAAGCAGACAAGAAATTGTCCACTAATAGTCAACCCCTTAATAGCACTAGCATGAAGAAAAAATGTAAAAATTAATACTTACTCCTGCAAAGGGCACAGATCCTCAATGTTGGTTTTATGTGTACAGGCAGTCAACTGACATTGTTGCAGCCTTTCAGTATTCCAAAGTATAGTTAGATTTCTGTTAAAAAACAACAAATGGAACTGACAGAATAAAAAAACTGCTGCCGACCATTGAAGTACAGTAACCTTATTGAGGTCACCGCTCGCAACTTACTACGCAGTGTGAAACCTGGCAGTAAGTTCTCATGCTGCAAGTGGTGACGTCAGTAAGGGTAAGTTCAACGGCTGTGAACTGCGATGACCTTACTGATGTCACCATTTGTCAATCGGCAATGGCAGCAACTCCAGTAAATGGAGTTCTCTGAATGGGGTTCCATTGACTGGATGAAAAAGATGGGGGTCATCGTGGGACACATGGCTCTCCATTTCTAACCCCTGCACTTGATGTCAGCCGACATTACACATCTGACATCAACCCTAAAATCAATACCCCACTTGCCCACGCATCAGGGCAAGTGGGAAGAGCTGAGACTAAGTGCCAGAATTAACTAATGGTGTTATTAGTCTGAGAGAGAGCTGTGAAGATCTCAGGTTGGGGTTGTAATAATCACCTAGGCAGGCTAACCATATAACTATTTTTTCTTCCTTACATCCCTGGTTTTACAACAACTCTATGTAGATGGTCAAAATACATTGTGTCCAGTCCAGTCCAGGAAATCCTCTCCCTGGGGCCGGTAGTCCCCCTGCCCCTGTACCAGGCGATATTCACTGTGTCCCAACTTTCGGTTGGGAAACAGATTTCGTATCTCCCGTCAAT
This sequence comes from Ranitomeya variabilis, assembly GCF_051348905.1. Classification (NCBI taxonomy): domain Eukaryota; kingdom Metazoa; phylum Chordata; class Amphibia; order Anura; family Dendrobatidae; genus Ranitomeya; species Ranitomeya variabilis. The sequence goes on from NC_135234.1 coordinate 397,147,165, forward strand.
GTAGTCTTTCATCACAGTCCACGCTCCTCCCGACAACAGATAACACAACCGAAACCCATGTATTCAGCAGCAACGGTCCTTGAGAAAGTTCCTTATATCCAGACCACATATAACTCAACCTTAACAGAGGAACCAGCCCAGCTGCCAACCGATCGCCAAACTCCATAGGCCATTTATTCATGGGCTCCAGGACCTCAGCCTAGATCCTCGCCTCTCGATGTCACTCCAGTTCCCTCACTAGACATGTGACTTCTTGTTCTCCCTACCTAGGATGAGCCCCCTGGATGAGCAGAAGTGTTCACACTCTCCCCTTAAACATTCACTTTTAGCTCAGCTCAAAGAATGAAGAATGTTCCAGAAGTGATGACAGCTTCATTGGGTCTACTATCCACATCCACACAATGGGACTAGTGACAGGGAGAACAATGGAAGGATTGTGTTCCTTGATTACTAATCTTGGGTCTGGCCTTATTATAAATAACAGAAAAGTCCACTATAGATGCAGCTTAGCCTAACTAAACTCATATGATACAGTTGAAACCAGAAGTTTCCATACACTATACAAAAAGACACATATGCATGTTTTTCTCAATATTTGCCATGAAATCAGAATAAACCTTTCTCGTTTTAGGTCAATTAGGATTATCATAATTTTGTAATATTTGCCAAATGCCAGAATAATGAGAGAGAGAGGATGTTTTGAGGAATGTTTATTACTTTCTGCAAAGTGATAAGTTTAAATACACTAAGATTACTATGCCTTTAAGCAATTCTGAACTGCCGATATGATGATGTGATGTGTTTGAAAGCTTCTATTTTTTGGCAACATCTGAGTTTACTAGAGACACACCTGTGGATGTATTTTAATGCACACCTGAAACACACTGCTTCTTTGTGTAGCATCATGGGAAGGTCTAAAGAAATCAGCCAAGATATCAGGAGAATTGTGGACCTGCATAAGTTTGGCTCATCTTTGGGTACAATTTCAAGATACCTGCAGGTGCCTTGTTCATCTATACAAACAATTATACGCAAGTACAAACAAGATGGGAATGTCCACCTATCATACCACTCAGGACGGAGATGGGTTCTGTGTCTCAGAGATGAACGTGCTTTGGTCCGACATGTGCATATCAACCCAAGGACAAAAGCAAAAGACCTTGTTAAGATGATGGCGAAAGCTGGTAAGATTGTATTAATATCCACAGTGAAGCGAATATTGCATCAACATGGGCTGAAAGACCACTCTGCCAGGAAGAAGCCATTACTCCAAAAGAAACATAAAAAAGCCAGATTAATGTTTGCAAATGCACACAGGAACAAAAACCTTAATTTTTGGAAACTTGTCCTGTGGTCTGATGAAACTAAATTGAACTTTTGGGGCATAATGACAATCGCTTCATTTGGAGGAAAAAGGGAGAAGCTTGAAAGTCCAAGAACACCATCCCAACTTTGAAACACAGGGGTAGCAGCATCATGTTGTGTGGTTGATTTGCTGCAGGAGGGAATGGTGCACTTTACAAAATAGATGGCAACATGATAAAAAATGATTATGTGACAATACTGAAGCAACATCTCAAAACATCAGCCAGGAAGTTAAAGCTAGGGCAGAAATGGGTCTTCCAAATGGACAATGATCTGAAGCATACTGCCAAAATGGTAACAAAGTGGCTTAAGGATAACAATGTCAATGTTTTGTAGTGGCCATCACAAAGCCCTGATCTCAATCCATTTGAAAATTTATGGGCAAAGCTGAAAAGGCAGGTGAAAGCAAGGTGACCTGCTAACCTGGATCAGTTACACCAGTTTTGTAAGGAGGAATGGGCCCAAATTCCGACCTACTATTGTGAGACGCTTGTGGAAGGATATCCCAAACGTTTGACCAAAGTCATACAGTTTTAGGGCAATGGTACCAAATACTAATGAAATGTATGTAAACTTTTGACTTTGCAGTAAGTAATAAAAATACCTTAAAATATTCTCTCTCTCATTATTCTTCCATTTCGCAAATGTTAATAATTACGGTAAACCTAATTGACCTAAAACAGGAAAGGTTTATTCTGATTTCATGTCAGATATTGAGAAAAACATGCATACAGTGGGAAAAAAAAGTATTTAGTCAGCCACCAATTGTGCAAGTTTTCCCACTTAAAAAGATGAGAGAGGCCTGTAATTGACATCATAGGTAGACCACAACTATGAGAGTCAAAATGAGAAAACAAATCCAGAAAATCACCTTGTCTGATTTGGTAAGATTTATTTTGCAAATTATGGTGGAAAATAAGTTTTTGGTCACCTAAAAACATGCAAGATTTCTGTCTCTCACAGACCTGTAACAACTTCTTTAACAGACTCCTCTGTCCTCCACTCATTACCTGTAGTAATGGCACCTGTTTGAACTAGTTATCAGCATAAAAGACACTTGTCCACAACCTCAAACAGTCACACTCCAAACTCCACTATGGTGAAGACCACTGATAATCTCCCTTGATCTGGGGCTCCACGCAAGATGCATGCAAGACCCCGTGGGGGTCAAAATGATCACAAGAACAGTGAGCAAAAATCCCAGAACCACATGGGGGGACCTTGTGAATGACCTTCATACAGCTGGGACCACCATAACAAAGGCTACCATCACTGCTACAATCACTGCTTAAGCCAGTACATGTCCCGGCCCATCTGACGTTTGCTAGAGAGCATTTGGATTCTCAGAACAGTATTGGAGAATGTCATATGGTCTGATGAAAGTAAAGTAGAACTGTTTGGTAGAAACAAAACTCGTCGTGTTTGGAGGAGACAGAATGCTGAGTTATATCCAAAGAACACCATACCTACTGTCAAGCATGGGGGTGGCAACATCATGCTTTGGGGCTGTTTCTCCGCAAAGGGACCAGGATGACTGATCCGTGTACATGAAAGAATGAATGGGGCCATGTATCATGAGATTTTAAGTGCAAACACTTCCATCAGCAAGGGCATTGAAGATTAAATGTGGATGGGTCTTTCAGCATGATAATGATTCCAAGCACACAGTCAGGGCAATGAAGGAGTGGCTTCATAAAAAGCATATGAAGGTCCTGGAGTGGACTAGCCAGTCTCCAGATCTCAACACCATAGAAAACCTTTGGAGGGAGTTGAAAGTCCATGTTGCCGAGTGACAGGCCGAAAACATCACTGCTCTAGAGGAGATCTGCATGGAGGATTGGCCAACATACCACCAACAGTGTGTGCCAACCTTGTGAAGACTTACAGAAAATGTTTGACCTCTGTCATTGCCAACAAAGGATATATAGCAAAATATTGAGATGAACTTTTGATAATGACCAAATACTTAGTTTCCACCATAATTTGCAAAAAAATCTTGCCAAATCAGACAATGTGATTTTCTGGATTTGTTTTCTCATTTTGACTCTCATAGTTGTGGTCTACCTATGATGTCTATTACAGGTCTCTCTCATCTTTTTAAGTGGGAGAACGTACACAATTGGTGGCTGACTAAATACTTTTTTTTCCCACCGAATGTGACTTTTTACATAGTGTATGTAAACTTCTGGTTTCAGCTTTATATCTGCAAATACAAAAATGGTTAAATGAGTAACCAAGAAGCATATACCCTTAAAAAAATATTTTATTTGTATTATCAAACATGTTAAAATTAACACACAGTAAAATAAAAACAAAGGAACTGCTGAACAGAAACAGTGGGGATGCTATCAAGTACAAGTGAAAATGAGATGTATGCTTGTTATATCCAATACTGTACATAAGCAGCAGCACTAGGTGTAAAACAATCCCAACAGTTTAAGCAGAATAGATTAAAGTACTTACATATCAATAGTTTTACTTGTTAAAACGTCCTCTCCGCCTGTCACGCTGCGTGAAGCATAAGTGCACAACAATGGGGAAAGGAAGGGGGAGCCCAAACACTAGGGAAGTGGAGAGTGGAAACCCTTAGTCAGATCTAAATATCACCCTGTCTGCCCTAACTGTCCCTATATAGGTTCTGCACCTATCGCCGAGCAGGAAACCAATCCCTGCCTGACCCTAGCGATAGGCCCTGGTTAGTGAAGAGATGGGGTGCGCTAGTCAGTCCCCACTGCAACTAAAAACAGAGAGGGTATACGAACAAGGGGAACACTTAGCTTGAGAAGACAACCGAGATGTCACGCTAGCAATCCTCCAAGAGTCCTCTGAGAAGGAACTAACCGACTGTTAGTACTTGTAACTAGACAGAGACAAGTAAGAGCTAACACCGGCACCATGTTGAAGCAATTGAATGTATTATACCTACAGCACAGGTGTGTAATTAACAGTAGAACGTGCAGGTAACTGTTGGGACCTAGAAGGAGAAGGATATTGCTCCATAACAGAGATGCAAATTCAAGAAGGTGCTTGAGCTAATTGCAAAGACCTTCTACAGCCGGATCCAGGATGACTGTGTCACACCTGACGCATTCATGACACCATCTTAATGCACGTTTTGTCTAGTGCTTCACTAGGAGTCACAACAGGTCTGATTATTTACCTGTATGTTTATATCATCTGCTCTACATATGTTTCCATTTAATTTCTGCCAGAAAAAAGACTGGGTGCAGAGTGGTCTCAAAGTACCGTATATACTCGAGTATAAGCTGACCCGAGTATAAGCCGACCCCCCTAATTTTGCCACAAAAAACTGGGAAAACTTATTGACTCGAGTATAAGCCTAGGGTGGAAAATGCAGCAGCTACCGGTGAATTTCAAAAATAAAAATAGATGCTCCATACCGTTCATTATGGCCCCATAGCTGTGCCATATAGTGCTCTGCTCCATTCATTATTGCCCCATAGCTGTACCATAGAAAGCTGTACCATAGAAAGCTGTGCCATATAGTGCTCTGCACCGTTCATTATTGCCCCATAGCTGTGCCATATAGTGCTCTACACCGTTCATAATTGCCCCATAGCTGTGCCATATAGTGCTCTGCACCATTCATTATTGCCCCATAGCTGTGCCATATAGTGCTCTGCACCGTCCATAATTGCCCCATAGCTGTGCCATATAGTGCTCTGCACCGTTCATTATTTCCCCATAGCTGTGCCATATAGTGCTCTGCGCCGTTCATTATTTCCCCATAGCTGTGCCATATAGTGCTCTGCACCGTTCATTATTGCCCCATAGCTGTGCCATATAGTGCTCTGCACCGTTCATAATTGCCCCATAGCTGTGCCATATAGTGCTCTGCACCATTCATTATTGCCCCATAGCTGTGCCATATAGTGCTCTGCACCGTCCATAATTGCCCCATAGCTGTGCCATATAGTGCTCTGCACCGTTCATTATTTCCCCATAGCTGTGCCATATAGTGCTCTGCGCCGTTCATTATTGCCCCATAGCTGTGCCATATAGTGCTCTGCACCATTCATTATTGCCCCATAGCTGTGCCATATAGTGCTCTGCACCGTCCATAATTGCCCCATAGCTGTGCCATATAGTGCTCTGCACCGTTCATTATTTCCCCATAGCTGTGCCATATAGTGCTCTGCGCCGTTCATTATTTCCCCATAGCTGTGCCATATAGTGCTCTGCACCGTTCATAATTGCCCCATAGCTGTGCCATATAGTGCTCTGCACCGTTCATTATTTCCCCATAGCTGTGCCATATAGTGCTCTGCACCGTTCATTATTTCCCCATAGCTGTGCCATATAGTGCTCTACACCATTCATTATTTCCCCATAGCTGTGCCATATAGTGCTCTGCGCCGTTCATTATTTCCCCATAGCTGTGCCATATAGTGCTCTGCACCGTTTATTATTGCCCCATAGCTGTGCCATATAGTGCTCTGCACCGTTCATTATTGCCCCATAGGATGTGCCATAGAAAGCTGTGCCATATAGTGCTCGGCACCGTTCATTATTGCCCCCATAGCTGTGCCATATAGTGCTCTGCACCGTTCATTATTGCCCCATAGCTGTGCCATATAGTGCTCTGCACCGTTCATTATTGCCCCATAGCTGTGCCATATAGTGCTCTGCACCGTTCATAATTGCCCCATAGCTGTGCCATATAGTGCTCTGCACCGTTCAGAATTGCCCCATAGCTGTGCCATATAGTGCTCTGCACCGTTCATAATTGCCCCATAGCTGTGCCATATAGTGCTCTGCACCGTTCAGAATTGCCCCATAGCTGTGCCATATAGTGCTCTGCACAGTTCATTATTTCCCCATAGCTGTGCCATATAGTGCTCTGCACCGTTCAGAATTGCCCCATAGCTGTGCCATATAGTGCTCTGCGCTGTTCATTATTTCCCCGTAGCTGTGCCATATAGTGCTCTGCACCGTTCATTATTGCCCCATAGCTGTGCCATATAGTGCTCTGCACCGTTCATTATTGCCCCCATAGCTGTGCCATATAGTGCTCTGCACCGTTCAGAATTGCCCCATAGCTGTGCCATATAGTGCTCTGCACGGTTCAGAATTGCCCCATAGCTGTGCCATAGAAAGCTGTGCCATTGCTGCTGCTGCTGCAATAAAAATAATAAAACACATACTCACCTCTCTTGCTTGCAGCTCCTCAGCGTCCGGTCCCGGCGTCTCTCCGCACTGACTGATCAGGCAGAGGGCGGCGCGCACACTATATGCGTCATCGCGCCCTCTGACCTGCACAGTCAGTGCGGAGAGAGAGACGCCGGGAAGACGGAGCGGCACTCGGCGTGTGGAACGCGGACAGGTGAATATGACATACTTACCTGCTCCCGGCGTCCCGCTCCTTCCCCCGGACAGCTGGTCTTCGGTGCCGCAGCCTCTTCCTCTGTCAGCGGTCACCGGCACCGCTGATTAGAGAAATGAATAGGCGGCTCCGCCCCTATGGGAGTGGAGTCCATAGTCATTTCTCTAATGAGCGGTCCCACGTGACCGCTGAACAGGGGAAGAGCTGCGGCACCCGGAGACCGTGGGACGGGCAGGGGGAGCGTCAGGAGCCCCGGAAGCAGGTAAGTATGCCTCAGCGCCCTCTCCCCCTCACCCGCCGACCGTGACTCGAGTATAAGCCGAGAGGGGCACTTTCAGCCCAAAAATTTGGGCTGAAAATCTCGGCTTATACTCGAGTATATACGGTAGTTTTTTTCTGTGGCTACCATCACTATAGTATGTCAGGAAATAGGTATTTTACTGTAGTAAAAAAGGTAGAACTAATCTTCTTTGTCATTATCTGAATAAAACAGTCTTAAATGAAGAAAATTGTCCAATTATGATTGAGTGCTAGTGCAGCGCCCCAGAGTCCTGGTCGTTGCAGTACTGTGGCTCCGCCACTATGGGGAGCTATGGTACGTCTGATTGCACTAACGGAGTCTCTCTGACCAGGTAACACCTCACTACACTTCACACTCCGGCCACCAGGGGGGGTGGTTCTATCTACTAGGCCACTCCTCACATTCTGGTAAAACTGGGGGTTGGACAGGAAGACAGAGAGAAGTAGCTGGGAAGAGCTAGTGAGAGGACCTGTCAGGGATGGGATCCTGGCAGACTCCTCAGAGCAGGACTAACCAGTGCACAACGGGAATACAGTAAAGAGGAATTGGGACCAGAAGGAGTCGTGCTGTTAGACCGAGGCAACATCCTTCTGAGGCGCAAACAGTCGGTGGCCAGAACGCCGAGCAAGTAAGAGACTTTAAGTACACTGCAAACCACGGCCGGACAGCCAATTACAGGTTGGCTGTCTCACTTAACACCTAAGCAGACAACGGAGGCAGCTGTGGGAGAGGAGCGACTCTAGGGTCCCGGAAGAACTCCAGGCCTACCCCGTCATACGGGTGCGTCCTACCATATCACCTGGAGGACGGAGAGAACGAACATTAGAGAAAGACAGAACCAGTTGTGAGGACTATCCCGGGAGCTCAGCAGGGAAGGACTACAACACCCAGCGCTAGAAGGTAGACACTGATCCCCACCTGTAAAGAGAACTCCTGATGTGCCTTTGGACCGGCCGGTCTCTGACAACCCCGTTAACAGCGCTCTGGACTGAGGACTCTAAAACCTTCAGTAAAGAGGTAAAGAGACTACAACCTGGTGTCCTCATTATTTACCGCGACCTGCACCCCACAACCGCACCATTATCACCACTTATTGCACCGGACGTCCCCCACTGATAGACAGGGCCACGGACCGGGTCTAGCCACCGTGACCACTCCTGAACTGAGACTCAGAGGCCCGGTACCGGGTACCCCTCGGCCCTGCGGCGGTGTGGGGGCGCTCCACTACAGCAAGTACTTATTAACCCCTTCACCCCGAAGCCTGTTTTCAACTTCCTGACCTGGCCATTTTTTTCAATTCTGACCACTGTCACTTTATGAGGTCATAACTCTAAAACACTTCAACGGATCCTGGTGATTCTGAGATTGCTTTCTCGTGACATATGATAGTGGTAAAATTTCTTTAATTTGACTTTTATTTGTGGAAAAAAAACAGAAATTTGGTGAAAATTTTGAACATTTTACAATTTTTAAACTTTTAGTCTTTATGCCCTTAAGTTAGAGAGTCATATCATACAAAATAGTTAATAAATAACATTACCCACATGTCTGCTTTACATTAGCACAATTTTGGAAACATAATTTTTTTTTATAGGAAGTTATAAGGGTTAAAAGTTGACCAGCAATTTCTCATTTTTACAACAAAATTTGCAAAACCATTTTTTTTAGGGATCACCTCACACTTGAAGTGACTTTGAGGGGCCTATATGACAGGAAATGCCCAAAAGTGACATCATTCTTAAAACTGCACCCCTCAAGATACTCAAAACCACATTCAAAAAGTTTATTAACCCTTCAGGTGCTTCACAGGAATTTTTAGAATGTTTAAAAAAATATGAACATTTAACTTTTTTTCACAAATTTTTTACTTCAGATCCAATTTGTTTATTTTACCCAGGGTAACAGGACAAATTGGACCACAAAAGTTGTTGATAAATTTGTCTTGAGTACGCTGATACCCCGTGTGTGGGGGTAAACCACTGTTTGGGCGCATGGCAGAGCTCGGAAGGGAAGGAGCGCCGTTTGACTTTTCAAAGCAAAATTGGCTGGAATTGAGATCGGACACCATGTCGCGTTTGGAGAGCCCCTGATGTGCCTAAACAGCGGAAACCCCCCACAAGTGAAACCATTTTGGAAACTACACCCCCTAAGGAACTAATCTATATGTGTGGTGAGCACTATGAACCCCCAAGTGCTTCACAGAAGTTTATAATGTAGAGCCGTAAAAATAAAAATCATATTTTTGTCACAAAAATGATATTTTCGCCCCAAATTTTTTATTTTCCCAAGGGTAACAGGACAAATTGGACCACAAAAGTTGTTGTGCAATTTGTCTTGAGTACGCTGATACCCCATATGTGGGCGCACGGCAGAGCTCGGAAGGAGCACCATTTGGAATGCAGACTTAGATGGATTGGCCTGCAGGCGTCATGTTGCATTTGCAGAGCACCTGATGTACCTAAACAGTAGAAACCCCCCACAAGTGACCCCATATTGGAAACTAGACCCCACAAGGAACTTATCTAGATGTGTTGTGAGAACTTTGAATCCCCAAGTGTTTCACTACAGTTTATAACACAGAGCAGTGAAAATAAAAAATCCTTTTTTTTTCACAAAAATTATTTTTTAGCCCCGGTTTTGTATTTTCCCAAGGGTAACAGGAGAAATTGGACCCCAAAAGTTGTTGTCCAATTTGTCCTGAGTACGCTGATACCCCATATGTTGGAGTAAACCCCTGTTTGGGCGCACGGGAGACCTCGGAAGGGAAGGAGCACTGTTTTACTTTTTCAACGCAGAATTGGCTGAAATTGAGATCGAACGCCATGTCGCGTTTGGAGAGCCCCTGATGTGCCTAAACACTGGAAACCCCCCAATTCTAACTCCAGCCCTAACCCCAAGGCACCACTAAGCCTAATCCCAACAATAACCTTAACCACACCCCTAACCTAAACACACCCCTAACTCTAATCCCAACCCTAACCATAACCCTGACCACACCCCTAACCCCAACACACCCCTAACCCTAATACCAGCCCTAATCTCATCCCTAACCATAACCCTAACCACACCCCTAACCCTGACACACCCCTAACCCTAATCCCAACCCTAACCCCAACCGTAAACATAATCCAAACCCTAACTTTAGCCCCAACCCTAACCCTAACTTTAGCCCACACCCTAACCTTAACTTTAGCCCCAACCCTAACCCTAACTTTAGCTCCAGCCCTAACCCTAAATTTAGCCCCAACACTAACCCTAACTTTAGCCCCAGCCCTAATCCTAACTTTAGCCCCAACCCTAACCCTAACTTTAGCCCCAAACCTAACTTTAGCCCCAACCCTAACCCTAACTTTAGCCCTAACTCTAACTTTAGCCCCAACCCTAACCCTAACTTTAGCCCCAACCCTAACCCTAACTTTAGCCCTAACTCTAACTTTAGCCCCAACCCTAACCCTAACTTTAGCCCGATCCCTAACCGGAAAATGGAAATACATTTTTTTAATTTTATTATTTTTTCCTTACTAAGGGGGTGATAAAGGGGGGCTTGATTTACTATTTATAGCTGGTTTTTATAGCGGGTTTTTGTTTGGCAGCTGTCACTCGCTAAGAGACGCTTTTTATTGAAAAAAATAGTTTTTTGCATCAACACATTTTGAGAGCTATAATTTATCCATATTTTGGTTCACAGAGTCATCTGAGGTCTTGTTTTTTGCGGGACGAGTTGATGTTTTTATTGGTACCATTTTCGGGCACATGACATTTTTTGATCGCTTTTTATTCTGATTTTTGGGAGGCTGACTGAACAAAAACTAACAGATGAGCAATTTCTTTTAGGGGGGGCATTTATACTGTTCCACATGTGGTAAAATTGATAAAGCAGCTTTATTCTTCGGGTTAGTACGATTACAGCGATATTTTTTTATGTTTTGGCGCTTTTACACAATAAAAGCTATTTTATATAAAAAAATAATTGTTTTTGTATCGCTTTATTCTGAGAGCTATAACTTTTTTATGTTTCTGATGATGATGCTGTATGGTGGTACCATGATTATTTATATCTGTCTTTTTTATCACATTTTATTGCACTTTTTGTTCGGCAGTATGATGATAAAGCATTGTTTTTTGCCTCGTTTTTTATTTATTTTTTTACGGTGTTCACTGAAGGGGTTAACTAGTGGTACAGTTTTATAGAGCGGGTCGTTACGGATGCGGCGATACCAAATATGTGTAATTTTTTTTTTTTTTTGTATTTACAAAAATAAATGGATTTATTGGAAAATATTTTTTTTTCTCTTTATTTGGGGATTTTTTTTTTTTTTAGTTTCTAACATTGTCCATGGTGGGACATCACTATATTTCATCAGATCGCTGATCTGACACTTTGCATGGCACTGTGTCAGATCAGCAATCTGACAGACAGTGCAGGAGTGCTCTGAGCAGGCGCCGGCAAGCCACCTCAGTGAAGGACCCAGAAGGAGCCCCGCGGCCATTTTGGATCCGGGGACTCCTTCCAGAACACCGAAACAACGTAATCGCATCGCGTTGTTCTGGTGGGAGAGCGCAGGGAGCCACCGTCCCTGCGCGATGCGCCTCTATGTCGCTGTCACAATTGACAGCGGCATCAGAGGGGTTAAATGCCCACGATTGGCTGACACACAACATCCCGACATCAGCTGACACCCGCACGTGATCGCCGCGGTGCTCACTGTGAGATCGCGCGATCGTGCCGCCGTACTAGTACTGCTGTTCCCACAGAGTAGTACTAGTACGGCGCATGTCGGGAAGGGGTTAAAGTGACATTAGTAGTAGTGATGAGCAAGTGTGCTCATTACTCGAGTTTTCCAAGCATGCTCGGGTGTTCTCCGAGTATCTTGGGCATGCTCGTAGATTATGTTTGAGTCCCCGCAGGCAATCCCTGCATGTGTTCAGGTTGTCTAACAGCTGCAAGTCATGCAGCCGTGGGGACTCAAACATAATCTACAAGCATGCCCAAAATACTTGGAGAACACCTGGGCATGCTCGGAAACTCGAGTAATGAGCACATTCACTCATCATTAATTAATAGGCAATTTGCAAATATTTTAGATTTGAGTAAAAAAAATGTTTCCCCCATTTGCTTAAATCACTTAAATTGTAAAACAGCTAATTATTGAACATGATTTCAATCTCTACAATCATATACGCCTAGTCAGCATTACATGTGGTTGTGGCAAAAGTAAATGAGCCAAAAGGAAAAAGTGGAAACTACGTAAATACCCTAAACTAAACTGTTCAAACCAGCTATGTAAAACAATATTTTTCTTGTTCTGCCACATTATATAAATCTTTAGAAATACAATCATTGGTTTGGCTTATCTATGTATTTAAACAAAAGGTTATAAGTTACGGAGTGCTAATCAATAGACTAATGACTGAGTTCTATGTTTCAAACGCTTCTGCATTCCATATAGTTTCCACACAGTATTATGGGCCCCATATAGTGCTCCATACAATATGATGGGCCTCATATAATGCTCCATACAATATGATGGGCCCCATATAATGCTCCATACAATATGGTGGGCCCCATATACCGAACATACTCGAGTATAAGCCGACCCGAGTATAAGCCGACCCCCCTAATTTTGCCACAAAAAACTGGGAAAACTTAATGACTCGAGTATAAGCCTAGGGTGGAAAATGCAGCAGCTAATGGTAAATTTCAAAAGTAAAAATAGATACCAATAAAAGTAAAATTAATTGAGACATCAGTAGGTTAAGTGTTTTTGAATATCCATATTGAATCAGGAGCCCCATATAATGCTCCATAAAGTTTGATGGGCCCCATTAGATGCTCCATATTAAAATATGCCCCATATAATCCTGCATAAAGGGTAATAAGGGCCCCATAAGATGCTCCATAGAGATATTTGCCCCATATAGTGCTGCACAAACGTTATGGCCCCATAAGATGCTCCATACAGACACTTGCCCCATATAATGCTGCACAAACGTTATGGCCCCATAAGATGCTCCGTACAGTCACTTGCCCCATTATAATGCTGCACAAGCGTTATGGCCCCATAAGATGCTCCGTACAGTCACTGCCCCTTATAGTGCTGCACTATCGTTATGGCCCCATACAGATGCTCCGTACAGTCACTGCCCCTTATAGTGCTGCACAATCGTTATGGCCCCATAAGATGCTCCGTACAGTCACTGCCCCTTATAGTGCTGCACAATCGTTATGGCCCCATACAGATGCTCCGTACAGTCACTGCCCCTTATAATGCTGCACAAGCATTATGGCCCGATAAGATGCTCCGTACAGTCACTGCCCCTTATAGTGTTGCACAATCGTTATGGCCCCATAAGATGCTCCGTACAGTCACTGCCCCTTATAGTGCTGCACAAACGTTATGGCCTCATAAGATGCTCTATACAGTCATTTGCCCCATATAGTGCTGCACAATCGTTATGGCCCCATAAGATGCTCCGTACAGTCACTGCCCCATATGCTTTTGCTGCGATAAAAAATAAATAAATCACATACTCACCTCTCTTCGCTCAGGACCCCCGGAACTTTCAATATTTACCTGCTCCTCGTGCGGCTCCGTCTCTCTTCAGCACTGACGTTCAGCAGAGGGCACGCACTGACTACGTCACCACACCCTCTGACCTGAGCGTCACAGCCAGAGGATGCTGATGACGGAGCCGCACCGGAACGAGGAGCAGTAAATATCACGCAGAGCTGCACAGCGCTGTATACTCACCTACTGCTGACGCTGTGCAGTCCCTGCTTCTTCCAGCGCTGCAACTTCTTCCTGTATTGAGCGGTCACAGTTACCGTTCATTATCGAAATTAATATGCGGCTCCACCTCTATAGGAGGTGGAGCCGCATATTCATTGCTGTAATGAGCGGTAACTGTGACCGCTCAATACAGGAAGAAGATGCAGCGCTGGAAGAAGCAGGGACTGCACAGCGCCAGCAGTAGGTGAGTATAATTAGATAGCCCCCCGCCCCCCCTCCCCTGCCGACCCCGTGGGTATGACTCGAGTATAAGCCGAGAGGGGGACTTTCAGCCCAAAAAAATGGGCTGAAAATCTCGGCTTATACTCAAGTATATACGGTAATGCTCCATACAATATGATGGGACCCATATAATGCTCCATAGAGAAAAAATACTCAAATACTCACCTCTACTCGTACTCCAGTCTCCTGAGTGTCTTCTGACCTTTTGCACTTCTTAGCACAGAGGAAATGCTATAGTGACTTCAAGACACTATCTGCGCCGATATGTCACAGAGCTCAGATGCAGAGTGGGGGATGATGATGTCATGATCCAGACCAGGTTTTGAGTCCTGTCTTCCCTTTTCCTGGTCTGATCATGTCAGGGGTTAACTTTTCTCAGCCTCAGTCTGGTCTCAGGTTTGCTATTTAGCCCGTGTCCTGCAGATCATGTCAGTTATAGTTTCTACCTAGTGCTGCTGTAGCTGACTCTGACTGCTCCAATTTGTCCTGCTGCATTTGTTGTCTGAACCCGTGTCTCTGTTTTCCCCTTTTCCTGTCTTGACTCTGTGTTTCCCTTTAGTGTGCAGACTCACTGGTTTGACTTGGCGTGTATCCTGACCTGTTTCTTTCCTTTGTCTTTTGGCTTATCGGCTCCTAACCATTACTGACCCCCTGGCTTGTCTCTGACCGTGAGTTTGCTTATTCCTTTGGTACTGCGCTACAGTCTAGGAGTTGACCCGCCTTGTCTTGACTATTCTGCTGCCACCTGTGGTAGCCTCACTGTTGCACTGCAGGTTAGCTCTGTTTAGGTGCAGACCTGCTTCCTCTCTACTGCCATCTAGTGAAGCCTGCACCTACCTGCATTGCAGCAGCATGACAGATGGGAGAGGAAGTGTCAGCTAATGTTTCCCTCTCCCATCATTGCTTTCAAATGTATCGAGATCCAGGATGACAAAACAGTTGAAAGTATGAGGGGGGTTATAGCGGCATCGTGATCTACCGCCATTTGCGGTATGCCACTGGTTTAGATCAGGGTTGCACAACTCTAATCCTCAAGGGCCACTGTCACTGCATGTTTAAAGGATTTCCTTGCGCAAGGTGTTGGAATCATCACCTGTGCAGGCGATTAAATTATCAAGTGTGCAATACTAAGGAAGTCCCTACTAATACTTCTGTCATCATTGGGCAGAAAAGTATTCACATCGATAAGGAAATCCTGAAAACATGCAGTGTTGGTGGCCCTTGAGGACTGGAGTTGTGCACATCTTGTTTAGACAATGGGATGGTCTTCTTTTAGAGGGTTTCACTGTATTTGTTTACAGATGAATAATAGAAATGATCCAAAGATTAGTAGCTAAAAGATCGCTGTTACATACAGTATATATAAGGTGATGCCAGGAAGACAGTACCTTAAAAAAGTGATATGATTTCAACAAAGTGTTATCTGTAAATTCTATAATTAACTACTTCAAACCAACCATAAACAGTAAATACCCCAGCGGTCAACAGTATAATCTGCAATGTTAGCACCACTACAGAGTATAGCAGAGGAACAACATTGTACAACTGTAGTAGTAGGCACTGAATATCAGACAAAGCCAGACTATCCATATAGAAGGGAAAGACTCCCCGCTGTGTATACAGTATAGGAAACACTGTCAGAGCTTCATCTTACAGACCCAGTGGTTAGGTGATCAATCTATTTTAGTTGTCCTTGAGTTCTTTTGAGCATGTATCATGTATTTCTTTTATGTATCCACTGATATTGTAAAAAAAAGAGTATGAAATAGCACAAAAACTATGACAAAAGATGAAAACCATTTGAATGTCTGAACAAGAAAAAAAATGTACAGCTCTTTAAACCGCATAAATGAAATAACTAAAAAATGCACCTAGTCATGAACAGGAAAACATGGTCTGGTCTTGAACTGTTTAAAGAAGTCTCAGCAAATTTACAATATAATTATTAATATTTAATATTATAATGAATAATTATAATAATCATAATTATTCAGTCCTAACTATCTACGTAATGGTGTGTAATTGCATTGAAATACTTACCAATCACTATTTTCCCAGTTTCCAGCAATGCTTTGGTATTCTTCTGGCCTTCATGACCTGAAATCACAAAATCTGGCTCACACAGGGGCTTATGTGTGGACCAGAAGACACTTTCTCAATGTATGTAGTCTTGTTCTGAGTCTCATAGACTTACACTGGAAAGTAGTACTAATTACCCTAAAACAATTAAATATCCACTTTGCATCCCTTTTACACAGAGATGTAGCTAGGGGTTTGATTCAGGGGAGGGGTGGTCGAAACTTCTGAGCGGACCCCTAACCAGGTAACCCTGATTACAACTATATGGCACACGTAATAGTGGCTGTAAGAGAATCTTAGCAGGTGACTGCGCTGTGACTTAAAAAACCTACACCAACACTTATATTACCGCCACATGGTGACCATGGTAGATATCAGTCCTGAAGAACATGTAAGAGATTACAGTACAGGTACAGATAGAAACTTAAAGCTGAATTTCTTTCTGGTGGAGTCATTCACTTTTCCCATCTGGCCCAGATCAACATGAAAACTCTTTCTAGCCAGAACTCAGCTGCAGAGAATGTAACAAAGACACATTAGACTTTTCACATTTCCAGCACCATCCCTAGGTGTCCTCAACCTGCACAAACTCCTTATCCTGTTGATACACTGATACTGAACTGCTGCTGCCATATGTGTCCCTACTACTGCACCTACTGTGTGGTACTGTGTGCCCTCTAGATGGCATAATAAACCTCTAGAATATATTAAAGCCCTGTGAAAAGTTCCCTAGAAAACAGTGTCCACATTCTGCCACCTAAAAAGTAATAATGTCCTCTGTGTGCCCCTTTAACAGTCACAATAACCTGAGTACCTCTATAACAATAGGTGCCCATTTAACATCTAATAATGTCCCGAGTCTCCCCCAGTACAGCTTCCCCTATACAAAGTATGATGTTCTCCTGTACACAATATAATGCTCCCACACTGTATAGTACGCCCTCTCAGTATAATGACCCCTTCGTAGCCCCCAAACTGTTTAATGGCTCCAACACGTTACAAAGACTCTGCATTAGCTCCCGCAATGTTTAATGGATGCCTCAGTAGTCATCACACTGTATGATGGACCCTTAAGTGGAATCCATATAGTATAATGCAACCCAGAGTGCTCCATATATTCTAATGCACTTTCCATAGTCCTCCATACACTATAATGCACTCCCCATATTCCACCATATAGTATAATGCACTCCTCATAGTCCTATAATGCACTCCCCATAGTCCTCCATACAGTATAATGCACTCCCCATAGTTCTATCACCACAAAAAGAACACAAAAAAAATCAAATTTTAAAGACATTGCGGCCATGAACAGTGAATGGTCCACAAACTTTCTTGTATAAAGTTGGAACCTATTTAGGTGCTTTCTACTGGTTTTACATAAAACTCTTAAAGGGACTGTGTATCCACGCTTGCCTTAAAGTTTACAGAGACCTGTAGAAAAACCCGTTTGGTGCGTCAGGATTCCGAGTCTGGATACACACCTTGTAGCCCGCCCAAGAGCTACGTTGGGGGTTCACGATGGGTCCCTCGCATCATTGCTGTTTAATTGATTGACTTGAATGATAAATTGCACTTTTGAAAATGCTACCTCAGTTTATATAGTTGATAGGAAAATATGCAGAATGGAAAAGAAGAGTACTCCTTAAATGGAATGTTGACTTATTGCACTTTAGTAAAGTGATAATTAGTGATGAGCGAGTGTACTCGTTGCTCGGGTTTTCCTGAGCACGCTCGGGTGACCTCCGAGTATTTATGACTGTTCGGAGATTTAGTTTTCATCACGGCAGCTGAATGATTTACAGCTACTAGCCTGCTTGATTACATGTGAGGATTCCCTAGCAACCAGTCAACCCCCACATGTACTCAGCCTGGCTAGTAGCTGTAAATCATTCAGCTGCCACTATAAAAACTATAATTAGTGATGAGCGAGTGTACTCGTTGCTCGGGTTTTCCTGAGCACGCTCGGGTGACCTCCGAGTATTTATGACTGTTCGGAGATTTAGTTTTCATCACGGCAGCTGAATGATTTACAGCTACTAGCCTGCTTGATTACATGTGAGGATTCCCTAGCAACCAGTCAACCCCCACATGTACTCAGCCTGGCTAGTAGCTGTAAATCATTCAGCTGCCACTATAAAAACTAAATCTCCAACAGTCATAAATACTCGGAGGTCACCCGAGCAACGAGTACACTCGCTCATCACTAGTGATAATGTTTAATAGTATTAAAGATAGCTTTGCACTTTTAGGAAAGTGATTGATGTTGTTAGAAGAAGTGAGCTAGTATAATAGGTGCCCCCTGAAGAAGGTGGACTCGCACCGAAACGTGCGTTGGGGAGTGAGTCCCGGGACACCTGCCTAACACGCTATGGGTAAATATCACGTTTAACTGCAGTGCCACTGTTTTACTCATGTCTCTTGCATCAGTAGCTGGCATGATTTGACAAGTCTGGTATGTGCTCATGCTGAACTATCTGGGAGTAGGTGGGAGTGGTTGGAGTCCACAGGGACATATGGTATCCTTTAACTCCTCTATTGCTCTCAGCTTTTTTGGCATGCTATGCAGGCTCTATTAGGAGCTAATGGGAGTGGTTGGCATTCACAGGGATGTATAATGTGCTTCCAAAATTAACCCTTTGTGCTACCAGCATACAGATAGGCTTTAAATTTATTTCTACTGCTGTGATATTTTTATAAATTTACTATGGCACTTTGATTTGGTATGTTTACTATATTGTGCTGGCCCAATTGTGTAGGCGGGACCTACCGGCACTCACTTATTTGGAATTTTTGTCATGTACCTCATATTGTTATAAACATTACTGATTGCTCCAAGAACTGTATGCACTTGCACACTAACAGTTCTAGTTTTATGTATATGGATATTTAATAAAAGTTTTGTGTACGTTTGTATATTATGAGCTTCTGACTCGTCTTTTCTCCTGTATTATTATATATATTTGAGTCGCTCTGCTCTTTATAATATGCAATTCAGCATTAATGCTACTTCATGCATGGTATTTTTGTAGGAAGAATGTTTTTGGGATTATTTTTCAAATAGTATGATAGGTGATAGTATTATATGCAGATAGTATTGAGATACAGTATAAGTTTGAAAATTGAAAATAAAGCGAATGTTCGGTTTTGCACTTTGAATAAAGAGAAATCTAGATAGTATGCCTGTAAGGGTAGCAGCTGTTTGATAGTAAAGTTTCCTATTTCTGAACTGTTATTTATATTATTGTAAATATGTTTAGTGACGTTAAAGCATCAATTCTTCCCATAAAGGGAAGTCAACGTTTATACTTGTTTACAGCATCTAAAAATGTGTACGTCTTTTAATACCTGTCAATTTTTGTTTTCTTTTTCCCAGTCCAGGAGTACTGGATTTAACGGGGGGAGGGGGGGAGTGTGACACCCCAGGGTCCTGGTCGTCACAGTGGCATTGCTTTCCTCATGGGGAGAGTGATGTCACGCTTGGAAGCGATGAAGGATATCTTTTATCAGGTAATCACATACACACAACACGTTCATACTCCAGGCCAGGAGGTGGAGCTCTAAACCAGGTTTAGGGTGAACTCCCCTATAAATAAATTCTGGTCTGAAGGGAAAGAGAGATTTCAGTCAGACTGTCAGAGGACAGAAAAGAGAGCAGACAGACATAGAGTGTCGGAAGGTCTGAAGGGGCCATGTAGTCTGAGGTACTACAGCTTCTGGAGGAAAAGAACAGAAAGGGAAAGAACAAGCTTGTGGAAAGTGTGCAGGAAAGAGAAGGCGCAGGAGAGTGACACCAGGAGAGCAGAGCAGTGAATTAGCTACCTCCCTGGTTTGCGCAGATTCTGGTAGACGGAAGACCGAGGCCATGTCAGACTCTAAGGGGCATAGCTGAAACGGGCAGGACAGCTGAACTTTAAGTTATCTGTCCATCTTTACACCCAGGAGACACAGTGATATACACTCACTGGCCACTTTATTAGGTACACCTGTCCAACTTCTTGTTAACACTTAATTTCTAATCAGCCAATCACATGGCGGCAACTCAGTGCATTTAGGCATGTAGACATGGTCAAGACAATCTCCTGCAGTTCAAACCGAGCATCAGTATGGGGAAGAAAGGTGATTTGAGTGCCTTTGAACGTGGCATGGTTGTTGGTGCCAGAAGGGCTGGTCTGAGTATTTCAGAAACTGCTGATCTACTGGGATTTTCACGCACAACCATCTCTAGGGTTTACAGAGAATGGTCCGAAAAAGAAAAAAAATCCAGTGAGCGGCAGTTCTGTGGGCGGAAATGCCTTGTTGATGCCAGAGGTCAGAGGAGAATGGGCAGACTGGTTCGAGCTGATAGAAAGGCAACAGTGACTCAAATCGCCACCCGTTACAACCAAGGTAGGCCTAAGAGCATCTCTGAACGCACAGTGCGTCGAACTTTGAGGCAGATGGGCTACAGCAGCAGAAGACCACACCGGGTACCACTCCTTTCAGCTAAGAACAGGAAACTGAGGCTACAATTTGTACAAGCTCATCGAAATTGGACAGTAGAAGATTGGAAAAACGTTGCTTGGTCTGATGAGTCTCGATTTCTGCTGCGACATTCGGATGGTAGGGTCAGAATTTGGCGTAAACAACATGAAAGCATGGATCCATCCTGCCTTGTATGGAGCATCTTTGGGATGTGCAGCCGACAAATCTGCAGCAACTGTGTGATGCCATCATGTCAATATGGACCAAAATCTCTGAGGAATGCTTCCAGCACCTTGTTGAATCTATGCCATGAAGAATTGAGGCAGTTCTGAAGGCAAAAGGGGGTCCAACCCGTTACTAGCATGGTGTACCTAATAAAGTGGCCGGTGAGTGTATATAGGGCCTGGGTCATGATAGAGACCCTGTAAAAGGGCCTGCTTCACCTGTCATACGGGTTGTGTCCTATATGGGGGACAGAGAAGAACTGTCAGGACCTTATCAGAAGCCATAAGAAGTAAGGGACTACAACACCAACGTGCTTTGAGGAAGGTTTTCATCTCCACCAGGTAAAGGGGACTCTGGATTCGCTTCCAAGCCGGCCGGACCCTGCCTGTCCTGTGATCTGGTGCCCTGGACTGCGGTTGCCTGAAGCTTCAGTGAACCAGGTAAAGAGACTGAAAACCTGTGTCCTCGTTCTTCGCTGCACTTCTCACCATCTTCATTTACTCACCGGGAGCCCTGGGGACGTACTTCACCTGTGGGAAGTTATACCATCTAGCTGCCATACCATCACCCCAGAGGACCCCTTTAAGCAGCGTTGGTCCCTACTGACCAAATACCACAGGTGGCTTCATGAACATAAACTGTAATCAATATTCCTTTTACATGGGCGCCCAGGGCCATGGACCGGGTCGCCGCCATGACACGTCCCCTTAAGTACTGGATCCGGTACCGAGTAACTCCACGGCCCTGGCGGGCGACTCATTTCCACCCGTAATGAGTGTCCCCTGGTCCTAAGTATGGTTTTAGGAAGTAATGTCATGTACTAGTCTCTCTGTATAGCTCTATACACAGCTCTGATTGACAGCTGTTAGAATTATCAAATGGGGGAGTTGCTCGTTTAAGGCTACTTTCACACTAGCGTCGGTACGGGGTCGTCGCGCTGCGTCGGCCCGACGTACCGATGCATACTGTGAAGAAAATGGCAGCGGAAGCAGTCTTAAGACGCTTCCGCTGCTTCATTATGAGGTCCGGGGAGGAGGGGGCGGAGTTTCGGCCGCGCATGCGTGGTCGAAAATGGCGGTCCCGACGCACAAAAAAAGTTACATGAAACTTTTTTTGTGGCGGCGGTGCGTCAAAACATGACGCAATCGTCGCACGACGAATACGACATGTGGCATTGCGTCGCAATGCGTCGGTAATAGGGTTGAGCGACTTTCATTTTTTTAAGATCGAGTCGGGTTTTGCGAAACCCGACTTTGTCCAAAGTCGAGTCGAGTGAAGTCGGCCGATTATCGCAAAAAGTCGGGGATCGACCGAAACATGAAACCCAATGCAAGTCAATGGGGAAGCATAGTCGGCAGTGAGTGGAGGCCAGGAAAACACCTACAGTGCCCATTTTAATGCCAAAAACATCCATTCTTGTTTCTGAAGCTTGTCAATCTTAATTATCTTTATAATAATAGTTGGGCATTAGAAATTGGGGGTCATTTGGCAAAAGTTGTGGGGGGTAGGGCTGGTTCAAGGTTTTAGTGGGCCCAGGAAACGTGGACTACGTCACGGCGGTGGAGCAGTGAGAGGTAAGTATTTCAACTTTGCAAGTGCTGTGATCCTGAGCAAGCAGGGAGGCCCACTCGTTCGCATTGGCACTGGCACAGGGCCCCTCAAAGTATGGCGGTGTGTTTGCACGGCGGGGGCGCCTCCCACCGGCAGCGACACTTTTGCGTACTCTGAGGGGCCCTGTGCCTGTGACGTCGCCAACGAGTATGCCGCCCTACCTGTTGAAGAAACCTGCACTTTCATCTGCACCTTCCTCTTTGTCCCTGTGTAAGGTGGTATAGTATGCGGGAAGGGGAACCTGACTTTCAGCAGGGTCAGATTGTGGCTGTGTAGCGTGCAAGGGGAATGTAGTGGTCTGGGTCAAAGTACCACAAGACTCATCTAGCACCGGCTGGGCAATGGGCAGGATGAGGAGGAAACACTGATATAGGCCCAAATAATAAAGTGGGTAAAATGCAGTTCAAAATTGGTAACAGGACTAACCAGGTGGCATTGCTTAGTTCAGTGGAGTAGAAAACCCAGGAGCGGCAGACACCGTTAGTAGGGCCCAACCACACTAGTAGGTCCTATGCAGTTTAATATTACAAATGAAGGCCGAAAGCCTGAAGATTAAAGGTCAGTAAAATAACACAGGACAACACCAAGGTGCGGCACACACCGTTACTAGGCCCAACCAAAGTAGTAGGCCAACTGCAGTTTAATTATTTAAAATGTAAGCCGAAAGCCTGAACATTGAAGGTCGGGACAACAAAACAGGAGAAAACCCAGTAGCGTCAGACACCTTTTTAAGGGCCCAACCACACATTTTAAAAACAACTACTTAACGAGAGCCTTAAGATTGAAGCTCAGCTTTATACAGTGGAGGACAACACCATGGAGCGGCACACACCGTTAGTAGGCCCCAACCACCAATTTTTAAAAACAACTACTTAATGAGAGCCTGAAGGTTGAAGCTCAGACAAGGAAACCTGGAGGAGAACACCCAGGAGGAGGAGAACACCCAGGAGGAGCAGAACAGCCAGGAGGAGGAGAACACCCAGGAGCGTCAGACACCGTTAGTAGGCCCCAACCACCAGTTTTTACAAACAACTACTTAATGAGAGCCTGAAGGTTGAAGCTCAGCTTTATACAGTGGAGGACAACACCAGGGAGCGTCAGACACCGTTAGTAGGCCCCAACCACCAATTTTTAAAAACAACTACTTAATGAGAGCCTGAAGGTTGAAGCTCAGACAAGGAAACCTGGAGGAGAACACCCAGGAGGAGGAGAACACCCAGGAGGAGGAGAACAGCCAGGAGGAGGAGAACACCCAGGAGCGTCAGACACCGTTAGTAGGCCCAACCAAACTAGTAGCCCCACTGCAGTTTTCAAATTCCTATAGGCTGAAAACCTGACAATTGAAGCTCAGCTTTTTTCAAAGGAGGACAGGTTTATTGAGTGGCGCAGACAAACACAGGTAGTAGGCCTTAAACAAAAAAGTTGGCTCAATGCAGTTTAAAAAAGGTTACAGGGGTCCACAGGCAGCATTTGTGTGGTCAGCGGAGGACAATTTGAATTAGAAACTGCAGACAGACTTAGTAGGCCTAAAATTAAAAAAAGGAGGCTTTATGCACTTTAAAATAGGTTCCAGGGGTACACGGGCAGCATTGGTGTGGTCAGTGGAGGACAATTGGAATTAGGGACTGCAGACAGACTTAGTAGGCTGTCCCCTGTGGACCATGCATCCACCACATTAACCCATTGCGCCGTAATGGACACGTAACCTTCCGTGGCCATGCCTACAGGTCCATGCGTCTGTTGTCAGGTGCACCTTTGTACTCACAGATTGCCAGAGTGCATGGACAATGCGGTCTTTTACATGCTGGTGGAGGGCTGGGATGGCTTTTCTCTCAAAAGAAGTGTCGACTGGGTAGCTCGTAGCGTGGTACAGCGTAGTCCATCATGGCTTTATTAATATTAAATAAAATAAATAAATAGGCTCTATGAACTTTAAAATAGGTTCCAGGGGTACACAGGCAGCATTGGTGTGGTCAGTGGAGGACTATTGGAAGGAGGGACCACAGACAGACTTAGTACGCCTACAATTAAAAAAAGTGGCAATATGCACTTTAAAATAGGTTCCAGGGGTACACGGGCAGCATTGGTGTGGTCAGCGGAGGATGATTGCAAGGAGGGACAGCAGACAGACTTACTAGGCCTAAAATAAAAAAGCAGGCGCTATGCAGTTTTAAATAGGTTACATGGGTACACAGGCAGCATTGGTGTGGTCAGCGGAGGAGGATTGCAAGGAGGGACCGCAGACAGGCTTACTAGGCCTAAAATAAATAAAAATAGGCTCTAGGCAGTTTTAAATAGGTTACATGGGTACACAGGCAGCATTGGTGTGGTCAGCGGATGAGGATTGCAAGGAGGGACCGCAGACAGGCTTACTAGGCCTAAAATAAATAAAAATAGGCTCAAGGCACTTAGAGTTATCTCGCAGGGGTACACAGGCAGCATTGGTGTGGTCAGCAGAGGAGGATTGCAAGGAGGGACCGCAGACAGGCTTACTAGGCCTAAAATAAATAAAAATAGGCTCTAGGCAGTTTTAAATAGGTTACATGGGTACACAGGCAGCATTGGTGTGGTAAGCGGAGGAGGATTGCAAGGAGGGACCGCAGACAGGCTTACTAGGCCTAAAATAAATAAAAATAGGCTCAAGGCACTTAGAGTTATCTAGCAGGGGTACACAGGCAGTATTGGTGTGGTCAGCGGAGGAGGATTGCAAGGAGGGACCGCAGACAGGCTTACTAGGCATAAAATAAATAAAAATAGGCTCGAGGCAGTTTTAAATAGGTTACATGGGTACACAGGCAGCATTGGTGTGGTCAGGGGAAGAGGATTGCAAGGAGGGACCGCAGACAGGCTTACTAGGCCTAAAATAAATAAAAATAGGCTCTAGGCAGTTTTAAATAGGTTACATGGGTACACAGGCAGCATTGGTGTGGTCAGCGGAGGAGGATTGCAGGGAGGGACCGCAGACAGGCTTACTAGGCCTAAAATAAATAAAAATAGGCTCTAGGCAGTTTTAAATAGGTTACATGGGTACACAGGCAGCATTGGTGTGGTCAGCGGAGGAGGATTGCAAGGAGGGACCACAGACAGGCTTACTAGGCCTAAAATAAATAAAAATAGGCTCAAGGCACTTAGAGTTATCTCGCAGGGGTACACAGGCAGCATTGGAGTGGTCAGCGGAGGAGGATTGCAAGGAGGGACCGCAGACAGGCTTACTAGGCCTAAAATAAATAAAAATAGGCTCTAGGCAGTTTTAAATAGGTTACATGGGTACACAGGCAGCATTGGTGTGGTCAGCGGAGGAGGATTGCAAGGAGGGACCGCAGACAGGCTTACTAGGCCTAAAATAAATAAAAATAGGCTCTAGGCAGTTTTAAATAGGTTACATGGGTACACAGGCAGCATTGGTGTGGTCAGCGGAGGAGGATTGCAAGGAGGGACCGCAGACAGGCTTACTAGGCCTAAAATAAATAAAAATAGGCTCAAGGCACTTAGAGTTATCTCGCAGGGGTACACAGGCAGCATTGGTGTGGTCAGCGGAGGAGGATTGCAAGGAGGGACCGCAGACAGGCTTACTAGGCCTAAAATAAATAAAAATAGGCTCTAGGCAGTTTTAAATAGGTTACGTGGGTACACAGGCAGCATTGGTGTGGTCAGCGGAGGAGGATTGCAAGGAGGGACCGCAGACAGGTTTACTAGGCCTAAAATAAATAAAAATAGGCTCTAGGCAGTTTTAAATAGGTTACATGGGTACACAGGCAGCATTGGTATGGTCAGCGGAGGACAACTGCAAGGAGTGTCTGACACAGTTAGTACTCCCCAAAAATAAATACCGTATATACTCGAGTATAAGCCGACCCGAGTATAAGCCGACCCCCCTAATTTTGCCACAAAAAACTGGGAAAACTTATTGACTCGAGTATAAGCCTAGGGGGAAAAATGCAGCAGGTACCGGTGAATTTCAAAATTAAAAATAGATGCTCCATACCGTTCATTATGGCCCCATAGATGCTCCACATAAAGCTGTGCCACATATAATGCTCTGCACCGTTCATTATGGCCCCATAGATGCTCCACATAAAGCTGTGCCATATATACAATGCTCTGCACCGTTGCCCCATAGCTGTGCCACATATATAATGCTCTGCACCGTTGCCCCATAGCTGTGCCATATATATAATGCTCTGCACCATTGCCCCATAGCTGTGCCATATAGTGCTCTGCCCCATTGCTGTGCCATATAGTGCTCTGCCCCATAGCTGTGCCATATAGTGCTCTGCCCCATAGCTGTGCCATATAGTGCTCTGCCCCATAGCTGTGCCATATAGTGCTCTGCCCCATAGCTGTGCCATATAGTGCTCTGCCCCATAGCTGTGCCATATAGTGCTCTGCCCCATAGCTGTGCCATATAGTGCTCTGCCCCATAGCTGTGCCATATAGTGCTCTGCCCCATAGCTGTGCCATATAGTGCTCTGCCCCATAGCTGTGCCATATAGTGCTCTGCCCCATAGCTGTGCCATATAGTGCTCTGCCCCATAGCTGTGCCATATAGTGCTCTGCCCCATAGCTGTGCCATATAGTGCTCTGCCCCATAGCTGTGCCATATAGTGCTCTGCCCCATAGCTGTGCCATATAGTGCTCTGCCCCATAGCTGTGCCATATAGTGCTCTGCCCCATAGCTGTGCCATATAGTGCTCTGCCCCATAGCTGTGCCATATAGTGCTCTGCCCCATAGCTGTGCCATATAGTGCTCTGCCCCATAGCTGTGCCATATAGTGCTCTGCCCCATAGCTGTGCCATACAGTGCTCTGCCCCATAGCTGTGCCATACAGTGCTCTGCCCCATAGCTGTGCCATATAGTGCTCTGCACCATTATTGCCCCATAGCTGTGCCATATAGTGCTCTGCACCGTCCATTATTGCCCCATAGCTGCTGCTGCAATAAAAAAAAATAAAACACATACTCACCTGTCTTGCAGCTCCTCGGCGCCATCTTCCCGGCGTCTCCCTGCACTGACTGATCAGGCAGAGGGCGGCGCGCACACTATATGCGTCATCGCGCCCTCTGCCTGAACAGTCAGAGCGGAGAGAGAGACGCCGGGAAGATGGCGCGACGCCCGGCGTGTGGAACCAGGATAGGTGAATATGCGATACTTACCTGCTCCCGGCGTCCCGCTCCTTCCCCCTGCCTGTCTTCGGTGCCGCAGCCTCTTCCTCTGTCAGCGGTCACCGGCACCGCTGATTAGAGAAATGAATTATGCGGCTCCGCCCCTATGGGGGGTGGAGCAGCCTATTCATTTCTCTAATGAGCGGTCCCACGTGACCGCTCAGGGGAAGAGGCTGCTGCACCCGGAGACCGTGTAACAGGCAGGGGGAGCGCCAGGATCGCCGGGACTAGGTAAGTATATGACAGTGCTCACCCGCCGACCCCACCACCGATCATGACTCGAGTATAAGCCGAGGGGGCACTTTCAGCCCAAAAATTTGGGCTGAAAATCTCGGCTTATACTCGAGTATATACGGTAGATGTTAATGTCTCGCAAAACAACAAAACAAAAAAAAAAAAGTGTGGCATACTTAGGTACAGGGGTGGGCTCCTCTGCTGAGTTCAGACATAGTAATTTGGCACTACGTATTTACTGGTGCCAATATAGGACACTGACCCTGACTATTTTAACTAGCATCATACATGTCAACAAATTGGTATTGTCAGTGCCAGGCATTGAAGGATGTCAGCGCATAGACTAAACATTGTTGGAGCTGTGAGAGATAATTTTGCACGTGGTAGAGCACAGTTTGAGCTGGGGGGGTGAACTCTCTTGTGGCCGGCGGTACCGTCCCAGGGCCCCTCATGTTACAACGGTGTGTCTGACGTTGGGTGCGCGCCACCACCGCCAGAGACACTTTATTGTACTATGAGGGACCCAGTGGCAGTGCCGTCGACCAAAAGCGGGCACACCCACCTTTTCAGACAAACGGCACTCTAATGGGTGCTTGCGCCAAGTGGCGAGACCACGGCCCCGTGGGGGGAGTTTTCCCATTTAGGGAGGTGTAAACATGTCGTATGCTGGACAAACAGCTGCTGCAAATTAAGAGATTGGAACACTCAGTGAGACCAGTCCACAAGCAAGACCTTTTTATAGGAAAGCTAGGTGTCAGCCGGGAAAGGTGGGGCAAAATAATTTGAAATCCAGGAGTGGTTCATTTTAATGAAGGTTAGATCATCAACATTTTGGGTAGCCAGACGAGTCCTTTTTTCGGTTAATATTGAACCAGCAGCACTGAATACTCTTTCTGATAGCACACTAGCTGCTGGGCAAGCAAGCTCCTGCAATGCATATTCTGCCAATTCAGGCCAGGTGTCTAATTTGGATGCCCAGTAATCAAATGGGAATGACGGTTGAGGGAGAACATCGATAAGGGATGAAAAATAGTTAGTAACCATACTGGACAAATGTTGTCTCCTGTCACTTTGAATAGATGCTGCAGTACCTGTCCTGTCTGCGGTCATTGCGAAATCACTCCACAACCTGGTCAGAAAACCCCTCTGTCCAATGCCACTTCTGATTTGTGCACCTCTAACACCTCTGCCCTGTAGCCCCCTGCAGCTCGTGTGAGAACCATCACCGGCACTGTGTGCTGGGAATGCCTGAATCAAACGGTCTACAAGAGTTGCTTGTATGGTTGCTAATGTTTGTTCGAGGTTCTCATGTGGCATAATATTTTGCAATTTGCCTTTATAGCAAGGGTCAAGGATGCAGGCCAACCAGTAATCGTCATCGGTCATCATTTTAATAATGCGTGGATCCCTTTTGAGGATACGTAAGGCATAATCCGCCATGTGGGCCAAAGTTCCAGTTGTCAAATCTGCGGTTGTGCTGGGTTGAGGGGCAGTTACAGGCAAATCTACGTCACTTGTCTCCCTCCAAAAACCAGAACCCGGCCTTACAACGCCACTATTTTCTGTTGGCCCAGGAGAAGCTTTCTCATTAAAAAAATACTCATCCCCATCATCCTCCTCGTCCTCCTCTTCGCCCGCTACCGCGTCCTCTACACAGCCCTGACCAGACAATGGCTGACTGTCATCAAGGCTTTCCTCTTCCTCGGCTGCAGACGCCTGCTCCTTTATGTGCGTCAAACTTTGCATCAGCAGACGCATTAGGGGGATGCTCATGCTTATTATGGCGTTGTCTGCACTAACCAGCCGTGTGCATTCCTCAAAACACTGAAGGACTTGACACAGGTCTTGTAGCTTCGACCACTGCCCACCTGACAACTCCATGTCTGCCATCCAACTGCCTGCCCGTGTATGTGTATCCTACCACAAATACATAACAGCACGCCTCTGTTCGCACAGTCTCTGAAGCATGTGCAGTGTGGAGTTCCACCTTGTTGCAACGTCGATGATTAGGCGATGCTGGGGAAGGTTCAAAGACCGCTGATAGTTCTGCATACGGCTGGAGTGTACGGGCGAACGGCGGATATGTGAGCAAAGTCTGCGCACTTTGAGGAGCAGGTCGGGTAACCCCGGATAACTTTTCAGGAAGCACTGCACCACCAGGTTTAAGGTGAGAGCCAGGCAAGGAATGTGTTTCAGTTGGGAAAGGGCTATGGCAGCCATGAAATTCCTTCCGTTGTCACTCACTACCTTGCCTGCCTCAAGATGTACAGTGCCCAGCCATGACTGAGTTTCTTTCTGCAAGAACTCGGACAGAACTTCCGTGGTGTGTCTGTTGTCGCCCAAACACTTCATTGCCAATACAGCCTGCTGACGCTTGCCACTAGCTGTCCCATAATGGGACACCTGGTGTGCAACAGGGGCAGCTGCGGATGGACTGATTGTGCGACTGCGGTTTGTGGATGAGCTATCGCTTCTGCAGGAGGACGAAGAGGAGGATGAGGAGGGGGGGCGAACGCCAACAGCCAACTGTTTCCTAGACCGTGGGCTAGGCAGAAGTGTCCCAATATTGCTGTCCCCTGTGGACCCTGCATCCACCACATTAACCCAGTGTGCCGTGATGGACACGTAACGTCCCTGGCCATGCCTACTGGTCCATGCATATGTTGTCAGGTGCACCTTTGTACTCACAGATTGCCTGAGTGCATGGATGATGCGGTCTTTAACATGCTGTTGGAGGGCTGGGATGGCTTTTCTAGAAAAGAAGTGTCGACTGGGTAGCTCGTAGCGTGGTACAGTGTAGTCCATGAGCGCTTTGAAAGCTTCGCTTTCAACTAACCGGTAGGGCATCATCTCTAATGAGATTAGTCTAGCAATGTGGGCATTCAAACCCTGTGTACGCGGATGCGAGGATGAGTACTTCCTTTTCCTAACAAGAGTCTCATGTAGGGTGAGCTGGACTGGAGAGCTGGAGTGTTTCCTACTACGAACCTGGTGATTCCCTGACTGCTTTGGCCTGGCGACGAAAGCTGCACAGATACTGCAGGTGGTGCGGGAAATGGTGGGCTTACAGTGAGGGAAGGGATGTAACGTTGCTGACTAGCTTCATTGGCCGAGGGTGCTGCAACCTTTAGGGACATTTGGTAGTTAGTCCAGGCTTGCAAATGCATGGTGGTTAAATGTCTATGCATGCAACTTGTATTTAGACTTTTAAGATTCTGACCTCTGCTTAAGGTAGTTGAACATTTTTGACAGATGACTTTGCGCTGATCATTTGGATGTTGTTTAAAAAAAATGCCAGACTGCACTCTTTCTACTATCGGATACCTTTTCAGGCATTGCAGACTGAGCTTCTTTAACCGGATGGCCACGCTGTCCTCCAACTGGTTTTGGTTTTGCCACGCGTTTTTGGCCAGATACGGGCCCGGCAGATGGAACCTGTTGTGATGTTGATGCCTGCTGCGGCTCCTCCTCCTCCGCTTCAGAACTACTGCTGCCTGCACCCTGTTCCCCCAATGGCTGCCAATCGGGGTCAACAACTGGGTCATCTATGACCTCCTCTTGTGCAACTTCGTCTGTGTCACCGTGTAAGCCGGTGGTATAGCGTTCGTGACGGGGCACCATAGTCTCAGCTGGGTTTGATTCTGGCTCAGTACACTGCGAGGGCAATGTTCTGGTCTGAGTCAAAGGAACAGCATAGTAATCTGGCTGTGGCTGTGCATCAGTGCACTCCATGTCCGATTCAACTTCTAATGGGCATGGCCTGTTAACTGTTTCACTGTCTAACCCAGGAACAGTATGTGTAAAGAGCTCCATGGAGTAACCCGTTGTGTCGCCTGACGCATCCTTCTCTCTTGTTCTGGGTGAAGAAGACAAGGAAGCGACTTGTCCCTGACCGTGAACATCCACTAACGACGCGCTGCTTTTACATTTAGCACTTTCAGAAGAGGAGGCAAAAGAGCTAGAGGCTGAGTCAGCAAGGAAAGCCAAAATCAAAACTTGTTCTTGCTGCTCCGGGTTTAAAAGCAGTTTTCCTACTCCCAGAAAAGGGAGCGTTCGAGGCCTTGTGTAGCCAGACGACGAACCTGGCTCAACAACTCGAGACTTAGGTGCTGTATTGCTTTTACCACGACCACCTGATGCTCCACCACCACTACCATCATTACCAGCTGACAATGACTGCCCACGGCCACGACCTCTTCCACCAGACTTCCTCATTGTTTGCAAAACGTAACCAAAGTAACGGTATCTGTTACTGTAAAACAACTTATAAGGTGAACTCAAACTTCTGTAGGATTTATATATACCTTTATAGGTGGCTGACAAAGAAAGGAAAATCAGGCCCAATGTTACACACTAGGTTTTCTGTGCCCCAATAATTGGAGACAGATGGCACACACAGGACCGACACTCAAGCAGAAATGGCAATCTTAATCTCCCACTATTTTTTTTTCAGGGAGAATTTAAACAAAAAAAAAATTTCCCAGTATGACACACTAGGTTTTATGTGCCCCAATAATTTGAGACAGATGGCACACACAGGACCGGCACTCAAGCAGAAATGCCAATCTTAATCTCCCACTATGTTTTTTTTTTCAGGGAGAATTTAAACAAAAAAATAAAACATTTCCCAGTATGACACACTAGGTTTTCTGTGCCCCAATAATTTGAGACAGATGGCACACACATGACCGGCACTCAAGCAGAAATGCCAATCTTAATCTCCCACTATGTTTTTGTTTTTCAGGGAGAATTAAAAAAAAAAAAAAAATTTCCAGTATGACACACTAGGTTTTCTGTGCCCCAATAATTGGAGACAGATGGCACACACAGGACCGGCACTCAAGCAGAAATGCCAATCTTAATCTCCCACTTTGTTTTTTTTTTTCAGGGAGAATTTAAACAAAAAAATAAAAAATTTCCCAGTATGACACACTAGGTTTTCTGTGCCCCAATAATTTGAGACAGATGGCACACACAGGACCGGCACTCAAGCAGAAATGCCAATCTTAATCTCCCACTATGTTTTTGTTTTTCAGGGAGAATTAAAAAAAAAAAAAAAAATTTCCCAGTATGACACACTAGGTTTTCTGTGCCCCAATAATTTGAGACAGATGGCACACACAGGACCGGCACTCAAGCAGAAATGCCAATCTTAATCTCCCACTATGTTTTTGTTTTTCAGGGAGAATTAAAAAAAAATAAATAAATTTCCCAGTATGACACACTAGGTTTTCTGTGCCCCAATAATTTGAGACAGATGGCACACACAGGACC
Organism: Ranitomeya variabilis; assembly: GCF_051348905.1. Lineage (NCBI taxonomy): Eukaryota > Metazoa > Chordata > Amphibia > Anura > Dendrobatidae > Ranitomeya > Ranitomeya variabilis. The sequence continues at coordinate 397,180,238 of NC_135234.1, forward strand.
GGCACTCAAGCAGAAATGCCAATCTTAATCTCCCACTATGTTTTTGTTTTTCAGGGAGAATTAAAAAAAAAAAAAAAATTTCCCAGTATGACACACTAGGTTTTCTGTGCCCCAATAATTGGAGACAGATGGCACACACAGGACCGGCACTCAAGCAGAAATGCCAATCTTAATCTCCCACTTTGTTTTTTTTTTTCAGGGAGAATTTAAACAAAAATAAAAAAAATTTCCCAGTATGACACACTATGTTTTATGTGCCCCAATAATTTGAGACAGATGGCACACACAGGACCGGCACTCAAGCAGAAATGCCAATCTTAATCTCCCACTATGTTTTTTTTTTCAGGGAGAATTTAAACAAAAAAATAAAAAATTTCCCAGTATGACACACTAGGTTTTATGTGCCCCAATAATTTGAGACAGATGGCACACACAGGACCGGCACTCAAGCAGAAATGCCAATCTTAATCTCCCACTATGTTTTTTTTTTCAGGGAGAATTTAAACAAAAAAATAAAAAATTTCCCAGTATGACACACTATGTTTTATGTGCCCCAATAATTTGAGACAGATGGCACACACAGGACCGGCACTCAAGCAGAAATGCCAATCTTAATCTCCCACTATGTTTTTTTTTTCAGGGAGAATTTAAACAAAAAAATAAAAAATTTCCCAGTATGACACACTAGGTTTTATGTGCCCCAATAATTGGAGACAGATGGCACACACAGGACCGGCACTCAAGCAGAAATGCCAATCTTAATCTCCCACTATGTTTTTGTTTTTCAGGGAGAATTTAAACAAAAAAAAAAATTCCCAGTATGACACACTAGGTTTTATGTGCCCCAATAATTGGAGACAGATGGCACACACAGGACCGGCACTCAAGCAGAAATGCCAATCTTAATCTCCCACAATTTTTTTTTTTTTCAGGGAGATTTAAAAAAAAAAAAAAAAAAAAGGGACTGTCCTACAATTACTATCTCCCTGCAGTAATCTCAGCAAGGTATGGCAGGCAGCAATAACAAGAAGTGGACAGCTGCACAAAAAAAAACAAAAGTGTGGACAAACAAACAAGATAGCTGTGCAGAAAGGAAGGAGCAACAGGATTTGTGCTTTGAAAAAAGCAGTTGGTTTGCACAGCGGCGTACAAAGAGCAATGCAGCTATCAGTGAGCCTTCTAGGGCAGCCAATGAGCTACAGCGCTGAGGAAAAAAAAAAAGTAGCCTCCACTGTCCCTGCAAACAAAAGGTGGTGTTGGACAGTGGAAATCGCTACAGCACAAGCGGTTTGGGGGTGAATGTACCCTGCCTAACACTATCCCTGCTTCTGACGAAGCGGCACCTCTCCCTACGCTCAGATCAGCAGCAGTAAGATGGCGGTCGGCGGGAACGCCCCTTTATAGCCCCTGAGACGCCGCAGACAGCAAGCCAATCACTGCAATGCCCTTCTCTAAGATGGTGGGGACCAGGATCTATGTCATCACGCTGCCCACACTCTGCGTCCACCTTCATTGGCTGAGAAATGGAGCTTTTAGCGTCATTGAAACGCGACTTTGGCGCGAAAGTCGCGTACCGCATGGCCGACCCCACACAGGGATCGGGTCGGGTATCATGAAACCCGACTTTGCCAAAAGTCGGCGACTTATGAAAATGACCGATCCGTTTCGCTCAACCCTAGTCGGTAATATTAGTCTATGGGGAAAAAACGCATCCTGCAGACAACTTTTCAGGATGCGTTTTTTCTCCTAAACGACGCATTGCGACGTGCAGCCAAAAACGCTAGTGTGAATGTAGTCTTACTCACATCTTCTATCTTTGCCCACAGGCAATGTCTTGTTTCACAGTTAGAAGCAGGGGTGGCGGAGACAGAAGCAGAGTGCTGGTACTGCACTCACCTCTCCCACAGCTTCTCTCACAATGGATGAAGGACATTTTCAGAGGGTGGCGATGCAAGAAACTGTAGTAAGTAACTGCAGCGCTGCACCCTGATGTGGTCCTGTTCCAGAAGGGGTGATAGACACTGCAAGGAAATGAGTGCAGCCCCAGCGTCCTTTGACATACTATTCGAGACTCCTCTCAAACAAAATATTACAGGAAGTACATTTAAAAAAAAAAAATCAACATTTAGGGATTAGCAGGATAAGGAGAAGTGTGGGGTGTTGTGCAATAATGCAAATTACAGAAGTGATTACGGTAAAAAATAGGGTTAAAAGGAGATTGGGGTTAGCTCTCGGCTATCTCCGAGCTGCTACTGTGCAGGCGCAGGCAGCACCATCTTGGAGGAAGAATTTTTTTTCTTCTACAGTAAGATGGCGCCACTGGTGCATACGCTGTAGCAGTTATCGGATCACAGCTCTAGACACCAATAGCAGCTACTGAGCCGGCTTGGCGGGCGCCATTTTCAAATTGATTTTTTTTTTCTCCAAGCTGAACAACATGAAGAAAATGTATTATTGGCACACTAAACCTGATTATACTGCAGAGTGGCTGGCACCTTCCTGCAGCAGATTATTTTTAAATATATACAGAAATTCATTATGCAAACTAGGGGGCAGGTCAGTGAGAGATTAGTGACCTGTCAGCTGCCTGCATTATGAATATCTAATCAGAGCACCACATGCAGATCCCCCCTCCAGACCCGCCTTAGGGCACGGGCATATCATTAGCACCAAATTGATAACAAAGATTAAAGAACAACTATAAGATGGATTTCACCAACCAAGGTATCATTGTAATCAGCATAACGGTGCTGTGTGTAGGTTACTGTGCACAATCCTGCTGACAGGTTCCCTTTAAAATGTCCAATACACTTTTTATTGTTTTATTTATTTATTTTTTAGGAAATGAGTCATATACATTTTTAAAATGACCAATAATACCACATACAAGTGACAAATACCGTCACACCATGGCCAGACCACATATTACCACCACATAGTGACCGTATACTACAATACTGATCATTACTAAAGAAACCACAATTCTTAGTGCCATTATTCACAGGAGCTCTGTATATACTGTCAGTGTATAGATAAGACAGTGATCACCAGTGATATACACAGGAACTTTGCGTATAGCGGCAGTGGACATGTAATACAGTGATCACTGGTGATATTTAATAATAATAATAATAATAATAATTTTTATTTATATAGCACCAACATATTCCGCAGCACTTTACAATTAAGCGGGGACATGTACAAACAATAAATTCGGTACGAGTTAAGACAATTTAAACAGTGACATAAGGGGTGAGGTCCCTGCTCTCAAGCTTACAATCTACATGGAAATGGGGGGGACACAATAGGTGAAAAGTGCTTGTTAGTTCAGGTCTGGCAATTATAATAAATAGGGATTTTCATATAAAGCTGCATGATCCGGTCATCAGCCCGTGTGTTTAAGTGCAATAGTCAAGTATCAAGTGCAGTTATCGTGTGCATGGAGGGTGTGGAGACAGATGAATAGTAGGGTGCAGATTTAGAATAATATTTGGAAGGAGGGAACAGGGCAAAGATAGTTTAATGCGCAGTTGATGTGGTAGGCTTGTTTGAAGAGATGGGTTTTTAAAGCGCGCTTGAAAAGGTCGGGGCTAGGTATCAGTCTGATCGTCTGGGGAAGTGCATTCCAGAGAGCTGGCGCAGCACAAGAGAAGTCTTGGAGACGGAGGTGCGAGGTTCGGATTATGGGGGATGTTAGCCTTAGGTCATTTGTAGAACGGAGGGCACGTGTAGGGCGATAGACAGAGATGAGAGAGGAGATATAAGGCGGTGCAGAACTGTGGAGGGCTTTATGGGTGAGAGAGATAAGTTTATACTGGACCCTGTAGTGAATGGGTAGCCAGTGTAATGACTGGCACAAGATGGAGGCATCGGTGAAGCGGTTGGACAGAAATATGACCCTGGCTGCCGCATTCAAGATGGATTGGAGAGGAGAAAGTTTGGTAAGAGGGAGACCGATCAGAAGAGAGTTGCAGTAGTCCAGACGAGAATGAATAAGAGCAACAGATATTTAACACAGGAGCTCTGTATATAGTGTCAGTAAACAGGTAATACAGTCATCACTGGTGACATTACTCACAGGAGCTGTATATATAATATATAGTATATAGTGTCAGTCTACAGGTAACACACTGACACATCAGTGACGTCCTTAGTTGAAGTCCTTCATCTTTGCTTTTCTCTTTCATCCAGCACAGACCGCCATCACTTCTTCCAGCCAGAACTCGTCTCTGCTTAAAATAACACATAGTTACCTAGAGTTCCGATTCCAGCGTTATTTGCAGTCCCCTCTCATGTCATCATTTGCAGTAACCCTCCCCTCTCAATTGATTTGCAGTCTCCCCTCAAAGATCATTTGCAGTCCCACTTCACCCATCGTTTCATCATTTGCAGTCCCCCTTCCCACCTCACTTCATCATTTGAAGTCCCCCCTCACTTCATCATTTGAAGTCCCGCTTTCCACATCACTTCATCATTTGTAGTCCCCTCTCACTTCAACATTTGCAGTCCCTCTCCGCCATTTCATTAATTTTATAAATAAAAAAACATGTTTTTTATACTTACCTCACTGACGATCCCATGCAGGCACAGCTCTGCTTCTGGTATCCTGGCAATGGCCAGTGGCGCTCATACATGCCGGTGATTGTGCGATTATGTCATTGCATATGTGCTGTCACCTGACCAGAAGTCCATAGGAGGTGGAGGGAGCTGCACAGCTGTTCAGGTTAGGTGGCTGTGGAGCTACGGGAAAGCTCACAGCGCTGAGTTGTATGCTGTAGTACACAGCACTATATTACACCTTGGTGCCCATTGAGGAGAAGCACAAGAGGGGGGTCCTTACAGGGTCCAGGCCCCCTCTATACTTCTGATCACTGCGCCCCACACAGCAATAATGGCAGTAATGCTCTGATGGTGACACTGCAATTATGCATTGCTTGACTCCAAAGCCCAGTTCTACATTTGCTTTTGTGTTATTCCTCCATTGGACTCTGTCTAATTCAATGGTAATCCCAGGTTCTTGCTGTATTGCCTCTGGCTGAACCACTCTGGTATCAGCTATGGTGAGAAATGCCCCAGAATCACAAAAACCAAGAACTCTCCAACCATCCAGCACGACCTCCTGTAAGTACTTCTTTGATTATTAGAGGAACTTGTGGCTGTGACCCAAACCCCATAAACCCTTGATGGTCGAACATGAGTATCTGAGCCATTAGGCAAGTCAACTTGGAGGGACGACACCTCTTCCTCCATTGTATTTGGCTGTAAATAATTGATAGACCGATTTGGTGCAGGGTCATTCCTCAATGGACACAGAGGGCAGATGTCTTGCAGGTGCCCAGGCTGCCTGCATCGGTAACATATGAGCTGTGTCACACTCCTTCCCATTTGCATTCTAGGGAAGGAGGTAAGGGAACCTGGAGGCTGATGTCCATGTGAAGGTGTGTGAGGTGGTTGTCGGGGTTGAGAACGATTCTTCCACTGGATAGCTGGGCATGTGACCTGCAAATGTCCAAGGTGTCCACAACCATAAACACCTGCGTTCTACTACTTTCTCTTCTGGTCACATTATAGAGGATGAGGTAGAACTAGCTGGAAGATGATTCACATGGTTAGAAACATGAGGTAGTGGTGTAGTGGGCCAACAAACCTTGGGGACTGAAGGACAAGAGACCACTACTGGTGGGGTGCTGGCAGTTTTTTCTCCATGCACCAGTAGCTTTTTCCATGGAGGCTTGATGGTGAGAATCTCCTCAGCTAATGTGGCTACTTGTTTTACAGTCGCTAGTTTTGTCTCACATACCCATTCCCTGTTCTCAGCAGGGCATTTTCAAAGAACTGTTCTTCTTTAAGATGCCCTAGATGATGGTCTCCAGAGATAAGGACCCCTCTCCCTCCAGCCAACGATGAAACATCTTTTTGATCACATGGGCATACATTTAAAAAAAAAATAGATTGTAAGCTTGCAAGCAGGGCCCTCTGTTGTGAATTTGGTTTCTGGGCCCCCCGGTGGTCACTGGTGGTACTGAACTTGTGTGCTTCATCGCCTCTGTTCACCTGTTTCCATCAGGATGTGGGAGTTGTCTATTTAGCCTTGCTCCTCAGTAATTTCTATGCCGGCCAACAATGTTACCAGAAGCCTTTCTGTTGCATGTTCCTGCTCCTAGACTACTATCAGCTAAGTTGGACTTGTAGTCCTAAGTTTGTTTTGCATTTTTGTTCCAGTTCTCTGTGATTGTTTATTTCTGAGGCTGGAAGCTCTTGTGAGCTGGAATTGCCACTCTGGTGTCATGAGTTGATATTAGAGTCTTAAAGTAATTCCAGGATGGTGTTTTGAAAGGGTTTTCAGCTGACTGTGAAGTTCCCTTTTCTGTCTTCCTACTTTCTAGTAAGCGGACCTCAATTTGCTAAACCTATCTTCATACTTCGTATGTCAATTTCCTCTGAAATCACCGACAATATATGTGGGGGCTACTGTCTGCCTTTTGGGGAAAATTTCTCTAGAGGTAAGCCAGGTCTGTATTTTCCTCTGCTAGGGTCAGTCAGTTCTCCGGCTGGCGCTGGGCGTCTAGGGATAAAACGTAGGCACGCTACCCGGCCACTGTTATTTGTGCGGTAGGTTTAGCTCACAGTCAGCTCGAGTTCCCATCTTCCAAGAGCTAGTCCTTTTTGTATGCTTTACTACGTTCTCTTGCCATTGAGAACCATGACAGTTTGGCCGGACAAGGGTTAAAATTATTGGCAGAAGAAAGGAGAGAAAAGAAGTCTGCAGAGAATTTTTTTTTTTTTTTTCTGAGTTTGCTCATTAGTTGATTCACTAGCTTCTCTGCTTACTGCAGCCTTCGTCTCTCTCTCCTTCTAATCCTTGAATGGTTCTGACTTCACCTGATGAAAATGGATCCTCAGGGTTTAGCTACAGGTCTGAACAATCTCGCTATGAAGGTTCAAAGTTTACAGGATTTTGTAATTCATGCTCCTATATCTGAACCTAGAGTACCTTTGCCTGAATTTTTCTCCGGGGATAGATCTCGCTTCCAGAATTTCAAACATAATTGTAAATTATTTTTGTCTCTGAGATCTCGCTCCGCTGGAGATCCTGCACAGCAGGTCAGGATTGTAATATCCTTGCTCCGGGGCGACCCTCAGGATTGGGCATTTGCTTTGGCACCAGGGGATCCTGCGTTGCTCAATGTGGATGCGTTTTTCCTGGCTTTGGGGTTGCTTTATGAGGAACCTCATTTAGAGATTCAGGCTGAAAAAGCCTTGATGGCCCTGTCTCAAGGGCAAGATGAGGCTGAAATATACTGCCAAAAATTTCATAAGTGGTCTGTGCTTACTCAGTGGAATGAGTGCGCCCTGGCGGCGAATTTCAGAGAGGGTCTCTCTGATGCCATTAAAGATGTTATGGCGGGGTTCCCTGTGCCTGCAGGTCTGAATGAGTCCATGACAATGGCTATTCAGATTGATCGGCGTTTGCGGGAGCGCAAACCTGTGCACCATTTGGCGGTGTCTACTGAGAAGGCGCCAGAGATTATGCAATGTGATAGAATTCTGTCCAGAAGCGAACGACAGAATTTTAGGCGAAAAAATGGGTTATGCTTCTATTGTGGCGATTCAACTCATGTTATATCAGCATGCTCTAAACGTACTAAGAAGGTTGATAAGTCTGTTTCAATTGGTACTTTACAGTCCAAGTTTATTCTATCTGTGACCCTGATTTGCTCTTTATCGTCTATTACCGCGGACGCCTATGTCGACTCTGGCGCCGCTTTGAGTCTTATGGATTGGTCCTTTGCCAAACGCTGTGGGTTTAATTTAGAGCCTCTGGAAGTTCCTATACCTCTGAAGGGTATTGACTCCACGCCATTGGCTAGTAATAAACCACAATACTGGACACAAGTAACTATGCGTATTAATCCGGATCACCAGGAGATTATTCGCTTCCTTGTGTTGTATAATCTACATGATGTGTTGGTGCTTGGATTGCCATGGCTGCAATCTCATAACCCAGTCCTCGACTGGAAAGCTATGTCTGTGTTAAGCTGGGGATGTCAGGGGACTCATGGGGACGTACCTTTGGTTTCCATTTCGTCATCTATTCCCTCTGAGATTCCGGAATTTTTATCTGATTATCGTGACGTTTTTGAGGAGCCTAAACTTGGTTCACTACCTCCGTACAGAGATTGCGATTGTACAATAGATCTGATTCCGGGCAGTAAGTTTCCAAAGGGTCGTTTATTTAATCTATCTGTGCCTGAACACGCTGCTATGCGGGAATATATTAAGGAGTCCTTGGTAAAGGGACATATTCGTCCTTCGTCATCTCCCTTAGGAGCCGGTTTTTTCTTTGTATCTAAAAAAGATGGCTCTTTGAGGCCGTGTATTGATTATCGGCTTTTGAATAAAATCACGGTTAAATATCAGTATCCTTTGCCACTGCTTACTGATTTGTTTGCTCGAATAAAGGGGGCCAAGTGGTTCTCTAAGATTGATCTTCGTGGGGCGTATAATTTAGTGCGAATTAAGCAGGGGGATGAGTGGAAAAGCGCATTTAATACGCCTGAGGGCCATTTTGAGTATTTAGTAATGCCTTTTGGTCTTTCAAATGCCCCTTCAGTCTTTCAGTCTTTTATGCATGACATTTTCCGTGAATATTTGGATAAATTTATGATTGTGCATCTGGATGATATTTTGATTTTTTCGGACGACTGGGACTCTCATGTCCAACAGGTCAGGAGGGTTTTTCAGGTTTTGCGCTCTAATTCCTTGTGTGTAAAGGGTTCTAAGTGCGTTTTTGGGGTTCAAAAGATTTCGTTTTTGGGGTACATTTTTTCCCCCTCTTCCATTGAGATGGACCCTGTCAAGGTTCAGGCTATTTGTGATTGGACGCAACCCTCTTCTCTTAAGAGCCTTCAGAAGTTTTTGGGCTTTGCTAATTTTTATCGTCGATTTATAACTGGTTTTTCTGATGTTGCTAAACCGTTGACTGATTTGACTAAGAAGGGTGCTGATGTTGCTGATTGGTCCCCTGCTGCTGTGGAGGCCTTTCGGGAGCTTAAGCGCCGCTTTTCTTCCGCCCCTGTATTGCGTCAGCCTGATGTTACTCTTCCTTTTCAGGTTGAGGTCGACGCTTCAGAAATCGGAGCTGGGGCGGTTTTGTCGCAGAAAAGTTCCGACTGCTCCGTGATGAGACCTTGCGCGTTCTTTTCTCGTAAATTTTCGCCCGCTGAGCGAAATTATGATATTGGTAATCGGGAGCTCTTGGCTATGAAGTGGGCTTTTGAGGAGTGGCGTCATTGGCTTGAGGGGGCTAGACATCAGGTGGTGGTATTGACTGACCACAAGAATTTGATTTATCTTGAGTCTGCCAGGCGCCTGAATCCTAGACAGGCGCGCTGGTCGTTATTTTTCTCTCGGTTTAATTTTGTGGTTTCTTACCTACCGGGTTCTAAAAATGTGAAGGCGGATGCCCTTTCTAGGAGTTTTGAGCCTGATTCCCCTGGTAATTCTGAACCTACAGGTATCCTTAAGGATGGAGTGATATTATCTGCTGTTTCCCCAGACTTGCGTCGGGTCTTGCAGGAGTTTCAGGCGGATAGACCTGATCGTTGCCCGCCTGGTAGAATGTTTGTTCCTGATGATTGGACCAGTAGAGTCATATCGGAGGTCCATTCTTCTGCGTTAGCTGGTCATCCTGGAATCTTTGGTACCAGGGATTTGGTGGCTAGGTCCTTCTGGTGGCCTTCCCTGTCGCGAGATGTGCGAGGTTTTGTGCAGTCTTGTGATGTTTGTGCTCGGGCCAAGCCTTGTTGTTCTCGGGCTAGTGGATTGTTGTTATCTTTGCCTATTCCGAAGAGGCCTTGGACTCACATCTCCATGGATTTTATTTCTGATCTCCCTGTTTCTCAGAAGATGTCTGTCATCTGGGTGGTGTGTGACCGTTTCTCTAAGATGGTCCATTTGGTCCCCTTGCCTAAATTGCCTTCCTCATCCGAGTTGGTTCCTCTGTTTTTTCAAAATGTGGTTCGCTTGCATGGTATTCCGGAGAATATCGTGTCTGACAGGGGAACCCAATTCGTGTCTAGATTTTGGCGAGCGTTCTGTGCTAGGATGGGCATTGATTTGTCTTTTTCGTCTGCTTTCCATCCTCAGACTAATGGCCAGACCGAGCGAACTAATCAGACCTTGGAGACTTATTTGAGGTGTTTTGTGTCTGCGGATCAGGATGATTGGGTTGCCTTTTTGCCCTTGGCGGAGTTTGCCCTCAATAATCGGGCTAGTTCTGCCACCTTGGTTTCTCCTTTCTTCTGTAATTCGGGGTTTCATCCTCGTTTCTCTTCCGGTCAGGTGGAGTCTTCGGATTGTCCTGGAGTGGATGCTGTGGTGGAGAGGTTGCATCAGATTTGGGGGCATGTGGTGGACAATTTGAAGTTGTCCCAGGAGAAGACTCAGCATTTTGCCAACCGCCGTCGTTGTGTTGGTCCTCGTCTTTGTGTTGGGGACTTGGTGTGGTTGTCTTCTCGTTTTGTCCCTATGAAGGTTTCTTCTCCTAAGTTTAAGCCTCGGTTCATCGGCCCGTACAAGATATTGGAGATTCTTAACCCTGTGTCCTTTCGTTTGGACCTCCCTGCATCTTTTTCTATTCATAATGTCTTCCATCGGTCATTGTTGCGCAGGTATGAGGTACCGGTTGTGCCTTCCGTTGAGCCTCCTGCTCCGGTGTTGGTTGAGGGTGAGTTGGAGTACGTTGTCGAGAAGATCTTGGACTCCCGTGTTTCCAGACGGAGACTTCAGTATCTGGTCAAGTGGAAGGGCTACGGTCAGGAGGATAATTCTTGGGTGACAGCCTCTGATGTTCATGCCTCCGATTTGGTCCGTGCCTTTCATAGGGCTCATCCTGATCGCCCTGGTGGTTCTGGTGAGGGTTCGGTGCCCCCTCCTTGAGGGGGGGGTACTGTTGTGAATTTGGTTTCTGGGCTCCCCCGGTGGTCACTGGTGGTACTGAACTTGTGTGCTTCATCGCCTCTGTTCACCTGTTTCCATCAGGATGTGGGAGTTGTCTATTTAGCCTTGCTCCTCAGTCATTTCTATGCCGGCCAACAATGTTACCAGAAGCCTTTCTGTTGCATGTTCCTGCTCCTAGACTACTATCAGCTAAGTTGGACTTGTAGTCCTAAGTTTGTTTTGCATTTTTGTTCCAGTTCTCTGTGATTGTTTATTTCTGAGGCTGGAAGCTCTTGTGAGCTGGAATTGCCACTCTGGTGTCATGAGTTGATATTAGAGTCTTAAAGTAATTCCAGGATGGTGTTTTGAAAGGGTTTTCAGCTGACTGTGAAGTTCCCTTTTCTGTCTTCCTACTATCTAGTAAGCGGACCTCAATTTGCTAAACCTATCTTCATACTTCGTATGTCAATTTCCTCTGAAATCACCGACAATATATGTGGGGGCTACTGTCTGCCTTTTGGGGAAAATTTCTCTAGAGGTAAGCCAGGTCTGTATTTTCCTCTGCTAGGGTCAGTCAGTTCTCCGGCTGGCGCTGGGCGTCTAGGGATAAAACGTAGGCACGCTACCCGGCCACTGTTATTTGTGCGGTAGGTTTAGCTCACAGTCAGCTCGAGTTCCCATCTTCCAAGAGCTAGTCCTTTTTGTATGCTTTACTACGTTCTCTTGCCATTGAGAACCATGACAGCCCTCATTCCTCTTGGTATCTGTTTTGATCTTTGTGTTTATTGTTATGCTGTAATGTCTATTGTCTGTACAAGTTCCCTCTAAAATGTAAAGTGCTGCGGAATATGTTGGCGCTATAGAAATAAAATTATTATTATTAAAGAACTGTTTAAAGATTCAGAATAATTTGCGGCACTAGGTGAAATGCTCTTATCAGGTTAATATCATTGACCGGAGTTGTGCAGACTTCCACACTTCCAAGACATCAGCACATGAGGGCGGTGCACCGAAGAAGGATAAATCCAGACTTTATGTATAACAAACGAAAAAATAGATCAGGCACTCACCCAACGTTGCTGTGATTAATGTCCTTTATTCGCTGAACTCAGCGTTTAGACTTCCATGGAGAGGCGGCAGGAAAACGAACAGAAGAGGGTGCGGGGAAAGAGGTGAGGACGACGGCCGTTTCGCACGAATGTGCTTCCACGGGTCCAAGTGCAAACAACACACATGTCACTTCCTTTTAAGGGGATGGACAATAACGTGAAAAAATGTACAACTGTGCAAATAATAATTAAATAATTAAAGGTACAATTTGCAATAGATAAGCATACAAAGACCTATTATGATTGCAACTCAGCGATCAAAAGGTACTTTATCTCAAAAGTTTTCAGGCTGCAACTATATCGTGCATTTTTTCTATAAGAATACCGCCATATCCAGCTTGTCATTCAAGCCAATTGGACCCTGAGCATTAGTGTTTAAAATCCACCTTGCTTCATGCTGAAGCAACATTTTATTTCGATCTCCTCCTTGGGGTGGAACTTTAACCGTTTCCAGACCTGCAAACCGCAGAACTTCAGGATTTGCACCATGTCGGTTTTTTATATGCTCAATTAGCCGCAATGAACCTTTTCCTGTGGAAATTGATTTATAGTGTTCCCTGAATCTGATAAACAGGGGGCGGATAGTCTTACCGATATAGAAGAATTGGCATGGACAATAAATTATGTATACTACATACTTAGTTCTGCACAAGATAAAATCCCGAACCGTGTGTGTTATCGCACCTATACGGAGGGGATTTTGCGTTAAGTGTAGGTGGCAGTAATTACAGTTTCCACATTTGTGGTTTCCCTGCGGCAAAGATTTTTCTAACCAATTAAGGTTTTCAGGTAGAAGGCGGTTACGGACTAAAAGATCACCCAGATTTTTGGTACGTTTATAAGCGAATTGTGGTTCTAGGGTAGTAATTTTCGAGAGCTCTCTATCGCTTTGCAGGACGTGCCAATTTTTTCTTATTGCCGAGTATATTTCCCTGTCCATTTGACTATGAGTAAAAGCAAAAGTAAACTTTTGTTGTTTTTGTGTCCCTTGTTGAGTTTTTTTACGATTTTTTAACAACGCATTTTGTGTCAATTTTTCTACTCTACGTTCAGCATCTATCAGTATACTAGCGGGGTAGTTTCTTTTTAAAAACCCTGTTTTGAGCTCTGCGATTTGCTCCTTAAAAACTGCATCATTGTTGTTTATCTTTCTATAACGAACCATTTGACTATACGGTATGCTTTTCCTTGTTCTCCACGGGTGTGCACTGTTATAGTGGAGTAGATTGTCTGTGGCCGTGGGTTTTTTATGTACCTTAGTCACGAGGTCACCATTGATGACATTAATTTTTACATCCAGAAATTCTAACTGGCTATCGCCATAAGTGGAAGTGAATCGCATATTGTCCTTATTTACACAATTTAAATGCTCTACAAAATGATCAAAAGCATTTTTTGAACCGTCCCAAATAATAAAAATGTCATCTGCGAACCTTAAATATAATTTCATATGTTGAAGAAAGGGATTCGAAATAGATGTAATATATTCCTCTTCAAAGGCCGCCAGGAACAGGTTCGCAAAAACGCATGCGACCGGCGTGCCCATGGCCGTGCCTGTGCATTGCAAATACCACTTGTCCAGAAATTTAAAGGCGTTATGCGATAACACAAATTCTAGACTTTCCAAAATAAAGGTAATGAAATTCATGTCTTTCTCAGTATTTAGTAGAATTTTTTTAATTGCTTCCAGACCGCTTTTTTGGGGAATCCGTGTGTATAAGCTCACGATGTCTATAGAAGCCAGGGTAAAGCTAGATTGCCAGTCAATTTTATTCAGAACTGATAAAAATTCTCCTGAATCTTTAACAAAGGATGGGATTTTTTGTAACAAAGGTTTTAATAGCCAATCCAATAGACATCGTGAGCTTATACACACGGATTCCCCAAAAAAGCGGTCTGGAAGCAATTAAAAAAATTCTACTAAATACTGAGAAAGACATGAATTTCATTACCTTTATTTTGGAAAGTCTAGAATTTGTGTTATCGCATAACGCCTTTAAATTTCTGGACAAGTGGTATTTGCAATGCACAGGCACGGCCATGGGCACGCCGGTCGCATGCGTTTTTGCGAACCTGTTCCTGGCGGCCTTTGAAGAGGAATATATTACATCTATTTCGAATCCCTTTCTTCAACATATGAAATTATATTTAAGGTTCGCAGATGACATTTTTATTATTTGGGACGGTTCAAAAAATGCTTTTGATCATTTTGTAGAGCATTTAAATTGTGTAAATAAGGACAATATGCGATTCACTTCCACTTATGGCGATAGCCAGTTAGAATTTCTGGATGTAAAAATTAATGTCATCAATGGTGACCTCGTGACTAAGGTACATAAAAAACCCACGGCCACAAACAATCTACTCCACTATAACAGTGCACACCCGTGGAGAACAAGGAAAAGCATACCGTATAGTCAAATGGTTCGTTATAGAAAGATAAACAACAATGATGCAGTTTTTAAGGAGCAAATCGCAGAGCTCAAAACAGGGTTTTTAAAAAGAAACTACCCCGCTAGTATACTGATAGATGCTGAACGTAGAGTAGAAAAATTGACACAAAATGCGTTGTTAAAAAATCGTAAAAAAACTCAACAAGGGACACAAAAACAACAAAAGTTTACTTTTGCTTTTACTCATAGTCAAATGGACAGGGAAATATACTCGGCAATAAGAAAAAATTGGCACGTCCTGCAAAGCGATAGAGAGCTCTCGAAAATTACTACCCTAGAACCACAATTCGCTTATAAACGTACCAAAAATCTGGGTGATCTTTTAGTCCGTAACCGCCTTCTACCTGAAAACCTTAATTGGTTAGAAAAATCTTTGCCGCAGGGAAACCACAAATGTGGAAACTGTAATTACTGCCACCTACACTTAACGCAAAATCCCCTCCGTATAGGTGCGATAACACACACGGTTCGGGATTTTATCTTGTGCAGAACTAAGTATGTAGTATACATAATTTATTGTCCATGCCAATTCTTCTATATCGGTAAGACTATCCGCCCCCTGTTTATCAGATTCAGGGAACACTATAAATCAATTTCCACAGGAAAAGGTTCATTGCGGCTAATTGAGCATATAAAAAACCGACATGGTGCAAATCCTGAAGTTCTGCGGTTTGCAGGTCTGGAAACGGTTAAAGTTCCACCCCAAGGAGGAGATCGAAATAAAATGTTGCTTCAGCATGAAGCAAGGTGGATTTTAAACACTAATGCTCAGGGTCCAATTGGCTTGAATGACAAGCTGGATATGGCGGTATTCTTATAGAAAAAATGCACGATATAGTTGCAGCCTGAAAACTTTTGAGATAAAGTACCTTTTGATCGCTGAGTTGCGATCATAATATGTCTTTGTATGCTTATCTATTGCAAATTGTACCTTTAATTATTTAATTATTATTTGCACAGTTGTACATTTTTTCACGTTATTGTCCATCCCCTTAAAAGGAAGTGACATGTGTGTTGTTTGCACTTGGACCCGTGGAAGCACATTCGTGCGAAACGGCCGTCGTCCTCACCTCTTTCCCCGCACCCTCTTCTGTTCGTTTTCCTGCCGCCTCTCCATGGATTTTTTCGTTTATTATTATTAAAGAGCCTTGCCCATTACAGGCTAATGAGCAGAGCCAAGTCCTACAAGTGTCTGGAGTAACCGCATAATGTTCCAGGATGGTTTCTTTAATGTCCTCATACACGCAGTTCCATTGTGAGTCCTTAGCTCGATACCCTTCTGCAGCTCCACCCTCTAAAAGCCCTACCAGATATCTGACCTTCTCCATTATGGGACCTTCTATTAACTGAAATTGATGTTCAAAATCTTGAAAGAATCCCTCAATATCCCCTGAAGCCTCATTAAATGGCTTAAAGACCTTGCGGGACACTCTTGGGGGCTTCCCTCTTGGTGGGTGTTGTGATATCTGCCTGGGGTTTCTAGCTGCTTCCACCGTGAGCTGCCTTTCATGAGCTCTCCAAATGACCTCCGTTTATCTTCTATGGTGGCTTCATCCCCCAGCAATACCAGCGCCTCCTCATACCACACAACCCATCGACTATTCCAGATATTTACCTCCAGATCCCATCTTTACTCCAATTGCTTTGGGAATCTCTCTCTTGGGCAATCTTGAAGGCTAGCTCCTTCCAAAACCTCAATCAGTTGATCTTTAGACAATCCTTTGTAACTGACCCCTAATTCACAGGCCATTTTTATAGGCTGGAACAGTCAAATTCCGGTATCATGAGGTTCTGGTTCTGCTTGTTGCTGAGCCGCTGTTCTCCATTCCTTCTACTCTGATCTTTCCACTGCCAACCGGTTTGTGATGGGGTGTGTGTGACAGAGCAGGCAATGACAGCAGGCCGATGAATAATCCAAAAGACCTTTATTAAGACTGGGAGAATATAACATCAAACGTAGATATGGTTCCATAGAATCTGCAAGGTGGCCACACATACGGGACAAATCTGGGGCACCATCTGGTAATTCGACACCAAAAAAGACGCAACAGCAGTCCTTAGATTATTTCATCAAATCCAGCAGGGTAGCAAGACATCACAATCACATTTGGCAACTGATCTTCAATCTCCATGTACGGCACTAAAGGTACCTTCACACGAAACGACTTTACAACGAGAACGACAACGATCTGATCGCTGCAGCGTCGCTGTTTACATCGCTGGAGAGATGTCAAACACAGCAGCTCCAGAACGACGCAGGAGCGATCCTGTGACGTAGCGGTGACGCACTTATCGTTCTCACAGGTCGTTAGCTCCATGTTTAACATTGCTGGCATCGTTGCTTTTGCTGTCAAACACGACGATACACGCCGATCTGACGACCAAAGAAAGTTCTGAACTTTAATCAACGACCAGCGATATCACAGCAGGATCCAGATCGCTGCTGCGTGTCAAACACAACGATATCGCTATCCAGGACGCTGCAACGTCACGGATCGTTGTCGTTCTCGTTGTAAAGTCGTTTCGTGTGAAGGTACCTTAAGACCTGGCGGCAGTAACAGATCCTAGACCTTCACAAGACACAGCATGAACTAGCAAACTACACATACCCCAACCAGATGCAGAACAAGGAATGCTAATGTAGGCCTGATTACAATATGGTCAATGAAAACAGACTGGGGTGACACTGTTACAACCCAGTCTAAATAGATAAGTCGGCATTCGGTCTATGTGACAGCACACTTATGTATCCTCGCACTGCGAGGATCATCTGGTGTCAGCAGCGGTCAACTGGCCGCAAGTCAACTGACCCGACACTGAAACAGCACATAGTTACTGCGGACTTGTTATTTCAGACTGGACAACACCTTTAAAAGTTCAAGAAAATTTCTAGTGTAAATTTCATACAGATTATATTATTATTGAGAATAGAAACAAATTCATAAAAAGAAATTCATCAACTATTTTAGGTTGGTGGGGGGATGGTTTTGTTTTTTCGGAGAAACGCTTTTTTTTAATTATTCATACACTTGCTACATTTTGTTTAAAATAGAAAATTAATAAATACTTGTTCCTAATGCAGGTTTTGAGACTCTCATCCTAAAAAAACCCCGAAAACAACAAAAAACAAGCAAACCTATACTTAAGGTCACGTAATATTGGTGCATTTTGATACTGCAGTAGGAACAATGCTTTCATCCTTGGATGAAGTCATCCTTCAAATTCAAATTTTACAGTACTATACTAATCTCAAGGAGGTGCGGAGACCGTGGTTTAATTATTTATGGCATTTGGTGATTCACATTTTTCTTACGAAATTTAAGACATAGAGTTTCATTTACAGGGAGTGTGCTCAGTCGGTGCTTAGATGGTCACTGTACGTGTACTGTTGCGTAACATTTATTATTGATATATATCTCATATAACAAAGAAGGTAGTTAAAAAAAGGGTTTTAGCCAACAAAAACTCTATAAAGTGTCAGCCAAAAGGAGTTCTACTTTCTCTAAATCTAACCAGTGCCTGTTGTTGAGGAATGTCTATTTCTAGCATCAGAGACACCGAGACAAGCTGCAAGAAGTTAGTTAGAGGGGTTTGCCATTAGATTTTTTTTTGACCACCTGACTCTCTTCAGTAATCTGGTGGCAGACAATTAAGCCAAAGGTTTCTGCTATATTCAGGTAGTGTAGTCAGTGTATAACATTAAACTTGTGAGATATACTTCCAATTACAGTTGTGAAAGTATACATACCCTCTGCATTTTTAGTGTTTTACTACCTCAAAACCTGTTTTTTCAGGGTTCGCAGTAAATTTAAAGAACATGCCTACAACTGGGAAACTTTGGCTTTCTTTTCATTGTGACTAGTGTTGAGTGATACCTTCCGATATTTGAAAGTATCGGTATCGGATTGGATCGGCCGATATCCAAAAAATATCGGATATCGCCGATACCGATACCCGATACCAATACAAGTCAATGGGACACAAATATCGGAAGTGATCCTGGATGGTTCCCAGGGTCTGAAGGAGAGGAGACTCTCCTTCAGGCCCTGGGATCCATATTCATGTAAAAAATAAAGAATAAAAATAAAAACATGGATATACTCACCCTCGGACGGCCCCTGGCTGTCACCACTGCAAGCGTCTGCCTCCGTTCCTAAGAATGCAGAGTGAAGGACCTTCGATGACGTCGCAGCTTGTGATAGGTCACGTGACCGCTCATGTGACCGCTCACGCGACCAATCACAAGCCGCGATGTCATCGCAGGTCCTACACTCACTGCATTCTTAGGAACGGAGGCAGACGCTTGCAGCGGTGACAGCCAGGGCCCATCCGAGGGTGAGTATATCCATATTTTTTATTTTTATTCTTTATTTTTTACATGAATATGGATCCCAGGGCCTGAAGGAGAGTCTCCTCTCCTCCAGACCCTGGGAACCATACGCACCGCACAGTCCTGGGAACTTATAGGAACTTCCGATTCCGATTTCCGATATCACAAAAATATCGGAACTCGGTATCGGAATTCCGATACAGCGAATATCGGCCGATACCCGATATTTGCAGTATCGGAATGCTCAACACTAATTGTGACGCAACAAAAGATAAAACTGAAAACTTCAGTGTGCATAACTATTCACTCCCTTATACTCAGTACAGTGCATCTCACAAAATTAGAATATCATCAAAAAGTTAATTTATTTAATTTCTTCAATACAAAAAGTGAAACTCATATAATATATAGAATCATTACACACAGAGTGATCTATTTCAAGTGTTTATTTCTGCTAATGTTGATGATTATGGCTTACAACCAATGAAAACCTAAAAGTGATTATCTCAGAAAATTAGAATACTTTATAACACCAGCTTGAAAAATTATTTTAAAATCCGAAATGTTGGCCTACTGAAATGTATATTCATTAAAAGCACTCAATACTTGGTCGGGGCTCCTTTTGCATCAATTACTGCATCAATGTGGCATGGCATGGAGGTGATCAGTCTGAGTCTGTGGCACTGCTGAGGAGTTATGGAAGACCAGGTTGCTGTGATAGCCTTCAGCTCGCCTGCATTATTGGGTCTGGTGTGTAAGGAAAGAATGAACATTTAACTTTTTTTCACAAAAATGTAATACTTTAAAAGCAATTTTTTATTTTCACAAAGGTAAGAGAAGAAAATGGATCCCAAAATGTGTTGTCCAATTTCTCCAGAGTACGCCGATACCCCATATGTGGGGGAAAACTACTGCTTGGGCGCATGGCAGAGATCGGAAGGGAAGGAGCGCCATATGACTTTTTGGAGCACAGAATTGGCTTGAATCATTGTCAGACGCCATGTCGCATTTGGAGAGCCTCCGTGTCTAAACAGTGGAAGCCCCTCACAAGTATCCCCATTTTGGTAACTGGACCCCTCAAGGAATGTATCTAGATGTGTGGTGAGCACCTTGAACCCCCAGGTGTTTCACAGAAGTTTATAACGTAGAGCGGTAAAAAAAAAAATTTATGTTTTTTCCACAAAAATCTTTTTTTTGCCCCAATTTCTCCTGAGGACACCAATACCCCATATGTGATCGAAAACTACTTTTGAGGCACAGTGTAAAACTCAGAAGGGAAGAAGCACCATATTGGAGTTCAGATTTTTCTGGACTGTTTTAAGGTGCCATGTTACACACTGGGATATGGTCAAAAATGGCACCAAAATTTGTCCTGCATTTTCTGCTGAATATATAAATACTGCATGTGTGACTGTACAGTACTGCTTAGCCATACAGCAAGACTTGGGGGGGACAGGGCACTATTTGCCTCGTGGAGGGCAGATTTTTATAGTTTGCAAACTCTATATACAGAGCCCCTAAGAGCTAGAAGAGCAGACCCCCCCATCAAGTGACCCCATTTTTGAAGTTATGCGCTTTAGGGAATCTATCTATGGGTGTAGTGATGATCTTGACTCCATGGGTGTTCTCCAGAAACAAGCAGAGCAAACTGCCGTTATAGTACCCAGTACATTGTAACATCTATATATATAATTGTCTAAGGGGTACTTTCGTCTGTCTGTCCCGGATATTCATTGGTCAATGCCTCTGTCTGTCATGGAATCCAAGTCGCTGATTGGTCTCGGCAGCTGCCTGTCATGGCTGCCGCGACCAATCAGCGATGGCCACAGTCCGATTAGTCCCTCCCCTACTCCCCAGCAATCACTGCCCGGCACCCGCTCCATAATATTTTCCCCTCCAGTCACTGCTCACACAGGGTTAATGGCAGCGGTAACGGGCCGCAGTTTAACGCACTCCATTACCGCTGCTATTAACCCTGTGTGTCCCCAACTATTTACTATTGACGCTGCCTATGCAGAATCAATAGTAAAAATATGTCATGTTAAAAATAATAATAATAAAAAAACCTGCTATACTCACCATCCGCCGCCTTTCGCGCTCCTAGCATCGCTACGGTGACCGCTCCATGCAAGCAGCAGCTTCCGGTCCCAGGATGGCATGCCAGAAGGACCTTCCATGACGTCACGGTCATGTGACCGCGACGTGATCACAGGCCCTGCGAGAAGGACCTTCCATGACGTTGCTGTCACATGACCGTGACGTCATGGAAGGTCCTTCTCGCAGGGCCTGTGATCACGTCGCGGTCACATGACCGTGACGTCATAGAAGGTCCTTCTGGCATACCATCCTGGGACCGGGAGTTGCCGCCTGCGGTCGTCACGGGCATGTGACCGCGATGTCATCACAGGTCCTGCGCGAGAAGGACCTGCCATGACGTCATGGTCATGTGACCGCGACGTCATCACACCCTGGGACCGGAAGCTGACGCCTGCACCGCGCACAGGGCCAGGACTTCAACGGGCCTACGGAGGGTGAGTATATGTTTATTTTTTATTTTAACTCTGTATACTAAGTGGCTCTGTGCTGTATACTCCGTCGCTGTGCAATATACTATGTGACTGGGCAATATACTACGTGACTGGGGAATATACTACGTAGCTGGGCAATATACTACATGGCTGCGCAATATACTACGTGGGCTGTGCAATATACTATGTGACTGGCACTGCCCGCCGCCCGCATGCTCCCCTCCGGCTTCCCCCCACAGACCCTGGCAGTGCCAGTCTCCTGCCCGCAAACAGCTCAGGTGGTGGGCTCCACACTCCCACCAGCCTGGCACACCGCCTTCAGCCTCCCAGGACCGTCACCTGCTTACCGTCACACCATACTTGAGAGCGATGCCCTGCACGGTGTCCCTGGGGCAGACCGGGTGCTCTATGTACCTCTCGGCCCAGGGCGCCGTCACGCTGGCCGCAGCTGTAGCACCTGCCACAGTCCCGCCATCTTCTGTGGAGGAATACACGCTCCGGCAGGGGGCGCTCCTCTCATCCAGCATGGGGAAGCACGGCTGTGTTATCCCGGGACCCCCGGTGTGGAGCACGTGTCCGGGAACGCTCCACCCCTGGCGGCATCTCCAGGCTGCACGGTGTGCACGGCAGACATGCTGCGACCTCAGGACACAGTAGCATTCATCTTATTTACTCTATCAGTGCTGTTAGTATTTTATGGGCAGTATACTACGTGTGTGTGCTGTATACTACGTGACTGGGCAATATACTACGTGTCTGTGCTGTATACTACGTCACTGGGCAATATACTATGTGGCTGGGCAATATACTACGTCACTGGGCAATATACTATGTGGCTGGGCAATATACTACGTGACTGGGCAACATACTACGTGTCTGTGCTGTATACTACGCCACTGGGCAATATACTATGTGGCTGGGCAATATACTACGTCACTGGGCAGTATACTACGTGGCTGGGCAATATACTACGTCACTGGGCAATATACTATGTGGCTGGGCAATATACTACGTAGCTGGGCAATATACTACGTGGCTGGGCAATATACTACGTGGCTGGGCAATATACTACATCACTGGGCAATATACTATGTGACTGGGCAATATACTACGTAGCTGGGCAATATACTACGTGACTGGGCAATATACTACGTGGCTGGGCAATATACTACATCACTGGGCAATATACTATGTGACTGGGTAATATACTATGTAGCTGGGCAATATACTACGTGACTGGGCAATATACTACGTAGCTGGGCAATATACTACATGACTGGGCAATATAGTACGTGGCTGGGCAATATAGTACATGGCTGCCCAATATACTACGTGGCTGGGCAATATACTACGTGGCTGGGCAATATACTACGTACGTGGCTGGCCAATATACTACGTGGCTGGGCAATATACTACGTGGACATGCATATTCTAGAATACCCGATGCATTAGAATCGGGCCACCATCTAGTAGTAACATAGTTAGCAAGGCCGAAAAAAGACATTTGTCCATCCAGTTCAGCCTATATTCCTTCAGAATAAATCCCCAGATCTATGTCCTTCTAAAGAACCTAATAACTGTAAGATCAATATTGTTACGCTTCAGGAAGACATCCAGGCTTCTCTTGAACCCCTCGACTGAGTTCGCCATCACCACCTCCTCAGGCAAGGAATTCCAGATTCTCACTGCCTTAACAATAAAGAATCCACTTTATTTTGGTGGAAAAACCTTCTGTCCTCCAGACGCAGAGAATGCCTCCTTGTGACAGTCACATTCCTTGGTATAATCAGATCCTCGGAGAGATATTTGTATTGTCCCCTTATATACTTATACATGGTTATTAGATCGCCCCTCAGTCGTCTTTTTTCTAGACTAAATAATCCTAATTTTGCTAATCTCTCTGGGTATTGTAGTTCCCCCATCCCCTTTATTAATTCTGTTGCCTTCCTTTGTACTCACTATAGTTATTATTATTATTATTTATTGTTATAGCGCCATTTTTTCCATGGCGCTTTACATGTGAGGAGGGGTAAGTATAATAAAAACAAGTACAATATTCTTAAACAATACAAGTCATAACTGGTACAGGAGGAGAGAGGACCCTGCCCACGAAGGCTCACAATCTACAAGGGATGGGTGAGAATACAGTAGGTGAGGATAGAGCTGGTCATGCAGCGGTTTGGTTGATCGGTGGTTACTGCAGGTTGTAGGCTTGTCGGAAGAGGTGGGTCTTCAGGCTCTTTTTGAAGGTTTCAATGGTAGGCGAGAGTCTGATGTGTTGTGGTAGAGGGTTCCAGAGTAGGGGTGATACGCGAGAGAAATCTTGTATACGATTGTGGGAAGAGGAGATAAGAGGGGAGTAGAGAAGGAGATCTTGTGAGGATCGGAGGTTGCGTGTAGGTAAGTACCGGGAGACGAGGTCACAGATGTATGGAGGAGACAGGTTGTGGATGGCTTTGTATGTCATGGTTAGGGTTTTGTACTGGAGTCTCTGGGCAATGGGGAGCCAGTGAAGGGATTGACAGAGGGGAGAGGCCGGGGAATAGCGGGGGGACAGGTGGATTAGTCGGGCAGCAGAGTTTAGAATAGATTGGAGGGGTGCGAGAGTGTTAGAGGGGAGGCCGCAGAGCAGGAGGTTGCAGTAGTCAAGGCGAGAGATGATGAGGGCATGGACTAGGGTTTTTACAGATTCTTGGTTGAGGAATGTACGGATTCGTGAAATATCTTTGAGTTGAAGTGGAAAGGGCTTGGATATGTGGTTTGAAGGAGAGATCAGCATCAAGGATTACCCCGAAGCAGCGAGCTTGTGGGACTGGGGAGAGTGGGCAGCCATTTACTGTAATGGATAGGTTCGTTGGGGGGTCGCGTGAGATGGGGGAAAGATGATGAATTCTGTTTTGTCCATGTTAAGTTTCAGAAATCTAGCGGAGAAGAAGGATGAAATAGTGGACAGACATTGAGGGATTCTGGTTATAGGGAGGTGATATCTGGTCCAGAGATGTAGATCTGTGTGTCATCAGCATAGAGGTGATACTGGAAGCCATGAGATTCTATGAGCTGTCCCAGGCCAAAGGTGTAAATGGAGAAGAGCAGGGGCCCAAGGACTGAACCTTCCATTATATCCTTCCTGAGCACCGGTGCCCAAAGCAGTACACAGTACTCCATGTGCGGTCTAACCAGGGATTTGTACAGAGGCAGTATAATGCTCTCATCATGTGTATCCAGACCTCTTTTAATGCACCCCATGATCATGTTTGCCTTGGCAGCACTGGCTGCTCCAGGTAAGTTTATCATTAACTAGGATCCCCAAGTCCTTCTCCATGTCATATTTTCACAGTGGTTTCCCATTCAGTGTGTAATGGCGATATTGATTCCTTCTTCCCAAGTGTATAACCTTACATCATTGTCATTATCATTGTTAAACCGCATCTGCCACCTGTTTGTCCAAGTTTCCAACTTATCCAAATCCATCTGTAGCAGAATACTATCTTCTCTTGTATTGACTGCTTTACATAGTTTTGTATCATCTGCAAAAATCGATATTTTACTGTGTAAACCTTCTACGAGATTGTTAATAAATATGTTGAAGAGAATAGGTCCCAACACTGACCCCTGCGGTACCCCATTGGTCACAGCAACCCAGTTGGAGAATATACTATTTAAAACCACCGTCTGCTTTCTATCACTAAGCCAGTTACATACCCATTTACACACATTTTCCCCCAGACTCAGCATTCTTATTTTGTGTACAAACCTCCTGTGTGGGACGGTATCAAGCGCTTTGGAAAAATCAAGATATACCACGTCCAATGACTCACCTTGGTCCAGTCTATAGCTTACCTCTTCATAAAAGCTGATTAGATTGGTTTGACAGGAGCGATTCCTCATAAACCCCATGCTGATATGGAGTTAAACAGTTATTCTCATTGAGATAATCCAGAATAACATCCCTCAGAAACCCTTCAAATATTTTACCAACAATAAAGGTTAGACTTACTGGCCTATAATTTCCAGGTTTGCTTTTAGAGCCCTTTTTGAATATTGGTACCACATTTGCTATGCATCAGTCCTGTGGAACAGACCCTGTCGCTATAGAGTCCCTAAATATAAGAAATAATGGCTTGTCTATTACATTACTTAGTTCTCTTAGTACTCATTTGTGTATGCCATCTGGACCCGGAGATTTATCTATTTTAATCTTATTTAGCTGGTTTCGAACCTCTTCTTGGGTTAGATTGGTGACCCTTAATATAGGGTTTTCTTTGTCTCTCGCCATTTCATCTAGCGGTCTGGAAGCAATTAAAAAAATTCTACTAAATACTGAGAAAGACATGAATTTCATTACCTTTATTTTGGAAAGTCTAGAATTTGTGTTATCGCATAACGCCTTTAAATTTCTGGACAAGTGGTATTTGCAATGCACAGGCACGGCCATGGGCACGCCGGTCGCATGCGTTTTTGCGAACCTGTTCCTGGCGGCCTTTGAAGAGGAATATATTACATCTATTTCGAATCCCTTTCTTCAACATATGAAATTATATTTAAGGTTCGCAGATGACATTTTTATTATTTGGGACGGTTCAAAAAATGCTTTTGATCATTTTGTAGAGCATTTAAATTGTGTAAATAAGGACAATATGCGATTCACTTCCACTTATGGCGATAGCCAGTTAGAATTTCTGGATGTAAAAATTAATGTCATCAATGGTGACCTCGTGACTAAGGTACATAAAAAACCCACGGCCACAAACAATCTACTCCACTATAACAGTGCACACCCGTGGAGAACAAGGAAAAGCATACCGTATAGTCAAATGGTTCGTTATAGAAAGATAAACAACAATGATGCAGTTTTTAAGGAGCAAATCGCAGAGCTCAAAACAGGGTTTTTAAAAAGAAACTACCCCGCTAGTATACTGATAGATGCTGAACGTAGAGTAGAAAAATTGACACAAAATGCGTTGTTAAAAAATCGTAAAAAAACTCAACAAGGGACACAAAAACAACAAAAGTTTACTTTTGCTTTTACTCATAGTCAAATGGACAGGGAAATATACTCGGCAATAAGAAAAAATTGGCACGTCCTGCAAAGCGATAGAGAGCTCTCGAAAATTACTACCCTAGAACCACAATTCGCTTATAAACGTACCAAAAATCTGGGTGATCTTTTAGTCCGTAACCGCCTTCTACCTGAAAACCTTAATTGGTTAGAAAAATCTTTGCCGCAGGGAAACCACAAATGTGGAAACTGTAATTACTGCCACCTACACTTAACGCAAAATCCCCTCCGTATAGGTGCGATAACACACACGGTTCGGGATTTTATCTTGTGCAGAACTAAGTATGTAGTATACATAATTTATTGTCCATGCCAATTCTTCTATATCGGTAAGACTATCCGCCCCCTGTTTATCAGATTCAGGGAACACTATAAATCAATTTCCACAGGAAAAGGTTCATTGCGGCTAATTGAGCATATAAAAAACCGACATGGTGCAAATCCTGAAGTTCTGCGGTTTGCAGGTCTGGAAACGGTTAAAGTTCCACCCCAAGGAGGAGATCGAAATAAAATGTTGCTTCAGCATGAAGCAAGGTGGATTTTAAACACTAATGCTCAGGGTCCAATTGGCTTGAATGACAAGCTGGATATGGCGGTATTCTTATAGAAAAAATGCACGATATAGTTGCAGCCTGAAAACTTTTGAGATAAAGTACCTTTTGATCGCTGAGTTGCGATCATAATATGTCTTTGTATGCTTATCTATTGCAAATTGTACCTTTAATTATTTAATTATTATTTGCACAGTTGTACATTTTTTCACGTTATTGTCCATCCCCTTAAAAGGAAGTGACATGTGTGTTGTTTGCACTTGGACCCGTGGAAGCACATTCGTGCGAAACGGCCGTCGTCCTCACCTCTTTCCCCGCACCCTCTTCTGTTCGTTTTCCTGCCGCCTCTCCATGGATTTTTTCGTTTATTATTATTAAAGAGCCTTGCCCATTACAGGCTAATGAGCAGAGCCAAGTCCTACAAGTGTCTGGAGTAACCGCATAATGTTCCAGGATGGTTTCTTTAATGTCCTCATACACGCAGTTCCATTGTGAGTCCTTAGCTCGATACCCTTCTGCAGCTCCACCCTCTAAAAGCCCTACCAGATATCTGACCTTCTCCATTATGGGACCTTCTATTAACTGAAATTGATGTTCAAAATCTTGAAAGAATCCCTCAATATCCCCTGAAGCCTCATTAAATGGCTTAAAGACCTTGCGGGACACTCTTGGGGGCTTCCCTCTTGGTGGGTGTTGTGATATCTGCCTGGGGTTTCTAGCTGCTTCCACCGTGAGCTGCCTTTCATGAGCTCTCCAAATGACCTCCGTTTATCTTCTATGGTGGCTTCATCCCCCAGCAATACCAGCGCCTCCTCATACCACACAACCCATCGACTATTCCAGATATTTACCTCCAGATCCCATCTTTACTCCAATTGCTTTGGGAATCTCTCTCTTGGGCAATCTTGAAGGCTAGCTCCTTCCAAAACCTCAATCAGTTGATCTTTAGACAATCCTTTGTAACTGACCCCTAATTCACAGGCCATTTTTATAGGCTGGAACAGTCAAATTCCGGTATCATGAGGTTCTGGTTCTGCTTGTTGCTGAGCCGCTGTTCTCCATTCCTTCTACTCTGATCTTTCCACTGCCAACCGGTTTGTGATGGGGTGTGTGTGACAGAGCAGGCAATGACAGCAGGCCGATGAATAATCCAAAAGACCTTTATTAAGACTGGGAGAATATAACATCAAACGTAGATATGGTTCCATAGAATCTGCAAGGTGGCCACACATACGGGACAAATCTGGGGCACCATCTGGTAATTCGACACCAAAAAAGACGCAACAGCAGTCCTTAGATTATTTCATCAAATCCAGCAGGGTAGCAAGACATCACAATCACATTTGGCAACTGATCTTCAATCTCCATGTACGGCACTAAAGGTACCTTCACACGAAACGACTTTACAACGAGAACGACAACGATCTGATCGCTGCAGCGTCGCTGTTTACATCGCTGGAGAGATGTCAAACACAGCAGCTCCAGAACGACGCAGGAGCGATCCTGTGACGTAGCGGTGACGCACTTATCGTTCTCACAGGTCGTTAGCTCCATGTTTAACATTGCTGGCATCGTTGCTTTTGCTGTCAAACACGACGATACACGCCGATCTGACGACCAAAGAAAGTTCTGAACTTTAATCAACGACCAGCGATATCACAGCAGGATCCAGATCGCTGCTGCGTGTCAAACACAACGATATCGCTATCCAGGACGCTGCAACGTCACGGATCGTTGTCGTTCTCGTTGTAAAGTCGTTTCGTGTGAAGGTACCTTAAGACCTGGCGGCAGTAACAGATCCTAGACCTTCACAAGACACAGCATGAACTAGCAAACTACACATACCCCAACCAGATGCAGAACAAGGAATGCTAATGTAGGCCTGATTACAATATGGTCAATGAAAACAGACTGGGGTGACACTGTTACAACCCAGTCTAAATAGATAAGTCGGCATTCGGTCTATGTGACAGCACACTTATGTATCCTCGCACTGCGAGGATCATCTGGTGTCAGCAGCGGTCAACTGGCCGCAAGTCAACTGACCCGACACTGAAACAGCACATAGTTACTGCGGACTTGTTATTTCAGACTGGACAACACCTTTAAAAGTTCAAGAAAATTTCTAGTGTAAATTTCATACAGATTATATTATTATTGAGAATAGAAACAAATTCATAAAAAGAAATTCATCAACTATTTTAGGTTGGTGGGGGGATGGTTTTGTTTTTTCGGAGAAACGCTTTTTTTTAATTATTCATACACTTGCTACATTTTGTTTAAAATAGAAAATTAATAAATACTTGTTCCTAATGCAGGTTTTGAGACTCTCATCCTAAAAAAACCCCGAAAACAACAAAAAACAAGCAAACCTATACTTAAGGTCACGTAATATTGGTGCATTTTGATACTGCAGTAGGAACAATGCTTTCATCCTTGGATGAAGTCATCCTTCAAATTCAAATTTTACAGTACTATACTAATCTCAAGGAGGTGCGGAGACCGTGGTTTAATTATTTATGGCATTTGGTGATTCACATTTTTCTTACGAAATTTAAGACATAGAGTTTCATTTACAGGGAGTGTGCTCAGTCGGTGCTTAGATGGTCACTGTACGTGTACTGTTGCGTAACATTTATTATTGATATATATCTCATATAACAAAGAAGGTAGTTAAAAAAAGGGTTTTAGCCAACAAAAACTCTATAAAGTGTCAGCCAAAAGGAGTTCTACTTTCTCTAAATCTAACCAGTGCCTGTTGTTGAGGAATGTCTATTTCTAGCATCAGAGACACCGAGACAAGCTGCAAGAAGTTAGTTAGAGGGGTTTGCCATTAGATTTTTTTTTGACCACCTGACTCTCTTCAGTAATCTGGTGGCAGACAATTAAGCCAAAGGTTTCTGCTATATTCAGGTAGTGTAGTCAGTGTATAACATTAAACTTGTGAGATATACTTCCAATTACAGTTGTGAAAGTATACATACCCTCTGCATTTTTAGTGTTTTACTACCTCAAAACCTGTTTTTTCAGGGTTCGCAGTAAATTTAAAGAACATGCCTACAACTGGGAAACTTTGGCTTTCTTTTCATTGTGACTAGTGTTGAGTGATACCTTCCGATATTTGAAAGTATCGGTATCGGATTGGATCGGCCGATATCCAAAAAATATCGGATATCGCCGATACCGATACCCGATACCAATACAAGTCAATGGGACACAAATATCGGAAGTGATCCTGGATGGTTCCCAGGGTCTGAAGGAGAGGAGACTCTCCTTCAGGCCCTGGGATCCATATTCATGTAAAAAATAAAGAATAAAAATAAAAACATGGATATACTCACCCTCGGACGGCCCCTGGCTGTCACCACTGCAAGCGTCTGCCTCCGTTCCTAAGAATGCAGAGTGAAGGACCTTCGATGACGTCGCAGCTTGTGATAGGTCACGTGACCGCTCATGTGACCGCTCACGCGACCAATCACAAGCCGCGATGTCATCGCAGGTCCTACACTCACTGCATTCTTAGGAACGGAGGCAGACGCTTGCAGCGGTGACAGCCAGGGCCCATCCGAGGGTGAGTATATCCATATTTTTTATTTTTATTCTTTATTTTTTACATGAATATGGATCCCAGGGCCTGAAGGAGAGTCTCCTCTCCTCCAGACCCTGGGAACCATACGCACCGCACAGTCCTGGGAACTTATAGGAACTTCCGATTCCGATTTCCGATATCACAAAAATATCGGAACTCGGTATCGGAATTCCGATACAGCGAATATCGGCCGATACCCGATATTTGCAGTATCGGAATGCTCAACACTAATTGTGACGCAACAAAAGATAAAACTGAAAACTTCAGTGTGCATAACTATTCACTCCCTTATACTCAGTACAGTGCATCTCACAAAATTAGAATATCATCAAAAAGTTAATTTATTTAATTTCTTCAATACAAAAAGTGAAACTCATATAATATATAGAATCATTACACACAGAGTGATCTATTTCAAGTGTTTATTTCTGCTAATGTTGATGATTATGGCTTACAACCAATGAAAACCTAAAAGTGATTATCTCAGAAAATTAGAATACTTTATAACACCAGCTTGAAAAATTATTTTAAAATCCGAAATGTTGGCCTACTGAAATGTATATTCATTAAAAGCACTCAATACTTGGTCGGGGCTCCTTTTGCATCAATTACTGCATCAATGTGGCATGGCATGGAGGTGATCAGTCTGAGTCTGTGGCACTGCTGAGGAGTTATGGAAGACCAGGTTGCTGTGATAGCCTTCAGCTCGCCTGCATTATTGGGTCTGGTGTGTAAGGAAAGAATGAACATTTAACTTTTTTTCACAAAAATGTAATACTTTAAAAGCAATTTTTTATTTTCACAAAGGTAAGAGAAGAAAATGGATCCCAAAATGTGTTGTCCAATTTCTCCAGAGTACGCCGATACCCCATATGTGGGGGAAAACTACTGCTTGGGCGCATGGCAGAGATCGGAAGGGAAGGAGCGCCATATGACTTTTTGGAGCACAGAATTGGCTTGAATCATTGTCAGACGCCATGTCGCATTTGGAGAGCCTCCGTGTCTAAACAGTGGAAGCCCCTCACAAGTATCCCCATTTTGGTAACTGGACCCCTCAAGGAATGTATCTAGATGTGTGGTGAGCACCTTGAACCCCCAGGTGTTTCACAGAAGTTTATAACGTAGAGCGGTAAAAAAAAAAATTTATGTTTTTTCCACAAAAATCTTTTTTTTGCCCCAATTTCTCCTGAGGACACCAATACCCCATATGTGATCGAAAACTACTTTTGAGGCACAGTGTAAAACTCAGAAGGGAAGAAGCACCATATTGGAGTTCAGATTTTTCTGGACTGTTTTAAGGTGCCATGTTACACACTGGGATATGGTCAAAAATGGCACCAAAATTTGTCCTGCATTTTCTGCTGAATATATAAATACTGCATGTGTGACTGTACAGTACTGCTTAGCCATACAGCAAGACTTGGGGGGGACAGGGCACTATTTGCCTCGTGGAGGGCAGATTTTTATAGTTTGCAAACTCTATATACAGAGCCCCTAAGAGCTAGAAGAGCAGACCCCCCCATCAAGTGACCCCATTTTTGAAGTTATGCGCTTTAGGGAATCTATCTATGGGTGTAGTGATGATCTTGACTCCATGGGTGTTCTCCAGAAACAAGCAGAGCAAACTGCCGTTATAGTACCCAGTACATTGTAACATCTATATATATAATTGTCTAAGGGGTACTTTCGTCTGTCTGTCCCGGATATTCATTGGTCAATGCCTCTGTCTGTCATGGAATCCAAGTCGCTGATTGGTCTCGGCAGCTGCCTGTCATGGCTGCCGCGACCAATCAGCGATGGCCACAGTCCGATTAGTCCCTCCCCTACTCCCCAGCAATCACTGCCCGGCACCCGCTCCATAATATTTTCCCCTCCAGTCACTGCTCACACAGGGTTAATGGCAGCGGTAACGGGCCGCAGTTTAACGCACTCCATTACCGCTGCTATTAACCCTGTGTGTCCCCAACTATTTACTATTGACGCTGCCTATGCAGAATCAATAGTAAAAATATGTCATGTTAAAAATAATAATAATAAAAAAACCTGCTATACTCACCATCCGCCGCCTTTCGCGCTCCTAGCATCGCTACGGTGACCGCTCCATGCAAGCAGCAGCTTCCGGTCCCAGGATGGCATGCCAGAAGGACCTTCCATGACGTCACGGTCATGTGACCGCGACGTGATCACAGGCCCTGCGAGAAGGACCTTCCATGACGTTGCTGTCACATGACCGTGACGTCATGGAAGGTCCTTCTCGCAGGGCCTGTGATCACGTCGCGGTCACATGACCGTGACGTCATAGAAGGTCCTTCTGGCATACCATCCTGGGACCGGGAGTTGCCGCCTGCGGTCGTCACGGGCATGTGACCGCGATGTCATCACAGGTCCTGCGCGAGAAGGACCTGCCATGACGTCATGGTCATGTGACCGCGACGTCATCACACCCTGGGACCGGAAGCTGACGCCTGCACCGCGCACAGGGCCAGGACTTCAACGGGCCTACGGAGGGTGAGTATATGTTTATTTTTTATTTTAACTCTGTATACTAAGTGGCTCTGTGCTGTATACTCCGTCGCTGTGCAATATACTATGTGACTGGGCAATATACTACGTGACTGGGGAATATACTACGTAGCTGGGCAATATACTACATGGCTGCGCAATATACTACGTGGGCTGTGCAATATACTATGTGACTGGCACTGCCCGCCGCCCGCATGCTCCCCTCCGGCTTCCCCCCACAGACCCTGGCAGTGCCAGTCTCCTGCCCGCAAACAGCTCAGGTGGTGGGCTCCACACTCCCACCAGCCTGGCACACCGCCTTCAGCCTCCCAGGACCGTCACCTGCTTACCGTCACACCATACTTGAGAGCGATGCCCTGCACGGTGTCCCTGGGGCAGACCGGGTGCTCTATGTACCTCTCGGCCCAGGGCGCCGTCACGCTGGCCGCAGCTGTAGCACCTGCCACAGTCCCGCCATCTTCTGTGGAGGAATACACGCTCCGGCAGGGGGCGCTCCTCTCATCCAGCATGGGGAAGCACGGCTGTGTTATCCCGGGACCCCCGGTGTGGAGCACGTGTCCGGGAACGCTCCACCCCTGGCGGCATCTCCAGGCTGCACGGTGTGCACGGCAGACATGCTGCGACCTCAGGACACAGTAGCATTCATCTTATTTACTCTATCAGTGCTGTTAGTATTTTATGGGCAGTATACTACGTGTGTGTGCTGTATACTACGTGACTGGGCAATATACTACGTGTCTGTGCTGTATACTACGTCACTGGGCAATATACTATGTGGCTGGGCAATATACTACGTCACTGGGCAATATACTATGTGGCTGGGCAATATACTACGTGACTGGGCAACATACTACGTGTCTGTGCTGTATACTACGCCACTGGGCAATATACTATGTGGCTGGGCAATATACTACGTCACTGGGCAGTATACTACGTGGCTGGGCAATATACTACGTCACTGGGCAATATACTATGTGGCTGGGCAATATACTACGTAGCTGGGCAATATACTACGTGGCTGGGCAATATACTACGTGGCTGGGCAATATACTACATCACTGGGCAATATACTATGTGACTGGGCAATATACTACGTAGCTGGGCAATATACTACGTGACTGGGCAATATACTACGTGGCTGGGCAATATACTACATCACTGGGCAATATACTATGTGACTGGGTAATATACTATGTAGCTGGGCAATATACTACGTGACTGGGCAATATACTACGTAGCTGGGCAATATACTACATGACTGGGCAATATAGTACGTGGCTGGGCAATATAGTACATGGCTGCCCAATATACTACGTGGCTGGGCAATATACTACGTGGCTGGGCAATATACTACGTACGTGGCTGGCCAATATACTACGTGGCTGGGCAATATACTACGTGGACATGCATATTCTAGAATACCCGATGCATTAGAATCGGGCCACCATCTAGTAGTAACATAGTTAGCAAGGCCGAAAAAAGACATTTGTCCATCCAGTTCAGCCTATATTCCTTCAGAATAAATCCCCAGATCTATGTCCTTCTAAAGAACCTAATAACTGTAAGATCAATATTGTTACGCTTCAGGAAGACATCCAGGCTTCTCTTGAACCCCTCGACTGAGTTCGCCATCACCACCTCCTCAGGCAAGGAATTCCAGATTCTCACTGCCTTAACAATAAAGAATCCACTTTATTTTGGTGGAAAAACCTTCTGTCCTCCAGACGCAGAGAATGCCTCCTTGTGACAGTCACATTCCTTGGTATAATCAGATCCTCGGAGAGATATTTGTATTGTCCCCTTATATACTTATACATGGTTATTAGATCGCCCCTCAGTCGTCTTTTTTCTAGACTAAATAATCCTAATTTTGCTAATCTCTCTGGGTATTGTAGTTCCCCCATCCCCTTTATTAATTCTGTTGCCTTCCTTTGTACTCACTATAGTTATTATTATTATTATTTATTGTTATAGCGCCATTTTTTCCATGGCGCTTTACATGTGAGGAGGGGTAAGTATAATAAAAACAAGTACAATATTCTTAAACAATACAAGTCATAACTGGTACAGGAGGAGAGAGGACCCTGCCCACGAAGGCTCACAATCTACAAGGGATGGGTGAGAATACAGTAGGTGAGGATAGAGCTGGTCATGCAGCGGTTTGGTTGATCGGTGGTTACTGCAGGTTGTAGGCTTGTCGGAAGAGGTGGGTCTTCAGGCTCTTTTTGAAGGTTTCAATGGTAGGCGAGAGTCTGATGTGTTGTGGTAGAGGGTTCCAGAGTAGGGGTGATACGCGAGAGAAATCTTGTATACGATTGTGGGAAGAGGAGATAAGAGGGGAGTAGAGAAGGAGATCTTGTGAGGATCGGAGGTTGCGTGTAGGTAAGTACCGGGAGACGAGGTCACAGATGTATGGAGGAGACAGGTTGTGGATGGCTTTGTATGTCATGGTTAGGGTTTTGTACTGGAGTCTCTGGGCAATGGGGAGCCAGTGAAGGGATTGACAGAGGGGAGAGGCCGGGGAATAGCGGGGGGACAGGTGGATTAGTCGGGCAGCAGAGTTTAGAATAGATTGGAGGGGTGCGAGAGTGTTAGAGGGGAGGCCGCAGAGCAGGAGGTTGCAGTAGTCAAGGCGAGAGATGATGAGGGCATGGACTAGGGTTTTTACAGATTCTTGGTTGAGGAATGTACGGATTCGTGAAATATCTTTGAGTTGAAGTGGAAAGGGCTTGGATATGTGGTTTGAAGGAGAGATCAGCATCAAGGATTACCCCGAAGCAGCGAGCTTGTGGGACTGGGGAGAGTGGGCAGCCATTTACTGTAATGGATAGGTTCGTTGGGGGGTCGCGTGAGATGGGGGAAAGATGATGAATTCTGTTTTGTCCATGTTAAGTTTCAGAAATCTAGCGGAGAAGAAGGATGAAATAGTGGACAGACATTGAGGGATTCTGGTTATAGGGAGGTGATATCTGGTCCAGAGATGTAGATCTGTGTGTCATCAGCATAGAGGTGATACTGGAAGCCATGAGATTCTATGAGCTGTCCCAGGCCAAAGGTGTAAATGGAGAAGAGCAGGGGCCCAAGGACTGAACCTTCCATTATATCCTTCCTGAGCACCGGTGCCCAAAGCAGTACACAGTACTCCATGTGCGGTCTAACCAGGGATTTGTACAGAGGCAGTATAATGCTCTCATCATGTGTATCCAGACCTCTTTTAATGCACCCCATGATCATGTTTGCCTTGGCAGCACTGGCTGCTCCAGGTAAGTTTATCATTAACTAGGATCCCCAAGTCCTTCTCCATGTCATATTTTCACAGTGGTTTCCCATTCAGTGTGTAATGGCGATATTGATTCCTTCTTCCCAAGTGTATAACCTTACATCATTGTCATTATCATTGTTAAACCGCATCTGCCACCTGTTTGTCCAAGTTTCCAACTTATCCAAATCCATCTGTAGCAGAATACTATCTTCTCTTGTATTGACTGCTTTACATAGTTTTGTATCATCTGCAAAAATCGATATTTTACTGTGTAAACCTTCTACGAGATTGTTAATAAATATGTTGAAGAGAATAGGTCCCAACACTGACCCCTGCGGTACCCCATTGGTCACAGCAACCCAGTTGGAGAATATACTATTTAAAACCACCGTCTGCTTTCTATCACTAAGCCAGTTACATACCCATTTACACACATTTTCCCCCAGACTCAGCATTCTTATTTTGTGTACAAACCTCCTGTGTGGGACGGTATCAAGCGCTTTGGAAAAATCAAGATATACCACGTCCAATGACTCACCTTGGTCCAGTCTATAGCTTACCTCTTCATAAAAGCTGATTAGATTGGTTTGACAGGAGCGATTCCTCATAAACCCCATGCTGATATGGAGTTAAACAGTTATTCTCATTGAGATAATCCAGAATAACATCCCTCAGAAACCCTTCAAATATTTTACCAACAATAAAGGTTAGACTTACTGGCCTATAATTTCCAGGTTTGCTTTTAGAGCCCTTTTTGAATATTGGTACCACATTTGCTATGCATCAGTCCTGTGGAACAGACCCTGTCGCTATAGAGTCCCTAAATATAAGAAATAATGGCTTGTCTATTACATTACTTAGTTCTCTTAGTACTCATTTGTGTATGCCATCTGGACCCGGAGATTTATCTATTTTAATCTTATTTAGCTGGTTTCGAACCTCTTCTTGGGTTAGATTGGTGACCCTTAATATAGGGTTTTCTTTGTCTCTCGCCATTTCATCTAGCATTTCATTTTCCACAGTGAATACCGTGGAGAAGAACGTGTATAATATATTAGCTTTTTCCTCGTCACCTACAACCATTCTTTCCTCACAATTTTTTAAGGGGCCTACACTTTCACTTATGATTCTTTTACTATTGATACAGTTGAAGAACAGTTTGGGATTGGTTTTACTCTCCTTAGCAATGTGCTTCTCTGCTTCCTTTTTGGCAGCTTTAATGAGTTTTTTAGATACAATATTTTTCTCCCTATAGTTTTTTAGAGCTTCAACGGTGCCATCCTGCTTTAGTAGTTTAAATGCTTTCTTTTTACTGTTAATTGCCCCTCTTACTTCTTTATTTAGCAACATTCATTTTTTCCTATTTCTTGTCCTTTTATTCCCACAAGGTATAAACCGCTTACAGTGCCTATTTCGGATATTTTTAAACATTTCCACTTTATTATGTATTCTTGTTTCTGACGACATTGTCCCAGTCAACCAGATTAAGAGCATCTCTAAGCTGGTCAAACTTTGCCTTCCTAAAGTTCAGTGTTTTTGTGACTTCCTGACAAGTCCTCCTAGCGAAAGACAGGTGAAACTGTACAATATTGTGGTCGCTATTTCCTAGATGCAAGACGACCTGCAGATTTGTTATGCTGTCAGGTCTATTAGATAGTATTAAGTCTAAAAGTGCTGCTCCTCTGGTTGGATTCTGCATCAATTGTGAAAGATAAT
Source organism: Ranitomeya variabilis (assembly GCF_051348905.1). NCBI lineage: Eukaryota > Metazoa > Chordata > Amphibia > Anura > Dendrobatidae > Ranitomeya > Ranitomeya variabilis. The sequence goes on from NC_135234.1 coordinate 397,218,299, forward strand.
TTTTCTTGGTTATTAGCAGAAACCTGTTGCCTTTATGGGTTTCGCAGGTCTCCGTTTTCCAGTTAATATCCGGGTAAAGTCCCCCATAACAATGACCTCATTATGGGTTGCAGCTTCATCTATCTGCCTTTGTAGTAGACTTTCCATGATTTCTGTTATATTTGGGGGTTTGTAACAGACCCCAAAGAGAATTTTGTTACTATTTTTGCCTCCATGTATTTCGACCCATATGGACTCAACATCCTCATTCCCTTCGCTAATATCCTCCCTTAAAGTTTACTTTAGACAAGACTTTACATAAAGACAAACCCCTCCTCCTCTCCGATTTTTACGATCCTTTCTAAACAGAGTGTAACCCTATAAGTTAACTGCCCAGTCATAGCTTTCATCTAACCAGGTCTCGGTTATTCCCAGTATGTCATAATTACCTGTAGATATTTCTGCTTCTAGTTCTTCCATCTTGTTTGTCAGGCTTCTGGCGATTGCGAGCATGCAGTTTAGAGGATTTTGTTTTGTTCCAATCTCCTCCCTGTGGATTGTTTTAGAAATTTTCTTACCTCCCTTCTGAGTATGTTGTCTTGGGTCTTTTTTAATGCACCTCATAACCTTCATCAGTATATTTTCTGGCTTCATGTTCGAGTCCCATGTTTTTCTTCCCATCCCCTCTTCTTCTAGTTTAACGCCCTCCTGATGAGTGTAGCAAGTCGTCTGGCGAATGTGTTTCCCAGGATTGTTGAGGTGTAGTGACCAGTACATTATGCCCAGCTCATACTTCTGGCGATGTGCACCCGTAAATTAGGTGGGCTGTCATCCTGACTGAAATTCCAAACATGTGGAAGCTAAATGTGGTTTAAACACACTGGGACTCAGAAGGGAGGGAACATTTGGATTTGGAAGCCCACAATTTGCTGAATTTCTTTTAGGGGTACAGGCCATTTTGCTTTTCCAGAGCCTTTGTACTACCAGTAATGTGGAAGCTCCCTATATTTCCATTGACAGATGATGGGCTTGAGTGGGGACCTGGTTTTATTTGTTGATTGAGTTGAAGCTTTTATTGGGAGCATTTTACATAACATTTGGGATCACAGTTATCATGCAGTTGGAGCGGCCCCCAGACGCAGGGCAGCGGGGTACTCAGTACCGGGTCTCTCTCTCTTGGTTCTGGGGATGTCACGGTGGCCTGACCCAGTCCGTGGCCCTGCTAAGGGGCGCCCAATTAAAGATGTAGGTGCAGGTGTAGGTCGCAGTAAATGACAAGGACACAGGGTTGCAGTCTCTTTACCTCTTTACTGAAGGCTTCGGCATCCACAATCCAGAGCACTGCTAACAGGGCTGGCTGAGACCGGCCGGTCCGAAGGCACATCCAGAGTTCCCTTTGCAGGTGGAAATCAGTAGCCTACCTACTAGCGCCTGGGTGTTGTAGTACTTACCTGCTGAGCACCACGGGATAGTCCTCACAACTGTCGTGTATGTTTCTGTTCTTTCTCTCCATCCCCCAGATGATATGGATAGGATGCACCCGTATGACGGGGTAGGCCTGGAGTTATTTTATAGGGACCCTAGAGACGCCCCTCTCCCACAATTGCCTCTGTTGTCTTCATTAGGTGATTAAGGTGAGGCAGCCAACCTAAAGTTAACTGCCCTGCCACTGGTTTGAAGTAATGCGCAGAGCCTAATACTTCCTCGGCGTTCCGGCCACCGGCTACGCGCCTCAGAAGGATGTTGCCGATCTCGGGGCACGACTCCTTCTGGTTCTATCGCCTTTGTGCTGTGATCTCGTTTCTCACTTCTCCACAATATACTTCGCTTCATGTCCTTTCTTAAGATGCCGCCGCAATGAAGTGCAGGCGCGGCTCCGTAATGACCTGTCCTTTTGCTAGGCCACTGTCAGGATCCCACCCCTGACAGGGACCCCCCTGGATCTTCCCAAGCAACGCTCTCCTCTCACTAGATGTTACCTGGGCAAAACCCAGTCAGCTTCTCCCTAACTTCCTATCCAACCCCCAGTTTTACCAGAGTGTGAGGAGTGGCCTAATACATAGAACCCTTTGCTCCCCCTGGTGGCCAGAGTGTGAAGTGTAATGTGTGACTGTGATACCTGGTCAGGTGAACTCCTTTAGTGTCATCAGACGTACCATCACACGTATCATCACTCCTCTTAGCGGCGGAGCGACAGTACTGCAACGACCAGGACTCTGGGGCGCTGCACTCTTCATACTGAGCACTTTAGGGTTTCTATCTGATCCACATTTCTAGAAGATTTAGATGAAACACTCAAGGGATCCATTCACTGTGAGGCAGCAGTGTTACTCTAGACTCCATTTGGCCTCTGTTCAGCAGTGTCCTTTTCAGAACTGCACAAAATTGTGGCCGACAGAACATTTATGTAAGCCTAAAAACACAGACATCGCCCAATCATAGTTCAGATGGCGTCCACAGGGCCTCCATCTGCATCATTATAGGGAATCTTTTGTGGGGGTTCCGTCTGAATCACATTATAATCGCTCAGAGTAGGGTGCAGGAAAAATGCGAGCAGTGCCTTACTGTGATCTTTGGGAGGCAGAGTGAACAAACCAGCAGCAGGTGAAGAATTGGTTTTATTTATTTTTTTCGACATTCCTAGTGCAGTATAAGTGATTAGATGACTTTATTCTTTTGGCCGATGCGATTACAAGATTTGTATAGTTTTTTTCTGTTTGGCTGCTGTAACACACTACATTTTTTTATATGATTGCTTGTATTTATTTAGTTACAGTACAATATTTCACCAAAGTGCTGGGTAGAAGGAAATGGAGTGACAAGACATATTTACGTCTTTTTCAAACGTCGCTGGGAGTAAAGTGAAAATATACAGAATTAATGTGCTATACACTATATACAATGAGTCATGACATATATAGGTGTGTATGTAAAGCAAAGCAAAACCTGAGAACAATTGCAAACGGTAAGCAGATTAAAAATCATCCAAATAAAAAATAATCTTTATTTTTACTGTATATAGCACTAACATATTTTGCAGTGCTTTACAGTTTTGCACACATTATCATCACTGTCCCCATTGGGGCTCACAATCTAACTTCCCTATCAGTATGTCTTTGGAATGTGGGAGGAAACCGGAGAACCCGGAGGAAACCCACGCAGACAGGGAGAGAACATGCAAACTCTTTGCAGATGTTGTCCTTGGTGGGGTTTGAACCCAGGACTCCAGTTCTGCAAGGCTGCGGTGCTAACCAATGCGCCACCGTGCTGCCCCAAATAATAGGAGCCAGTTACAGCTAAGCATATAAGCACAGCATGTAAACAATACATATAACAAAATAGTAAGGGTTGGGAGTGGAAGGTACCAGATATGAGGAATGGGATAGAGGGACACAGAAACAGAATAGGAGTTTATAGGGCCTGATAATATTTGGGCACTAGATAGAGAAAAAAAAGCACTAGATATAGTGCTGTAAGTGCTTGTATTGAAAAGCTATGTATATGGGGGAGGGAGGAAAGATATTAGAGCAGATATTACTCGATATCTGCTCTAATACCTTTACTTCCTCCCTTTATCTGGGAGGGGCAAATATTGGGATTGGAGAAAATTATGTCAAAATTCAATGATAATACCCTTTAACTTATGTGGGTTTCTATTCACTGCAGTTGTGTTAGCCGCAGGAGGCGGTTTCATTAAAATGTCCAGGCTGGCTTAGTAAGAGTGCATAAACTGCTCAGGAACTCAAACAAAAAACAGCCTTTTCTAGCACAAAGTAGAAACACAAAGTAAATCCTTACAGGATTAATGGTTTGCCTGCTCTGTTTAGTGTCCAGTTCTTAAGGCCTTAGCACAAACCAGCACACGGGGATCCACACATCTCCACACCCAAACACCAAATGAGAAAACTTCTCCATTTTATCTGCCAACCCCCACCCCAGGGTGGGATATTTGAGCAGTCAGTCCCACCAATCTCGTTGACTGCTTGTAAAACACAGCCTGGATATGCCCTATTAATTCTCTCAGCACCATACGTCCTGGAGCCTCTTTTCCCAGACTTACATCACCGAAGCTACCAACCTCAATGATACATATCTCCCCTCGAGGACATGTCCGGCGGCCATTTTACACTCACCTTTAAAACAGGTAGATAGATAGATATTTGCAATTTCTGGACATCAAAATACATACCCTACCAAATGGTGACCTCTCAACGGATGTCTATATAAAACAGACAGCTAGTAGCTTCATGCCAAATCATCTCACCCTCTACCATTAAAGAAATCACATTTGGCCAATTCTTGAGGATAAAAAGGATTTGCTCTGATGATAATCTATTTGTAAAACAGTCCAAGAGCTTAGGGGCAGATGTGTGTGTGCAACTGTATAGCACATGATTTCTGTATTTTTTTTACTTTGCCCCCAGTGACATTTGAAAAAACCCTGCAAGGGTTGAAATGTAAATACGACTTGTCGCTGTATGTCCTTCTACATTTCACTTTGGTGAATTTTTTTACTGTAACTAAATTAAATACAAGTAATCATTTAAAGAATTTTCTGTGTGAGTGGAGCGCCCACTAGGACCGTGGGGTACTCTGTACTGGGTCGGCACAGTTATTAAAGGAGAAGTCACGGCGGCAGGGACCCGGTCCATGACCCTGGACATCCAGTTAAAGGGGATGAATGGAAGTGGAAATGAATAGTGATGAGCGAATATGCTCGCTACTCGAGATTTCCCGAGCACGCTCGGGTGTCCTCCGAGTATTTTTTAGTGCTCGGAGATTTAGTTTTCATCGCCTCAGCTAAATGATTTACAGCTATTAGCCAGGCTAAGTACAGGTCCTTCTCAAAAAATTAGCATATAGTGTTAAATTTCATTATTTACCATAATGTAATGATTACAATTAAACTTTCATATATTATAGATTCATTATCCACCAACTGAAATTTGTCAGGTCTTTTATTGTTTTAATACTGATGATTTTGGCCTACAACTCCTGATAACCCAAAAAACCTGTCTCAATAAATTAGCATATTTCAACCGTCCAATCAAATAAAAGTGTTTTTTAATAACAAACAAAAAAAACATCAAATAATAATGTTCAGTTATGCACTCAATACTTGGTCGGGAATCCTTTGGCAGAAATGACTGCTTCAATGCGGCGTGGCATGGAGGCAATCAGCCTGTGACACTGCTGAGATGTTATGGAGGCCCAGGGTGCTTCAATAGCGGCCTTAAGCTCATCCACAGTGTTGGGTCTTGCGTCTCTCAACTTTCTCTTCACAATATCCCACAGATTCTCTATGGGGTTCAGGTCAGGAGAGTTGGGAGGCCAATTGAGCACAGTAATACCATGGTCAGTAAACCATTTACCAGTGGTTTTGGCACTGTGAGCAGGTGCCAGGTCGTGCTGAAAAATGAAATCTTCATCTCCATAAAGCATTTCAGCCGATGGAAGCATGAAGTGCTCCAAAATCTCCTGATAGCTAGCTGCATTGACCCTGCCCTTGATGAAACACAGTGGACCAACACCAGCAGCTGACATGGCACCCCACACCATCACTGACTGTGGGTACTTGACACTGGACTTCAGGCATTTTGGCATTTCCTTCTCCCCAGTCTTCCTCCAGACTCTGGCACCTTGATTTCCGAATGACATGCAAAATTTGCTTTCATCAGAAAAAAGTACTTGGGACCACTTAGCAACAGTCCAGTGCTGCTTCTCTGTAGCCCAGGTCAGGCGCTTCTGCCGCTGTTTATGGTTCAAAAGTGGCTTTACCTGGGGAATGCTGCACCTGTAGCCCATTTCCTGCACACGCCTGTGCACGGTGGCTCTGGATGTTTCCACACCAGACTCAGTCCACTGCTTCCTCAGGTTCCCCAAGGTCTGGAATCGGTCCTTCTCCACAATCTTCCTCAGGGTCCGGTCACCTCTTCTCGTTGTACAGCGTTTTCTGCCACATTGTTTCCTTCCAACAGACTTACCATTGAGGTGCCTTGATACAGCACTCTGGGAACAGCCTATTTGTTGAGAAATTTCTTTCTGGGTCTTACCCTCTTGCTTGAGGGTGTCAATGATGGCCTTCTTGACATCTGTCAGGTCGCTAGTCTTACCCATGATGGGGGTTTTGAGTAATGAACCAGGCAGGGAGTTTTTAAAAGCCTCAGGTATCTTTTGCATGTGTTTAGAGTTAATTAGTTGATTCAGAAGATTAGGGTAATAGGTCGTTTAGAGAACCTTTTCTTGATATGCTAATTTATTGAGACAGGTTTTTGGGGTTATCAGGAGTTGTAGGCCAAAATCATCAGTATTAAAACAATAAAAGACCTGACAAATTTCAGTTGGTGGATAATGAATCTATAATATATGAAAGTTTAATTGTAATCATTACATTATGGTAAATAATGAAATTTAACACTATATGCTAATTTTTTGAGAAGGACCTGTACATGTGGGGGTTGCCTGGTTGCCATTGAATCCCTACATGTAATCAAGCAGGCTAGTAGCTGTAAATCATCCAGCTGCGGCGAAAAAAACTAAATTTCCCAGCACTAAAATATACTCAGAGGACACCCGAGCGTGCTCGGGAAATCTCGAGTAACGAGTATATTCGATCATCACTAGAAATAAAGTCTAATGTAGTAGTGTTCGTGACTCCACCTGTGGTACTCGGCCAGGGATGGCCGACACTGCTTAAAGGGGTCCACTGGGGATGATGGCTTTGCAGCTTAGATGGTATAGCTCCCCACAAGTAGAGCTTAGTCCCCATGGCTCCCGATGCAGTTGGTAAGGATGATAGATGGTGAAGTGCAAGAAAGAATTGGAGGACACAAGGTTGCAGTGTCTTTACCTTTTACTGATGACATTCAGGTACACAGATTACAGATGGTTGTTGGAATCCGGGCAGCCTGGAAGCGATTAGGAATCCCCCTAGGCAGGTGGGGTTGGAAGCCTTCCTTACTGCACTGTATGCTCTGTCTCTTGCTGCCTTAACCTTCACACAAGGTCCTCTCTCACTCTGTCCTTTTGGGTGGACACTAACCGCATGGCAGGCAGCTTGAACCTTTTTACAGGTGTCCCTTCTTGTGGCGACTCTGGGCTCTAATCTGCTGCCGTGCCTTCGGGTGTAATTGTGGCCAGGAGACTTGGAATCTCCTGCCTGCTAGTTTCTGCTGTGAGTCATACAGTTCCCCCACAATCTCGGACTTCCGGCCTCCGGTTTCTTGCGCTTGATCCTGGAGGGAGCCCAGTTGCAGCTCCACTCCAGTTTCTCTCTCCTACTGTGCTCCTTCTCCCCTCACTGTCTCCTACAGACTGACTGCAAACTCCTCCTCCAGCCAGAATATATAGGGAAGCTACCCTCAAACCGGGACTTGAGCTCCCCCTTCTGGCCTGGAGTCAGAACAGTGTTGTATGTATGTGTTACCTGTTAAGGGGATCCTTCTCGCTTCCAGGTATGGCATTGTAAGGAGGTGAAGCACAAGAAGAGTCCGGGGGCGGTTACCTTCTCGGCTCTGTGCCTGGAACCATTGAGCTGTGCTACAGGTTCCCCAGGGGGCAGACTTAGAGACTGGGACAGGAAGGAAGCCGGGCAGAGAGAGGCAAAGGCACGCGCAACAGACAGAGCAGCATGGGCAGCTTGAGCAGCGGTCAGAGCAAGGTGCAGCTGCGGTCTGGGAGAGAGAGGTCCCGGTCAGAGGACAAATACAGGGAGATTGCCCAGAAAGACTGCATCTTGTGAGTACATGAAAGCGGACTCTGCTGTGACTGGAGAGGGGCGCTTTGAGACCCGTGTAGAGACATTGCCCGTGCAGAGACTGCGACCCCCTGGTACCCGCGGTATCAGTACAGAGACTGTGATTCCTGGTGAGAGACTTAACAGTACAGAGACTGTGATTCCTGGTGAGAGACTTAACAGTGCAGAGCCCCTGATTCCTGGTGAGAAACTTAACAGTGCGGAGCCCCTGATTCCTGGTGAGAGACTTAATAATTACAGCTGACCACAAGGCCAGAAGATCCGTGGCTGGTACCGTCAAAGCGGAGGCAGCTCCGGACCCCAGATTACTGCAAGAAGGGCGCCAAATACTGGAACGCATGAGGGCGGAGCTCTTAGAACTTACTCCGCAGCAGGTACCTCAGTTGGAAGCCGTATTGGGGAAATTTCAGGAGGAGTTCGCCAAAGATGAAGATGACTTTGGACGTACCACGGCCATCACCCATGAGATACCCACCGGAAATGCAGCATTAATCCGGGAACGGTACCGCCAAATACCCCCACAGATGTACCAGGAGGTGAAGGGAATGCTGTCACACATGCTGAAGAAGGGAGTTATACGCGAGAGTCAGAGCCCGTGGGCTGCCCCTATAGTCTTGGTGAGAAAGAAAGACGGGTCCTTGCGGTTCTGTGTGGACTATCGCCGGCTCAACGCATGCAAAGTGTGGGACTCGTACCCACTGCCCAGGATAGAGAAGTCCCTGACGGCACTAGGGAATGCCAGATATTTCTCCATGTTAGACTTGGCCAGCGGCTACTGGCAGGTGCCCATGTCTGAGCAAGACCGAGCCAAGACGGCTTTCATTCTTCCGATGGGACTGTATGAGTTCGACCAGATGCCCTTCGGCCTAGCAAACGCCCCAGGAACATTTCAGCAACTCATGCAGAGATGTTGTCACGGGAGACCTAGGTACGAAAGAGCTAATAACCCGGGCCCCTGCGATTTCCCTCAGACTAGGGAAACCCTGACTGTCCCTCTCCCAGAGTTTACACTGATGGCGTGCATGTCTGGGCCTCCAGCCTCGCCTTATCTCCTGTTTCAACCCTAGGCTGATACCACCACCCACCACCCAGTGAAGAGACCACACTCCTATACCCACAGTTAGCACAGACAAGGATAACGGAAAAATAAGCACCACGCCGCAGTAACTCAGGAATACACTATAAATGCAAAGGGCAAAACAAATACAAATATGGGAAGGAGCAAATAAGACAAAGGGAAATACACCACCAGCAATGATACTCCAACTACTAGCTCACCACTCCAGACCGAGATAACCATGCACAAGACAGAAGCTATAATCGGCGACGCCCAATGTTCAGGAGAACTATTTAAAGGCAGTGGGCATGGCCCAGCTTCCAATCCGAGCACCAGGTAAATTAACCCCGGACCAGCTAGATAAAATCTAGCCGACGCCAATGAGCACATAGTGGACAAAAGCGGAATTACCGCTGTCTGTCGGACGACCTGGTCTGAACAGCGTCCGACATGACAGTACCCCGCCTTCTACGAGGGACCCCAGGGCCCTCACGGCTTATAGGACCCGGCTTGTCTGGATGGCGGCGGTGAAACAACCTGACCAGCCGATCTGCATGAACGTCCGAGGCTGGTACCCAAGACCTCTCCTCAGGCCCATAACCACGCCAGTGTACCAAGTACTGTAAAGTGCGGTGCACTACACGAGAGTCAACCACCTTGGGGACTTCCAATTCCAAATTACCATCCACCAAGACTGGAGAAGGCATTGGTGTCGTGTCCACAAGACCCACCAACTTCTTTAACAACGATCTATGGAACACGTTGTGTATTTTATACACCGTAGGAAGCTCCAACCGGTACGCTACTGGGTTAATGACAGCGGCGACCCTAAATGGACCAATAAACCATGGACCCAATTTAAGGGATGGTATTTTGAGTCTTGTTTTTTGTGGATAACCACACCCAGTCATCCACACTCAGGTCCAGACCTGGCACACGCCTACTGTCAGCCACATGTTTGTACCTAGCACCCACACTCAACAGGCGCTGTTTAACTCTCCTCCAGACTGATGATAATTGTGTTCCTAACTGGTCTTCCTCCGGGACGCCGGAAGAGCCCCTCTGACTCAAAGTACAGAATTGAGGATGGAGCCCGTAAACACAAAAAAACGGAGATTCCCCAGATGACTCCTGGTGGTGATTATTGATGGCAAACTCAGCCAAAGGAAGTAACTTCGACCACTCCTCCTGGTTATCCGAAACAAAGCAGCGTACGTACTGTTCCAAATTTTGGTTCATACGCTCGGTCTGACCATTTGACTGAGGATGAAACGCCGAAGAATGAGACAACTTGATCCCCAGCCGTGAGCAAAATGCTTTCCAAAATTTTGCCACAAACTGAGACCCCCTATCAGAAACGATGTCAGACGGAACCCCATGAAGTCTGACCACCTCCTGCACAAATACCTGAGCCAGAGTCTTAGCGTTAGGCAACGAAGGCAAAGACACAAAGTGCAACATTTTTGAGAACCGATCAACAATCCCCAAGATGACCGTGTTCCCAGCTGAGGAGGGCAAGTCAGTGATAAAATCCATGGAGATTTCCGTCCATGGCTTACTAGGTACCTCGAGAGGAAGTAGTGTGCCAACAGGACGGGAGCGGAGCGTCTTAGTCCTAGCGCACGTGGTGCAAGCTGACACGTATGAGACCACGTCCTGTCAGATCTTGGGCCACCACAACCGACGAGACACCAACTCCAAGGTACCCCTAACCCCTGGATGGCCAGCCAGGACAGCATCATGATGCTCCGCCAAAACCTTTAAGTGGAGTTTGGGTGACAAAAAAAAAAAAAAGAAAAAGAAAGAATTGGAGCGCACTTACCCCGGTAGATGGATCACCACTTTATTAGGACATACTGTAAAAAACGAACAGCAGGGAGGGATGAGAACAGCTACGGTCAACGGCCGTTTTGTGCGTCAAAGCACTTCAATGGGTCCTGTACAAACGTTTTGTTGATGGGAAGCTCAGGTGGTACCTCCTCCTGGGCCTCGGCAATCTCAGCCTCAACCTCGGTAGTGAGAGCCGAAACCACAACACCCTTTTGGAGGATGGGTACTGGATCTTCCCGAGGCTCTCCCCCCGGAAAACACCTGGACAGAGCATCCGCCTTAGTGTTTTTAGAACCAGGTCTGTAAGTGACAACAAAGTTGAACCGCGTGAAAAACAATGCCCAGCGAGCCTGCCTGGGAGACAGACGCTTGGCAGACTCCAAATAAAGCAAATTTTTATGGTCGGTAATAACAGTAACCTGATGAACCGACCCCTCCAAGAAGTGTCGCCATTCCTCAAAGGCCAATTTGATTGCCAACAACTCTCTGTTGCCGATATCGTAGTTACGTTCGACGGGCGACAGTTTCTTGGAAAAATAGGCGCATGGACGCAAACCGCTCAAGGATGAGCCCTGTGACAGCACCGCCCCCACACCAACCTCAGACGCATCGACTTCTACAACAAAGGGTTTCGATACATCTGGCTGCACAAGAATGGGAGCCGAAACAAACCTGTTCTTAAGAGATTCAAAAGCGCACACAGCAGCCTCAGGCCAAACGGAGAAATTGGTACCGTTTTTAGTCATGTCAGTTAGCGGTTTAGCAATGATAGAAAAATCCTTGATAAACTTCCTATAGTAGTTAGAAAACCCAAGGAACCGCTGAAGTGCTTTTAGGTTATCAGGCCGTTCCCAGTGCAACACCGCTTGCACCTTAGCGGCGTCCATTTTAAAACCAGAAGCAGACACAATATAGCCCAAGAAAGGCAACTCCTGTACCGAAAATACACATTTCTCCAGTTTTGCATATAGCTTATTCTCTCTGAGAAGCTGTAACACCTGCCTGACATGATCTAAATGAGTATCACGGTCGCAAGAATATATGATGATGTCATCTAGATACACAATAACGAATTTCCCCAAAACATGCGAGAACACAACATTTATGAAATGTTGAAACACTGCAGGTGCGTTTGTCAACCAAAATGGCATCACCAAATTTTCAAAATGACCCTCAGGGGTATTAAAAGCCGTCTTCCACTCATCACCTTGACGGACTCTTATGAGGTTGTCCACCCCCCTGAGGTCAAGCTTGGTAAACCACTTAGCACCTGCCACCTGGTTGAACAGATCTGGTATCAGTGGCATAGGATATGGATCACGAACCATAATCTGGTTTAACTCCCTGAAATCCAGACACGGCCGTAGTCCACCATCTTTCTTCTTAACGAAGAAGAACCCTGCTGCCACTGGTGAGGATGAAGGCCTGATGTGCCCTTTGCTCAAACTTTCAGCAATGTAATCCGGACCGGAGATGTTAAACATCCTTGCTTTAGGCAATTTGGCCCCTGGTTTAAACCTGATAGAACAGTCATAGGAGCGATGTGGCGGCAACTCTGAACAACCCTTCTCAGAGAACACATCCACAAAATCCAGAAGTGACTCAGGAACGCTTGAAGTCACAGCAGAAACACATGTGGCCAAGCAATTCTCCTGCCAGAAATCACTCCACTGAATTATGTCCTGAGTTTTCCAGTCAATAACCGGGTTGTGTGTAGACAACCATGGAACACTCAGAACCAATTGTGCCGGAAGACTCTTGAGCACCTTACATGTAACCTGCTCGAAATGAAGAACCACAATGTGGAGTTTAACCTCAGCCACAAACTCAGTAATCTCCCCCTGTGGGAGAGGAGCAGAATTGATGGTGACAACGCGGATAGGATGAGGCAGTTTTTCGATCCTAAAACCAGCAGTGCGCGCAAACTCCTCATCAATGAGATTTGTGGCAGAACCACTATCCACAAAAACAGTGATTGGCAGCTCTCTGCCAGCGACAACAACTTTGGCAGGGAGCATGCACTGAGAAACCATCATGGAGGATATACATAAGCTCAGATTGGTCTCCTCCACACCCTCTGAGCTTAGAAGTTTTCCGCCGTTGCATTTTTCTTTGACAGCAGAGGACAGATATTAATAAAATGACCAGTTTTACAGCAGTAAAAACAGGCTCCCTGCTTCCTGAGTACAGGGGCTCGATGCTTAACATGTGATACCCCTGCGATTTGTATAGGTTCCGTGGGCTCACCTGCAGCAACCTCACGTGAACCTAAACCTTCTCCCACAGGCAGCGTCTCATGATCCCCCTGACGCAAACGGCGATCAATGCGGACAACCAGACTGATAGCGGAATCTAGTGAAACAGGAGTCTCGTACATCAGGAGGGCTTTTTTAACCCTATTAGAAACTCCATGAATAAAGTGACTCCGCAGCGCGGGGTCATTCCACTGTGTGTCGACCGCCCAGCGGGGAAATTCAGAACAGTAATCCTCTGCAACACGCTCCCCCTGGCAAAGAGTGCGTATCTTAGACTCTGCTAGAGCCATTCTGTCCGGATCGTCGTAGATGTGTCCTAGAGCAGAAAAAAACTCTCCACAGAGTTAAATGTAGCAGAATCAGATGGCAAAGAAAACGCCCATGCTTGGGGATCCCCGCTTAATAATGACAACACCAGGCCCACACGCTGAGCTTCATTACCGGAGGAGATCGGGCGCATACGGAAATACAGTTTGCAAGCTTCACGAAAAGAAACAAATTTACTGCATTCCCCAGCAAACTTTTCAGGCAAAGGAAACTTAGGCTCAGCAACTTTACCTGTAACTCCGGCTTGCACATTAGATACTGCTAGTCCCTGTTGCTGCACTGCCTGTTATGATCCGGTGGTAGGATCACAAAACTGACCTGACCTGTAAACCAGAATATTAGGACAACTTCTGGGGATGTGGAAGCTATACTGACCGCAATCCTGATCCTATCCACACACACTAAAGGCAGCCGTGGAGCGTTACCTAAAAAGCTAGACGCCTCTTCACAGCCTGAGAAACTGGCTACCCCTAGAGAGAAAGCAAAGACCTCACTTGCCTCAGAGAAATAACCCCAAAGTTTTAGACAGCCCCCCACAAATAATAACGGTGAGATAAGGGGAAAATACAAACGTAGAAATGAAACAGGTTTAGCAAATGAGGCCCGCTAACACTAGACAGACTGAAGATAGCTAGGAATCTGTGCGGTCAGTACAAAAACTATCAAAAACAAACCACGCAGAGAATACAAGAACCCCCACACCGACTCACGATGTGAGGGGCGCACTCTGCACCCCAGAACTAACCAGCAAGCGAAAAATCACATTAAAGCAAGCTGGACTGAACTCATCGTATACTGAGAAATGTTTTCAAGGAAATAATGAGCAAAATGAACAAGCAAGACTTAGCTTCTCCAGTAGGAGACAGGTCACAAGGAAGATCCAGGAGTGATCAGAATCAGGACTGAATACAACGACAGCAGGCAACAAGTGAAGGTCCAGGTGAGTTAAATAGGAACAACAAAGCAGGAAATGAAGCAGCTGAACCCAGCCACAGACCAGCCATATCGCTAAAGGCCACCAGAGGGAGCCCAAGAACAAACTCACACAGTACCACTCATGACCACAGGAGGGAGCCCGAGAACGGAATTCACAACAGTACCCCCCCTTGAGGAGGGGTCAACGAACCCTCACCAGAGCTCCCAGGCCGATCAGGATGAGCCGAATGAAAGGCACGAACCAAATCGGCCGCATGGACATCGGAGGCGACAACCCAGGAATTATCCTCCTGACCATAGCCCTTCCATTTAACTAAGTACTGAAGCTTCCGTCTCGAAATACGAGAATCCAAGATCTTCTCCACCACATACTCCAACTCCCCCTCGACCAAGACCGGAGCAGGAGGATCAACAGAAGGGACCACAGGCACCACATATCTCCGCAACAATGACCTATGGAACACATTATGAATGGCAAACGATGTTGGGAGGTCCAAACGAAATGACACAGGGTTGAGGATTTCCAAAATCTTATAAGGACCGATGAAACGAGGCTTGAACTTAGGAGAGGAAACCTTCATCGGGACATAACGAGAAGACAACCATACCAAATCCCCCACACGAAGTCGGGGACCCACACAGCGACGGTGGTTAGCAAAGCGCTGAGCCTTCTCTTGTGACAACGTCAAATTGTCCACCACGTGGTTCCAAATCTGCTGCAACCTATCCACCACAGAATCCACCCCAGGACAGTCAGAGGGCTCAACCTGACCCGAGGAAAAACGAGGATGAAAACCAGAATTGCAAAAGAAAGGTGAAACCAAAGTAGCAGAACTAGCCCGATTATTGAGGGCGAACTCAGCCAATGGCAAAAAAGTCACCCAATCATCCTGATCAGCAGAAACAAAACATTTCAAATAAGTTTCCAAGGTCTGATTAGTTCGTTCGGTTTGGCCATTCGTCTGAGGATGGAATGCCGACGAAAAGGACAATTCAATGCCCATCTTAGCAAAAAATGACCGCCAAAATCTGTACACAAACTGGGATCCTCTGTCAGACACAATGTTCTCCGGAATACCATGCAAACGAACCACATTCTGAAAAAACAGTGGCACCAAATCGGAGGAGGAAGGCAGCTTAGGCAAGGGCACCAAATGGACCATTTTAGAAAAACGATCACAAACCACCCAGATGACAGACATCCTCTGAGAGACAGGAAGATCCGAAATAAAATCCATGGAAATATGCGTCCAAGGCCTCTTCGGGACAGGCAAAGGCAAAAGCAATCCACTGGCACGAGAACAGCAAGGCTTGGCCCGAGCACAAATCCCACAGGACTGCACAAAGGAACGCACATCCCGCGACAAGGAAGGCCACCAAAAGGACCTCGCCACCAAATCCCTGGTACCAAAAATCCCAGGATGACCCACCAACATCGAAGAATGAACCTCGGAAATAACTCTACTGGTCCATCTGTCCGGGACAAACAGTCTCTCCGGTGGACAACGGTCAGGTCTATTGGCCTGAAACTCCTGCAACACCCGTCGCAGATCAGGAGAGATGGCAAACAAAATCACCCCCTCTTTGAGGACACCAGCCGGTTCAGAAACTTCCGGGGAGTCAGGTACAAAACTCCTAGAAAGGGCATCAGCCTTCACGTTCTTCGAACCCGGAAGATATGAAAACACGAAATCGAAACGAGAGAAAAACAGCGACCATCGAGCCTGTCTAGGATTTAACCGTTTGGCAGACTCGAGATAAGTCAAATTCTTGTGATCCGTCAAGACCACCACACGATGCTTGGCTCCCTCAAGCCAATGTCGCCACTCCTCAAATGCCCACTTCATTGCCAACAACTCTCGATTACCAACATCATAATTCCACTCGGCAGGCGAAAACTTTCTTGAAAAGAAAGCACATGGTCTCATCACAGAGCCATCAGAGCTTCTCTGCGACAAGACAGCCCCTGCTCCAATCTCAGAAGCATCAACCTCGACCTGAAAGGGAAGAGAGACATCGGGCTGGCGCAAGACAGGAGCCGAAGAAAACCGACGTTTCAGCTCCTGAAAGGCCTCCACGGCCGCAGGAGACCAATTCGTCACATCAGAACCCTTCTTGGTCAAATCCGTCAAAGGCTTAACCACACTAGAAAAATTAGTGATGAAGCGACGGTAAAAATTAGCAAAACCCAAGAACTTCTGAAGACTCTTCACAGATGTAGGTTGAGTCCAGTCATGAATAGCCTGGACCTTGACTGGATCCATCTCAATAGTAGAAGGAGAAAAAATAAAGCCCAAAAAGGAAACCTTCTGGACTCCGAAGAGACATTTAGAGCCCTTCACAAACAAGGCATTGGCACGCAGGACCTGAAATACCAGCCTGACCTGCTTCACATGAGATTCCCAATCATCAGAAAAGACCAAAATATCGTCCAGGTACACAATCATAAATCTATCCAGATACTCTCGGAAGATGTCGTGCATGAAGGACTGAAACACAGAGGGGGCATTAGAAAGCCCAAAAGGCATCACCAAGTACTCAAAATGGCCTTCGGGCGTATTAAATGCTGTTTTCCATTCATCGCCCTGCTTTATGCGCACAAGATTATACGCTCCTCGAAGATCTATCTTGGTGAACCAACTGGCCCCCCTAATCCGGGCAAACAGATCGGACAACAGTGGCAAGGGGTACTGAAATTTGACCGTGATTTTATTTAGAAGGTGATAATCTATACAGGGTCTCAGAGAACCATCCTTCTTGGCCACAAAAAAGAACCCCGCACCCAAAGGGGACGAGGACGGGCGAATATGCCCCTTCTCCAAAGACTCCTTTATATAACTCCGCATAGCCGCATGTTCTGGTACAGATAAATTAAAAAGTCGTCCCTTAGGGAACTTACTACCAGGAATCAAATTTATAGCACAATCACAATCCCTATGAGGAGGTAGGGCACTGGATTTGGGCTCATCAAATACATCCTGGTAGTCCGACAAAAATTCAGGGACTTCAGAAGGAGTAGAAGAAGCAATTGACACCAAAGGAGCATCGCCATGAATCCCCTGGCAACCCCAACTTGACACAGACATTGCTTTCCAATCCAGGACTGGATTATGAGCCTGCAGCCATGGCAGACCCAACACGACAACATCATGCAAATTATGTAGCACAAGAAAGCGAATCACCTCCTGATGTGCAGGAGCCATGCACATAGTCACTTGAGTCCAGTACTGAGGCTTATTCTTGGCCAATGGCGTAGCATCAATTCCCTTTAGTGGGATAGGGAATTGTAAAGGCTCCAAGACAAAACCACAGCACCTGGCAAATGACAAATCCATCAAATTCAGGGCAGCACCTGAATCCACAAAAGCCATAACTGAGTAGGATGACAGAGAGCAAATCAAAGTAACAGACAAAATGAATTTAGGTTGTACAGTACCAATGGTGACAGACCTGGCGAACCTTTTTGTGCACTTAGAACACTCTGAGATAACATGAGCAGAATCACCACAGTAAAAGCACAACCCATTCTGACGTCTGTGATTTTGCCATTCAATTCTGGTCAGAATCCTGTCACATTGCATAGGCTCAGGCTTCTGCTCAGAAAATACTGCCAGATGGTGCACAGGTTTGCGCTCCCGCAAACGCCGATCAATCTGAATGGCCAAAGACATTGACTCATTCTGACCCGCAGGCGTGGGGAACCCCACCATAACATCCTTAAGGGCTTCAGAAAGACCCTTTCTGAAAATCGCTGCCAGGGCGCACTCATTCCATTGAGTGAGCACAGACCACTTCCTAAACTTCAGACAGTAAACCTCTGCTTCATCCTGACCCTGAGAGAGAGCCAGCAAAATCTTTTCTGCCTGGTCTACTAAATTAGGTTCCTCATAAAGCAATCCAAGCGCCAGAAAAAACGCATCCACATTTAGCAATGCAGGATCTCCTGGCGCCAGAGAGAATGCCCAATCTTGAGGGTCACCACGTAACAAAGAAATAACAATTTTAACTTGCTGAACAGAGTCACCAGAGGAGCGAGGTCTCAGAGAAAGAAATAACTTGCAATTATTCTTAAAGTTCAAAATCCTAGATCTATCTCCGGAGAACAGCTCAGGAATTGGTATTTTAGGCTCTGACATAGGACTGCGGACTACATAATCCTGAATGCCCTGAACCCTTGCAGTGAGATGATCCACACTAGAAGACAGACTCTGAATGTCCATATCTGCAGCTGAATTCAGAACCACCCAGAGATTAAGGGGAGGAGAGAGGCTAAACACAGTGCAGAGGAAAAAAAAAATGACCTCAGGACTTCTCTTCTCCCTCTTCTGCTGCATTAACACTTTGTAGGCCTGCTGTACTGTTATGATCCGGTGGTAGGATCACAAAACTGACCTGACCTGTAAACCAGAATATTAGGACAACTTCTGGGGATGTGGAAGCTATACTGACCGCAATCCTGATCCTATCCACACACACTAAAGGCAGCCGTGGAGCGTTACCTAAAAAGCTAGATGCCTCTTCACAGCCTGAGAAACTGGCTACCCCTAGAGAGAAAGCAAAGACCTCACTTGCCTCAGAGAAATAACCCCAAAGTTTTAGACAGCCCCCCACAAATAATAATGGTGAGATAAGGGGAAAATACAAACGTAGAAATGAAACAGGTTTAGCAAATGAGGCCTGCTAACACTAGACAGACTGAAGATAGCTAGGAATCTGTGCGGTCAGTACAAAAACTATCAAAAACAAACCACGCAGAGAATACAAGAACCCCCACACCGACTCACGATGTGAGGGGCGCACTCTGCACCCCAGAACTAACCAGCAAGCGAAAAATCACATTAAAGCAAGCTGGACTGAACTCATCGTATACTGAGAAACGTTTTCAAGGAAATAATGAGCAAAATGAACAAGCAAGACTTAGCTTCTCCAGTAGGAGACAGGTCACAAGGAAGATCCAGGAGTGATCAGAATCAGGACTGAATACAACGACAGCAGGCAACAAGTGAAGGTCCAGGTGAGTTAAATAGGAACAGCAAAGCAGGAAATGAAGCAGCTGAACCCAGCCACAGACCAGCCATATCGCTAAAGGCCACCAGAGGGAGCCCAAGAACAAACTCACACAGTACCACTCATGACCACAGGAGGGAGCCCGAGAACGGAATTCACAACATCTTCCCCCCTCAACTCAGTGACCTGTAGGGACAGCGCCTCCAACTGGCGGGTTATGGAAGTCATGGGAACCATGACAAAAAAAAAACTACTCTTTTTTTTTTCTTTATATAGGCCAATTATAATGTCACGGGAGACCTAGGTATGAAAGAGCTAATAACCCGGGCCCCTGCGATTTCCCTCAGACTAGGGAAACCCTGACTGTCCCTCTCCCAGAGTTTACACTGATGGTGTGCATGTCTGGGCCTCCACCCTCGCCTTATCTCCTGTTTCAACCCTAGGCTGATACCACCACCCACCACCCAGTGAAGAGACCACACTCCTATACCCACAGTTAGCACAGACAAGGATAACGGAAAAATAAGCACCACGCCACAGTCACTCAGGAATACACTATAAATGCAAAGGGCAAAACAAATACAAATATGGGAAGGAGCAAATAAGACAAAGGGAAATACACCACCAGAAATGATACTCCAACTACTAGCTCACCACTGCAGACCAAGATAACCACGCACAAGACAGAAGCTATAATCGGCGACGCCCAATGTTCAGAAGAACTATATAAAGGCAGTGGGCATGGCCTAGCTTCCAATCTGAGCACCAGATAAATTAACCCCGGACCAGCTAGATAAAATCTAGCCGACGCCAATGAGCACATAGTGGACAAAAGCGGAATTACCGCTGTCTGTCGGACGACCTGGTCTGAACAGCGCCCGATATGACAGATGTCTGGGAGACCTGAACTTTGAAGCCACTTTGATTTACTTGGATGATATCTGTTGTGAATTCCGTTCTCGGTCTCCCTCCTGTGGTCGTGAATGGTACTTTGGTGAGTTCTGTCCTTGGACACCCTCTGGTGGCTTTGAGTGGAACTGCTGATCTTTGAGGTTGGCTTTCTCAGCTGCCTCGTTTATTGCTTCTGCTCGCTGCCCTATTTAACTCTGCCCAGGTCGTTAGTTCATGCCAGCTGTCAATGTCTCAGTACTGGTTCAGATCTCTCTTGGATTTCTCAGATGACCGGTCTACTCCAGCAGAAGCTAAGTCCTTGCTAGTCATTTGCTGTTCATCGGTTTTTGGATATATTTTTCAGTACATGCTATGTTTCAGTCCAGCTTGCTATTATGATATTTCCTTGCTAGCTGGAAGCTCTGGGGGTGCAGAGCTGCACCTCCACACCGTGAGTCGGTGTGGAGGTCTTTTTGCACACTCTGCATGGTTTTTGTAGTTTTTATACTGACTGCATAGTTCCCTTTCCTATCCTCTGTCTCTTTAGAGAAGATTCGGCCTCCTTTGCTAAAATCTGTTTCATTCCTGTGTTTGTCACTTCCCTCTTAACTCACAGTTAATATTTGTGGGGGGCTACCTTTACTTTGGGAAATTTCTCTGAGGCAAGGTAGGCTGCTATTTCTATCTTTAGGGGTAGTTAGCTCTTAGGCTGTGAAGAGGCGTCTAGGGAGAGTTAGGTACGCTCCACGGCTATTTCTAGTGAGTGTGATAGGATTAGGGATTGCGGTCAGTAGAGTTACCACCTCCTCAGAGCTAGTCCCAGTCAGAGCTAGTCCCAGGTTTTCTGTTTTAACCATCAGGTCACTTCGGGTGTTCCTAACCACCAGGTCCATAACAGTACAGCTGGCCATCAAAGTGTTAATGCATCTCAAAAGAGGGATAAGAGAAGTTCTCAGTCAATTTTTTTTTCTTTGCAGCTTGTTTTGTCTTTCTTTTCACCTCTGGGTGGT
The DNA here is from genome assembly GCF_051348905.1 of Ranitomeya variabilis. NCBI lineage: Eukaryota > Metazoa > Chordata > Amphibia > Anura > Dendrobatidae > Ranitomeya > Ranitomeya variabilis. Next base: position 397,239,347 of record NC_135234.1, read on the forward strand.
TCAGGACTCAGGTGTAGATATGGATATTCAAGGTTTGTCCTCTTGTGTGGATCAACTCACTGCTAGGGTACAGAGTATTCAAGATTATGTAGTTCAGAATCCGATGTTAGAGCCTAGAATTCCAATTCCTGATTTGTTTTCTGGGGATAGATCTAAATTTTTGAATTTCAAAAATAATTGCAGACTGTTTCTTGCTCTGAAACCCCGCTCCTCTGGTGATCCCATTCAGCAAGTAAAGATTATTATTTCTTTGTTGCGTGGTGACCTGCAAGAATGGGCATTCTCCCTTGAGCCAGGAAATCCTGCATTGCTTAATGTGGATGCATTTTTTCTAGCACTTGGATTGCTTTATGACGAACCTAATTCTGTGGATCAGGCAGAAAAGATCCTGCTGACTCTATGTCAGGGTCAGGATGAGGCAGAAGTATATTGCCAGAAGTTTAGAAAGTGGTCTGTGCTTACTCAATGGAATGAGTGTGCCCTGGCAGCAATTTTAAGAAAGGGTCTTTCTGAAGCCCTTAAGGATGTTATGGTGGGGTTCCCCATGCCTGCTGGTCTGAATGAGTCAATGTCTTTGGTCATTCAGATTGATCAGCGTTTGTGCGAGCGCAAAGTTGTGCACCATTTGGCGGTGTCCTCTGAGCGGAGGCCTGAGCCTATGCAATGTGATAGGACTTTGACCAGAGCTGAACGGCAAGAACACAGACGTCTGAATGGGCTGTGTTTTTACTGTGGTGACTCCTCTCATGCTATCTCTGATTGTACTAAGCGCACTAAGAGGTTCGCTAGGTCTGTCACCATTAGTACTTTGCAGCCTAAATTTCTCTTATCTGTTACTCTGATTTGCTCACTGTCGTCCTACTCTGTTATAGCATTTGTGGATTCGGGCGCTGCCCTGAACTTGATGGACTTGGAGTTTGCCAGGCGCTGTGGTTTTTCCTTGGAGCCTTTGCAGAATCCTATTCCCTTAAGGGGGATTGATGTTACGCCATTGGCCAAGAATAAACCTCAGTACTGGACTCAGCTGACCATGTACATGGCTCCCGCACATCAGGAAAATATTCGCTTTTTGGTGTTGCATAATTTGCATGATGTTGTCGTGTTGGGTTTGCCATGGTTACAGGTTCATAATCCAGTACTGGATTGGAAATCAATGTCTGTGTCTAGTTGGGGTTGTCAAGGGATACATGGTGATGTTCCTTTGATGTCAATTTCTTCTTCCACTCCTTCTGAAGTCCCTGAGTTTTTGTCGGATTACCAGGATGTATTTGATGAGCCCAAGTCCAGTGCCCTACCTCCTCATAGGGACTGTGATTGCGCTATTAATTTGATTCCTGGTAGTAAGTTCCCTAAGGGCCGACTGTTCAATTTATCTGTGCCAGAACATGCCGCTATGCGGAGTTATGTAAAGGAGTCCTTGGAGAAAGGGCATATCCGCCCGTCTTCGTCGCCGTTGGGAGCAGGGTTTTTTTTTGTGGCCAAGAAGGATGGCTCTCTGAGACCCTGTTAGGTACGCTCCACGGCTATTTCTAGTGTGTGTGATAGGTTTAGGGATTGCGGTCAGTAGAGTTACCACCTCCTCAGAGCTAGTCCCAGGTTTTCTGTTTTAACCATCAGGTCACTTCGGGTGCTCCTAACCACCAGGTCCATAACAGATATCATCGTCTTTGCCCCCACCATTGAGGAGCATCTGCAGACACCAGAGCAAGTTCTGAGTCAGCTACAGAAGTATGGCTTGAAAGTGAAACCCCAGAAATGTCACCTCTTCCATACCGAGATTGAATACTTGGGACACGTTGTCTCCGCAGAGGGGGTGAGGCCTTCCCAGGAAAAGATCGCTGCGGTACAAGAGTGGCCAACTCCAAAAACTGCGAAAGATGTGCGTACGTTCCTGGGACTCACAGGATACTTCAGTTTCTTCGTAAAAGACTTTACCCGCCTTGCTAATGCACTCTAGGAGTTGTTGAAGGGAGTGCCCTCTTGCGCCAAAAACAGGAGCATACAGTGGGGGAAGCGTCAGGAGGAGGCATTCTTGGCTTTGAAGAAGGCTTTGACGGAGGCCCCCGTGCTGGCCTACGCTGACTTTACACAACCGTTCATTTTGCACACTGATGGGAGCCTGCAGGGCCCCGGGGCAGTACTATCGCAGATGCAGGACGGGAAAGAGCGCGTCATCGCATACGCCAGTTGGTCTTTGCATGACTCGGAAAAGAATCCAGAAAACTACAGTTTGTTTAAGCTGGAGTAGTTGGCGCTGGTGTGGGCAATGACTGAGAAGTTCGCGGAATATCTGGCTGGCTCAGAAGTTCATGTTCGCACCGATAACAATCCGTTGGCCCATCTCGAGAATGCCAAGTTAGGGGCGCTAGAACATCGTTGGGTAGCCCGAATGGCCAAATTCTGATACAGAATTTCGTATAAAAGAGGAGCTGAGAATATTCATTCTGATGCCCTCTCCTGAGTAAACTATCGCAAACTAGCACCCAGCCAGGATGAAGAACTGGAAGATGTGGAGGTTCCAGGTTTTGGAGAGCCTGCCAGGATGGTGGCAGCGACGCGGGAAATTGAACAGGAAGAGGCCTGTGTGAATTTGCTGGAGCACCCCCGCGATGAGTGGGTCCAAGTGCAGCAGGAGGATCTGGAGCTAGCTCAGTTGAGAAGGTGGGTCGTGTCTGAACAAATGCCCAATCGGCACGAGAGGAGGTCCATGTCACCTGAAGTACTGAAGATGCTACGCCAGTGGGAGAGGCTCCAGTTGCGGGATGGTATCCTGTACCGGAAGGTATTCCTGCAAACAGAACTCAGTCATGTATGGCAGACGGTGATTCCCTTGTCCTTGATAGATCAGGTGGCTAAGGAAGCACATGAGAAAGGAGCACACTTTGGGCCAGAAAAAACTTTCCAGTGGTTACAGCGCCTATTTTATCATCCCAACCTAAGGAACATTGTGGAGAAAGTATGTCAGCAATGCAGAAGTTGTGAGCTGGTCAGACCACCAGAACAACGAGCCACCACAGAGACAGTGCGGTCTTCTGGCCCCGTGGACCTACTGGCAATAGATTACTTGACAATTGGACCAGCATACCAAGGCTATGAGCATTGTTTAGTGATGATAGACCACTTTACCAAATCTTCCGTAGTGATGCCCACGCGGGACCAGACTGCCGAGTCTGCTGCTCACGCAATTTGCAAACATTTCATACAGGTGTACAGGTGTCCAAAGCGCATCCATTCTGATCAAGGGGCCTGCTTCCTCGGAAGAGTGATGGAGGAGCTGCACCAGTTGTACAAAATCGATAAGTCCCGGATAACCCCTTATCATCCACAGGGGAATGAGGCTTGTGAAAGATTTAACTGCACTCTGATTCAAATGCTGAGGACCCTTGAAGAGGACCAGAAGGTGAAGTGGACTGAGTCCGTCCCTGAATTGGTGTGGGCGTATAACAATCGGAAACACAGCACCACCGGATTCACCCCCTACTCTTTGTTCTTTGGCCGACCCGGGAAGGGGCCGGCAGAGCTGGAGCTGGAACTCGAGGAGGACTACCCACGGATGGGGTGTACTCCTGGGTTCAAAAACATCGTCGTCGGCTGTGGACAATTCAACATCTAGTGCAGAACCGGCTGCAAGAATTGGAGCATCCCCAGCTAGCTCCTCAAAAGGGGACAGCCCTGCAGCCTGGAGACTCAGTCTTAGTGAGGGAAACAAACTAGAGTACCGGTGGGAGAAAAGGCCGTACCAAGTGAAGCGGTGGCTCGGCAACGGGGGTCCCGTTTATGAGATCCAGCCCGAAACGGAAGAGGGGACTCACACCCGCACACTGCACAGGAATAAGTTGCGTCCCTGTTTGTCTCGAGATCCTGAATCAGTCCAATTGGCTCCAGAGCCCCCACCGGCTGCGCTAGTGATCAATGTAGATGTGGAAGACGAGGAAGACTCCCAATCCCTCCCAGGGAACCCAGAAACAGGGCTGGTGCCTGAAACTACCAACGTATTGGAGGAAACCTCGACCCCTCCCACAACAGTTGACACCACCTCCCCTGCTGATTTGAGACGCTCTGAACGTTCAACGGCTGGTGTACCCCCTGTTCGCCACAATCTGGACGAGTTCATCTGGCAGCAAATTGTGCAAGGACTGGAAGATTACCAACATGAATTCCTGAAAATCTCGCCCGTGGAATGGTGAGCAGAAAGAGGGGGGAATGTAAGGAGGTGAAGCTCAAGAAGAGTCCAGGGGCGGTTACCTTCTCGGCTCTGTGCCTGGAACCATTGAGCTGTGCTACAGGTTCCCCAGGGGGGGAAGGCTTAGAGACTGGGACAGGAAGGAAGGGACAGAGCAGCATGAGCAGCGGTCAGAGCAAGGTGCAGCTGCGCTCCGGGAGAGAGAGAGAGCTTCCGGCCAGAGGACAAATACAGGGAGATTGCCCAGAAAGACTGCATCTTGTGAGTACATGAAAGCAGACTCTGCTGTGACTGGAGAGGGGCGCTTTGAGACCCGTGTAGAGACATTGGCCTGTGCAGAGACTGCGACCCCCTGGTACCCGCGCTATCAGTACAGAGACTGTGATTCCTGGTGAGAGACTTAACAGTGCAGAGCCCCTGATTCCTGGTGAGAGACTTAATAATAGACTGACCATCGTTTTCCCGGGATAGGCTGTGCTGTAAAAGCTAAAGACTCAGAGCCTGTGCATATCACATTAACTCCCGAAACCTCAGGCAGCGGGCTCCTAGAGACTACTCAGCCCACGGACAACAGAGGGACAACAAGTGTCGCTGTTTCTCGGCGTCCAACGTTGGAGAAGACGACCCTTCAAGCAAGTCCTCATCAGACTGATAAGTGTTCTTTTCTCAAGAAATCTTGCTTACTTCTGTTACATTGTCTGACTCCCATATTTTTGCACTGTTTTATTGCTAGTTGTTTTCCATTGCTTCCTCCCTGCGAGGAGAACCTGATTCCTGTTATTAAACCTCTCAACTGTTGGTCTGTCTGTTCCGTTGTTACATACTCAGTACCTGCATACTATTACAGCATCACCCTCCCCGTGAGGAAGGCAATACCACTGTGACAACCGAATTCCTGGGGTGTCACATCCCCCCCCATTAAATCCAGTACTCCCGGACTGGGAAAGCAAACAATAAAATGGGTTTAGACATGCAAACATTTTGTGGAATGCATTCCAACAAGTTACGTAAATATTTCTTCCCTTTATGAGAGGTTCTTTTGCTTGAACGTTGCATATACGATTCCCTTTACGGGTTAACTTTTCTCTAGCAACATGAAATATTAACACTTTTCCCTAGCAAAGTGCAAAAAAGTCAACATGTTCCACAATTGAGGTAGTGCAAACATGTAAAGGTGCAAACCATATTCAAGTGGCTCAAAAAGTTGTGAGATCCCGTACCGGGATGTTCTTCTCACCAACAACAGTAGTAAGGGGGACCCGTTCCAAACCCCCAAAGTAGGCTTGGGTGGGCTGTAAGGCATTAAACATTCAGACCTTTCTTCGGCCAAGCCAAATGTTTTTTAGCTCTGGATTATCTTTAAAGCAATAATTTTTAGTGCAAAAAACAACGGTGTCTTTATTGGTTACCTGTAAAACCAGTAAGAAGCACCTTAAGAAGTGCTAACTATATACACCAACAGTTTTGATCATGCATTGTTCATGATTCCTCCGTCTTTTCAACTTACAAAACCTAACCAGGTAACAGTAACTTTAACTTCTGACACTTTTATTTATAGCTTTACTAATCTTGCTGTTTCCAAGGTAATACAAGGACGTTGCAGTCTCATTGCCGGGAGTTCAGTCTTATTCCAGGTAAGATTAAAAGTTGATCTGTTTGCACTACAGGGGTCTGAGTACTCCTAGAGCGCGTTTTCCACTGTGACCTGCGTAGCCCTGGAACACACTGTAGTTGGTTCCCTTGTGGTCGCAGGGGCAGAGGTTACCTTTCCAAGTAATGGAGATGGACTAATTGCAGGTGATCTGGGTGTTGCTGCGGGCTGTGGCTCTGGATCACTTGCGGGTGCTGCCCCTTTTGGTGTACATTTGTGGACGTGCAGAGCATACCACCCCAGTGTCGGGTGTAGGTGACACGGTCTCCTGGGTAGAGGTCCCTATCCAGGTGTTCTTCTAAAAGGTGGGATTCTACATCACGTCGGGTGACAAAGACTTCTGCCAGCACCCTGGGTTCTTTGATGAACCCCCAGCCTGCCTTTATATGAAAAGCCACAACTGTGCCTTGACTCTGTTGGCCCCGTTCTTCATATTTGACCTTACGGGTCTGGGCCTTAGCTCCCAGGTTCCGTTCTTCTATGGCCCTGCGCCGGAGGTCCCGCTCTCTGTCCTCCTGCTCCCACTTGAGCGTTTGCTGATGGTAAAACTCCTCCTCACTAATGACCTCCAGATGCTCTCCCTCAGCCTGGGCCCTCCCAGGAAACCCCATCAGATCGATGCCGGAGTGCTCCCACCGGAATGTCACCCATTTTCCACTCACTTCCTGGAACTCTCTTCTCGGCTGCAGGGGGCTATTAAGTTGGGTACCATACCTGAGGGCCGCTCCCAATCCGGGTGTCTGTATACCCGGTCGGGTGGGGAGGTTGGAGGAGCGTCAAAGGGTCCTATGAGGGTGTCCTCGTCTACCGGGGCAGGGTCGGTCTCCTTACCTCCCACCGCTGTGTCTTCGGTGCCAGACTCTTCCGTAGTGGGTTGAGATACTGGAAGTTTGGTCCTCTGATGCCTTCTCTGCCGCGATGAACCAGGACCGCCGGAGATGACAGCATAGCTCCTCCACCTCGGCTCCAAGAACCTCCGTTAAAAGAGACTTCCTGTTTCTACCCAGAGCTTGAAAGGTTTCAGATAGTTTTTAACTGCAAAATTTAAATTGTAATTTAATTCAATCGTAAGTTCCCAGTGCTATATAATATGATGACTGCAATATGGTAGGAGGATAAAAACTTTCATGGGAGGAGACCTTCTTTAACTTTTAGATCACGCTCTTGATAACTCAAGAATAGTGGCCATTGCTAAGATTCCTGCAATAGGTCAAAACAGCCAAAGGGTGCTCTACTAAGTAATAAAGACGTTTGTCATGAAGAGCTGAATAATTCTGAGACTGCACTTGTCGGTAAAAGTGGCATTTGGGGTTGAATTTTGAGAAAAAAAAAACTTGTCATATTAGTTGTGTTGAGCTGTTAATACTATTACTTATTTGATTGTTTTACTGAAAACAGCAGAAAGTTTGAAAAATTTGCTAATAAATATAATTTTATAATGTCTAAAGTTCTATGGAAATTAATGGCATTGTAGACGTGAGTAAAATAAAATTATCTAGCCCTCACTACAAATTGTAAGTGTGTGCGTGCATGTACACATATTTTCATTACAAAACAACTCTGTAGATATCAGGAGGACACATATTATTACAGATTACTTGCTATGGGTCACCTTTTCCCACGTGCTGTATCATTTTTATCCTTAAATCCTCAGATACATAATTTATCTTTGTATACAGAACAGCAGATATCTTATCCTAATGATACAACACTGTGCAGTATTAGACTGCTGATGGGCGTGAAAAAAATATTGAGGTCTCATGAATGAGTGTAATATTTCTTTTAAGCTTTTGCTCCATCTACTGGTTAAACTAGAATACTGATCATTTATAGGGAATCCATTAGGATCAATGCTCCTAAACTGTCTATATGAGCTCCTGAACCATCTATAAGCTCATAGGAAGCTGAATAAAGTCATACCTTGATATCTGCAATCTGATGTCTTATTCCAGAAAACTCCAAATTTTTCTTATATGGAAATGCATATATGTATTTGAGTTGTTAAGATCCATTTGCCGAACCAAGATTTGCCTAAGTATCTGCCTCCAGTGCTCAGTTTTAAATAAAAGGGAGCATTACCAACGTGAGACATGTTATGACTGACCCTTTGCTCTCATGATCACACACAGCTCTTCAGATCATAGCTAATACAGAACGGCAGAGCTAACACTGTATAAGGCTATTTTCACACTAGCGTCGTGCACTGCACGTCGCTATGCGACGTTGCGGCGCACCGACGCTAGCTGTGAATGCGCCGCACAACGGGGGCAGCGGATGCAGTTTTCCAATGCATCTGCTGCCCCATTGTGAGGTGCGGGGAGGCGGGGACGGAAATGCTGCAGACGACGCACCAAAAAACGTTACAAGCAACGTTTTTTGGTGGCGACGGTCTGACGCAACACGAGTGGCAATGCGTTTTGCTAATAAAAGTCTATGGAGAAAAAACGCATCCAAGCACTTTTGCAGGATGCATTTTTTCTGCAAAACAACGCATAGTGACGTGCAGTGCACGACGCTAGTGTGAAAGTAGCCTAACATAACTAACACAGTACAGCAGAAGTGAGCTTTATCGCACTACCAAAACATTTGCAGCTGCAGTCCTGGAACAAGTGTGGGAAAGAGGCAGTACCGGAGAGCCATCAGCAGTGTGAGAAGACAGCTACAAATATGCTTGTTATGAGACAAGCTGTACTATGTTAGTTGTAATCCGGCACAGCTCTGCAGCAGACATGCCAAGACTATGAGAAAACAAATGCTGCTACAAATGTTTTTGTAATGAGACAAAGTTCACTTCTGCTGTTAGCAGTGCATCAGTACTGGGGTGTGTCTTTATGGCTAAAGCCAGAGGCTGCTGGGATTAATAATGCTTATTTCCTCCTGCTAGCCAGGCTTTTATTGTGGCGACATAGCTTCAGAATGCTATTAACCTCTTATCTGCAGGTTTATAGCATTTTGGGATATGACAGGTTTCCTATAAAGCAGGCGTTTGTCAGGGAGGAGTCCCCCACAACAATCATGAGTGGAAGAGAGTTGAAAGGTTGTGATCATAATGTTCAGACTCCTGTCCCATGTTTTGCTCATGACGTTGTCTTTTCAACGCTCTTTTAAAGGAAAATTTTCACCAGGTTTTTGCCACTTCATCTAAACGCAGCATGATTTGCAAGCAGAGACTTTAATTCCAATGATCCATCACTTACTTTACTGGGTGTTGCAGTTTTGATTAAAAACAGTTTTATCTGCTACGGATCCACTAGTTCTCTGAATGCGGAGCTACGTATAACCCCACCCACACTGCTGATTGGCAGCTTTTTGCCTATGCACAGTGTACATAGAATGCTGCCAAAGAGTCATGGGGCAGGGTCATACAGAGCTCATTAATATGGAGGACTACATGGCAAAAGGTTTATCAGCTTTCCAGTGATAATCTCCTGATAATAAAAATGATTTTATAAAAACTACAGCAAACAGCCCAGTAAAGACATATCGCTGAAATCAGGGTCTTTGCCGTAACATTATGCTGCTCTCAGAAAAGCTGTCAAGAACCTGTTGACAGATTCTCTTAAAGCAATATGACTTACAACAGGTGAAATATGTATCGAACAAGTCACCAATTTTCTAAGTAAACATATTTCTAAGGGTGTTGTTGACATGAAATTCTAACCAGATGTCAGTATTAACCATATCTAATCCACACCAGCAAAGAAATCAAACCATAGATGTCCATAAATTAAGTTCTGCAAAATAATGTAATAACACAGGAAAAACAGGGATTTTTGTGTACTCACCGTGAAATCCTTTTCTCCGAGACACTCATTGGGGGACACAGGACCATGGGACACAGGACCATGGGTGTATGCTGCTGCCGCTAGGAGGCTGACACTAAGTGAATATGGAAAAAAGGTTAGCTCCTCCTCCTGCAGTATATACCCTCATGCTGGCTCCACCAGAACCAGTTCCATGCAAAAGCAGTAGGAGAAGATAATAATTAATACAAGGTACAACATGTGTAAAAAGAGATCCAAAATGTCAACCAGAGCCATCAGGACAAAGGGTGGGAGCTGTGTCCCCCTAAGATTGTCTCGGAGAAAAGGATTTTACAGTGAGTACACAAAATCCCTGTTTCCCCTTCACCTCATTGGGGGACACAGGACCATGGGTTACAGGTGTTCTACTGCCGCCTGCAGAACTTTCCTGCCCAGACTCGCCTCAGCTGAGGCCTGAGTGTGGACATTGTAGTGTTTTGAAAATGTATGTAGACTAGACTAGGTTGCAGCCTTGCAAACCTGTTCTGCCAACGCCTGGTGCCAAAGGGCCCAAGAGGTGCCCACTGACCTTGTGGAGTGCACTCTGATCCCTGCTGGAATAGGCCTGTCTGATGCGATAGGATTCCTGAATCGCTGACCGAATCCACCTGGCTATCGTTGACTTTGAAGCCGTACATCCTTTCTTGGGACCTTCGGGGAGTACGAACAGCGTATCTGTCTGGCGGAAAGGTGCTGTCCTTCATACATACCTCCTGAGAACTCTCACTAGATCCAAAGTGTGAAGGGTCTTTTCCACCCGATGTACTGGTGCCAGACAAAACGAGGACAAGACAATGTCCTCGTTAATGTGGAAGGAGGAAACAACCTTTGGGTGAAATGGAGGGGCTGGTCTCAGAACCACCTTGTCCTGGTGAAAAGTCAGATACGGAGCTCGGCAGGAAAGAGCAGCCAACTCAGAAACCTGTCTAATAGACGTTATCACGACAAAAAAAACTACCTTCCATGAGAGGTAAGTTAACGAGACATCCTGTAGTGGTTCGAAGGGGGATTCCTGTAGAACACTTAAGACCAGGTTAAGGTCTCAGGAGTTCAGGGGAGCTCTATATGGTGGTACCACGTGGGAGACCCCCTCAATGAAAGTCTTCACCTGCAAATTGGAAGCAATCCTGCGCTGAAAAAGAACGGACAAGGCTGAGATCTGTCCCTTGAGGGAACTTGGTGCCAGACCAGAGTCCAAGCCTGCCTGAAGAAACTCTAAAATGTTAGGAATGGAAAAAATAAGTGGGGGACGATCGTGATCTCTGCACCATGAAAAAAAGACTTTCCAGGTGTGATGATAGATATGCGCTGAAGTGGGCTTTCGAGCATTAATCATTGTGGTAACAACGTCCCAGGAGAACCCAGCTTGAGTCAGGACCCAGGCTTCAACGGCCAAGCCGTTAAACACAGAGTCCCTGAGTTCGGATGGTAGATCGGACCCCGGCAAAGTAGATCCGGATGAACAGGCAACCACCAGGGGACATCAGCAACAAGTTGCTGGAACCCCTTCTGCTTTGACGTTCCGAATTATTTTCTGAAGCAGCGGCAATGGGGGAAGCACGCAGAGTAGCCGAAACTGATTCCACTGACGGACCATGGCATCCACGCCGATGGCCCTTGGGTCTCGGAATCGAGCGACGAACTTGGGAACCTTGGTGTTCAACCTGGAGGCCATCAGATCCACATCCGGGATTCCCATGCATTGACAAATCTGCTGAAAAACCTCTGGATGGAGAGACCATTCCCCCAATGAGAGACCCTGTAGGCTGAGAAAGTCCGCTGCCCAGTTCTCTACGCCTGGCATGTGAACTGCTGAGATCACTGAGCTGTTTTTCTCTGCCCAGCGAAGAATGGGTTCTACTTCGCACATGGTTGCTCTGCTGCCGGTGCCCCCTTGGTGATTTATATAAGCCACGGCCGTGGCATTGTCCGACTGAATACGGACTGGGCGCCCTGCCAGAAGATGATGGAAGTGTTGCAAAGTCCCCTGAATTGCCCATATTTCTAAGAGATTAGTAGGAAGGCATGACTCCTGAGGAGACCAACGTCCCTGAGCCGTGTGGTGATGGAAAACAGCTCCCCAGCCGAGGAGACTGGTGTCGGTAGTGACCACTAGCCATTGGTCTGGGGGGAAGGGCTTCCCCTGAAGAAAGGAGGAGGACACCTCAGTGTCCATCACCTGAGTGCCTGACTTTACTGGGTGGATAGACTGCATGGGCAGTCGAGAGAAAATGGACTCTTGTTCCAGGTTGCCAGAAGTGCATGCTGCAAGGGGCGAAGATACAACTGGGCAAACGGAACAGCTTCTATTGACGCCACCATTTTTCCTAGGACCCTCATGCCGAAACAAATGGAACGAGGAGTAGGCCGACAGAATTCCTGGACTCCCAGACAAATGGCTAGGACCTTGTCTCGAAGGAGAGTAACCAACCCTTGGAAAGTGTCCAAGATCATTCCTAAAAAGAAAAGTTTCTGAGCTGGGACGGGAGAAGACTTCTGCAAATTTATGAGCCACCCCAGGTGAGACAGTGTATCCAGAGTGATGTGGACGAATTCCTCGCAGTCCTGAAAAGACGGTCCCTTGATCAGGAGGTCATCTAAGTATGGAAAGACGACCAGGCCCCAAGAATGCAGAATGGACATGATGGCCACCATGACCTTTGTGAACATCCTGGGGGCAGTGGCTAGCCCGAAGGGCAGAGCGGTAAACTGAAAGTGTAGCCCGTGGACAGTGAAACGCAGGAACCTTTGATGAGAGGAAAAAAACGGGAATATGAAGATGGGCGGCTTGGATGTCGATAGACGCCAAGAATTCTCCCCTTTCCATCGCAGAAACGACAGAACGGAGGGACTCCATTCGGAAACATCTGACCTTTATGAACCTGTTTAGGAGCTTTAGGTCCAAAATGGGCCTTACAGTTCCATCCTTTTTCAGAACCACAAACAGGTTCGAGTAGAACCCCTGGAATTTTTCATTTTACGGCACAGGAATGATAACCTGATTGTGCCGGAGGTACTCGATGGCCTGAAAAAAGGAGTAGGCGTTTGCCTCTGCCTTGGGGGTATGGGAAAGAGAAAACGATTTGGGGGCAGGGAGCAGAATTCTATTCTGTATCTGGAGGACACCAGATCTCTGACCCATGCATCGTGAACGACGGAGAGCCAGATATTGTGAAAATAGAGCAGATGACAGCCTACTTTGTCGGTCTCGACTGGAAATGGCCTTGAGTCACTTGGTTGAAAATCTGTGGGACTTGGATCCCTTAGATTTGGGTTGGTTGGGATGGTTTTTCCATAATGGGTTGCGCTTGTAAGAGACTTGACGATCTCTGTCCCCCTGGGCGGGACGGCCCGGGGCAGAGGGATTGGTTGAAGTGGCCCACGCACGGCTGCGAAAAAAGCAAAAATGCATCTGTGGCTGGTGTCGGAAAGGTCGCCTAACCTTCTGTTGGGGAAGGAAGTTAGTTTTTCAGTCTGTGGAGTCTGAGATAAGCTGGTCTAGCTTCTCACCGAATATCCAGCCGCTTTGATAGGGCAAAGAAGTAAGGGACTTTTTTGGATGTAGAGTCTGCTCGCCGAGTCCTGAGCCACAGGGCTCTCCTAATAGAAATAGCATTTACGGCTGCAAGCGCCGCAGTTAGCCGGATCCAGGCATGCGTTAACTAAATAATCCCCAGCTAAGGATATCTGGTTAGCAAGATCAGCGACCTCTGGTGGGAGGTCAGTTCCCTGCAGGGCTCTGTTTAGAGTCTGCCCAGAATACCATGGCTTTAGCCACCCATGTTGCAGCAAAGGAGGGGGAGAGTGCTGAGCCCGACGCCTCGAATACCGAGCGAGCGAGGCTCTCTATCAGGCGATTAGTGGGATCCTTGATAGAGGATCTGTTTGGTAATGATAGCAGGGTTTTGGAGGCCAAACGAGATACAGGCGGGTCCACTGTGGGGGATTCTGCTCAGTTTTTGCGAAGAAAAAGGGTATCTTGCTTCAATCGCCTTGTGGCCTGTAAAACGCTTGTCTGGCCACTCCCTATGCCGCTGCACTATGTCCTCGAACTCAGGATGACCGCCGAACATCCTATGGGGACGTTTGACCTATTTAAACGACACCTTGTGGCCTGTAGTAAGCGTAGGTTCCTCATCAATCTCCAGGGTTGACGGCCTTAATGAGACTATCGACTGTCTACTGAGAACTATGTGCATCTAGACTAAAAAGCCCATCAGAATCATAGTCTGAACTTTGCGCGCTGCCAACCTCTGGTGAGGGGTAGCGAGAGACGGATCTCATAGGTGCTGAGGCCCCAGAGGCTCTGGGAGATGCAGTATGGGATCGTTTCCTGGCTGCCTGTGTATGGTTTGAGTGAGAGTGGCCCCTGCAGGCCGACGAATCCTGTGGGACGTAGGATCTCTCTGAACCAGGCGAGCTGTCCCTACCCCTGCCAGGGCCTTGAAGGGTCTCAATTGCTTTAGCCAGAGATGCCATGGACTGTGACAGAGACGAGGCCCACTCAGGAGGGCCAGGTACACTGGGATCATTCGTGGCAGAGGGCTCCTGAGCGTGTTCGGGATCGCAGGCTTCGCATAATTGTTTATTCTGCGCTTGCGGGAAAGCAGTGTGACAGGAGGTACATGAAGCAAATAATACCGTATGGGTCTTGTTGGTCCTTCTAGACATGCTGTATCCCTGGCTACTATGGGCTGTATACTGCTGGGAGGCTGCTATAGCTTGATTACTAAGTGTCAGATATAGGACTGCAGCACTTACTCCAGGTCCTGTGCCCGTGAATGTCCTGGATAGAGAGTGATCTGCGGCTTGTCGGTGGTGCCCGTGTCCTGGATCTATGCAGATTCAAAAAGAGGCGCCTCTGTGAGAAGCGCCGCCAGGAGGATGGAGCCGCCTGAAATACACGCTCTTGGGGGTGAGTCCGCTGGAAGAGCGCATGCTAGGAGGTGGAGCCACCGGCTTGCAGCCTAATAGAGGCCGAAGCCGGGGAGTAGATTTTTCAAAGTTGGCGCGACGCGCATGCAAAGCCGCAGTAGGAACGCCGCAGGAGCCCTCCCAGTCCCACTTATAATAATAATAATTTTTATTTATATAGCGCCAACATATTCCGCAGCACTTTACAATTAAGCGGGGACATGTACAGACAATAAATTCAATACAAGTTTAGACAATTTAAACAGTGACATTAGGAGTGAGGTCCCTGCTCGCAGGCTTACAATCTACAAGGAAATGGGGGGACACAATGGGTTAAAAGTGCTTGTTATTTCAGGTCTGGCAATTATAATAAATAGGGATTTTCATACAAAGCTGCATGCATAATCCGGTCATCAGCCCTTGTGTTTAAGTGCAATAGTCAAGTATCAAGTGCAGTTATCATGTGCATGGAGGGTGTGGAGACAGATGAATAGTAGGGTGCAGATTCAGAGTAATATTTGGAAGGAGGGAACAGGGCAAAGTTAGTTTACTGAGTAGTTGATGTGGTAGGCTTGTTTGAAGAGATGGGTTTTCAAAGCGCCCTTGAATAGGTCGGGGCTAGGTATCAGTCTGATCGTCTGGGGAAGTGCATTCCAGATAGCTGGCGCAGCATGAGAGAAGTCTTGGAGACGGAGGTGCGAGGTTTGGATTACGGGGGATGATAGTCTTAGGTCATTTGTAGAACGGAGGGCACGTGTAGGGCGATAGAGATGAGAGAGGATATATAAGGCGGTGCAGAACTGTGGAGAGCTTTGTGAGTGAGAAAGATGAGTTTATACTGGACCCTGTAGTGAATGGGTAGCCAGTGTAATGACTGGCACAAGATGGAGGCATTGGTGAAGCGACTGGACAAAAATATGACCCTGGCTGCCGCATTCAAGATGGATTGGAGAGGAGAAAGTTTGGTAAGAGGGAGACCGATCAGAAAAGAGTTGCAGTAGTCCAGACTAGAATGAATAAGAGCGACAGTAAGAGTCTAAGCAGTTTCAAAGGTGAGAAAAGGTCGGATTCTGGAGATCTTTTTAAGATGCAGGTGACAAGAGCGAGTGAGTGATCGGATATAGGGAGTAAAGGAAAGTTCGGTGTAGAGTGTGACCCCAAGACAGCGGGCATGCTGCTTGGGAGTTACGATTTAACCCTCCAGGGTAATTTTGATGTTGGGTAGCGTGAGGTTAGTAGAAGGGAGAAACACAAGAAGTTCCGTTTTGGAGAGATTTCGTTTCAGATAGATGGAGAACATGATATTAGAGACAGCAGACAGACAATCCTTGGTATTTTGAATTAGGGTAGGGGTGATCTCAGGGGAAGAAGTATATAATTGGGTGTCGTCAGCATAGAAATGATACTGGAACCCAAATCTGCTGATTGTTTGTCCAATAGGGGCAGTGTATAGAGAGAAGGGGAGGGGGCCTAGGACTGAGCCCTGCGGAACCCCGATAGTAAGGGGACGAGGAGAGGAGCCAGCAAAAGATACAGTGAAGGAGCGGTCAGAGAGGTAGGAGGAGAACCAGGAGAGGGCTGTGTCCTTGAGGCCTATAGAGCTGAGCATAGTGAGGAGGAGCTGGTGATCCACAGTGTCAAATGCAGCAGAGAGATCCAGGAGAATCAGGAGGGAGCAATGACCTTTGGATTTAGATGTCATTAGATCATTAGAGACTTTAGTGAGAGCAGTTTCAGTGGCGTGTAAAGAGCGGAAACCACATTGTAAGGGGTCGAGAAGAGAGTTATCCAAGAGATAGCTGATTAGACGGGAGTGGACCAAGTGTTCCAGG
The DNA here is from genome assembly GCF_051348905.1 of Ranitomeya variabilis. Taxonomy (NCBI): domain Eukaryota; kingdom Metazoa; phylum Chordata; class Amphibia; order Anura; family Dendrobatidae; genus Ranitomeya; species Ranitomeya variabilis. Next base: position 397,255,730 of record NC_135234.1, read on the forward strand.
AGTTTAGAGATGAAGGAAAGGTTAGAGACAGGTCTGTAGTTAGCAGTGCAGTTCGGGTCCAGGGATGGCTTTTTAAGTAAAGGGGTTATGATTGCATGAAGATCCAGGTCAGAGGAGGGGGTGCTGGCACCCTCAATCCATTCTCCCATGTAAGGGATGAGAGGGACCATCTGCCTCCTTCCATCACCGCAGTGAACAACATGAGTTATGCAGTGGGGGCCGCACGGACCAAATGTGTGCCTCTGTGCAGACTAGGGTTTCAATACCTTAGGGTGGACGGGCTGTGTCCGGCAAAAAAAATGTCCCACGTCTCAGGAGAGGATACGTGGAGGTGACACTCCACGTGCTCGCCTGTTGTTGGTTTGGGTAGATCGGACCCTTTCAATAGGGTCCGTCGCCCCTATCTCATCTCCGTAGAAAAAGACAAAAAAAAAGATGGTCTGAAAAAGACCAGTGTGCCTCCTACAGACACAAAGCATGAACTGGTTCTGGTGGAGCCAGCATGAGGGTATACACTGCAGGAGGTGGAGCTAACCTTTTTTCGTATTCACTTAGTGTCAGCCTCCTGGGTCCCATGGTCCTTTGTCCCCCATTGAGGTGAAGGAGAAAGCATTAAACAAGCTTCCTGAAATTTAATTAATAAGCCTCCTTTGTAGAGAAACTAGTCGCATGTATTGCTTGGGTGTGATTTTGGTCCATTCTTCCACACACTCTTCAAATCATGAAGGTTCCGTGGGCTAATTCTATGAACTCTGAGCTTTAGTTTCTGCAATAAATTTCTGGCTGGGCCATTCTAGCAGCTTTATTTTCTCTCCCTCTGAAATCAATTGAAAGGTTCCTTGGCTGTGTGTCTGGGATAATTGTTTTCCTGAAATGTCCACCTATGGAAGCAGATGTTTTCAAGAAGGTCTCTGTACATTTGTGCATTCATCTTTCCTTGAATTATATGAAGTATGCTAAAGGCATACTGTTGGTATGGTGTTTATGGGGTGATATGCACTGCCTTTTGGCCTCCAAACATGATGTGTATTATGGCATCCAAGTAGCTCAATTTTTATTTCAATTGACCAGACTGTATACTCCCAGTATTTCACAAGCTTTTCTGAATATTGTTGAGCAAACTTTTAAAGGTACTTGAACATGCTGTTTGCTCAACAATTGAGTCTTGCATGGTGAGTGTGTATACAGGACATTGAGGTTCAGTGCATTACTTTTTGTTTTCTTTGAAACAATTGTAAATGCCAATTTCAGATCTTTCTGAACCTCTGCACAAGTGGTCCTTGGCTCTTGGACAACTCTTCTGAAAATTATTTTCGCTCCTCTGTCTGAAATCTTGTGGGGAGCACCTAGTCATGGCCCATTTAAATAAAGAATTAAATTAATAAATAATTAAAGAAATGATATTCTTTCCACCTCCAGTGGGGCCCGTACTGCAAGCCACAGGCTATAGAAGGGAGGGCCTCATGACCAGGATCAGTGGCGTATCCAGGGGGGGGGCAGGCGGGGCATTTGCCCCGGGCGCAGCTGACAGGGGGCGCCAGCGGGGCCGCCTGAATTGATGATGTGATGCGGCATTGCAGCTGTCAAAAGCCAGGCTCCTCGTCGGCGCCCGGCACATTCTGCCGCCCGCAGCCCGCCCCCCGCAGTGAGATAATCCCATGCAATGTGTCATGTGTGCCTGTGTGTGCTGCCTGCTGCACAGCGCTAGTACAGTGAGTCAGACAGTGCCCGCTGGCCGCTGGAGGTTCGCTTGCTTCAAGGAAGGAGCCCCTTCCTTCTCAGTCTAAGCTCCTGGCCGGCTGCGCCCCGCCCCCTGACACCCGCTGAGAGGCTCAGCCACTGACCGCTGCTGGCTACTTCTGCATCAGGGAAGCGCCAGCAGCGGCTGCGGCTGACCGACGTCACAGTCTGACTGAGCGTGTGACACATCACACAGGCAGGCTGCTTCGTTGGTCGTTCGTTGCGCCCCAGCGCCGGTGACTGAGACTCGGTTCGTTCGTTCGGGTGTCGTCGTGCAGTGAGTGTGCTCGTGTGTAGTAGTCACTCACACTGTAGGAGGGGGAGGGAGCGCTCAGCAGCGGCCAGAGCAGGGGCAAGTTGCAAACTGGGTATGTGACGAGACTGTCAGACTCACTCACTCACTGTTGTGAGAATGAGTCTGAGTCTGACGACTGTGATGGGGGCACAGATCTGGACATTATGGGGGCACAAATCTGGACAGTATGGGCCATAATGTCCAGATTTGTGCCCCCCCTACTGTCCAGATTTGTGCCCCCATACTGTCCAGATCTGGACAGTATGGGGTCACAGATCTGGACAGTATGGGGGCACAGATCTGTGACCCCATAGGGGGCACAAATCTGGATAGTATGGGGGCACAAATCTGGACATATGGGGGTACAAATCTGGACAGTATGGGCCATAATGTCCAGATTTGTGCTTTGTGCCCCCATAATGTCCAGATTTGTGCCCCCCCATACTGTCCTGATCTGTGCCCCCATACTGTCCAGATCTGTGCCCCCATACTGTCCAGATCTGTGCCCCCATAGACTTAATGTTCAAATGGGGGAGGAGGGGGGGGGGGGGGGCGCCGAATTGATCCTTTTCCCCAGGTGCAGGAAAGGCTAGATACACCTCTGACCAGGATGTATGTCAGGCCATAATAGGGGTTAAGCAGAAGTAAACTAAAATGGAGTTTGGGGGAGGAAGGGGGGGAGAGTTAGGACCTAAAATGGTGGAATAAGGGAAGGTAGGAGGGATTTTGGTTCAAATTATGGTGGGAGTTAGTAAAAGGGGGTGTGAATGGGGCCATTTGATTGGTTAAGGGGACTAGGTATATAAGGGGGGATTGGAAGGGGCAGGGACAGTCTGTTAGTACATGAGTCAGGAACACAATACCGTGATGCTCTATTCCAGGACTTTACAAAGCTGGCAGCGACAAAGAGCAGTGTGGCTGCAGGAGAAGTTGCGGCTGTTGAGTGGCAGCAGCGACGGGTTAGCTGTGGACCTGATGCCCCCAAAATGCCCTAGGAGGTTGCTGCCCTCAACGTCCGTCCAGGGTGCGGAGGAAGGCAGGGAGCCCATCCAGGGACCATTTGAGTCTGGATGCGAGCAGCCGGGAGATGCAGAAGGCCTTGAATCTGTGAATCTGCACCGGAAGTCTGCTACAATTGCGAGTATGTGTAAGAGCCAGAAGGTGACATCTTCTGGCATGGAGGCGCCAGCGTCATACAGTGAGACGAGGTCAAAGGGTTCCGGGAGGAGGAACACTGAAGTGACTGGAGTATCCAGGGAGCGAGGACCTGAGCGGGCAGTCCAGCGCTCTGCCTCTTTGGGAGGACGGAGTGTGGGGACTGGCCCTGGGAATGGAGGAAAGACCGATAGTGAGTCTGCTGCACCACACAGGGCCAACAAAAGAACAAGAAGCAGATGAGCTGTTGGTCCAAGGGATGACAGATTGGAAGGGGAGGATGAAGGCATTCGGAGGATTGCTGGCTGCAGGCGTACAGCTGAAGTGCCTTCCACTACCACAGGGACTATGCACATTCGCAACACTGACACTAGGGCCGAGGGGTCCTTGGTTGCTGGGGCGTAGCCGGTGGAGTCTGAGGAGGAGGGCCAGTTGTCTACAGGAGAAGAAAATAGAAGGAAGACCAGCGGGGGAGATACGCAGCGGCTGTTCCGAGGGGGACTCAAAGTCGGGTTGTTAAGTATTGTGGTCACTTTAATGCAGAGAGTGGTTATGATGTGGGTTGCGTGTGGCAGGTTGTGTCTGAGGGGTCGGCAGGTAGCGACATGTCGCAGTTGGGAATGATGTGTGAATTGATGGGCATGGCTAGGTCTTCCCCAGGTGTGGTGTGGCAAGGGGGTGGTGCACACCTGGCACAAACAGCTGCAGTGGTTTCAGCCTCGGTAGGGGTGGCTAGTGATACTCCGGGTGGGGTACCGCTTGAGGGGGGTCCCCCTGAATTGGACAGTGCAGGGAGTATTGACCCAGTGAGACTGGATGATAAGGCTTCTGGGGAAGTATATGTGTGCTTTGATGGGCCATTGGGTGCGCATTTAAATCTGGAGGTGAAAGAGAAGATATGGAGGGATAAATGATATAAATGAATAAGATATGGAGGGATGAGATCTTTTTCAATTTTGCTGTTGGAGAAGTTTAATTTGGACAGGGTGAAGTTGACAGAGTAAAAAAAGAGGAAGGGGAAAGGCGTAGGTATCGGTCGATTGCCAAACTTTTGCCAACTGTCTGCAGGGATTCCCTGTATTGGCTAGTGTGGTGGGGGAAAAGACCCCGGAAGTGTTCTTCTCTTTTTTGCTATCTGGATAGCATCAGGGAGACAGGTCGTACGTATGGTGGGACTGGTTGGTTGTGGTACGACAAAAAATTTAGGCAAAGGAAGGTGGTTTGTCCAAGTTTACGGTGTGATAACAAGGACATAAGTTTGTGGATGTGTTTAATGTCGGCACTGAGAGTGTCATCGTCTACCTTTCTTGGAGCTGCCGGGGTACCTGCTAGTTCAGGGGCACCACCGTCAGGAGCAAAGAAGGGTTTGTGTTGACGCTTTAATGAGAAGGAATGTACTTTTACATCCTGTAGGTAGAAGCATGAATGTTCTGGTTGCGGGGAACACCACAGCTTCACAAACTGTTTCTTAAGAGAGGAATGGGAAAGCCTGGGGAAGCTGCGGTTAAGAGGTATGACTCCAGTGAGGGTAGAGTGGATGAAGCAGTATTTAGATAATTACCCTGATAGGGAGGCAGCATGTTTGTTGAAGGAGGGTTTTCTTTTTGGTTTCAACATCCCTTCAGTTATGAAGTATCGATTTTGGTTCGGAATTTGAGGTCTGCTATGGAGCAACCGGAGTTAGTTGGTGAAAAATTGGAAGTGGAGTTGGGCAGGATGACCGGTCTGTTTCGGGAATTACCCTTACCGAGTTTAAAGATTTCTCCGTTGGGCTTGGTCCCAAAGAAGGAACCAAATAAGTATAGGTTGATACATCATTTCTTGTACCCAGAGGGGGAGTCGGTCAATGATGGCATTTATCCAGAGTTGTTCTCAGTGTCTTTCAATAAGGCGGTGGAGTGGGTAAGGACGTGTGGTCATGTTGCATTGTTGGCCAAGATGGACATAGAGGTGGCTTTTCGATTGTTGCAGGTTCATCCCGACAGTTTTCCCCTGTTGGGCTGTTTTTGGGAAGGACATTATTATGGTAATTATTGCTTGCCCATGGGTTGCTCTATCTCATGTGTGTATTTTGAGAAGTTAGTTCCTTTTTGGAATGGGTGGTGCGCACGGAGGCAGGCACAGATTCTATTATTCACTATCTTGATGATTTTTTACTTATTGGACCAGCTGGGTCTCCAGTGTGCGCAATATTATTGCGAACGATGGAACAAGTAGTGGAGAGGCTTGGGATTCTTTTGGCCGCAGACAGGATTGTGGGTCCAACCACCACGCTGTGTTTTCTGGGAATTGAGATAGATAAGGTGTTGCTGGAATGTCGTTTGCCAGTTGAGAAGCTGCAGGATTTGAAAATGGTCGTACGCGAGGTGTTGAGAGCCCGCAAGATTCGGTTGCGTGGCATTTTATTCAGTTGAATGCAGGACAGAAAGCGGATTTACACATGTGGGAAGTTTTTGATATGGATGGACGAGGTGGTTGACAATGTTGACTTGGAGTTGGTTACGGATGCAGCAGGATCATTGGGTTTTGGAGTCTATTTTCAAGGTAAATGGTTGGCCGGGAAGTGGTCAGACAAGTGGAGAGTGAATGGGCTGACAAAGAATTTAGTAGTCTTAGAGCTAATCCCCATTGTGGTAGTCGTGGAAGTGTGGGGGGGGGAGGCTTTGCAAAACAAGGTGAGGTTTTTGTGTGATAACATGTGCGTGGTGCAGAATATTAATCACTTGTCAGCTCATTCTCCTGTGGTGAATTTGATGCATCCTTCGATGCTTGCATTTAAATGTATGGTTGAGGGCGAAGCATGCCCCAGGAGTCAAAAATTCCATTGCAGATGCAATCTCGCTTTTAGTGGTGTTTCGAAAGCTGGCTCAGGAGTCGGAGCAGCACGGAACACAATGGCCGGCAAGCTTATGGAATCTGGTATCGGATCAACAATGAGGTTGATTGCAGCATCGGTGGCTCCTGGGACGTGGCATCAATATAAATTGGTGTGGGATTATTGGTATAGGTTGGAGTCGAGTGGTCAGTCAGATGAAGATAGAGTGGATCTGTTGTCATACATGATTGGCAGGTCATGTGAGGAAGGGGAGTCTGTGTTGAATGGTCGAATGGCAGGATTGGCATTTTTGGCTAAATTGTCTGATGTGGAAGACGTTACCAAGGCTTTTGTGATACAACAAGCATTGATGGGGTACAGGAAAGGCGGTTCAGGATTGGAGGCATCTGATCTCATTTCATATGTTGGGTAGACTTAGCAGTGTTGGAGAATGTGTGTCGGTCTAAATATGAGACGTTGTTTTAAACGGCTTTTAATTTAGCTTTCTTTGGCGCGTTTTGCATAAGTGAATTAGTGAGTAAGAATTGTTGTCATCAAGGGGGCTTGCAATTCCATGATGTGGTATGTGAACCAGGGGTTATCCATTGTATACTTCGGAGGTCGAAGACCGACATCTATAGCAAGGGTTGTATGGTGAAACTGTGGGCAGGGGAAGGATTAATGGAGTACCCGCCGGTATATAGAATGTCACAATTTTTGTTGGTAAGAGGCAGTGCTGGGGGTCCTTTGTTGATTCATCAGTATGGTTCAGCTTTGTCTAAATTCCAGCTTATAGCCATATTCAGGAGGTGCTTATGTTCGATTGGCTTAGTTGATTCAAAATTTGGGTCCAATTCGTTTCATATAGGGGCAGCGACGGAAGCGGCCAGGTGGTGCCTTAGGCTAGGTTCACATTGCGTTGTGTGTCAGCTAGCGGACTGCGTTGCACGGCGAAATTGTCGCAATTAACGCCGTGCAACGGGTCCGTTAGCGCACCCATTGACAGCAATGTGATTTTTCCCTGTAGCGCATCGCTAGCGCATGCCATTTTCGGCACGCGCTAGTGATGTGCCGTTCCAAGGTGCGCCCGAGGTCCGTTCCTCGCTAGCGCAGATCGGTGATCTGCGCTAGCAGGGATGCCGAACGCGGACCCTAGAGTAACATTGCGTTAGCGCAATCCGCTAGCGCTATGCGCTTAAAGGATTGCCCTAACGCAATGTGAACCTAGCCTTAGTGCAGCAGTGGTGCGCAAGATTGGGAGATGGGAGTCGTTACGTTTTGAGTCATATGTGCGTACAGGAATGCTGGATATTTAATAGTGGAAAGGGGGTTTTTGCCTGTGGGGTTGCAAATTACCATTTTGGTTGTTTTCTTTTGCAGACGGTCCACTGTTGGTATGGGGGTTAGGACACTAGTACGTGGTGTGAGCTTTACGGGCTGATGTCAGACCGTCCAGCCGGCAGCTTGGTTTAAGACAGGATGAGGTGACTGTCAGGTGGATTGGGATTAGTGGAATGCTATGGTCCAGGTTGGTTCCGGAGTTTTATTTTCATGTAGATTTGGATAGACCCCCGGATGTTTTATTGATTCACGCGAGGGGTAATGATTTGGGGGTCCGCTCTTCCAGGGATTTGGTTTGGGACATTAAGTTTGACTGCTTGCGGCTCATGGCTGCTCACTCGGGGATGGTCATTGTTTGGTCCAATATTGTGGCTCATTTGGCATGGAAATATGGTCGTTCAGTGGAACGCATAAATAAGGCCCGGATTAAGGTGAATTGGGAGGTGTCACGTTTTTTGGCTAGGAACAAGACGGTGGTAGTGCGGCATCGCAATCTGTAAGTGCCATCCAGGGAGCACTTACGTCGGGATGGGGTACATTTGACACCTATCGGTATAGATATCTGGGCACTGGGTTTGAGAGAGGGTTTAGAAAAGGCGGTTAAGGTGTGGAGGGACATTGATGCATATGGTGTCATGCATGTCTGTCGTGGCGGGAACGGGTCTGTGGAGAGGCAGGTGATGGTAGCAGAGGATGGGGAGTAGGGGGCCCATTTTGGTGGGGCAGTTACCTACCCATCCCCTCTTTTGCTTCATTTGGTGGTCAGAGTATATAATTTAAATAAAAGGTGTCCCTACTGGGCTGAGGTCTCAGAAGGACAATTTAATTGGTGGCGCCATTCAATAGGGTCCTTGAACCGGTGTGGTGCAGTTGATGGCATAAACCGAAGAGTCCTCTAACTGGTGTGGTTGAAGGCCTAAGGTGGGGTTGATGGTGCAACAAAGCTGGTGCACGGCTTCCATAGACCCCGTTCCTTATTTGTGAATGCTATATTGATATGTTCATTTATGCATGTAAATATGTTAATAAACAGGGCTGTTGTGGCCTATTTATCCAAAAGGCTCAGAATGTGTCTGTGGTTATTGTAGGTATAGGGGTTACATAAGATGGAGGTTGAAAGGAAAGGGGGCACACATTCCAAGGTCATGATTATGCCCACAACAGTGCTCATTGGAGCCTTCAGTAGTTTAGAAATTCTTCTGCAACCAATGCCATCATTATGTTTTGAAACAATAAGGTCGTGAAAATCATGAGATGGCTCACTGGTTTTACCCATCATGAGATATTCCTTGTGTGGCCTATTGGTAATTAGACTCCTTTATATAGGCCATCAGTTGAACCAGCTGATATTTTTCACTAAATTACAGGATTGCTTTCTAATTACTGATATGACACTGGCAGAAATGTGACTTACCATGGCTTTCTGCACCTCTCTTTGTGTGTTCAATACTTTTTCCATGTGTTATTTCTCATTACTACATAACTTAATTTATGGACATCTATGGTTTGATTTCTTTTCCTGTGTGGATTGGATGGGATGTTACAGACTTGTCAAGAGCACCTTTAGAAATATATTTACTTAGAAAATTGGTGAAGTGTTCCATACTTATTTCATCAGCTGGCCATGTTTGTGACTGCAGGGTTGATCAGATGTGGAAAGGGTTTATGAGCTGAGCTCTCTCAATATGCAGCAGATAACGGCTATATTAAATAACCAGCATCTGACTAAGGCTATGTGCACACGTTCAGGATTTGTTGCGTTTTTTCGGCTGTTTTCCGAGGAAAAACGCTTAAAAAACGCATACATAAGCATCCCATCATTTTTAATGCATTCTGCAATTTTTGTGCACATGATGCGTTTTTTTTCCGCGAAAAAAACGTAGCATGTTTATTAATTTTGCGGATTTTTTGCGTTTTTGCCACTATTTAATGCATTGGGAAGCCCTGGAAAAATGCGCAAGAAACGCATGCGGATTTCCTGCAGAAAGTCCGGTTTTGTTCAGGGAAATTCTGCAGAAAATCTTGACGTGTGCACATAGCCTTACAATTGTTAACCATTTCAATCCCATTATCAATTTTTTAGCAGTGTTTAAATGGAATGTGCACGCCACCTCCCTTCAACGCCCCGTGACGCGATAGCGGGCCGTCTATGTGTCACCATGTGGGATGGTTGAAGGCCCAGGTCACCGCAATCTAGATCCTCCTCTGAAGCTCAGCTATATGCGGAGTTTCAAAGGATACTGCAATTTACTCTGTATGTTGCAATACTATGGTATTGCAATATACAGCTCTGGCAAAAATTAAGAGACCACCACATCAAAACCCTGTCATGGGCAACCCAATCTCCAGACCTTAACCCCATTGAAAACCTCTGGAATGTAATCAAGAGGATGATTGATAGTTACAAGCCATAAAACAAAGAAGAACTGCTTAAACTTTTGCGCCAGAAACAGTGTGAAAGACTGGTGGAAAGCATGCCAAGAAGCATGAAAGCTGTGATTAAAAATCATGGTTATTTCACAAAATATTGATTTCCAATTCACCATCTGACAGCACCATTGGAGGACGTCCTTCTTACCCTCAGTGGGACAGGAACAACAAGCGGTTAAAAGGACCCTCCCCACTCCACCCACCAGTGTTTTTCCTGTCCCACTGCGGATAGGAACGGCAAGCGTATCCTCCGACGGTGCTGTGCAGATGGTGGGGATCGAGGGGCCCAGCCTTTCCCTTCCCTGCCACAAGACATCAGCGGCTGATACCTGCTATGGGGGGTCCCTCAGCCTCCCCAGTGTAGCGCTGCTCCTGGGGTCAGGTCCGCTTCCTCCGTATAGGGGGCTCTCGGTCCGGGTGCCTGTCTGCCGGGGAGTCAGGCGGTGGTCGCTTCCAGCACGCGACCAGCTCCAGCGTGCGGCCGCAGCTTCTCCAGAGACCGCCTCCAAGCGGCCACTTCCGGGTCTAGCGGCCGCGTCACTTCCGGCCGCGTCACTTCCGGCCGCGGCCAGCGTGGGAGAATGGCGCCGGCAGCAGAGCCGGCCTCGGTGAGGAATACAGCGCGGTCACCGCAGCGGCGGTAAGGAGGGCAGGATCAACCAGGTAAATCCTATATAAATTCACGAAGGGAGTCTTTATACCGCCAGCCATCCTGCCAAGGAGCACTCGGCTATACGGCTAAAGTGGTCCTCACTATGGAGGAGACAGCCAGACCTGAGGGGACTGACCAGCTTCAGGGGCAAATGAGTGGGCTATGTTAAGCCATACCACAAAGCTCACCCCTCCCCCTGCTTCCCTACCTACGTATTCCATATGTATCTCTATCTATCCTAGGCAGAGCCTCCCATTCCCACATCCGAAAGGAAAAACTCCGGGAAAAGTAAATGCCCAATATGTGCCACTAAGTTTCCGGAAAATTGGCGGAAGCCATTGTGCAAATCATGCACATCCAAGATTGTGGGGGATGAACTAACTGCGTTACTATCCAGTATGAGGACAATGATTCGGCAAGAGGTTCAGGCTTCCATCTCAAGCTTGAATCTTCCCCAGACAAGTCAGTCAGAACCGCAAGCCTCACGGAAGAGGCCGAGGGAGTCTAGCCCCTCTTTCGAAGGAGAGGTCTCGGAAGATTCTGACCAGGAAGAAAGAGACGGATCATTGGGCAGAGGGAAGAGATATCGCTTCTCTGCGGCAGACACAGATGAACTTTTTTAGGCTGTACGTAACACCATGCAGTTACAGGACACGCCAGAGGAAACCTCGATCCAGGACGAGATGTTTGGCGGATTACATGCCCAGGTCACAAAGGTTTTTCCCGTCAACAACCACATCCGTTCCATGATCCTGGAAGAATGGCAAGAAGCGGAGAAGAGAAGAGACTAGCGATACCCAGAGATTTTAGACTCCGTTTGCCCTATAATCCAGAGGACATTAAAGTGTGGGATGAAGTTCCCAAGATTGATGTTCCATTAGCAAAGGTGGCGAAGAAGACCTCAATCCCATTTGAGGACTCCTCCGCATTGAAGGATCCTATGGGTCGCAAAGCAGATGGTCCGCTGAGGAGAACTTGGGAATCCTCTGCAGCAATAATACGGGCCAATATAGCTGCAACATCGGTAGCCCCGTCAATGCATCTATGGATTGACGATTTGGAGGAACATCTCAAAGCTAAGACTTCCAGAGATGTTATTCTCAAATCCCTGCCGTTGCTGAAACTTGCAACAGGCTTTATGGCAGACGCTTCTGCTGAATCTGTACGCTTCGCGGCCAGAAGCGAGTCTTTATCCAAAGCAGCCAGAAGAGCCATCTGGCTAAAGACCTGGTCGGGGGATATCCAGTCAAAAAATAAATTGTGCGGAATCCCATTCTCAGGGAATAAAGTGTTTGGGCCTATTCTGGATGACATTCTAGAAAAAGCCTCAGATAAAAAGAAAGGCTTCCCTGAGGAAAATACAAAAAAGTACCAGCCCTTTCTTAGATCCCGACCTAGTCAGAAGACAGACTACAGGGGGGAAAGGGAAGACTGGGAGGTGGTCTTATCCCAAGGGTGGAAAGGGTAGAGACTCCATCTTCCCAAGTGCAGGTTCAGGAAAGCCAAATAAATGACATCAAGGTGAGTGGTCGGTTACAAAAATTTCTAGGGGGTTGGCAGAAAGTATCCCAAAATCCTTGGATTCTGCAGGTAATTGCTCAGGGGTACAAACTAGAGTTCTCCAGCAGTCCCCCAGAAAGATTTGTGGTAACCCGACCCTGTCCGCTCTCAGACTCCTCTATGTGGACAAACATCCAGGAGTTGATAGTTAGATGCGATAACTCCAGTACCCATCTCAGAAAGAGGCAATGGCCATTACTCCCATTTGTTTTCAATAAAGAAACCGTCAGGGGACTCCCGGACGATCATAAATTTAAAACCACTAAAGAGATGGGTCCGGTACAAAAGATTCAGGATGGAATCTATAAAGTCCACAACGCCTCTCATAGACAAGGACATGGTGATGTGCACCTTGGACCTAAGCAATGCATACTATCATGTCCCAATACACGCTTCCTACCAAAAACGACGTTGGGCGTAATAGTTCACTGATGTCGGACTCCCCTTGTTTGGTGCGGGCTCCGATGCTGAGCACGCACCTTTTTGGGCACATTGCAGCCCATCGGTGACCCCATCACATGATCGCGGGTCATGTCCCAATACACGCTTCCTACCAAAAATTCCTGAGATTTGCCCTAATGAACAAGGGAATATTATATCACTTCCAGTTCAAATGTCTCCCCTTCGGGCTTGCTTCGGCGCCCAGGATATTTATCAAACTGATGTCAGAAGTTGTGGCCTATCTAAGAAACCAGAATGTGACTATAGTACCATATCTGGACGACTTTCTGAAAAATGGCGAGATCAGAGAAACTCCTCAGAATAGACTGCAACTTCACTCTTTCCTTCCTGCAGGATCTGGGGTGGATTGTGAATTGGAAAAAATCCTGCCTGGCCCCAGATTCCAGAATGAAATTTTTGGGGGTAATATTAGACTCCAAACTAAGAACATCTTTCTTACCAGAAGGCAGACAGGAGGCCTTGATCAGGCACATACATCTATTCAGAAGAAGTACCCCCTCCATAAGAGAGGCAATGAGGATTTTGGGCCTTATGACAGCATGCATACCCTGTGTGAAATGGAGCCAATTCCACTCGCGGGAGTTACAGAGAGAGGTCTTGGGATCTTGGAACAGGAAACAGAGTTCCCTAGAAAGGAAGATGATGGTGTCTCCATCAGTAAAGAAATCCCTAACCTGGTGGACCACACCGGAAAACCTGAGGGAGTTCCATGGATACTCGATCCCTGTGTTACGGTGACCACAGACGCCAGTCAATACGGATGGGGCGGTCATATAGGACGGACATACTATTAGGGAGAATCGACTCCTCAGATTTCCGCAAGGTCATCAAATTTCAGGGAGCTGTATGCGATCTGGAAGGTGTTGTACCAGGCCCATTCACAGGTCAGGGGCAGACACGTAAGGATACTGTCCGACAATATCACAGCAGTGGCATTCCTAAGACACCAAGGAGGTCCGAAGCATCCACCACTGCAACACTTAGCGGACCAGATTTTCAGATGGGCAGAGAAATCTGTCAAATCCATCTCGGCAGTTCACCTGGAAGGCGCCAAGAATCAAGTAGCAGATTTCTTGAGCAGAACGTCTGTACATCTTGGAGAATGGGAACTGAACCCAGAAGTATTCAACAGTCTATGCCAGAAATGAGGAACACCGCAGGTGGACCTTTTTGCCACCAGGTCAAACACGAAGACCAGAGCATTTTTCTCGCTCAATCCTTTAGACGGAGCCACTGCAGTAGACGCCTTGTCTCAGTATTGGGGAGAAGGTCTCCTGTACGCATTCCCGCCTCTTCCTCTGATACCAAAGACACTCAGGAAGATACGAGGAAGCAACCGTAATCCTGGTGGTTCCTTTTTGGCCAAAAAGGAGCTGGTTTTCTCTTCTATCCAGAATGTCAACAGAGAAACCAATCTTATTACCGAACAGGCAGGACCTTCTTCTACAAGGGCCGGTGTTCCACAAGAACCCAGACTCTCTTCACCTATCTGCTTGGATCCTGAACGTCAATCCGTAAGATCCAGAGGCCTGTCAGAAGATGTCATTACCACACTGCAGGCAAGCAGAAAGCCGGTGACTTCGGCGATTTACAACAAAATCTGGAAACGGTATTGTTCCTTTCTGGGAGAAGTTTCGGTGGATACTTCAAAACCAGACATTCCCAGAATCCTCGACTTCCTGCAACTCGGATTTGACAAAGGGCCTTCGGCCTAGTACTCTAAATGTACAGATTGCAGCACTTAGTGTCTTTTTTGATACATCACTAGCCTCCCATCCCTGGATAGCAAGATTTTCCAGGGCCACACAGAGAATGAGACCACTTGTGAGAAAATCAACTCCTCCTTGGGACCTAAACCTGGTCCTTAACACCCTGTGTAAAACCCCGTACTTGTTGTCCGAAGATATGAGCATAGCCAATCTCTCCTTTAAAACTGCCTTCCTGATTGCCATCACATCAGCTAAAAGGCTGGGGGAGTTGCAGGGTCTTTCCACCCAGAACCCATATCTTCAGATCTTTGACAACAGGATAGTCTTAAAGCTTAACCCAGCTTTCCTCCCCAAGGTAGTGTCCTCAACCAATATATATCAGGAGATAATCCTCCCTTCATTCTGCCAACACCCTAGAAACGCAAAAGAAGAGGTCTACCATAAGCTTGACGTAAGGGAGACTGTTCTAAAATACCTGGGGGCGACGGAAGGTTGGAGACAGGACACTAACTTGTTCGTACAGTACGGTGGCCCAAATAGGGGTTGTAAGGCAGCAAAATCAACCATTGCTAGGTGGATCAAAACCATGATAAGCCTAGCATATACAGACCAAGGGAAAGATCCCCCGGATACTCTTAGGGCCCATTCAACACGAGCTATCTCTACATCATGGGCAGAGAAGGGGGGAGCCTCAGCTGAGCAAATTTGTAGGGCGGCGACTTGGACCAGTCTTTCTACCTTTGCTAGACACTATAAATTAGATGTCGTATCAGATCAGTTAGCTTTTGGTAGAAAAGTATTACATGCAGTAGTCCCACCCTAGTTAAACATCCTTTGGTATTTCTCCAATGGTGCTGTCAGGTGGTGAACTGGAAAACGGTAATTAGTTCTTACCGGTAATTGTATTTCCAGGAATCCACCTAACAGCACTACTAGTTCCCTCCCACTGCAAATTTATACTATTGACTAATGTGATGTAACATTGGTGTATAACTGTGAATAAACTCTTTTTGCATCCATCCAGATGTGGTACTTAGAAAATCACTGGTGGGTGGAGTGGGGAGGGTCCTTGTTGTTCCTGTCCCACTGAGGGTAAGAAGGATGTCCTCCAATGGTGCTGTCAGGTGGATTCCTGGAAATACAATTACCGGTAAGAACTAATTACCTTTTTCTGAACTCTTCCTGAGTTAAAACATTAGTATTGCTGTTTCTAAATGATTCTGAACTAGTTTTCTTTGCAGTATTTGGAGGACTGAAAGCACTGTTTTTTCTTTTTTTGTAATTTTGACCATTTTACTTTTGTCACAAAAAAAATACAAAATGTATTACTTGGAAATTCGGAGACATGTCAGAAGTTTATAGAATTAAAGAACAATTTACATTTTACTAAAAAAATATACCTATCAAGAGAAAAATCAGACAAACTGAACATTTTGCAGTGGTCTCTTAATTTTTGCCAGAGCTGTATAGTAAATTTGATTGGACGATCGCAGGTTCAAGTCCACTCAGGGAACTAAAACAAACCAAAAACAAACATTTAAAAAAAAACTTTTGGAAAATATAAAAGATTGCAAAAATATAAATTTGAATCACCCACCTTTACCCTCAGGAAAGAAAAATTTTTAAAAAAAATGTAACATTTGGTATCACAGTGTTCTTAAAAGTTCGATTAAAATAGAAAATGAATCTAATCGATGAACACCGTAAGGCTATGTGCACACGTTCAGGATTTCTTGCAGAAAATTCCAGAGAAAAACCTGAAATTTTCTGCAAGAAATCTGCAAGAAAATCTGCCGCGTTTTTGGTGCGTTTTTTTCCGGACATTTCCCAAAGCATTTTATAGTGGGAAATACGCAAAAAAACCCGCAAAATTAATGAACATGCTGCGTTTTTATAGCGTTTTTATCGCGAAAAAAAAACGCGAAAAATCAGCAAAGTGTGCACACAGCCTAATGGTGTCGTTCAAAAGTACAACTCGTCCCACAAAAACAAGCCTTCACATGGCCATATTGACCTAAAAATAAAAAAAGTTATGGCTCTGGGAAGAAGGGGAACAAAAAACGAAAACGCAAAAATGAAAATACCTCTGGTCATGAAGAGGTTAAGCACCTAACATTCCTTTTACATGTATAGCAATAGTGGCATTCATGTATTCATTAGAGGGAAACTAATTTCATCTATTGTAAATCAATGGGGCAGCAGGGCAGGCACCTTACCAATGTACATTTGTAAGTACTCATACCTTTAACCTATGTTACCCTTGTGCATACAACTATAGTTAGACACCATTAATAAAACCAATGCTAGACTTGGTCTGCAAATCATACATGATAGCACTATATTACTAATAGATACTTGTGTTTCTCTACTAGTAACCAGTGTCTACTTATGGTAGCATTAGACTAACAATGATTTACAATACGTGAAATTAGTTTGGTTACACTATATACAATATTTGAACTTTTGTGTATGGTACTACATGGAATGTACACCATTTTGACTGGACTGGTGTTGGATACACCAATATATCCCTGCATTCTTCAGAGGTACTCTGAAAAGTTATTGTTTTTAATTGTATTATATAATAAAGATTATTTTGGTTTAATATACTCAGTTTTTCTAGGCTAAATTACTGATGCATTGCTATATATGAGTTTTTTGACCTTATGTATAAGGTTTCCATATGGGAACAACTGTATTTCATGTCTGAAGTACATTAGAAAAAACTAAATAAATCCCTTAATTTGCATTATTGCTTTCAAGGCCCACCATCGGTGGATCCCTACTATAGAAGAGGTACTGCCACACAAACGTCCAATTTGTTATAAAGCTGCCGTCAGTTTATTTTCTTGTGAGGCCAGGTAGAGATTCTATCATGGTTTTTAATTTTATGGTGTTCACTATTTACATCCTGTATGATTATTTTATTGGGGGTATATGTATATAAATTTAATACAAGTTCATTTAGTTACGGTTACTTTTGTGTAGTCTTTCATGAGCCATTCATGCACTTTTTTTCTTATTTCACCATTTGAAAATGTGATCTGGAATAGTTTGGACAGCCAAATGAAGAGCTGATGTTTACTCAAGACACTGGCATCATCAAAACCAAACTTTATTTGTTAAGAACAGAAATAAAAAGAGTAACAATTTCTTAAGTACAGTTACTGATTACAAAGCAGACAATAGAAAAAGAACATGACTAGTGTTGTCACATCATATTTCTGTAGAATTCACTTTAAAAGTAGTTGTCCAAAAGTATAATAAAATAAAAAATTCTAGACATGTATTGTTTGAAAATGGGAAACTAAAGGCCCCGTCTCACATAGCGAGATCGCTAGCGAGATCGCTGCTGAGTCACAAGTTTTGTGACGCAACAGCGACCTCAGTAGCGATCTCGCTATGTGTGACACGTACCAGCGATCAGGCCCCTGCTGCGAGATCGCTGGTCGTGTCGGAATGGCCTGGACCTTTTTTTGGTCGTTGAGGCCCCGCTGACATCGCTGAATCGGTGTGTGTGACACCGATCCAGCGATGTCTTCACTGGTAACCAGGGTAAACATCGGGTTACTAAGCGCAGGGCCGCGCTTAGTAACCCGATGTTTACCCTGGTTACCAAAAAAAACAAACAGTACATACTCGCCTTTCGGTGTCCAGGTCCCTTGCCGTCTGCTTCCTGCTCTGACTGAGCCGCCGTACAGTGAGAAGTGAGAGCACAGCAGTGACGTCACCGCTGCGCTCTGCTCTCAGTGTACGGCCGGATCTCAGTCAGAGCAGGAAGCAGACAGCAAGGGACCTGGACACCGAAAGGCGAGTATGTACTGTTTGTTTTTTTTGGTAACCAGGGTAAACATCGGGTTACTAAGCGCGGCCCTGCGCTTAGTAACCCGATGTTTACCCTGGTTACCCGGGTGCTGCAGGGGGACTTCGGCATCGTTGAAGACAGTTTCAACGATGCCGAAGTTGTTCCCCTGATCGTTGGTCGCTGGAGAGAGCGGTCTGTGTGACAGCTCCCCAGCGACCACACAGCGACTTACCAACGATCACGGCCAGGTCATATCGCTGGTCGTGATCGTTGGTAAATCGCTTAGTGAGACGGGGCCTTAAGGCATGCACACCTTCCAGAGCCCCCCATGAATACAGCACAGAACACTCTGGAAGTAGTTTCTGCTCTGGAAGACAAGTATGCCTCCATTTGCCATTTGAAAACCATCCATGGTAGAAAAAAAAAATACAAATTTTACTGTCAGGCAACACCTCTAATCCTCAAGTCAGACATTTCTTTTTCAAATTATGTGAAAGGTTTTTGGAGGGGATATTAACGTAGTTCTCTGGGATGTTGTAAACAGTTTGTTTAGTAGATTTAGCATTAAAAGGGAATCGGTCAGCAGGTGTTTGATACCTCATCTGAGAAGCCTGATAAAGGCAAAAAGTTCTTGAATCCAACGATGTATCACTTAATTTACTGGGTACAGTGGTTCTGACACAATCAGAGCTTTTCGATTTAGCAATGAAGCAGAGCTGAGAAACCTAACTCCGCCCACACCAGGCTCTTTATATACAATGTCCATGGACAGTGAGGTGCCTATCACAGGAGGGGGTGTGTGACTAGCACACACTGCTGGGTCCCACTGACAAGCTAATGGTGCTAAAACAATCATTACATAATCATTAAACAAAACCTCAGAGTTTGGAAAGAGAGGCGTTGATGAAATCTGTGTTTTAACTCCTACAGCATGCCGTCTTCAGATTATATAGCAAAGACCGGCTGACAGATTCTTTTTAAAGACTTTCCTATATTCACTTGGCCAAGATTTACGATCCGAGTATTCCGCCTTACTTGTGTTTCATCCATACAAATTAACCTATGGACTGAAAGAGCAGATACCCATCAAAATCTACTTAAATATTTTTCGCCATTACATTCAAAAATAAATGTCTGTCCCATGACATCATGGACCTCAAGATTAGAGCTGGATTGTAATATTTAAGTAGAAATATGTGTGCTAGAGCAATACTACTAGAACTAGACATGCATAGCATTATAACGGCATGCTGGATATAATATTAGAGAACCCCTATATATCATCTCCGTGCCATGTGTGGTGCACACAAGAGTTGACACTATATATTAACCAATTCATAAGAATTAAGCTGTATATAGTACTCATGTGATAAAACTGTACATTACCTTAGTAGCTGTAGGGAACAGAGAATGATGTAATAGAACAAATGTTTCTTATGTGAACATAAAACAAAGCAAAGGACCAAGCCCCATATTGTGAATTAAAAGAAAACACAAACTGCTTATACAAAGAAACTTCAAATACAAAACCAAAATTATATACAGCATAATTAATCTATAGTTCACAACATGAAAATGCCATATTCAATTGAAAAAGCAATACATTGTTTTTAGAAAACTGTTAAGCATGGTGTTAAAGCTGGACAAATATGCCTATATTCACTGTGTTTTCTTGTAAAAAATGTAATAAAAAGAAACAGGTCAGTAAAAATAAACTTTAGTCTAACTGGAGATTATGCTCTCGCAAAAAAGAGGTACAAGAATAAGTAAAGGACACTTTTCAGATAAAATTGTAACAAAAGCATTTAACAGTCTCATAATTCCCTGAAGATATACCATAAGTAAAGGAATAACAGACAGACAGGTAGCAAGAAAAGTGCAAACTAAGCAACCTGTCACATCTTGCAAAAGATTAATCTCAAACAGCATTACTGGTACATTGTATGTATTGCTTTATACATATGTGCACATTGTAGCCATTTCTGTGAACAACTCCCTGTCAGCAGACCCACTAGGACGTTTCTTTTGTACTGTATACAAATCAAGCAGGAATGGAATTCTTACAAATCCTACTTGAAACCAACCATGTGTCTTAAAGGGGATCTGTCACTAATGCCTCCCCTACATAAACGCAAATATGTGCATGCCAGTCTTCAAAATTCCATCAACCTTTTCATATCCTCTATCTGTTGTTGCATTCCCAAGTCAATAGCAGTAGCAGTTTTTATTAATAGGAAATGAAGCATTAAGTGCTCTGGGTGTGAAAGAGCATTTAACAAGCCATAAGTGCTCATTCAAGCTTACAGTACTTGATGTCTCATTTGCATATTCATAAAAACTGCTAATTACTTGAGAATGCAGCAATAGATAGATCTTACTGACAGATTCCCTTTAAGTCACATGCTGACACAAAAGAAGCTCCCTTACAACGAGTTAATGCAATAGTTGCATTCCAATGAGAATCTCAAGACTCATCTATAGTCAATTGCCTCTCTACTATGCTTGATACCAGGAGGCAGATTCTGAGAATGTCTCTATAGAGGTCAATTTATCTTGATCTCTGGAGGGGAATGTACAGGAAAATTTGTATTTCTGGTTTGTATATAGGATAAATGTGCCGCATATAAAGCCAAAGCAATGGAATAAAAGTGTTGACTGATAAGATAGTTTTAGACAATGTGCTTAATGCCATTCTACCAAAACTTACTACTGAGATTACACATCACTCAACACAAGTTAACAACTGTTAAAAAGACACATCTTCAAAAATTTGGGCATCGCTCAAATCTGAAGTAGGGCATAAAAATAGCTGGCAAAATATAGACCTAAGCCGTTAAGAGATAAATGGGGTCACAACACAATTTCATGCCGTCCTGTCTCCTTATATTCTGTTTGTAAGGATTCACTTTCTAGCACACAAGCCGCATTTTGTGTAGACCATACAGTGGGATGCAAATGAACCCATTAACTGAACTTTAAGGGAAACTGACATAACTTCATACTAGGAAAGCTTACTGTCAGGTCCCTTTTAGATCTTAATTAGGTTGTCCATTATTAGAAGGTATGGTTGTTTTATTTTCAAAACAGTGGCACCATTTCTGGACTAAAAGCAAGACCATTTTTTCTAATCCTTTAACCCCCCCTTTAAGTACATTCTTTATTCTAAAGTATGTAAGGAGATGCACTGCAAGATATTAACAACGATTAGATCAGAAGCCTATGCCTTACTTAAAATTGTCAGATTTTTCTAAAATACTTTGTTGGGCAAGTAAAACCCCTTCACTAATTTCGATTTTGTACAATTTTGCAGACCCCTAACTGTTTTTAGTACTCTAAGGCCAAAACAAGATGCATTTATGTTTTCTAACTTTAGGACAGAACAACATGAATACATGAAACGTTATAATCTTTGTACAGAGTTAGTACTCTATTACTCAAAAATTAAACTCTGAAATCCTTTGGTGCATTGCTGTAGATTACATAGACATTAAATATGCTGTTATGTAAAATAAAAATAAAAAATAAGAGTTAGAATTAGCTCAAAAGCATTACCTAGGGTGGTGGTTTAGTAGCTATTGCTAAATATGGCCATGAACTCGCAAATTATTTGGATGATACAACCAATAATGAGTGTTTGTGCCAATAGTTTGCTCATCTACAGTAGACAGTTATTTTCTCAGACCTGCTTTAAAACGTATTTCTCTGCTGATCCTCGTTGATTCTAGGCTTGAACGTAATCTACTTGGGAAAGTTAATATTATTCAGTTATACTGATTTGTCATACATGGAAAATAATTACAAAACAACTATACATATATGTTTCTTAAAAGACAAGTGGTCAAATAATGAAAACACATCAGAACCTTTGTCTTTAGTTGACCTTTTGTTTATATCCATGTCAATTCGAGACAAGTGAAGATCCAGCTACTTAGACCCCCAATAAAAACAGAAAACAGATGAGCTATTGTCCCATTTTGGAGGTGGCCACACCAGATAACTCCACTGAAATGACTGGGATTTATGGAAAGGACCAAGTGTCCCCTTAGTCCATGCAGCAGCATTTTATCACTGAGAAAGATTCAGCTTTGTACCAAGTGGGACTCAGACATATGTAAGCACTGCTATCAAAGCAGAGTGCATCTACTACATGGTCTTATTTATATCTCTTTAGATTTTTGTTTTTTCTTTGGGGTGGATACGGACTGTGTATTGGCTTAAACTCTATATGTGTGTAAGATTTTATGCAAATTGTCAGTCAGCCCAATCAAGTCAAAGCCTAGGCAGTTTTGGCCAACTGACTGTTGTAGTAGTGTTTAACGAGCCATAGAGGGCAGGAATAAAACATACCAAAATTGATTTTCCATTTTCCACTATTTTTTTCTTCTCCAAAACGTTATGCGGAGACTAACCATTTTCTTAAAATTACCATGTCACAAACATCTAGTGGCTAGGCTGCCAATTTTAGCAGGAAATGGGACTAGTATTTGGTGACGGCACCTAAATACCCACTCTGAAAGATCATTTCCATAGTACTGACCTTACTTTAGAAGCTCCGTAACATTCAGGAGATACAGTATTCCCTGCAAGAACCTATTAAGAAAATGGATCTTTTGTCTCTGAGAAAACTCCGGGTCATAAATATTATTGTTCTTCATTATGAAGGCCCTAGTTACGACACACTTAATTTTGTAACCTGTACAATATAATATTTTTTTCTGCTCTTAAAGGGCTAAATATATTCTAGATATATAAAATGCAAATCTCTTGCTTTACAGATTATTATGTCACAATGGCACATTTTTACTATTAAAGGGTGTCGAGATGAAATCTAGTATGGCACAGTAGCTAATCTATGTGGATAGTTATGACTGAGGGTTAGAAGATAGATACCTAACTTTTCTAGGTCAATGTTTTCAATTAAAATATTTTTTGTAATAGTGTATGGGATTGCAATACTGTACTTGGCAACCAGTATTTATATATGTAACCTACTCCGATCACAAGAAATACGTCTCGTACTAAAAAGGGACTTAAATTATAAAATTAGAAAGGAGGGGCTTACTCTGCATACTTTAGGCCTTGTTTTGCACTGTGTTAAATATCAGAAAACAAAATGATGTTTTTGGGGAGAAAATAAGAAAAAAAACACAACATTTTGCCAATGAAAATCCCCAGAGATCTTTTTGTGGATTAAGGCCCTGACTGGTTACAAAGCACAGTTCACTTGGTGAGCCTTTTGGCTACGTCTGCATATGCTACTTCTATCTCTCGGTCACATGGACAAGTGTTGATGAATTCGTCCCTGCTGTATGCATTACTCAGATATCTCCAGATCCCAGTCATCGATTTTGGGATATTGAAGTTTCTGTATTTTTTTGTCACCACCTGTAAAATTAAAATATATAGCAAAGGTTAGCTGGCTAGTTACCAAAAATCAGTAGTTTCCCACACCATGCTAAGCAACGCTTTTCTATTTTTTTTGTACCTTTACTATATGAAGCTTTGGCAAAAGATTACAATCAGCTAGAGTCATATCATCCCCATCTAAGAATTTCCTGTTGGAAACTGTATCATCATCAATACTATTCTCATCGATTTCATCAGGTAAGGGCGAGTTCAGGTAGTCATCAAGCTTCTGCAACGTCTTCAGTAATCCTCTTTCTAGTGCTAAAAAAAAAAAAAAAAGCGCAATGAAACTAGAAGTTTTCCTTAAAAAAAAGGAAAGACATTAGTGGTCTCATACTCATCTTAAAGTGGTTACGGTATTTATATTGATGACCTATTCTTATATCCTTATACTAATATAAGACTGACAGTATCAGACTCCGCATTCCTCTTGATCAAGTGTAATCAGCTCCGGCAGTGGCCGAAAGTAAACCGTGTACAGAACGGAGCACCGAAGCTCTGTATATCATGTAGTGGTCGCTCACAGGTAATGCAGCACATATTCAATAATTGTAGCTGATTGACAGGTCTCGGCAATGACCACATATAGCCCCTGTTGGAGTGGAGAATAGCTCAATGTTTGGGGTGCAGAGTCTTGGACACCACTGATCTGATGATGACTTCATCCAAAATAGGTGATTAATATAAAAGACAACCACTTGAAAGTGTTCTTCCCATCTCTGCCTTTTATAACTGAGAGGTTAGTAACTAATTCTATTTCTCGGCCACCAGAGATGGGCTTACAAAAAATAGCCAAGGGCGGCTGTACTACAAGGTTTCCGTAATTCTTATAGAAATGAAAGAGTTATAAACGCAGTGTAGCAGAGCGAGCTATACTGCTGGTGTACCTCCCAGGTTGCAAAAACAACAGAGCTCACTGTAATAAGTGGTTTCCATAACTCCCATTCATTTCTATGGCAGTTATGAAAACAGAGTGGTGCAATTGTGCTCGACTGTTTTTTCAAATCTGCCTCAGGTGGCCGGGATCTTACACCCACCTGGGCTACGAAAATCTGAGATGAAAATAACCCTTTAAGGCTATGTTCATAAGTGGTGTTTTTGCAGCGCTTTTTTTCTGCAGAAAAGAAGCTGCATTTTACTGTATTTCAGAAATCTCATGCACATGCAGTTTTTTTTCCCGACTGAATTTGAGTACTACAGCGTGTGAATTATTTCACTGTTTTTGCAGTATTTATTTCAACCATAAAAAAAAATACGTGTAAACGCTGGAAAAAAAAATGCAGCATATCATTTGTGTTGCGTTTTCTATTAACCCCTTTCTGACCTCGGAAGGGATAGTACGTCCGAGGTCAGATCCCCCGCTTTAATGCAGGGCTCCGGCGGTGAGCCCGCATCAAAGCCGGGACATGTCAGCTGTTTTGAACAGCTGACATGTGCCCGCAATAGCGGCGGGTGAAATCGCGATTCACCCGCCGCTATTAACTAGTTAAATGCCGCTGTCAAACACAGACAGCGGCATTTAACCGGCGCTTCCGGACGGAAATAAGCGCATCGCTGACCCCCGTCACATGATCGGGGGGTCAGCGATGCTTCTGAATAGTAACCATAGAGGTCCTTGAGACCTCTATGGTTACTGATCCCCGGTAGCTGTGAGCGCCACCCCGTGGTCGGCGCTCATAGCACACCTGCATTTCAGCTACATAGCAGTGATCTGATGATCGCTGCTATGTAGCAGAGCCGATCGTGTTGTGCCTGCTTCTAGCCTCCTATGGAGTCTATTGAAGCATGGCAAAAGTAAAAAAAAAAAAAAAAAAAAGAGTAAAAAAAAAAAAAAAGAGTAAAAAAAAAAAAAAAGTGAAAAAATAAATAAATAAAAGTTTAAATCACCCCCCTTTTGCCCCATTCAAAATAAATCAATTAAAAAAAAAAAAATCAAACCTACACATATTTGGTATCGCCACGTTCAGAATCGCCCGATCTATCAATAAAAAAAAAGTATTAACCTGATCGCTATTAAAAACGCCAGCTCGTCACGCAAAAAATAAGCCCTCAACCGACCCCTGATTATGAAAAATGGAGACGCTACGTGTATCGGAAAATGGCGCAATTTGTTGGTTTTTTTTTAAGCAAAGTTTGGAATTTTTTTTCACCACTTAGATAAAAAATAACCTACTCATGTTAGCTGTCTATGAACTCATACTGACCTGGAGAATCATAATAGCAGGTCAGTTTTAGCATTTAGTGAACCTAGCAAAAAAGCCAAACAAAAATCAATTGGGGACTGCACTTTTTTTGCAATTTCGCCGCACTTGGAATTTTTTTTCCCGTTTTGTAGTACACGACATGCCAAAACCAATGATGTCGTTCAAAAGTACAAGTCGTCCCGCAAAAAATAAGCCCTCACATGGCCATATTGACGGAAAAATAAAAAAGTTATGGCTCTGGGAAGGAGGGGAGCGAAAAACGAACACGGAAAATCCCAAGGTCATGAAGGGGTTAATAAAACAAACTTGGTCATTCTTCACAGTGAACTTCATTAAGACACGTAAACTACAGTCACAGGACAGCAGAGGGCAGTGTGACAATGTGAACGTCTGCACTTAGCTAACATAAAATAGCCATTCCCTAGAATACCTATCAAGCCACATTCACTACTGCAGTTTTGTATGTAACTTATCTGGAAAAAAAAATGAAAACTGTGGCTGTTCTCTCTTCCTCCAGATGTCTAATGGCGAGGAAAGTGAAGTGGCCGCCTTTTGGAGAACCAGTGCCGACACTGGTTCAAACAAACTGTGATTTACTCACCATCCCCGGGTCCGGAACTGAATCTCCACTGCTTCTACTTTAGGTGTTTGCCACAGACAAGGCTCCAGCCTATAACTGAGGTCAGCACAACTTGACAGCACAAGCTGTTGAGCTCACTGATTGGGTGCAAGCTCTGTCCATGCCGCAGACAATAAACACAGGGAACAGTGGCAGAGACTAAGCACAGAATACGAAGAGGGTGAGTAAAGCAGTATTGATTTGGTTTAAACAACCCTGTAAAGGGAACCTGTCAGGTCTGATAACACTGTTAATCTGTAGGTTAACAGCGTTACGGAGGTGCCCGGCTACAGCATGGAAAGTTCGACGCCTAGGAGAAAATGAACCATTTCTCTTGGGTGCCTCTGGCTTTCAGTCATGCAAGCACACCCCGGTATTGACTGACAGCCGGCTTTGGAGTGGATCAGTGCAAATACACTGTATAACAAATATTCTGGGCTCTGGGAAGAGCATCTGAACCAAATGCTGGCACTATACATTAGATCAGTGTGTGTTTCCTAAATTCCACTCCTCACAGCCCACCAATAGATCATGTTTTCAGGATTTCCTTAGCCTTGCACAGGTGAAAGAACGCGTGGCAATTTTTGACGCCTAATAATAATTTCATCACTTGTGCAATACTAAGGAAATCCTGAAAACATGATCTGTCAGGGAACTGTGAGAACAGAAATTTGCACAAAAAAAAAATCATTAGATAAATGTCTGAACTTTCCCCCTGCAACCAGCTAAAGGAGCCAATCGTGTAATATATACGGGGGCATTGGATTGCAACATGCCTCATTATTTGTTCCCCAGAGTATAAGATGCTGATTGACTTCTCCAGTACTGGCTTATTTTCCTCTCCCTACTAAAATAAATACGAGTGTCCGCCTGACTCGAAGTTGGGGGGAGATAGATTTTGGCCACACAGCAATCATTGGCAGCCATTCCATGTGTGTAGTAAGCTGCATAGTAAATAAACAATCTGTGTGGTTGGATTACCTTCATTGGCATCTGGCCGGGAGTTCTTGATATATGCAGAAAACTTGGCAAATATGTCCATGCCAGCTGTGTTCGATTCTGGGTGTCGTGCTGCCAGCTTACGGTACCTAAAATAATGAAATGCTTTTTTAAAACCATGTTAATATTTGATCAGCTAGTGCAACCATCATTTATGCCATGAGGGACTGTTCGCACAATAGCCATAAGGCCTAATGGAAGTGTAATGCAAGTCTGTCTTGTACCTTACAATGTGAAGGCTTCGGATTTACTACAGGACAGTGTACTGGGTCTCTTATTTCCATGACTCAGTTTTAGGTCAGATCAGGTCACATAGAGGTGTCAGTTGACAGGTGACTAATGTCACTGAGCTCATTTTACCAGTCAATCATTGTAGTCAGACCTGACTACCAAATCTCAAACGTTGAACCATCACTTACTTTGGAGGGCAGAGTACTTCTTCCAGGAACTCCTCAATCTTATTCACATCAGTCTTTACTTCATGGTTGTAGGTTATAAATGGAGGATGGGTTCCGGGTGCAAGATTTTGTAAATCTGCTGGTTTTCTACACAAAAAAATAAAAAACAAACAAAAAACACTGAGCCAATTCATTATAAGGTAATGTCAACCCATAGTGTTCATAAAATAATATCTCCACACTTTGTAACACGAGCCCAAGTTACAGTATGTTATGTAGTGCAGGGACGGATGGGGGGGATGATGAAAGTTCTCAAGCCCATGATTCAAGTACGCACCAAACCCCTGCCTCCTGACTTCAAGCCGTTTAGCCTGAATTGTGCACTCTCCAATGCTGCTACAGCTCCTCTCCAGCTGGTTGGATCAAGCACACCGGCCAGCTTCAGAGCAGCTCTTCCAAGATCTACAGCATAGAGCTTGCCAGCACTGTACTTCTTGCCTAAAAGTCCGGTCACTGCTGACAGACTGCAGAGGTAATGAACAATACACAGTAGGCCGGTGTCACACTTGTGAGTGTAATGCGAGAAACTCGCGCAAGTCTCTCACATCAATACCCGGCACTGCTGCTGGCATTCGGGACCGGACGTGCGGCTGCATGTATTTCTATGCAGTTGAACACTCCGGTCCCGAGTGCCGGCGGCAGTGCCGGGTATTGGTGCGAGTTTCTTGCATTTCACTCGCAAGTGTGATCCCGGCCGTATTGTTAAAAACCCCTCTGTTTTTATGAATGGAAAGATATGTAATAAAAAGTAAATAGCAAGCATGCTTGCTTTCACAAGCACTTTGCAGCTTTACACACATGATGTTGAGAAGACCTGCAAGGATAAAGTGGAGGATCATAGTTTATTACTTAAGGCGCAAATCGTATTTTTACATTTTGCCATAAATCTGAGTTAATTAAAAGGAAGTGTCTACTTTTACAGTGACCTTTTCAGAAGAGCCAATCACTTTTCTAGTAGCATGTTTTCCACCATCATCACAGCAGTGGGGCAGAAATGAGGACAGTACTGTAAGCGTCATCTAAACCTCAATGGTTTCTGCCGAACCTGAAAATGTCCGAAAAAGTGCAGTTCAATGAGCTGATCCTAAAGTCGTATTAGGGGATTTTCTGCAATTAAAATTCATGGCTTTGCTCAAAACAACTACAGGAAACCACTAAGTTGCCAAAGTGTGTTTCTGGCATCCCCTTATACACTCATAACCCAAATTCCTTTCCTCTTAAACACTTGCACTTCAGCAGGCTAAAGTCTAATTATGGTCAGTGTTGTTTCTATGTGAAACCAAAGGGCAACATCATCTTAAGTGGTAAATACGGTATTTGCTTGTAAAAACTGTGGAAGTAAATGATTATTTTACTTATGGAGAAGGATATTATTACTTGTAAGAACAAGTGCAAAAGTGAAGGAGCCGATATCTATGCTGTAGTACAGACTCCCTCAAGTTTGTCAGTAGCTTCAAGTCACAGCCATTTTCTTCAGACAGCACTGTGAACGGCCTCTGCAGTCACATTCCATTGTCTATGTATGACATACAGATACATGTATCCAGTTACTGGTCCCATATCATTATACACATGGACAGGTTACATTATCCAATTGTATACTGTGCGTATTTTGTTTTTGTAGGAATGTCTGGATTATTACTATATACCTATGACTTCAAATTCCTCCACTCTATGATGCATATATAGCAATCAAGACCCGGGCAAGTCTGAATCCAAAAACTCAGGCTGATCTCACACATTTGTGCCAATTCTGCAGGATCCAGGTGATACACAGAGCCACACTCAGATCACCAATAATTACAGTTCAGCACTATAACTACACTGATCAAGCAAGCAACAGCTAATGGTACGTTCACATTTGCGTTGTGCGCCGCAGCGTCGGCGCCACAACGCACAACGCAAACCAAAACGCAGCACAACGCTGCGTTTTGCGCCGCATGCGTCCTTTTTTTCATTGATTTTTGACGCAGCAAAAATGCAACTTGCTGAGTCCTCTGCGCCCAGACGCGGGCGCCGCAGGGACGCATGTGGCGCAAAACGCAAGTGCGACGCATGTCCATGCGCCCCCATGTTAAATATAGGGGCGCATGACGCATGCGGCGACGCTGCGGCGCACACCGCAAATGTGAACGTAGGGTAACCTCTGACCGTGGCATCTACGTGGTCAGGTAGTGGGAGTATGCTCCTCTGCCTGTCCATCACCGAGGCTGGGTCTAACCAGATACCTGTAATGGTGCGACACACATGCTACCTGACATTGCTTTGTGGTCGAATCTCAAAAGCCATTGCAGAAACATGTAGCATTCATGGTGCACATTTATTTGTGGTAACCCTTTAAGTATAGAGGCACAGTACTTTCTTATACAAACAGTTAAAGGGAATCTGTCAGCAAGTTTTTGCTATGTAATCCGAGAGCTTAATGGTGTAGGGCTGAGACCCTAATTACTGCAATGTGTCACTTACTGAGCTGTGTCTTTTTGTTTCAATAAAATCTGTGTTTTATCAGCCGATTATCATTACAGGGTTAGGCGACTCCTGCCTCCTAGTCCAACCACTTCCCAGCACTGATTAGAAGCTTTCTATCACTATACACAGAAACCTGCTAATCAGTGGTGTGGGCGAGGTTACACAGGGCATGGCATTCTGAGCTCTGCTCTATCTACAACAGAGAAAACTGTCATTTATCATAACTACAGTAAACTAAAGGACACATCAGGGTCTCTGTCCCTACATCATGCTGCTGTCATCTTACATATCAATAACGCTGACAGATTCCCTTTAAATATGCAGACTTATACCACCCAGGCGGAGGCCAATGGACACAGTTGTGACCTCTGTCTCAGGAATGCAGGCATATGGCAACATTAAAGTATATACCAGGGGATTTTCTTGTCATATAGCTAAGATCACAAACACAGTGAATGCACAGCTTAATAGAAACATATTAGTAAATGGACTGGTGCAGAATATTGAATTGATGTACAATTAGTTGGAAGCGAGTATTTGGCCTTTCGTAAATTCATGTGTCTTGTTCAGCACCTACCTTCAATAATAAATATCTGAAATCTTGGGCCAGATGTGGAGTATATACGGTATTATATATACTGTATTTTTAGGAAGCGTTGAGGACTAAAGCAAGTCTTTCAAAAGCACATTAGTCCGAATACAGATGCAGGGATGTGCGTATAGACAGTAGAAATCCCCCCAAATATCTGGCTCACCATTACATAATCCCAATAGGCATCTCCCAGAATCCTTAGTAGGGTCTGCTGCACACAACAAGAGGCTGTGTGTAAAGCCCTGACGGAAGAACGGAGCACAGGCGCTATGAAGTGGACTCATTCACCCTGTCCATCTCATTTTCAGCTTAACATATAACAAGATTTCCTGTTTCTGGCCCTATTTTTAGAGTAACTATTTTCTTTTACAGTGAGCAATGGCTTTCAGGCAATTCATCCAGTGAATTATAGAAGCCAACAAACTGGTTATTTTCTGACGCATAAGGGTATGTGTCCACGTTCAGGAAACGCAGCCGCAGTGTCAAAAACGCAGCGTCCAGATGTTACAGCATAGTGGAGGGGATTTAATGAAATCCCGTCTCCACTGTGCATTAAAAAACGCATGCGTTTGTCCCGCAAAAACGCACATGCGTTGCGTTTTTTCAGAACGCAGCATGTTGCTACAATGAGCAAAACACGCAGGAACACCGCAGGTGACCTGCCAGTGACCTCAGGTGCATTTTTGGTCAGGATTTTACCTGCATAAAATCCTGACCAAAGCCTGAAGCAATCCTGAACGTGGACACATACCCTAAAAAGGACAAAAGAAAGGGTGCAATGTAAAATCACTTTCTTTTATTACGTCTGAAGATAAAAATTGGTGATCTTGTACAAAACATTTAAAGTATTATTTTTGGATATCAAAAAAAAAAAAAAACAAGATAAAAAAAAAGGAGCCTACAGCCAACAAAGAGACAGAGAGCTTGATTTGTCAAAGCTTCCACCCCGCCAGTGTGGCACAAAAAGCTTTAAATCGTCGTACAGTTCTTGCGCAATTGTGAGGCTGTGCTGAAATGTTGCAACTTTTGTAGTTCTCACACCATTTTCCCCAAGTCCCCGCAAAATGAGAAGGTTCGGAGAGGATGGGGGCATGTTAGTCGACCCCCTTCAAATTCAGGACGAGCACTGGCGTTCACTATGCCACAAATAGGGAATGGAGTAGGATTTCTGACGAGGCACACACAAAGGTGTACTCCACTCGCCTGGCGCTCCCGATTTGTGAAGAAGACGTGTCTTAATACAGCTAGACGTATTCATCTACTCACTGTTTACATAGCTGATGATGGGTGCTCTATTCTTGCGAGGCATAGTTATGGTTACATGTTCAATACATGCGACCGGACTGCGCAAGCACTGAACTCCATCCTCTGCGTGACGACACATCGTGGCGGATATGCGCCCAAACACACGTACGGCTAATCACCTTAATTACAACGCCACTAAATGTAGCCTATGGTAGCGCTATATTACCTCCCGAAGAAGCTGCAGAGGTGGTGAAACGCGCGTCGAGGTTCGTCCTAGCAAACCATATACCCCGTTTACTATGGCTACAGGTACTGATCTAATATGATTTGTGAACATATGTTTTCATGAGCCCTGGTTTACGACTCCATATACCCTAGTGTCCCACTGTGATACTATGACCTAACTTGATAGCCTACCTATCATAATACTAGTGACCCTATTTATTAGATTATCCTATTATAAGCTTTTTAGGTTGTCTCTGGCATTATTTATATTAGGAGTGTCTCTTGCATATCGGGACCACAGTAATTTTGACACCTGATATAAAGATTCATTTAGATATATTACTTTCGGACATATAATCTATCATATATATATTTTCTAACATTTAGTATCGATGCGTGCAATTGATGTTGCTCAGTCATTTATTGGGGTCTTCGTCTGCTTTTTAGTCTTCTGTTTTCATGTCCCACTATTATTGTACTTCTGTGTCTTAATTGATATTTTATTATCTTCCATAATTGACTTCAATAAAATTTGTTATATTATAACAAACTCTAGTGCCACCTATTGGAAGTAGCAATCCTAACAGTCAATGTTGACCCTTAAACAAGCCTTGTCACATGACTTCGGATAAAAGCCAAACGAGGATCTCAATTTGCAGACAGTGTGTTTCGGGGTACTGCCCCTCGTCAGTGCAAAGTGGAGATCTGGTTTGGCTGATTGAGAGGCGTCTGACCAGGATCCAAGAAGTATCGTTTCTCTTTGAGGAGAGTGACCTGATAAGCATGTCAAGGTGAGGAGACTTAAAGCCGCAATGCTCCTCTGGGAAATATGCAAATTGTCCCTTCAGAGAGGAAGAGGACTAGAACTCTAGTGCCACCTATTGAAAGTAGCAATCCTAACAGTCAATGTCGACCCTTTAACGAGCCTTGTCACCCAAGGGCACAGTTACTGAAATTTTACTGTATAATGCCCGAGGATAATAAGATATACTACACACAAGACACCTACACCTTCATACTGTCAAATATAGGTTTTCCAAATCCCAGAAATAAATAATTCATGACTACATTGTGTACGGTTGCTTTACTTCTGACAGTTCTCTCTTACCTCTTTAAGTCAACTGTGGTCACATTGAACACGACTCCTTTCAGCCACAAGATCATAAAAAGTCTTTGTGAGAAAGGGCAATTCCCGATGCTCTCGCCATCAATGCCAGCCTGGAAAAATATCAAAAACTCAGTTAACTAAAGTATAGTGCAAGTGGTCTGTATACACTAATAAGATTCAGCCCATCAGTAAATAGTTTAGATTAAAATATTGGTGGGAGCATAAGTGGATCTAACCAGGATATCTTTATCTGCTTCAAGGACACTTCAACATTTACAATCTGAAACCGCTAATAAACCGTACAACATGCATTGTTTATAATCTCATTATTATGATGCTGTTTTGCACACTTACTGCATCCACATTGGGTTAAGCACCCCTTTGACTCCAAATTGATTCTTCAGCAGGACAACAACCCAAAACATACAGTCAATGTAAGAACTAGCTTTAGCATAAGGAAGAACAAAGGAGTCCTAGAAGTGATGACATGGCCCCCCACAGAGCCCTGAGCTGCTCATTGTAAGTGTGGGATTACATGAAGAGAGAAAGATTCGTACAAGGCTGCATCCAAGATCTGTGGTTAGTTCCATGAGATGTTTGGAACAACCTACCTGGTGATTTCCTTAAAAACGTGTGTGCAAGTGTACCTAGAATTGATTTGATGCGATATTGATGACAGTTTTCACACTAAAGATTCAATTTATATTTCTCATTGTGATTCACTTTGCATTTTGCTAATTGATAAACTATTAAGGCTTCTATTTTTTATAGTATTGATTCTTTGCAGCATGTTTTCTAAACTTGCCTAAAGTGTTGTACAGTACTGTACATTATATTTATCTAACCATCTATAGCCCCTTACACATAGACTAATGTGTGACAAACCCACCGATAACAGATTCGTTCAGAAGTCTTATGTGTATGAGAGCCCCAAACTATTTATTGTCG
Organism: Ranitomeya variabilis; assembly: GCF_051348905.1. NCBI lineage: Eukaryota > Metazoa > Chordata > Amphibia > Anura > Dendrobatidae > Ranitomeya > Ranitomeya variabilis. The sequence goes on from NC_135234.1 coordinate 397,289,967, forward strand.
GGGAGTTAGGACTATGGAATGACTAATTTTGGACTGCCGATCCATTATGCCACTGCGATACAGGTATGGTAGGGGCTCTCCCATAGAGATCAGGGAAGTACCGGCCAAGTGAACACCCCTATCTATGGGAGAGAAAACTGGAATAGCAGCCAAAAAAGGGTACATACACATGGTTATGTGAATGGGGGCTTCAATATGTAAATGTAAATATATATGCATACATACAGTACATGCCACATATACACATGCACATAATACATACATACATACACACACTGCACAAATAGGTTTAAAAATATTTGGACAGTGAAAAGTTTTTACATTTTAGCGGTTTACCAAAGCATAATCAAGATACCGTTATATAATCAACATGGGCTTAAAAAGCAGACTCCGCTTTAATTTCAGGTTATTCACATCCTAATTGGGAGTAAAGGCCCCGTCACACATAGCGATTTACCAACGATCACGACCAGCGATACGACCTGGCCGTGATCGTTGGTAAGTCGTTGTGTGGTCGCTGGGGAGATGTCACACAGACAGCTCTCTCCAGCGACCAACGATCAGGGGAACGACTTCGGCATCGTTGAAACTGTCTTCAACGATGCCGAAGTCCCCCTGCAGCACCCGGGTAAACATCGGGTTACTAAGTGCAGGGCCGCGCTTAGTAACCCGATGTTTACCCTGGTTACCAAAAAAAACAAACAGTACATACTCACCATCTGATGTCCGTCAGGTCCCTTGCCGTCTGCTTCCTGCTCTGAGTGCCGCCGTACAGTGAGAGCAGAGCACAGCAGTGACGTCATCGCTGCGCTCTGCTCTCACTGTACGGCGGCACTCAGTCAGAGCAGGAAGCAGACGGCAAGGGACCTGACGGACATCAGATGGTGAGTATGTACTGTTTGTTTTTTTTTTACATTTACGCTGGTAACCAGTGTAAACATCGGGTTACTAAGCGCGGCCCTGCTCTTAGTAACGCGATGTTTACCCTGGTTACCAGTGAAGACATCGCTGGATCGGTGTCACACACACCGATTCAGCGATGTCAGCGGGACCTCAACGACCAAAAAAAGGTCCAGGCCATTCCGACACGACCAGCGATCTCGCAGCAGGGGCCTGGTCGCTGGTACGTGTCACACATAGCGAGATCGCTACTGAGGTCGCTGTTGCGTCACAAAACTTGTGACTCAGCAGCGATCTCGCTAGCGACCTCGCTATGTGTGACGGGGCCTTAAGGGTTTAGGAATTACAGCTCTTTAATTTGTAGCTGCCTCTTTTTACCCCTTAACCGCCAGGGTAATTTTCCATTTTTATTTCCCCTTCTTCCAAGAGCCATAACTTGTTTATTTTTCAGTCCACATAGCCGTAACAGGGCTTGATTTTTGCGGGGCAAGTTGTACTCATATGATGCACTAGAAAGCAGGAAATAAATTCCAAACGAGTTCAAAATTGCAAAAAAACCCACAGTTTATTATTTAACCCCTTAACCCCAAAGGGTGGTTTGCACATTAATGACGTGGCCAATTTTTACAATTCTGACCACTGTCCCTTTATGAGGTTTTAACTCTGGAATGCTTCAACGGATCCCAGTGATTCTCACACTGTTTTCTCGTGACATATTGTACTTCATGGTAGTGGTAAAATTTCTTTGATTTTACCTGCGTTTATTTGTGAAAAAAAATGGGAATTTGGCGAAAATTTAGCAAATTTTCCAACTTTGAATTTTTATGCCCTTAAATCACAGAGATGTCACACAAAATACTTAATAAGTAACATTTCCCATGTCTACTTTACATCAGCACAATTTTGGAACCAACATTTTTTTTGTTAGGGAGTTATAAGGGTTAAAAGTTGACCGGCAATTTCTCATTTTTACAACACCATTTTTTTTTTTAGGGACTACATCTCATTTGAAGTCACTTTGAGGGGTCTATATGATAGAAAATAACCAAGTGTGACACCATTCTAAAAACTGCACCCCTCAAGGTGCTCAAAACCACATTCAAGAAGTTTATTTAACCCTTCAGGTGTTTCACAGGAATTTTGGAAATGTTTAAAAAAAAAAAATGAACATTTAACTTTTTTTTTCACAAAAAATTTACTTCAGCTCCAATTTGTTTTATTTTACCAAGGGTAACAGGAGAAATTGGACCCCAAAAGTTGTTGTAAAATTTGTCCTAAGTACGCTGATACCCCATATGTGGGGGGTAAACCACTGTTTGGGCGAATGGCAGAGCTCATAAGGGAAGGAGCGCCATTTGACTTTTCAATGCAAAATTGACTGGAATTGAGATGGGACGCCATGTCACGTTTGGAGAGACCCTGATGTGCCTAAACATTGAAACCCCCCACAAGTGACACCATTTTGGAAAGTAGACCCCCTAAGGAACTTATCTTGATGTGTTGTGAGAACTCTGAACCTCCCAAGTGTTTCACTAGAGTTTATAACGCAGAGCCGTGAAAATAAAAAATCATTTTTTCCACACATTTTTTAGCCCCCAGTTTTGTAATTTCCCAAGGTTAACAGGAGAAATTGGACCCCAAAAGTTGTTGTCCAATTTGTCCCGAGTACGCTGATACCCCATATGTGGGGGGGAACCACCGTTTGGGCGCATGGCAGAGCTTGGAAGGGAAGGAGCGCCGTTTGGAATGCAGACTTAGATGGATTGCTCTGCAGGCGTCACGTTGCATTTGCAGAGCCCCTGATGTACCTAAACAGTAGAAACCCCCCACAAGTGACCCCATATTATTGGAAACTTATCTAGATGTATTGTGAGAATTTTGAACCCCCAAGTGTTTCACTACAGTTTATAACACAGAGCCGTGAAAATAAAAAATCCTTTTTTTTTTCCACAAAAATTATTTTTTAGCCCCCAATTTCGTATTTTCCCAAGGGTAACAGGAGAAATTGGACCCCAAAAGTTGTTGTCCAATTTGTCCTGAGTACATATATATACGTAATCGACAAGCACCAATATATCCTGTGGCTGAGGGTAAAGATCCCTCCCTGAACACCCCAAGGGTGCCCAATCAAAAGAACAACTCCGATTATATAGAACCAAAAAAGAAGAAAGGAGTATAAATGTCCCAAACACCATATTTAAAAACCAATTATAAACTTTATTGCACAGACTAAATAGTAAACAAATCCATAACAATCATATGTATATATGCAGTAAGCAATATATACCAACACAGAGGTATCAAAGCGAAAACACGGTAGCCAGGTTATAAGTGGGTCCCAAAATTCATCCCCAGGGTAAGCAGCAAGTATATATATACACAAATAGTAGCATATAAAACCCAAAATTGAATTGTACACCATACAGTCCCCATGTAACAAGAAAGGGTCCAAAAAATGCCGCTGTTAGATCAATATGATTGCACACTTACCCATGCTAAATAGAGAGGGGAGAGACCCACACTTCACCCGGCGACCCCGGATGCGCGTTTCGCAGTGTAGCTTTATCAACAGGGTTGAGCATGGGTAAGTGTGCAATCTTATTGATCTAATAAGCCCCCTCCCTGCACGATGCTTCTTATGCCGCCGGAACGCTGCAATTATCTTTGATCGCAGTGTGCCGGGGTTAATGTGCCAGGAGCGGTCCGTGACCGCTCCTGGCACATAGTGCCGGATGTCAGCTGCGAGTCTGCTGACACCCAGCCGAGCTCTCCCCGTGAGCGCGGCCGATCCACTATGACGTATTATCCCGTCACTGGGAATTAAGTCCCAGGTCACCTCGACGGGATAGTATGTCATATGGCATAAAGGGGTTAAGTGGTGATTTTTTTTAAAAAAAATTTGCATAAATTTTTTTTCTTGCTTTAGTCATTTTCCAAAGCCTGTAATGCTTTCATTTTTCAGGATATGGCGCTGTATGAGGGCTTTCTTTTGTGACCTAAGCTAAATTTTTACTGATGCCATTTTTGGTTAGATATGATATTTTCATCGTGTCTTACTGCAGTGTTGCAGTAGCCAAAAAAACACCTCTTAGGCTACGTTCACATTTGCGTTGTGCGCCGCTGCGTCGGCGACGCAACGCACAACGCAAACAAAAACGCAACAAAACGCACGCTAAAACGCTGCGTTTTGCGACGCATGCGTCCTTTTTCGCCGAAAGTTGGACGCAAAAAAAATGCAACTTGCTGCGTTCTCTGCGCCCAACGCTTGCGGCCAAAAAAACGCATGCGTCGCAAAACGCAGCACAACGCATGTCCATGCGCCCCCATGTTAAATATAGGGGCGCAGGACGCATGCGGCGACCGACGCTGCGGCGCCGAACGCTAATGTGAACGTAGACTTACCGGTCACATTGTGATAGATTGGAATTTCACAAATACAGTAGTGGCAAAATATGTTTTTTCTTGGTTTTCTTTTTAATAAATAGGGGAGTGATTTGAACTCGTGTTTATTTTTTTCATGTTAAAAAACATTTTTTTTTTGTATTTAACCCCTTCATGACCTTGCCGTTTTTTGCAATTCTGACCAGTGTCCCTTTATGAGGTAATAACTCAGGAACGCTTCAACGGATCCTAGCGATTCTGAGATTGTTTTTTTGTGACATATTGGGCTTCAGGTTAGTGGTAAATTTAGGTCGATAATTTCTGAGTTTATTTGTGAAAAAAACGGAAATTTGGCAAAAATTTTGAAAATTGCGCAATTTTCACATTTTGAATTTTGATTCTGTTAAACCAGAGAGTTATGTGACACAAAATAGTTAATAAATAACATTTCCCACATGTCTACTTTACATCAGCACAATTTTGGAAGCAATTTTTTTTTTTGCTAGGAAGTTATAAGGGTTAAAATTTGACCAGTGATTTCTCATTTTTACAACAAAATTTACAAAACCATTTTTTTTAGGGACCACCTCACATTTGAAGTCAGTTTGAGGGTTCTATATGGCTGAAAATACCCAAAAGTGACACCATTTTAAAAACTGCACCCCTCAAGGTGCTCAAAACCACATTCAAGAAGTTTATTAACCCTTCAGGTGTTTCACAGCAGCAGAAGCAACATGGAAGGAAAAAATGAACATTTAACTTTTTAGTCACAAAAATGATCTTTTAGCAACAATTTTTTATTTTCCCAAGGGTAAAAGGAGAAACTGGACCATGGACGTTGTTGTCCAATTTGTCCTGAGTACGCTGATACCTCATATGTGGGGGTAAACCACTGTTTGGGCGCACGGCAGGGCTCGGAAGGGAAGGAGCGCCATTTGACTTTTTGAATGAAAAATTGGCTCCAATCTTTAGCGGACACCATGTCGCGTTTGGAGAGCCCCCGTGTGCCTAAACATTGGAGCTCCCCCACAAGTGACCACATTTTGGAAACTAGACCCCCCAAGGAACTTATCTAGAAGCATAGTGATCACTTTAAACCCCCAGGTGCTTCACAAATTGATCCGTAAAAATGAAAAAGTACTTTTTTTTCACAAAAAAATTATTTTAGCCTCAATTTTTTCATTTTCACATGGGCAACAGGATAAAATGGATCCTAAATTTTGTTGGGCAATTTCTCCTGAGTACACCAATACCTCACATGTGGGGGTAAACCACTGTTTGGACACATGGTAAGGCTCGGAAGGGAAGGAGCGCCATTTGACTTTTTGAATGAAAAATTATCTCCATCGTTAGCGGACACCATGTCGCGTTTGGAGAGCCCCTGTGTGCCTAAACATTGGAGCTCCTCCACAAGTGACCCCATTTTGGAAACTAGACCCCCCAAGGAACTCATCTAGAGGCATAGTGAGCACTTTAAACCCCCAGGTGCTTCACAAATTGATCCGCAAAAATGAAAAAGTACTTTTTTTTCACACAAAATTTCTTTTAGCCTCAATTCTTTCATTTTCACATGGGCAACAGGATAAAATGGATCCTAAAATTTGTTGGGCAATTTCTCCTGAGTATGCCGATACCTCATATGTGGGGGTAAACCACTGTTTGGGTGCACGGCAAGGCTCGGAAAGGGGAGGCGTGCCATTTGACTTTTTGAATGGAAAATTAGCTCCAATCGTTAGCGGACACCATGTCGCGTTTGGAGAGCCCCTGTGTGCCTAAACATTGGAACTCCCCTACAAGTGACCCCATTTTGGAAACTAGACCCCCCAAGGAACTTATCTAGATGCATAGTGAGCACTTATAACCCCCAGGTGCTTCACAGAAGTTTATAACGCAGAGCCGTGAAAATAAAAAAATAATTTTTCTTTCCTCAAAAATGATTTTTAGCCCAGAATTTTTTATTTTCCCAAGGGTAATAGGAGAAATTGGACTCCAAATGTTGTTGTCCAGTTTGTCCTGAGTACGATGATACTCCATATGTGGGGGTAAACCACTGTTTGGGCGCACGGCAGGGCTCGGAAGGGAAGGCACGCCATTTGGCTTTTTGAATGGAAAATTAGCTCCAATCATTAGCGGACACCATGTCGCGTTTGGAGAGCCCCTGTGTGCCTAAACATTGGATTTCCCGCACAAGTGACCCCATTTTGGAAACTAGACCTCCCAAGGAACTAATCTAGATGTGTGGTGAGCACTTTGAACCCCCAAGTGCTTCACAGAAGTTTATAACGCAGAGCCATGAAAATAAAAAATAATTTTTCTTTTCTCAAAAATGATTTTTTAGCCCACAATTTTTTATTTTCCCAAGGGTAACAGGAGAAATTGGACCCCAAAAGTTGTTGTCCAGTTTCTCCTGAGTACGCTGATACCCCATATGTGGGGGTAAACCACTGTTTTGGCACACGTCGGGGTTCGGAAGGGAAGTAGTGACGTTTTGAAATGCAGACTTTGATGGAATGCTCTGCGGGCGTCAGGTTGCGTTTGCAGAGCCCCTGATGTGCCTAAACAGTAGGAACTCCCCACAAGTGACTCCATTTTGGAAACTAGACCCCCAAGGGAACTTATCTAGATGTGTAGTGAGCACTTTGAACCCCCAAGTGCTTCACAGAAGTTTATAACGCAGAGCCGTGAAAATAATAAATGTGTTTCCTTTCCTCCAAAAAAATTTTTAGCCCAGAATTTTTTATTTTTGCAAGAGTAACAGGAGAAATTGGACGACAAAAGTTGTTGTCCAGTTTCTCCTGAGTACGCTGATACCCCATATGTGGGGGTAAACCACTGTTTGGGCACATGCCGGGGCTCGGAAGGGAAGTAGTGACGTTTTGGAATGCAGACTTTGATGGAATGGTCTGCGGGCATCATGTTACGTTTGCAGAGCCCCTGATATGCCTAAACAGTAGAAACCCCCCACAAGTGACCCCATTTTGGAAACTAGACCCCCCAAGGAACTTATCTAGATGTGTGGTGAGCACGTTCAACCCCCAAGTGCTTCACAGAAGTTTACAACGCAGAGCCGTGAAAATAAAAAATCATTTTTCTTTCCTCAAAAAAGATGTTTTAGCAAGCAATTTTTTATTTTCACAAGGGTAACAGGAGAATTTGGACCCCAATATTTGTTGCCCAGTTTGTTGTGAGTACGCTGATACCCCATATGTGGGGGTAAACCACTGTTTGGGCACACGTCAGGGCTCGGAAGGGAAGTAGTGACATTTGAAATGCAGACTTTGATGGAATGGTCTGCGGGCGTCACATTGCATTTGCAGAGCCCCTGATGTGCCTAAACAGTAGAAACACCCCACAAGTGACCCCATTTTGGAAACTAGACCCCCGAAGGAACTTATCTAGATGTGTGGTGAGCACTTTCAACCCCCAAGTGCTTCACAGAAGTTTATAACGCAGAGCCGTGAAAATAAAAAATAATTGTTCTTTCCTCAAAAATTATGTTTTAGCAAGTAATTTTTTATTTTTGCAAGGGTAACAGGAGAAATTGGACCCCAACAGTTGTTGCCCAGTTTGTCCTGAGTACGCTGGTACCCCAAATGTGGGGGTAAACCACTGTTTGGGCGCACGTCGGGGCTTGGAAGGGCGGGAGCACCATTTGACTTTTTGAATGCAAGATTGGCTGGAATCAATGGTGGCGCCATGTTGCGTTTGGAGACCCCTGATGTGCCTAAACAGTGGAAACCCCTCAATTCTAACTTCAACACTAACCCCAACACACCCCTAATCCTAATCCCAACTGTAGCCATAACCCTAATCACAACCCTAACCCCAACACACCCCTAACCACAACCCTAACCGCAACACACCCGTAACCCTAATTCCAACCCTAATCCTATCCCTAATCCCAACCGTAACCCTAATCCCAACCCTAACCACAACTGTAACCCCAACACACCCCTAACCCTATCCGTAACCCTAACCACAAGCCTAATCTTAACCCTATTTCAAACCCTAGCCCTAATTCCAACCCTAACTCTAATTCCAACCCTAACCCTAAGGCTATGTGCCCACGTTGCGGATACGTGTGAGATTTTTCCGCACGATTTTTGAAAAATCTGCAGGTAAAAGGCACTGCGTTTTACCTGCGGATTTACAGCAGATTTCCAGTGTTTTTTTGTGCGGATTTTACCTGCGGATTCCTATTGAGGAACAGGTGTAAAACGCTGCGGAATCCGCACAAAGAATTGACATGCTGCGGAAAATACAATGCAGCGTTTCTGCACGGAATTTTCCGCACCATGGGCACAGCGGATTTGGTTTTCCTTAGGTGTACATGGTACTGTAAACCTGATGGAAAACTGCTTCGAATTCGCAGCGGCCAATCCGCTGCGGATCCGCGGCCAATCAGCTGCCAATCCGCTGCGGATCCGCGGCCAATCCGCTGCGGATCCGCGGCCGATCCGCTGCGGATCCGCTGCGGATCCGCGGCCGATCCGCTGCGGATCCGCTGCCGATCCGCGGCCGATCCGCTGCCGATCCGCGGCCGATCCGCGGCCGATCCGCGGCCGATCCGCTGCCGATCCGCGGCCGATCCGCTGCGGATCCACGGCCGATCCGCTGCGGATCCGCGGCCGATCCGCTCTGTGTGCACATGCCATAACCCTACCCCTAACCCTAACCCTACCCGTAACCCTAACCCTGCCCCTAACCCTACCCCTAGTTCTAACCCTAGTTCTAACCCTAACCCTAGTGGAAAAATAAAAAAAAATATTTTCTTTATTTTATTATTGTCCCTACCTATGGGGGTGATAAAGGGGGGGGTTTATTTATTATTTTTTTTATTTTGATCGCTGTGATAGAACCTACCACAGCGATCAAAATGTACTTGTAATGAATCTGCCGGCCGGCAGATTCGGCGGGCGCACTGAGCATGCGCCCACCATTTTGGAAGATGGCGGCGCCCAGCGAGGAGACGGACCGACACCGGGAGCCTCGGTAAGTATAAGGGGGGGGAGATTGGGGCACGGGGGGGGCGTCGGAGCACCGGGGGGTGACATAGGAGCAGGGGGGGAGCGGACAGGAGGACGGGGGAGCGGAGCACAGGACGGAGGGGACCGGACCCCATAACGGAGCACTGGGGGGGCGATCGGTGGGGTGGGGGGGTCACTTCAGGTTTTCCAGCCATGGCCGATGGTATTGCAGCATCGGCCATGGCTGGATTGTAATATTTCACCAGTTTTTTAGGTGAAATATTACAAATCGCTCTGATTGGCAGTTTCACTTTCAACAGCCAATCAGAGCGATCGTAGCCACGGGGGGGGTGAAGCCACCCCCCCTGGGCTGAAGTACCACTCCCCCTCTCCCTGCAGATCGGGTAAAATAGGAGTTAACCCCTTCACCCGATCTGTAGGGACACGATCATTCCATGACGCCACATAGGCGTCATGGGTCGGGAAGGGGTTAACATTCCCCCCTAGGAGACTTGAAACTGATCATCAGAGACTGACAATGGCATTTGACAGGTAAACCGCCACGGGCCCTGCTCCACCCACGGCTGTTAAAGGCACCTGCTGGGAAAGAGGTGGCCTTGGTGTACATGTATGTAAAAGGTCGTGAAGGATTTAAAAGGGACCAAAAGTAATTAGACAATTATCTCAAAAGCACTTTGGGTATGTGCACACGTCAGGATTTCTTCAGGAATTTTTGTGGGTTTTTTTTGCGGATTTCCCCAATAAAAACGCTATAATACCGCATAAAAAACGCATACATTATGCATCCTATCATTTAGAATGCATTCCGCATTTTTTGTGCAAATGTTGCGTTTTTTTCCCGCAAAAAAAAAACGCATTTCGGAAAAAGAAGTAACATGTTCATTATTTTTGCGGATTTTTTGCGGATTTACCATGAAATTGGAGTGTCAGGAAAAAAACGCAAAAATTCCGCATAAAATCTGCAAAATAACCGCACAAAAACACGCGTAAAAAACGCGCAAAAAAAAACGCATGCGGATTTCTGGCAGAAATGTCCGGTTTTTGTCAGGAAAATTTCTGCAAGAAATCCTGACGTGTGCACATACCCTTTAACTCCTTCACCCCGGAGGTATTTTCATTTTTTGCTTCCCTTCTCAGAGCCATAACTTTTTTATTTTTCGGTCAATATGGCCATGTGAGGGCTTGATTTTTGTGGGACAAGTTGAACTTTTGAACAACACCATTGGTTTTAACATATCATGTGCTAGAAAATGGGGAAAAAAAACTAAGTGCGTTAAAACTGCAAAAAAAGTGAAATCCTACAGTTTGTTTTTTATACCATGTTCACCAATTGCCAAAACTGACCCTGCCATTATGATTCTCCAGGTCATTATGAAAAGACACCAAACATGTATAGGTTCTTTTTTATGTTGGAAAGTTAATGGGCTGCATGGGCTCTTCCCTTGTTAATCCATCATCTATTAAGCAGGTAAAAGGTATGGAGCTGATTATAAGTGTGGAATTTGATTTTGGAAGCTGTTGCTGTGAACCTACATCATTCAGTCAAAGGAGCTCTCAATGGAAGAGAAGCAGACTATTAATTTGGCTGAAAAAAAAAATGAAGAAATCCATCAGAGAGCAGAAATGTTAGGAGTGGCCAAATCATGAAAGACAGCAGTGGTGGATGATCACAGAATTCTTTTCATGGTGAAGAAAATCCTCTTCCGAACATCCACCCAAGTGAAGAGCATTCTGCAGGAAGTAGATGTTTCAGTACCTAAGTTTTCTATAAAGAAATTACTTAACATACAATAATTACTCAGCATTAAAAATAGAAAGGCCAGATTAGACTTTGCCAAAAAACAGCTAAAGAAGCCAGCCCAGTCCTTGAAAAGCATTCTTTGCACAGATGAAACTAAGATCGACCTGCACCAGAATGAAGGGAAGAAGAAAGTATGGAGAAGGCTTTGACTGGCTCATGATCCAAAGAACATAACATCCTCTGTAAAATATGGTGGAGGTAGTGTGATGGCATGGGCTTGCATTGCTTTCAGTGGTACTGGATCACTAGTGTTTATTGATGATGTAAGTAAAGGCCGAAGCAGCTAGATGAATTCTGATGTGTATGGGGCCACATGCACAAGGTTGGTTGGATGGCGCTTCACAGTACAGATGGACAATGATCCAAAACATACTGCAAAAGCAACCCAGGAGTTTTTTATAATGCAAAGAAATGGAATTTTCTGCAATGGCAATCACCAAAGCACCACCCTTCGAGCATGCATTTCACATACTTCAGATAAAAATTAAGGCTGAAAGACCAACAAACAAGCAACAACTGAAGTCAGCTGTAGTAAAGGCCTGGAACAGCATCACAAAAGAGGAACCCAGCATTTGGTGATGTCCATGGCTTTCAGATACAAAGGCAGTCATTGCCTGCAAAGGATTCTCTACAGAGTATTAACCCCTTCAAGACCTTGCCCTTTTCTATTTTTGCATTTTCGTTTTTCGCTCCCCTCCTTCCCAGAGCCACAACTTTTTTATTTTTCCGTCAATATGGCCATGAAAGGGCTTGTTTTTTGTGGGACAAGTTGTACTTTTGAATGACACCATTGGTTTAGGTTATGTTTTATCTAAGTGCTTAAAAAAAATTCCAAACTTTGCTAAAAAAAAAAAAAAAGTGCAATTTTCCGATACCTGTAGCGTCTCCATTTTTCGTGATCTGGTCAGGTGAGGGCTTATTTTTTGCGTGCCGAGCTGACGTTTTTAATGATACTATTTTGGTGTAGATACGTTCTTTTGATCGCCTGTTATTGCATTTTAATGCAATGTCGTGGCGACCAAAAAAACTATTCTGGCGTTTTGACCTTTTTTCTCGCTATGCCGTTTAGCCGTTTATTATTGATCGGACAATTCTGAATGCGGCGATACCAAATCGGATCAACTGGATCGGCTCTGCTACATAGAGGCGATGCTCAGATCGCTCCTATGTAGATTTACTGCCGACCACAGGGTGGCGCTCATAGCAATCCGGCATCAACAACCATAGAGGTCTCAAGGAGACCTCTGGTTGTTATGCCGACGCATTGCTGACCCCCGATCACATGACGGGGGTCAGCGATGCGCTCATTTCCAGCCCCATGGCCGGAAGCGCTACTTAAATGCCGCTGTCAGCGTTTGACCGCGTCATTTAAATAGTTAATAGCGGCAGGTGGATCACGATTCCACCCGCTGCTATTGCGGGCACATGTCAGCTGTTCAAAACAGCTGACATGTCCGGGCTTTGATGCGGGTTCACCGTCGGAGCCTGCATCAAAAGGAAGAGATGCGACCTCCGCCGTACTAGTACGGCGGAGGTCGGGAAAAGAACATTTTATTTATGGTAAAGGTAGTTTGTCCAATTACTTTAGAGCCCCTAAAAAGAGGAGGCTTTGTAGGAAAATGGTTGCAATTCCTAAACATGTCATAAGATAATTTTGTTCCACCCCTTTAATTAAACCTGAAAGTCTACACTTCTATTGCAGCTCAGTTGTTTCATTAGCGGCACGGAGAGCCTGAATCAAAAAGTTTCGCTCACTGTTTAAATATTTATGGACCTAACTGCATGTTAACATGCTGATATTGCATTAGGTAAATATTACTGGCTCTTTTCTTTTCTAATGACACATTATAATACAGCAGAAATGCTTACAATTTTTTTTTTAAGTTTTATCTAATCAACTTTGGACGTGTCAGTCTGTAAGAGTCAATGGCCATTCAGATTGTGTTACCATAACACAATGTGCTATTCTTAGTGCCTTCTGCTTATTCATATCTGCAGCACATTTGCATGGCTCTTAAACCTAATATAGTCAAATAACCTCTAGAGTAAACGGTCCTTCAGAATCCTCCTACAGACCAGAAGATTCAGTCCCACGTACACTGAGGTTTAGTACTAGCTGCTGCTTTTATTATTACCATTGCTAGCATTATACTCCAGTAGAGATGGTGCGTTGTAGCTGGCGTGTACTATTTACAAAAGTGCCAAAATTAAACAGAAACCTGATGCGTCTGAAGGAGGCCTTTCTCAGTAGTTTTGCTGCTGACACTTTCCAGATGTGGCCGATGTTCCTGGCTTGAAACTGTATTAAATTGTGTCTGTAGAAGTATAAGGCCGGGTGCCCACGGTCCGAAAATAGCAGCGCTTTGGACGCAGCGCATTCTTCCTACATCCAAAGCGTTGCCGCCTATTGAACGCAGGCAAATCTGAAGGTGTTCACTCAACCAAGCGGATTCACCGCGTCCAAGACTGTTCACAAGCTACCATCAGTTTAGTGACCATTTATCTGCACTGAGATTATTTAAATTATTACACATTTTACTTTTTTTAATTGTACTTTTGCGTTTTCAAATTTTTCTATATACTTAAATTTTTCTTTTAGATTAAGAAAACAGTATTCAACAAAATTTTCTTATTGGACTCGCAGCAGTCACTGAGCTCAGACCCTGCCACAATCATGGTTAGTTATTCTGGTGTAGTGTTTTACTTTACCTATTGCAATAAGTATACTATTGTTATTAATAAAATGAGATTTCCTTTTACCAACATGTGTAACCATCCGACAGACTGTGGATGTGGGATCGCCATATCAATGTGCATTAGACAGGGCTTTCTAGCAGCCAGATTACCAACTGTACAGAGTAAGACCATCATTCACTTATCTTCTCTAAGCTGCTTACCCTCCATAAAGATCAAATATTGAGCAGTACACTGGCAGCACCATCCATCAGAACAGTACAGAGTTCAACAGATCTACACTTTTTTTATATTTTGGGTGACCACAGCTAATTTTCCTGAAGTCATATATAAAGTGTGAGCCTATCACACTGCACATCCAATAGGTGGCAGGTAAGTTACATGATTACTGCCATGATCGGGACAAACGTGTCATCTCCCAAAAATACTAGTTCCACATACCACCATTTTCTTTAGAGTGAATCTGTCACCAGGTTTTTGCTACCCAATGATGTAGAGAGAGACCCTGATTCCAGCAATGTGTCACTTACTGGGCAGCTTGTTGTGTGTATGTATATATAAAGGTTTTATCTGCAGCAGACCTGCCAGTTATCAGATTTCTGAGCCTTCTATAACCCCAAACGCACCAGTTTTCTGTGTACACTGTGAAAAGGCAGAAAACTACTAATCGGTGGTGAGGGCAGGGTTACATAGAGCTCGGGAAGCAAGGACAATATCTGCAAGGAGTTTGTACCTTCTCCCTGTGTTTTTGTGGGTTTCCTTCTCCCGTGCTGCGCCAATCCTCTGGAATGCTCTACCCCAAGATATTAGGACCATCCACAACTTGCATAGCTTTAGGCGCTCACTCAAAACTCATTTGTTCAGAGCGGCCTATCACGTTCCCTAATCAGTCATTTTATGTTTGTGTGTGTGTAGCCCATTCACTATCTCATCTACCCCCCCACCCCCTGAAGATGGCTGGACCATCATTGTAAATACATTATTGTAAATACACACCTGTGCTTTGTATCTCCCCACCTCATTGTAGATTGTAAGCTCTCACGAGCAGGGTCGTCTTATTTTGCTTTATTGCTGTATTGTTAACATTGTTACCTATGACTGTTGTGTTTGAAACTGTTAAACTGTAAAGCGCTGCGGAATATGTTGGCGCTATATAAATAAAGATTATTATTATTATTCCTCCCATACTCCAAAGACATACTGATAGGGAATTTAGATTGTGAGCCCCAATGGGGACAGTGTCGATAATGTATGTAAAGTGTTGCGGAATATGAGGGCGCTATAAAAGAATAGCCGGATTACTTACGGTAATGCTCTTTTAATGAGTCCATGACAGCACCCACTGGAGAGATAGGGATCCGCCCCAAGGAACAGGAAACCTACAGAGACATAAAAGGGGGCGGTCCCCCTCTCCTCCTCAGTTTAATTTCAGAGTACCCGGAGGACCGCCAGTGTTAGTCAACCATTACAATGTATCATCAGAATATAAACTTCATAGAAGTAATTACATTGGCTTTTATTAGGGAGGGATGTGACTGGGTGCTGTCATGGACTCATTAAAAGAGCATTACCGTAAGTAATCCGGCTATTTACCCTTCGCCATGACAGCACCCACTGGAGAGATTTCCAGAGACCAACACCTAGGGGGGGACCACCGTGCTGAGGATAGTCCTGCCAAAGTGTAGGTCAGAGTCGGAAGACAGGTCAAGCCTGTAGTGATTATAGAAAGTGGAAGGAGCCAACCAAGTTGCAGCCTTACATATATCCTCGATTGGCACGTTCCCTTTTTCGGCCCAGGAAAAAGCCATGGCTCTGGTGGAATGTGCTTTGATACCCTCCGGAGGTTCTTCATTTTTCATGGAATAGGCCAACCGGATAGCGTCTCTTATCCACCTGGATAATGTTGCTCTTGTGACTCCATATCCTTTCTTTTTGCCCTGGAAGGATATGAACAGAGCCCTACTCTGCCTCCAACTACTAGTTTTCTCAATATATTGCAAAACTACTCTCCTGACGTCTAGAGTATGAAATTTTTGTTCTTCAGGAGTAGAGGGGTCTTTAAAGAAAGTAGGAAGATGTATCTCTTGTGACCTGTGGAACTTCCCTGCTACCTTAGGAAGGTATAAGGGGTCTGGTTTTAAGATTAGTCTGTCATGAAATGTGAGAAGGTAAGGTTGATCTATCGACAAGGCCTGAATGTCGCTGACTCTTCTAGCCGATGTTAAGGCTACCAAGAAGGCTGTTTTTAGCGACAAGTGTTTCAAAGATGCTGTGTCTATAGGCTCAAACGGAGATTCTGTTAGAGAGTCTAAGACTAGATTTAGATCCCAAGGAGCTACCCTAGGTATGTAGACAGGAGTAACTCGTTCACAGGCCGTGATTAAGCGGGATACCCATTTATTACCAGCAATATTATGGCCATAGAGGGCACCCAGAGCGGACACCTGGACCTTTAGTGTGTTAACCGACAGACCTAACTCTTTCCCTTTCTGTAGAAATTCTAGTATAGATTTAATTGGGACTTCAGAGGGGTTTGAACTAGTATGGAACTGAAGAAACTTCTTCCATATTTTGGTGTAAATTTTTGTTGTAGATGGTTTCCTGCTAAGCAGGAGTGTATCAATTAGGCCTTTTGAAAACCCCCTGGAATTTAATATCTGCCTTTCAAATTCCAGGCCGTCAGGTGGAGGCTGTCCACCTGAGGGTGGAAGAAAGGTCCCTGAGAGAGAAGGTTTGGGATTGAGGGAAGGACCCAAGGATCCGTCACCGACATTGACCGCAGGCACGAGAACCATGGTCTCTTGGGCCAGAATGGTGCTACCAGTATTATCCTGGCCTGCTCTTCCCTGATCTTCCGTATTACTTGTGGAAGAAGAATTATCGGAGGGAAAGCATACGCTAGCTTGAATCGCCAGGGTGTTTGAAGAGCATCTAGAATGTCCGGGTGATCTGCACGGGACCGAGATGCGAATTTCTGGACTTGTTTGTTCTGTTGCGAACAGGTCTATTTGGGGCTTGCCCCATAACAATGTTATTTTGTGGAAAATGTGAGGATTGAGACACCATTCTCCTTGATGAAGAGTGTGTCGACTTAAGGTACCGTCACACTAGGCGATATCGCCAGCAATCCGTGACGTTGCAGCGACCTGGATGGCGATATCGCTGTATTTGACACGCAGCAGCGATCTGGATCCCGCTGTGAAATTGCTGGTCGCTGCTAGAAGGTCTGCACATTATTTGGTCGCTAGGTCGCCGTGTATCGCCGTGTTTGACAGCAAAAGCGACGATACCAGCGATATTTTACACTGGTAACCAGGGTAAACATCGGGTTACTAAGCGCAGGGCCGCGCTTAGTAACCCGATGTTTACCCTGGTTACCAGCGTAAAAGTTAAAAAAACAAACAGTACATACTCACCTGCGCGTCCCCCAGCCTCTGCTTCCTGACACTAAAGCGCCGGCCCTAAACTGAAAGTGAAAGCAACAGCGGTGACGTCACCGCTGTGCTGTTAGGGCCGGAGCTCAGTCAGCGTCAGGATGCAGAGGCTGGGGGACGCGCAGGTGAGCATGTACTGTTTGTTTTTTTAACTTTTACGCTGGTAACCAGGGTAAACATCGGGTTACTAAGCGCGGCCCTGCGCTTAGCAACCCGATGTTTACCCTGGTTACCCGGGGACCTCGGCATCGCTGGTCGCTGGAGAGCGGTCTGTGTGACAGCTCTCCAGCGACCACACAGCGACGCTGCAGCGATCGGCATTGCTGTCGCTATCGCTGCAGCGTCGCTTAGTGTGACGGTACCTTTAGAAAGTCTGCTTGTTGATTGTTCTCTCCTTTGATGTGGACTGCCGAGAGGGACAACAGATGCTTTTCGGCCAGGATTAAGGTACTGTTTGCGGAAGACATTAGAGCGTCTGATCTTGTGCCGCCTTGTTTGTTTAAATACGCCACTGTCGTAGTGTTGTCTGAACAGATTCTGACGTGGCTTCCTCGTAGCTGTGGGAGAAATTGACGCAGTGCATAGTTTACCGCATTCAATTCTTTCAGGTTTGATGAATATAAATCCTCATTTTTATCCCAGGTTCCCTGGCAGAATCTATCTCCCATGTGTGCGCCCCACCCGTGGGATGGTGATATTACCCAAGGGACGCCCCCTGCTAGGTTGTTTTTATCTAGCCACCATACTAAGGAGGATAAGACTTTCTCGGATAAAGTTATTTTTGATTCAAGGTGCCCCAGAAATTTTCTCTGTTCCCGAAGTATCTGGTGTTGCAACGTTCGGGTATGAAGTTGTGCCCACTGAACGGCTGGAGTACAGGAGGAAAGGGATCCTAGCAAGGACATTCCTGCCCTCAGGGACATTTGAGGTTTGTGAATGGCCGCCATTACTTTACCCTCTATAAGAGATATTTTTTCTTGGGGAATTAGACATTTTTGTTTTATGGAATCTAGATTGAACCCTAAAAATGTCTGAAGAGAAAGTGGGATGAGTCTGGATTTTTTATAGTTGACGATCCAGCCCAGGTTTTCTAAGGACGAGACAGTGTCAGCTAATCGTTCCGCACACTGAAGGGACGAATTCCCTACAACTAAAAAAATCATCTAAGTAGGGAATGATTAAGGTGTCTCTCTGGCGAAGGTAGGCCATCACTTCTAACATTACCTTCGTGAAGATCCTAGGTGCCGTGGAGAGACCAAAGGGCATGGCTGTATACTGGAAATGATGAATCTCCCCCTCAAGAGTTACTGCCACTCTTAAGTATTTTTGATACCTGCTATGGATAGGGAGATGGTAGTAGGCATCTTTTAAATCAATGCCGCCCATTTTACAATTTGGAAAAAGGAGCTTAATGGCCGATCTAATAGACTCCATTTTAAACGCATAATTTTTAATAAACGTATTGAGTTTTCTAAGATTTATAATTGTTCGAAATGAACCATCGGGTTTAGGGATTAAAAATAACGGAGAGTAGAACCCTCTACCCTCTTGTCCCTTTGGCACCCTAACTAAAACATTTTTAACTATGAGACTTCGAATTTCCAGTTCAAGGGCCTTCTGTTGCACTGGTGAGGAAAGGGCTGTTAAAATAAAAGAGTCATGGGGAATTTGGAGGAATTCTATCTTCATTCCTTCCTTAATAATATTTAGCACCCAGGAACTTGACGTGATTTTTCGCCATTGGGGAAAGAAAAATGTTAACCTACCCCCTACTGGGGTGTCTGGTGTTTTAGAATTTATTGTCCCTACGGAAGGGGGGGCCTTTAAACATAGTGCCACCCTGTTTTCCCTCTCTTGTGGCCCATCGTGACGATCTTTCATTTTGTGTTCTTTTCCCGAACGGCCTCTTCCTAAAGGTCTTCCTATAGAAAGGAATTGAGGGGTCAGGGAAGGCTTTTTTCCTCTCCTTCGCTTTTTTGAGGATCTCGTCTAATGCTTTCCCAAACAAAAACTCACCCTCACATGGAATAGCACAGATCTTAGCCTTTGACTGCGTATCCCCCTTCCAGCTCTTCATCCATAACGCACGTCTGGCATTGTTAATCAGACCCGCTGATCTTGCTGCAAGGCGAAGAGAGTCAGCTGAAGCATCGGCCATGAATGCTGCTGCACCTCTAATTAGTGGTATCGCATCCCGCAATTTTTGTCTGGAGACCCCCTGTTCGATCTGTTGATCCAGCTGATCAATCCAAACAAGCATGGATCTAGCTGTGCACGTGCTGGCAATTGATGGCTTAAATATGCCCGTGGAAGCTTCCCATGATCGTTTTAGTGACGATTCTGCCTTCCGATCTAGAGGATCAGAAAGTAGGCCCGCATCCTCGACTGGTAGAGCTGACTGTTTTGAAGTGGAGGCGACTGCAGCGTCCATCTTAGGAATTTTTGTCCATGAAATTAACTCCTCATCATTAAATGGGTACTTCCTTTTGGAGGCTGACGGGAGAAAACCTCTCTGGTCCTGTTTCTCCCACTCCCTCTTTATCAGTGCCTTAACCGCAGGAATTACTGGGAATGCTCTTCTCTTCCTCTCTGCCAATCCTGCAAACATGATGTCTTGTGCAGTTTGGTCATCTTTTGCATCCTCACAACCTATTGTATTCCTGATGGATTTTACTAGGTTGTCCACCCCATCAAGGGAAAAACAAGCTCGACCCTCAATGTCCGATTGTGTCGAGGAAGAGGATGATGCTTGCGAGGAGTCTGAGTGGATAACGCCTTCCTCCACGGACTCAGAGCTGGATACTGCCTTTTCTTTACCGGATTTTTTAGGGGGGGTACTGGTTTGTGAGATGGCCTGTAATTCTTCTCTAATTATGGCCCGTATATCTGTGACCGACATAGATGGACTCTGCATTGTTTCAGTCATACATTGATTGCAGAGTTTTTTTGGGTGGGAATCTGGGAGAGGTTCGTCACATAACGCACACTGTGTTTAGATTTTTCTCTCCTTTTGGCCTGGGTGAATAAGACATTTGTGGAAAAGAGTGTCAGCTTTATAGGTAGAGGGGAATTTACACTCACCCAGTGAAGCTGTACGGTACCGAAATAGGAGGTTGCGACTTTCTGGATCTTGAATCCTTGGTCTCGCTCCTGTGGCTGGCATCTGAGGACCTTCTGCTGGCTGGCTCACCTGCTGGGTCCACTGTCTTGCCTGGGGACGACATGTTGCATCGCCTGTGCGTTTGCAACTATCCCCTTTTTATAGGCCAAGATCCGGTCAGCTTTTTTTTTTCTTTTTTTTTTTTTACACCCCACAGCGGTGTACTGCGCATGCGCAAAACCGCGCTTTCCCTCACCGCTGTGTGGGTGACCCGGAAGTGCTCACCCGCCCGGGGGCAGTATGGGGATCTTTTTCACCGCTACCACGCACGCGCGGCCGCCATCTTGCCCGGCCTGCGCTATGGAGCGGTGTGCCGGCTGCCGCTGCAGCTGTGCCTCAGATCCTGGACGTCATACCTGTCGGTCCGCGTCTGGAGCTCCTTCAGGGCCGCACCTCTGCCGCGTTGCCTTGTGGAATCGAGCGGCCTCCCCGGGCCAGGCGTTCCACATGCCGGCCAGACGAGGGGGGAGCCGTCTAGCAGTCTCCCCCGACGCTGCTTCTGGACTGCATCCCCTGCCGTTCTCGCGGAAACCGCACAGGCGGATGCTTCTTGCCCAGGTATGCTGTAGCTCGGAGAATCCAGAGATCCTGTCCCCTGGGAACAGGAAACCTAAACTGAGGAGGAGAGGGGGACCGCCCCCTTTTATGTCTCTGTAGGTTTCCTGTTCCTTGGGGCGGATCCCCATCTCTCCAGTGGGTGCTGTCATGGCGAAGGGTAAAAAACACAAATAAAATATGGAGGTTTACACTGCAGCAAGTTTACCCTCTAGTGATAATCTGCTGCTCATCAAAACTACACTAAGTAGCCCAGTAACAGGCAAGTCAGTGGAATGAGGGTCTCTACCACTACATTAGGCTGCTTTCAGTTTAAGGGCATGTTTCCACAGTCAGGAAAGGCTCAGTATTTGATACAGGTGAAATCTGCAGGTCACCTGCGTTTTTGATAAGTTTTTTCATGACATGTTTTGTCACTTGGCATAAAGCTTATTAAAAGTTGGCTTCTGGGAAGGGAAAAAAAAGTGATTTCCTGTTTGCAGATATATTAGGGTATGTGCACACAGTCAGTATACGTTGCAGGTTGGACGCTGCATACATCTGCAGCATCCAACCCGCAGCGTTTAGATGTTACAGCATAGTGGAGGGGATTTCATGAAATGCCGTCTCCACTATGCGTTCAAAGACGCAGGCGGCAGACCTGCGTACACGCGGCATGGTTTTTCCAGACGGCAGCATGTCTATTTACAATGTGGCGACTCTTCGTCCCCACAGCATAAATTTCCCATAGACTATCATTAGGTAATACCGCATCTAACTATTAGTCACATGCGTATTAACACTGGAAACACAGCTTACTACGCATGTGAACTAATTTACGTATGTTGAATCTTGTGTCACATCCGGAAGTACGTGACAGGCCGGGGTCACACTTGCGAGTGTGATGTGAGAAACCCGCGCGAGTCTCTCGCATCAACACCTGCTGCACAGAAATACATACAGCCGCACGCTCCGGTCCGAGTGCCGGGTGTTGATGCGAGAGACTCGTGCGAGTTTCTCACATCACACTCACCAGTGTGACACTGGCCACACAGGAAGTTCCTGGAAGCAGAGAGAGGTAATATGTAATGTCCTTTCCTTTTTTTTTTTTTTAACTAAATATATAATAATAATAATAATAATAATAATAATAAAAAAAAAAAAAAAAAAAAAAAATAGAGCTTGTAGATGACCACCGGAGATAACTCTCCGGCGGTCACCTGCACTGCAGTTCTCACGATCAGCTGACCGTGAGAACTTACTTGCCTAGTGACCGAAGATAACCCCGTAGGTCACGTGCACGGTAGTTCTCGCGGTCAGCTCAGTCATCGCGAGAACTGCAGTGGACGCAAACTTCCGTCGGTGCCACAAGGCAAGACATTATTTAAATTAGTACACATGCGTAGTAAGCTGCATTCCGCAGTTATTACGCATGTGACTAATTAGATGTGGTTTTCATGCATCTAATGATACTCTATGGGAAATTTATGCTGCGGGACGGAGCGTCTCCGTATCGTAAACAGACATGCTGTGGTCTATAAAGACGCGCCGCGTGTGCATGTACGCAGGTCTACTGCCTGCGTCTCTGAACACATAGTGGAGATGGGATTTCATGAAATCCCCTCCACTGTGCTGTAACATCTGGACGTTCCTGGTTTGACGCTGAGGATGAACGCAGCGTCAAACCCGCAGCGGTTACGGACCGTGGAAACATACCCTAAGGGGCAAAATACTGGTGACAGATTACCTTCAAAAGTAGTTGTGCAACAAAAACATTTAAGGTAGCAAAAATGGTCATTTAAACAATTAAACATTTATTGACTTACAGTGGGGTTTGTCATATTCCTGACATGATGCTTATCATACTGTAACATTAAAAGAGTTCTCCAGTCAAAGGGTAAATTCAGCAATGAGAAGTAGCAATATACTGGTATATCCCCAACATTCTCAGCATTGGAGAGAAAAAGTGACTTCTCTAACCACTAGTAACATGACTGCTGCGACCACTGATTGACTGCAGGGTCGGGAGTGACTGTAGTGGTAATGTCACTTATGGTCAGAGATATTACTGCGCTGAGAACTACCGTATATGTTTTACATCAGGTATCCATGTATGGATCAGATTCAGGAGCTGGACTTGCGTCATGCCCAGCAGATACCGGTTGTGTTCAATAACCAGCATATGCCTGTAACAGCAGTCATCGAAACTTGCGCTGTTGGCTGCAGTTTAACCATTTTACCCCCTTAATGACAGCCAATAAGTCTTTTTACTGACCTGAGATATAAGAGACTAGCATCCTCATACAGGTGGCAATCCAGCAGCTGTCGGCTGTACATCATAGCTGACAACTTGCTGCATCATGCACGATCAGTGTGGGCACTGTCCATATCTGTTTAACCGCTTAGAGGCTGCTGTCAATAATGACCATCATATAAATGGTTACCAGATGGTGGGGGCTTCTTCTCTATACCTTTCGGTACCCTGAGATCATGATTGTATGGTCCTGATGTTTGCCATGGAAATTCAAGACCAAATAGCGGCCTTAGAGTCTGCCGGCTGCCTGTTCAAAAGTTAGCGACATTTAGGTGGTAAAAATGCACTTTTTCATTCCGGTTATGCCACTTTGTATTAATTCCTGAAAAGCACCTGAAGGGTTAATAAACTACCTATAAAATACACAGTTTTAAGTATGTCAGGGGGCACGGTTTTCAAAATGGTATCACTTTTGGGGATTTTCCAATATATACGACCCCTAAAGTCATTTCAAACCTGGATAGGTCCCTAAAAAAAATACATTTTGTAAATTTCCATGCAAAAATGAAAAAAATATTGCTATATTTTTAAACCTCCTAAAATGCTAACAAAATAAAAAACATTTTACAGATGGTGCTGATGTAAAGCAAAGATGAGGGAAATGTTATTTATTAATGTTTTTGTGTGGCATTTGCACAAATGCAAATTTTTTTTTCTTTTTTTTACATTTTTGTCAAATTTCAGATTTTTTTTATAAATAAACACAAAACATAACCTAAATTTACCATTGTCATAAAGTATAATGTGCCACGATAAAACAATCTCGAAATCACTGGGATATGTTGAAGCGTTCCAGAGCTATTACTACATAAAGGGACACTGGTCAAGATTTAAAAAATTTGGCTCCGTCACTAAGGGGTTATATATCGCCATCAAACGACAGCAGTGTTTAATAAAGACACAAAAACTGCTTTTACATCCCTCTGCAATGAAATTGGGGGTTATCAATCATAGCAGCTAGGGGACTTCTGGAAGACCACATGGCTGCCATATCTAACTGGGCTTTAGGAGAATGGCATTTTATCTACGGTATATACTGCACTGCATAATATAGAACAAGTGATCAAATGATGGCAGGTTCAACTCCCCCAATGTACCCATAAATGGTAATAAAAAGGTCAGCTTGCCACACAAGAAAAGTCCTTTGACTGTGGTATCAACTGAAAATAAAGAGTTATTAATCTCAGAAATAATAGTAAGGCCACTCTTGCGGGTGAATATATGGACACTCAATTGTGCTATACAGCATTACAGAATTTCCTATTGACTGATATTTTTTGGAAAGGCTGTGAGGACAGTGTGCACCCATAGGAGGGTTGCTTTCTTATAGCATCTGACAAGCAATAAGGGTATGTGCACACGTAGAATGGTCCTCTGCGGATTTTTCCGCAGCGGATTTGATAAATCTGCAGGGCAAAAATGCTGCGTTTTTGCTGCAGATTTATCGCGGATTTACCGTGGTTTTTGTGTGGATTCCACTGCGGTTTTCTATTATGGAGCAGGTGTAAAACAGCTGCGGAATCCGCAGAAAGAAGTGACATGCGGCGCAATGTAAACCGCTGCGTTTCCGCGCGTTTTTTTCCGCAGCATGTGCAGGGCGTTTTCTGTTTTCCCATAGGTTTACATTGTAATGTAAACTCATGGGAAACTGCTGTGGACCCGCAGCTGCGGAAACGCTGCGGATCCGCAGTAAAATCCGCATCGTGTGCACATAGCCTAAATATTCCAGGATCTCAGAGTGGAGATACCAACAGCATTTCCCAAAATGCCATCAAAGTAGGAAGTTTTTAGAAAAAGAGATGCAAAAATATGCAGTGGAAATTCTCATTGCAAATATGAAACAATACAACATTTTCAAAACATCTTGACTTATTCAGTATTGATCACGTGCAGAAATATGGTACACATATTTACAAATCTACGTATGTTATCAATGAGGTTATTAAAGGTTGTCTGAAGACTGTTCTGTCACCCTGAAAATCATCAAGGTCCGCTGCTGGCAGTTCCCTATGAATTGACGACCAATGACATTCCAGATGTGCTCGATGGGAGACAAGGCCAGATACAAAGTTGGCCATAATGGCACGTTTATAACACGCGCTACATGCGGCCTGCTACTGTGTTGATAAACTGCTACTAGTAGACATTTTTTAAATGGCTGCGTATCACTGTTCCACCACCAAAATAATGTAACACTGAGCTGTTAGCGTATCTGGATTGGAGACTAGAGGGGTCCAGCTACCATACATTATGCTACTCCCACATTATAATCCTAGGAGTAAGACCGCTGTGAGATTTCCTCTTTAAGGCCACTTCATGGTGCTGCCCAGGTGGTATTCGAACCAATCTCCAGCTACCATTGAGTCCAAGATAAAAGCAGGACTCGATAAAACACCTCCTTTACAGAATTCATTGCAGTTTTGCTCTACACCATAAAAGCCTTTGAGAGCAGTGACGTGAGGTCAATGGAACACCTGTAGTTGTATGTTTGGCTCATAGCCCAATGTCATACAAATGCCTTCTGATGGTTTGTGTAGACAAGACTTTGAAGCCTTAGGCTTAGAATGCAAAATCCAATTTCACTTGCAGTACAGAATGGATTAATCGTGAAACTGGTCGTATGGCCATTTCTCCAAAGTGTCTCTCAATCCTGCAGGTTACATAGTGTTTTTCAGACTGTAAGATGCACTTTTTTCACCCCACACTTGGGAGGAAAATGGGGGTGAGTCCTAGTCCGAATGCAGGCTTACTGGGTTGCGGCGGCGGTGGAGCAGTGTCCCTTCCTCAGGAAGCTGATGGCAGAAGTGGGCAATGCTGTGGGCACGGTGTCGGCGGCAAGTAGATTGGAGTGCATCAATGTTTTCCATGCGGCCACTGGAGGCTTGCACAGATTGGGATCTCACCCCAGCCGAGATCTCAATCTGCACATGAGCCGCCGGAAGAAGTGATTTTCCTGAAGCTGTGGGCTTCAGGAAAATGGCAGCCTGGAAATCATGGATGCACTTCACTCTGCTCACCGCCAACACCATAACCACACCATCGCCACAATTATGTCACCGCTGGCTTCCTGAGGAAAGGACCCTGCTACGAGCAACGCACTCTGCTCTGTCTCACAGCCAACACGGGGCACGCAGCATCGCACTGCTGAGATACACCTTCCTCCCACCCACAGCCCGCAGTATTGCCCCACATCTAACGCCGTTGGCTTCCCGACTAAGAGACCATGTCGCCTGTGTCTCTGCTCCAACACCACGGCCAGGTAAGATACCTTAAATATGGACCCCATCTTATAAAAATCTTTTTTTCCTATTTTCCACCCCAAAATTTGGAGTGCATCTTATGGTTCGGTGCAATTCCATTACTGACTTTTCCTGCTTGGTGATGGTGAAAACTTAGAAACAAGAGGTGCTCAGATGCCAGCATTTGAGTGCCGGCCAAAGACGTTTGCACTACAAAAGGTCCTGACTGCCACACAGCATCGACGTGGAAGTTGGACCTGGACCCAGTAAACCTTTTTGTTCAACTGTAGGAAGAACTTAAAGAAGTTATCCACTACTTGGACAACTTCTTATCATGCCTCTCGCTTATACACCGTTCTCGCGGTGACGGCAGTAGCTCTCCCTGGGGCTCTAGTGTGGTGTTGTGACATGTGATGCCAGAGCCCAATCAGTGCTGGTGACACTGTCTCCGGCTTCGGGTAAATCGAACATGAAGGGCAAGTCCAGGCTGCAGCTTATCCCGGACTTCAATTTCATGCTCGATTTCTCCGAAGTCGGAGACAGTGACACCAGCGCCGATTGGATACCAACATCACGTGTAACACCACCACATGAGAGCCCCAGGGAGAGCGACTGCCGACACTGCGGGAACGGCGCCGGAACGGGAAGCACATGCTTAAAGAAATTGACTGTAACTTTGACAACTTCTTGTCATACACTCGCTTGGCCCCCATAAAATAATAAAGCCTATACTCGCCTCCAGTCCCGTACCGGAATCACTCTTGCGGTGTCGGCATTTGCTTTCCCTGGGGCTTTTGTGTGGTGCTGTGACACGTGACGCCAGCGCCAATCAGTGCTGGCGTCACTGTCTCCACCTTCGGACAAAAACATGAAGAAGAAGCAGAAGTGACTATTCTGAACAAAAAAAGTTCATATGAGTTCATGAAAAAATACACAATTACCAATTTAACTGTGGGGGAGGTGAATTGGTCAGGAATAGTTTACCTAAGGCTACTTTCACACTAGTCCGTCGGTACGGGCCGTCGCAAACTGTCGGCCCGACATACCGACGGACAGTGTGTTAATGTAGCACAACGTGGGCAGCAGATGCAGTTTTACAACGCATCCGCTGCCCATTGTGAGTTCTGGGGAGGAGGGACGGAGTTTCGGCCGCGCATGCGCGGTTGAAAATGGCAGACTCGACGCACAAAAAAGTTACATGGAATGTTTTTTTTGTGCCGACGGTCCGCCAAAACACGACACATCCGTTGCACGACGGATGCAACGTGTGGCAATCCGTCGTTAATGAAAGTCTATGGAGAAAAAAAGCATCCTGCCGACAACTTTGCAGGATGCGTTTTTTTCTCCAAAACGACGCATTGAGATGTACGTCACTAATGTGAAAGTAGCCTAAGACATTGGCAGGACGTTAAGTTTGTAGGGACACAGTTTACTTTTATACTTTGGTTGGCCATTGATTTTATCAGGTATTTTTCAATGTTACACCTTGGTTGGCCAATCTATACTTTGCACACATCACTATTTTAATTAAACTGTACCTAATCGTAACTGCCATTCTGATTTGAGGAGACCAAGACATTATGATTTAAACTTAGGAAAAAAATAAATACCGTAAATGGGTTTCACACTGCTGCACAAGCTTTTTTTCACTAAAAACGCAGCAAAACCTGACACCTGCGTTGTTAACTGCGTTTTTGCACTTAGGTTATGTTAACTCATTGTGTTTTTTATGCAAATATTAAGCTGCTTTATACAGTAACAGCAAAAGCTACTAGATTTCAGAAATCTCATGCACACACATTAGTTTATTTTCATTTTTGAGGCGTTTTTTCATCCATAGAAAGAAACTAATAGGTGCAGAAATGCAGGTATCAGGTTTTTTGGTGCAAAAACCTAAGGAAGTCGAGTCATTTTTTTATGGGGCACTAAACGATCAGCATGCACAAGACAATGCATAAACAAAACGAGGCAAATAAGCAGCAAAAAGGCAGAAAAACCTGATTTTTGTAAGCAGCTTCTTTACTGCCAAAAGACCAGGTTTTGTGTGCAGAAAAAAAGGAGCAAAAACGCAATGTGTGAACATTGAAGCAATGAGTTAGGCTACTGGTGAAAAAAATACTGAAAAAAGGTACATACTGCAGTTTTCATAAGCGCAGCAGTTTTCCAATTCAGTCAGGAAAAAAAAAATAGTGTGTGTGCATGAGATTTCTGAAATCTCAGCTTTTACTGGTACTGTAAAACGCAGCTTAAAAATTGCAACACCACAACGTGTGAATTTAGCCTTCCAAAGATTTTCAATCTTGGCCTGTTTTACACAAAGCAGGCTTATCTGTGAATCAAAGGAAGAAAGATGTCCAGCTCCACCGAATCCGTGAAGGTAATATTTCATTATTCACAAAACTTGTCACAGAGGATACAAATTTCAGCACAAAACCGAATGGGTGTGAATCTCGAAGTGTTTCTGGAGACTAAGCTCCGTTAATCAGTTTGTATGGTCTATGTTACAAGTTTTGTGAATAAAGAAAATTTATCTTCACAGATTTGGTGGAGCTGGACGTCTTTATTCCTTTGGATTATACACAGTAGGTCCGTGCTCCCGAAGTTCAGCTAATGCATTGATGGGTGAGCTGGTATATATTTTCTTATCTGTGAAACACCTTCATGGTAACTTTATGGCACTAGTTGCTCATTGTTTTCTGTAACAAGAATTAAAACCTCATTTTATTATGTTAATAAAAAAGCCCTATGAATTTTAACCTCTGAGAATCCACAAAAGTTAACTACAGCTGATCACTATTCACTATTCCCATTTGTTCATAATAAAGCTAAAAACACCAGCTGGCGAATTTTAAGTGAAGTGTTTGCAGGGCCAATCCTATGATGGATACCAGACCTGCGTTTCATAGAGATTATAACAAAGACTTATTTGGAGGGGCCGAAAGAACAAACAAACCAAGACTGCTCTGCAGAAACAATAATTGGCACCAAAACACAAAGGTGTTTTTCCATAGAGGTACAATAAATGCACAATACAAGTCCAATGTAATACATGTAATAATTACTGCCAAATATCTGAATATTCGAGCCATCAGATAGATAATTGAAGAGTAAGAGGGCATACTGAACAAAACATCCAATACATCTCCCCACCATTGGTAGGCAGATATGGATGGTCCCATCTCATTGGCTTTTCTCTAGTATACGTATGCGAGGATCTTTAATCCCGAAGGCAGGAAAGGGGCTTCCATGCTGAAGTTGCTGGAGCCAGAGGTAAATAAAACACAGAAACATAATGCTATTTTTTTCAGTAATATTTCTTTCTTGTCTAAAGACCTGGTCTTGTAGTACCTAGCCTCATTCTTTAATAAACAGGTAACCATCCATGAACAAGTCTGGTGCTGTATCTAGTATAAAAATAATCTACATGTTCAAAAACAAAAACATATGTTCATCAGCTCCAGAGAGCAAATGAGAGCATGTGCACGATTACAAATAATGTCAAGAATGGGGCTTTGTGACCGTCACAGCACCCCGTCTTGTCGGACGAACCTCCCACTCAGATGGAGGGATACAGGAACCTTCCCCTGATGAGTATAAGGACACGAAACGCGTAGGGAAGTATACCTTTTTCGTATCTACTTTTTTTGGGTCTAGTATAGATACTGGTGATATTTAACAATGGGGGATTAGTATGGACAGGTATGTGCCATCTCTCCAATTATAACACCAGATGAAAAAAACGGTTATTATCTTACCCATTATGACAATAGGGTGAGTTTGTGCAGCTCTCTGTTTTACTTTCACACAGCATCCAAGTGGTCATAGTTTATCTAAGCCAGCAATATTCGTTTACCTATACGACATATGTGGTTTAATCTATTTGTTTATTTGGCTAAATGACTTTTGAGGTGAAAGTTGATTTTTTCCCGTACTGCTAAGAGGTCTAGGACTGTACATCTTGAGGCTTGCGGCAGGTCTGTTTACAGGAATCTCATGATTGGGTGGTCTGTAGCAGTTCGGCTTATTGGTATTTTCGTATTTTGGCTTTTTTCTTCCTGAAAAGTGATATACTGTTTGTCCTATATGTATGTTTGTCTAAAAAAAACTTTTTGGCATCCTATTTTAATGAGTTTATTAAAAGTTAATTTTTAACTAAATAATCACACCCTGCTTTTCACATTATATTTGATTGGTGGTCACAGCTTTCTCGCTCACAGTGTAGGAACTCCTCATACTCAAGACCCAGATCCACTTCCATGAGATCAAACAGATCTTATGATGAGTAAAGTACATCTAAAATGCTCCAATCTGGGGGCCCATCCTCCTCCGACTCTACGAATATAAGGATCACGACCAGTCTACTAAGAACAAAGGGTCCGCAGGGAAGACTGCCCAAACTGGCTCCCAGGGGGGACTGAAGGTATTAAACCTTTCTGCTCATGCTCTTACTGATGTACAACTAGAGGTTTAGGGTAAGGGCCTCACCTTTCCCCCCCACTAACTTCTTTAATTATTTTACAGCCCTGAAGGATCTGCAACTTTAAGCCCGCAAGCTGGTACTAAAAAAGCTTCACAGCAAAAATCAATCTTTGAAACCCATGAGTGAAATTGAGAAGGCGGAACTAAGTAATCTGGAGGATCTCCTTGGGGAACAAACTACTCAACATCCAAGTAGGTTTTCTCCTTCCATCTTGCCCAGATCGACAAGGTTCCCCCCTTGTCTTTAAGCCCAGCGATAGAAATCTTCACCAGACTAGTGTCTGAAGATTTCAAAAAACTTAATATCGTCATCTGGCCAAATGACAAACGCGAAGCGTTCCGCCAACTGAGAGACCCCAATACATATATCAAATTATCTTTTAACCCCACGTCCTCCTTCTCACTTTAACTCCAGTAGATCTTGTTCAGGGCCTTTAAGGTTAGTATCATTACAAAGGGAGTTTTTGATGTTCTTATGGTGAGGTCCCCCCAAATCCCCACATTCTATTTATAGCCAAAAGTCCACAAGGATACCCTCAACCCCATTCTCCCCCCCCCCCCCAGCCGCCCTATCGTGTCAGGGATCAGGGGACTGTGTGATACCATCTGTAAATGTATTTCACCTTAAACCCCTCATCGAAACATCATCTTCTTATGTCCATGGCACGGGTTGATGGCATCCTTGTGGATGAGAATACTCTCCTCGTCACAGCTGATGTGGAGACTCACAGGGCCTGGATGCGGTCGGTCTCTTCTTGGGGGCCTCCGACCTGGATACCCTTTGTGTAAGCTGATCCTAGAGCTGATGCACTACATCCTTACCCGCAACTTTGTCTTCAAGGACAATTTTTATTTGCAGAAGCGCGGCACGGCCATGGGCGCGGCCTGTGTGCCCTAATATGCCAATCTCTTCTTGGATTCCTGGGAGAGATCTCTTTTCGGCGATGCGGGCGCACTGGCCGCCTCCCATGTGCTGTGCTGGCTTAGATATATTGATATTTTTTTGTTGTGGGATGGGACAGTGCATCAGCTTGAGGAGTTTATGGCACACCTTAACGGTAATTCATGTAATATTCGGCTGACCTACACTTTTGACAATAGGAAAATCTATTTCCTGGACATCTCTCTGGAGGTTGACATCAACTGCCGAATCCAGACAGATATCTACAGAAAACCTACATCCTTTAACTCTTTGATACATGCCAAGTCAGCACACAATCCGGACACCATTAGGGCCATCCCGATCGAACAATTCCTCAGGATGAGATGTATCTGCTCCTCTGATGTTATATTCGAAGTACAAGCCTCGGATTTGAAAACTCGTTTTGAGGCCGGTGACTACAGTCGTAGGTGCATCAGGCATGATAAAGATAGAGCCAGAAAAACGACACGCAGCAATCTTTTACATTCAACTAAAGGCCGTAATGATGCTATTGGGGATGGACCGATATGGTGCATCTCCACCTATAATCACGAATGGGACAATATGCGACAAATTCTAGCAAAACACTGGGCCATTCTAAGAGCTGAGCCTTCAAAGAGCTGGGGCCTTTTTGGGCGACTTCCCCTCAATGACCTCAAGGAGATATAAAAATCTAAATGATGTACTGGTCAGGAGCCACTACATCCCTGCTCCAAACAAACCATTTGGTACAAGAGGTCTATTTCTGGACTCTATTCCATGCGGTCACTGTCTTGCCTGCGCCAATGTCCTGCACTGCTCCACCTTCAAATCCTCTGATATTTCAAAACAATTTGATATCCTGTGGGAGCACCAATGTTATCTACTATGCCACATGTGGAGGCCCCAGGATATACGTTGGCCTCACTACCAGGGAATGCAGAATGCGGGTACGGGAGCACGTGCGGGCCATTGGGGCGGCCAAGACAGTACCCGACTTCTCTGACTTAAAAACGATCCCCTGCCACTTTAAATTTCATCATGACTGTGATGCAAAATCACTTATGGTTAGGGGGATCAATACCCTTCATATAGGTATCAGAGGTGACAGTAACAAAAATTACTTGCTCAGATGGAGACTAGGTGGATAGTTATCCTGGATACTATGGCCCCTAAGGGTTTTGCTTCCTTCTTATAATGATCATATCACCCTTTTAACTATTTTGTGGTCCTTTTCGCCCATCTTAAATACTCCAATTTTCTGTATTTTTGTTTTTAATTTATTTTTGGTATTTTCATACATTTCTTGTTATCTATATTATTTGGAGTGATCTTTTGACCTTTGGTGTGCACAACGTTCTTCATCTCGTCCACCAACTCATCCTCTTCTCCTGTGGCATCTATATTCAGCATGCTATTATTCCATCAGCCGGGAATCTACCCTGACCTCATATGTTTCATTATACTATTACCTGATGCGGTCATGCCTTTGGGGATACGCATATTATTTCATAGTACATGGTATATTGCTTTCTAATTATGCCTATGGCTTAAATAATGAGTTACATCACTGCTAAGGTTTGTCATTTCCGGCATGTGCTGTTAAAGTACTGTGTATATGTTTTTATTTGCCACCTGGAGTTCTAATCCTCTATTTGGTGTTGCGTTGGTGTGCGCATGCGTGCTGCCACCAACCGTGTCCTGCACACAGCCGGACGTCTCTGTCTCCGGTGTGCGCCTGGGGACTTTTCCCCCTCACTGCGCATGTGCTGTGATACATGACATTCTGTCTGTAGTTGCAGGACCCACTGGGTGTAAGGCATGTGCGCCTTTGCAGTTGGTCTACAGAGACCATGTAATCAGTTACAAGGGATATTTGAACACATGAATGCATTCCCTTGAGAAAGCGGCGTCCTGTACCCTCGAAACGTGCGTCGGGCTTTCTGACATACGGACCAGGGTCACCCTCATACCGCTGGTAAGCTCTGCCCCTTGGCATCACCTCATATTGAGTTACATGTCCCTTATTATCTTGGGATGGCCTCCATCTGAGCTTACCACCTGGATTGTGATTCTTTTTGCCTTGCGGTCGTGCATACATCTGATCTATTCACCCTGATTGGGTGACCCTGGTACACTATTGTCTTGGTGATCTGTTACTGTACTGTATGAACTTTATTTTTTATATGATATTTAATAAAATTTGTATTTGATTTTACCTCACTCTAGCTGTTACTCCTTCCTGTTACTCCTTATTCTCCTCATTGTTACATCATGCAAAATTAGGACAACATTCCTCTTCCAAAACTCCAGCAATTGTGACCTTTTTAAACGCTTAGGAAGCTTTTGCAGGTGTTTTTTGTTAATTATTCTAATTACTGAGATAATGACTTTTGGGTTTTCACTGGCTGTAAGCCATAATCATCAACATTAACAGAAATAAACACTTGAAATAGATCACTCTGTAATGACTATATAATGAGTTTCACTTTTTGTATTGCAGAACTGAAATAAATTAACTTTTTGATAATATTCTAATTTTGTAAAAAGCACCTGTATGTTCTAAGCTCTGTTGTGAATAAAATATGGATATTAGAGATTTCCAAATCATTATACATTCTTGTTTTCTTTACATTGGACACAGATTCCAAACTTTTTGGAATTGGTGTTGTTCTAGAATTCCTCCCAATGTCGTAATGCAGTCATTTGCCAGATGTATCCTAATAACCTTATCAATTTATCATATGCTAGGAGATTGAGAGTGAATATGATTTAAAAAAAATTACGAATGAGATATTGCCGTTTTCATGAGAAACATAGCTTTTCCAGACACTTTCCAGATATGTTGTAATCGTTGTGTAAAAGGGCAGCCTCTTTGAGGCAGAGTGACAGCTCTTAGGACCAACAAATAGTCATGTTACCCTTTTTAGAACAGTCTTCTGGTAGAAAATGTACCATAGAAAAATAAAATCATAGCTGCCACCCTGCTTACTATGTATGGGTGAAGATATTGAACCAGTGCCATATTCATGTTACTGTATGGATCCCACCCTAAACATAACTGGAATGTAGCAGTAGACAAAATACCTGGTCAATCTGTTAATACCAGGAGGCAAGCGATTTACAAGTGACCTATAGAAAGTCCTTATAAATGACTGGTTGTCTGGATATAATTGCCCTGACAGAATCTTGGCCCTTATACTACAGACCACTTCAATAAAAACTTTTATCTGCATGAACAGGAACTGTAGATAAATCTAATACAAACTAAAAAGTGACTGCTGCTCCAACAGTAGCTTGTAGGTTGAGTAGAGTTGCTGTCTAGCTAAAGCCTCCATGGAAGAGAGTCAAAAGATTGTGGGAGGGAGCACAGAGGCAGCAGAAGGAGCAGAAAGTCAAGAGAGCGTGAGAGAGGAGGAGGACGAGGAGAGGTGGAAAAACTGCTGGTGGGAGAAAGCTTGAAAAGAGTCCTGAAGGGGGAAGGGCACTAATCAGAGAATCTATGAAAAATCTGTTACAAACTGTGTGCAATAATAAATCTGAAATGTAGGGAATGTAGTGGAACAACCGGCCCGTCGGTGTCCTTTGGAAGAGATTAGGAATTCTTACAGCTTTCAGGATTTTTTGCGCTTAATTATGTAAAAACAAAGGTCTATTTAATCAGCTTTAATGCCGGGAATATTTGAAAAGCCTCGGCTGCTGCGGCATGTCACCAATGCTGCACGTGTCCCATTCTTCCATTATATGGGCTCAATACATGAGGTGTCATGACCAGTGCTACATCAAGTCACAGGTCTT
Source organism: Ranitomeya variabilis (assembly GCF_051348905.1). Taxonomy (NCBI): domain Eukaryota; kingdom Metazoa; phylum Chordata; class Amphibia; order Anura; family Dendrobatidae; genus Ranitomeya; species Ranitomeya variabilis. Next base: position 397,325,590 of record NC_135234.1, read on the forward strand.
GACCTCCAGAACTGACAAGTGCAGCAATGCCAACCATCTGGGATCTCAATGGCATTGATGCTTTTTTTATCTTGACATTCAACTTGCTTATCTTTGTTTTTCAGTTCTCTACTCTTCCCTTTGTGTTGTTAAAATGCAGGTTGAAGTGAAGTAAATGAATTCCATCCCTTTTATTACATGTAATATATCATTTTAGACAGTGCTGACAGTTGGCTTGGCACTCCCCACATCTAATCATGTAGCCTAGGGGATAACCAGATAAGAGTCCATCCCTGGGGACAAATCTCCCTTAGCTACCAGTCCCCTGTGAAGAGACCCTGGAGATAATTCTTAGAATAGCAGTGCAGCCTTCCCTTCTGTCAATGGTTCATAGAGCCAATGGACATTAAAACGATAACAGAATAACTACCATCACAAACTTACATGAATGGGCCTGTGATATTTAATGTGTTACCGTCTCAGTCGGTTCTGTAAAACATTTATTGTAGGTCAATGTTTAACACTGGAAAATGCTGAGTCTCTTACTTTTCAGCAGTGGTCTGCAATTTGTGACTGTCCATCTTCGGAAAAACTACAACTTAGAGAATGTTCTGCGTTAAAGGGAAGGTGCCACCAGTTTTCTTGTAGTTTGTTTTTTTGTGAAATTAAGCTTAAAATAGTAAATAAAATGTATTAATGCAATGTTTGCACTGTTTGCAAACAATTCTATATGAAAAATATTATATATTTTCTTACAAATATATATATTTACCACTAGGGGGAGCATTTTCCATTTTAGACCACAAGCAGCTATAGTAAGACTTACCAGCTTTACTGTTAGCTGGAAAATTGGGGCAGTACCTGCTGACATCACCATTTCCCTCCCCTTTTGGGTGGTCTAATATCCCTGGGGCAGAATGAAGAGCAGCATCACAGGGCAGAGCCATTTTGTGTGTGACTGACCTGTGATCTGCTATCACCAGCAGTTACTGCATCAGAAACACAGCTTGTTACAGAGGAACAGAACACAGTGGACTCAGCAGCATGGTGGACTGGAGGAAGAGTGAAGACATGTGGTGTGTATGGAGGGAGGGAGATACATTGTATGGCAGAGAGACTGATGGGAGAGCGAGACATGTAGAATGATGAGTGAGACACATGGAGCGTGATGAGAGAGATACACATGGAATAGCAGGGGTGAGACACATGGAGCGTGATGGGGAGAGAGATACATGGAACAGCAGGGGTGAGACACATGGAGCGTGATGGGGAGAGAGATACACATGGAACAGCAGGGGTGAGACATATGGAGCGTGATGGGAAGAGAGACATGTAGAATGATGAGTGAGACATGGAGCGTGATGGGAGAGAGATACACATGGAATAGCAGGGTTGAGGCACATGGGGCGTGATGGGGAGAGCGATACACATGGAACAGCAGGGGTGAGACACATGGGAACATGATGGGGAGAGAGATACACATGGAACAGCAGGGGTGAGACACATGGGGCGTGATGGGGAGAGCGATACACATGGAACAGCAGGGGTGAGACATGGGGCGTGATGGGGAGAGAGATACACATGGAACAGCAGGGGTGAGACACGGAGCGTGATGGGGAGAGAGATACACATGGAACAGCAGGGGTGAGACACATGGAGCGTGATGGGGAGAGAGATACACATGGAATAGCAGGGGTGAGACACAGAGACACATGGGTCGTGATGGGGAGAGAGATACACATGGAATAGCAGGGGTGAGACACATGGGAACATGATGGGGAGAGAGATACACATGGAACAGCAGAGGTGAGACACATGGAGCATGATGGGGAGAGAGACATGTAGAATGATGAGTGAGACACATACGGAGCATGATGGAGAGCGATACATGGAATAGCAGGGGTGAGACACATGGAGCGTGATGGGGAGAGATACACATGGAACAGCAGGGGTGAGACACACGGAGCGTGATGGGGAGAGAGATACACACGGAGCGTGATGGGGAGAGAGATACACATGGAACAGCAGGGGTGAGACACATGGAGCGTGATGGGGAGAGAGATACACATGGAACAGCAGGGGTGAGACACATGGAGCGTGATGGGGAGAGAGATACACATGGAATAGCAGGGGTTTGACACATGGAGCGTGATGGGGAGATACACATGGAACAGTAGGGGTGAGACACTTGGATGATTTTGATGCGTTTCCGCAGCGTTTTTGGATGCGCGGAATTGCATCAAATCCGCAGTGTTGTGCACAACCAATGTTAGTCAATGGGAAATTGAGAATTGTTATGCACATGCTGTGGAAAAATACGCGCAAATTTGCAGGGTTTTATTTTCCGCAGTATGTCAATTCTTTTTGGGGATCTGCAGCGATTCTGCACCCATTGACTACCACCGAGTTAGGCAAATCCGCAGCAAAACTGCAGGTGTAAAAATCAGGTTTTGCTGTGGAGTTGCGTGCGATAAACGTTGCAGATACGGAGAAGGGAGAGTGTGGGCGGAGACTGTGTGAACTGTGAATATGTGCGTGTCTGTGGGCGGGTGTCCGTGTGTATCTGTGTGTATGTGTATGTGCGGGAATAGGGAGTATACCATATATAATAGTCATATATTTTTTACATTATTCCACCATACTGATCAAACATACCACCATACAGATCACATATAATACCGTCATATAGATCACACATAATGCCATAATACAGATCACACATAATACTTGTCCACATTAAGTGTAGTCTATATGACAGTACTATGTAAAAAATATATATGGCGGCATCATGTGTGATCTATATGGCAGTATTATGTAATAAACATATATGGCGGTTATAATGTGTGGTCTTTATGGGAGTATTATGTGATAAATAGATATGGCAGCATTATGCGTGATCCATATGGCAGTGTGCTGGTCTATGGGGGGGTCACAGATATACGGTGGAGGGAGCAGAGTATTTCAGGAGAGCAGTGTGCTGGTCTATGGGGGGAGTGCGCACGCTGACGCTCACACGCTGACACACACACTCACAACTGTAAACTTAGCCTTTACTGGCTATTAAAATGGGGGACCCCAAACAAAAAAAATTAAGTGGCGTCCACCTATAATAACCAGCAAAGGTTATGCAAACAGCTGCGGGATATTAATAGCCTAGGAAGGGGCCATGGATATTGACCCCCCAGGCTAAGAAACCATCAGCTCTCAGCCACCCCAGAAATGGCGCATCTATTAGATGCGTCTTTTCCGGCACTTTGCCCGGCTCTTCCCACTGGCCCTGTAGCGGTGGCAAGTTGGTTTCATATTTGTGGGGTTGATGTCACCTTTCTATTGTCAGGTGACATCAAACCCACAGCTTAGTAATGGAGAGGCGTCTATAAGGCTCCCATCCATTACTAATCCTATAGTTGTATTGTAAATAAAGACACAGCCAGAATAAAGTCCTTTCTTAATCTTAATTAAACCATACTTACCGAACGCATAATCCCCGAATCCCTCGTCTCCTGCAACAAAAATAAAATAAACCACAAATATTCCTCACCTGCCCGCCGAGAAGATAATCCATAATGTCCCACGACGATCCTGATCACTTTGAGAGCAGTCACATCAGTGATATGACTGCTCTCAAAGACAGCCGGCGATAGACTGACAGGAGGTGGATCACTGCGCCGTCGTGAGTATAATGTTTTGGTTTTTTTTTTTATGTGAATGTGTATGTAATGTAACTTTTTTTTTTTTTTTTTTTTTACCTGTGAGCACAGGTAGCGGCAGATGATACTACTCTCCCATCAGACATAGCCCAATGGGAGCAGTAGTCTCATCGGTCCGTGCCTGCTTTTTTACCGCAGAACACCGCTGCAGGTCACAGTCAGCTGCGGAATCACGCTGACATCTGCCAGCATGATCCCACAGCTCTGTGACCGACAGTACCGAAGGTAGCGTTACCGCAGGTGACAGTCACAGCTGTGGGGGTCACGCTGACATGTGACAGCATGACCCCCGCAGCTCCTGTTAACGCAAGCACTGAGCTGTGTGTGCAATGGGGAAAGACATGCAGGGGGAGAGGAGTGCATAGAAGGGAGAGCGACCAGGCACAGGGGGATGGAGAGCACACATGGGGAGACAGTACCCATTGGGAGAGACAGTCACCTCCAGGGTCACAGAGGGAAGATATATGGGGGAAGGAGCAGGGTGACTGCAGCACAGAGTATTTCAGGAGAGCAGTGTGCTGGCCTATGGGAGATCACAGAAGAGATATATGGGGGAAGGGTATGTGATCCCTGTTGTGTGCAGCTACTTCTCCTGTTTTGTAACATTCTTGTCATCCCCCCTTCCCCCACCTTAGTCACTGTCCTGTCATCTGTCCTGCTGTCTCTCCAGGTGTCAGCTCCCTCTCTGCAGGCTGTGAATATAGCTTCTTACCGGGACAGTGTGTGAGGGGGGAGGTGGAGACAGAGCAGGAGAAGGACACAGGGCAGCGTGTGAGGAGCAGAGGATGTCTGCTCAGGACGTGCAGTGCCTGGAGTAACAGGACAGAGGAGCAAGGAGGTAAATCACCCGCACTCCCCACTCTCCATCCTCCGGCTCCAGCCAGCGCTTCTCTCCTGTGATAGAGTAAGTGGAGCTCGGCAGAGAGCACTGGGCTATAATAAAATGGCGGCCAGCCACACCTACAGCAGTGAGTTGTGCAGCCCACAGAGGCGTGCCCAGCTCACTGCTAATGCTGCTGCAATGTTAGATATAGGAGATAATAGAGCGGCGCTGACCCTATGTAAATGGGGTGCAGTAAAATGACACTGTTAGTGTCATGCTACTGCTGTGAAACCAAGATGTCAGCCCCCAGTGCCTTCTTTAAACTCATATAACACACGAAATATGTTTCACATGCATTTAAAACTTGGTTATAGCAGCATGTTATGCTACATTAAAGTGATTTATTAATGATCTACAAACGCGGTATCTTTCCTTTAACATGAGAGCAAAATGGCTACGGGCCCATTCAAACAACTGTATAATTGCCATGTGTGCTGCCTGAGTTAAAAAAGAAAAAAAAACAGACAGCGCACTGACCAATCACATTTCACAGAACTGATCAGATGACAGTTTTTTCAAGTGTCCACACAGGGAAAAAAAAAAAAAAAACACTTGGATCTCATACGGAACATCAGTATTGCATTCGCTTTTTACGAACACATTGCCATTACAAACATAGGAAACTGTATTTGATCATGTACATTTCAAGCTGTTGTATAAAAACGTATGGCACACAGATCTAAAATATGGACACATAGATGCCAATACAGGTGAAAGTTGTCCAAATATTCTGGATGAAAAGCAATGTGAATAAGTCATAAGTCACTGCGGGGCTGGGATTCACAAGCAGGGCGGCCGCACAGGCGCAGTCACCGAGACTGCATATGAGGAAAGACGGGCAGCGCTCACTGCGCCTGCACCAGGCAGGAAAAAAGAGCGCAGGCGCCGGCTATTTTCAAAACAGCGCTGAGGAGGCGGTCAACAAGGACACTGGCACTCCATTCTAACAAGTATAAAAATTCCCTATTCTAGAGATTTGTTCAGGTCCCAGCAGTCAGACCCCATGATCAACAAGTTAGCACCTAACCTGTTTGTAGGTGCCAACTTGTTGAGAAAGATAAATCCTTTCTTGATTGTGAGTAGGGTGAAAGGAACCGTTATCCTCCCTATAAGATGGAAGTACGGTACTAAAAATCGATGCAGCACCTATTAGATATTTTTGGCGCATACTTTTAAAGGGAACCTGTCACATCCCCCCCCCCCCCCGGCGCTTGCAACTAAAAGAGCCATCTTGTGCAGCACTAATGCTGCATTCTGGCAAGGTGGCTCTTTTAGTTCTTGTTGCTGTAACCGCTAAAATAATTGTTTATGAAATTTGTCCTTCATACCTTGAAATCGTCCTGGGGCAGGTCTTTCCCCCCTAATCCGGACGCACCACAGCCGTCACTCATGGCTTCTGCGTGCCGGGCGCCGCCTCCTCAGCGTTATTCAATTGTCCCTGTGCCTGTGCTGTCATATTAGGACTTGGGCATGCGCAGTTAGTGCTGCCTGTCCACTGACATCACTTGATGTCTTGCTTTATGTACCATCTTTATGCCGACGACACACAACTATACACGTCATTCCCTGACCTTTCCCCCGCTGTACTACAGAACGCCACTGACTGTCTGTCGCAGTCTCCAACATCATGTCCGCCCTCTATCTGAAACTCAACCTCTCCAAAACTGAACTTCTCCTGCTCCCGCCTTCTACTAACCTCCCTAAACCTGACATTTCCCTCTCCGTGGGTGGCATCATAATAACACCCCGGCAGCAGGCACCCTGTCTGGGTGTTATGTTTGACTCCGATCTCTCCTTCACCTCCCACATACAATCTCTTGCCCGCTCGTGCCGCTTACACCTAAAGAACATCTCTAGAATCCGCCCTTTTCTCACCATGGAGACAACAAAAACCCTCACTGTCGCCCTGATCCACTCCCGCCTGGACTACTGCAACGCTCTATTAATTGGCCTCCCCCTCACGCGACTTTCCCCTCTCCAGTCTATCCTTAATGCGGCAGCCAGGGTTGTCAATCTGGCTAATCGTTACTCAGATGCACCCGCTCTTCACCAGTCATTACACTGGCTGCCCATTCATTGCAGGATACAATTCAAAGCACTTGTTCTCACCCACAAAGCTCTCCACAGTGTGGCACCCCCTTACATCTCCTCCCTCATTTCTGTCTATCGGCATAGCCGACCGCTGCGCTCTGCAAATGACTTTCGACTAACCTCTGCACTGATCCGTACCTCCCACTCCCGACACCAAGACTTCTCCCGTGCTGCGCCAATCCTCTGGAATGCTCTACCCCAAGATATTAGGACCATCCTCAACTTGCATAGTTTTAGGCGCTCGCTCAAAACACATTTGTTCAGAGCAGCCTACCACGTTACCTAATCAAAGTCATTTTATGTTTGTGTGTGTGTAGCCCATTCACTATCTCCATCTACCCCCCACCACCTGAAGATGGCTGGACCATCATTGTAAATACATCATTGTAAATACACACCTGTACTTTGTATCTCCCCACCTCATTGTAGATTGTAAGCTCTCACGAGCAGGGTCGTCTTATTTTGCTTTATTATTGTATTGTTAACGTTGTTACCTATGACTGTTGTGTTTGAAACTGTTAAACTGTAAAGCGCTGCCGAATATGTTGGTGCTATATAAAGATTATTATTAATTATTATTATTTACTGCGCCTGTGTGCACGCGCGGCCCGGGATCCCGCCCCGCAGTCTCTTATGATTTATTCACACTGCGGGGCTGGGAATCTTGGGCCGCGTGTGCACGCAGGCGCAGTAAGCAAGACATCAAGTGATGTCAGTGGACGGGCAGCGCTAACTGCGCATGCCCAAGGCCTAATATGACAGCGCAGGTGCCGGGACAACTGAATAATGCTGAGGAGGCGGCGCCCTGAGGCCATGAGTGACGGCTGTGGTGCGTCCGGATTAAGGGGGAAAGACCCCCCTGCCCCAGGACGATTTCAAGGTATGAAGGACAAATTTCATAAACTATCATTTCAGCGGTTACAGCAACAAGAACTAAAAGAGCCACCTTGTCAGAATGCAGCATTAGTGCTGCCCAAGATGGCTCTTACTTACAAACGCCTGGGGGGGGGGGGGGGGTGACAGGTTTCCTTTAATATGCTCTCAGAAGGTAATTTTCCCTGAAACCCAAGTCTTATTGCAGCACTTGGGGTTGATTTAATGGAACAGTGTGGTCCTCAGACCAAAAAAGCTGTGCGCTCCTGATACAGATTAATGTACAAGATTCCCTTGGGTATGGCACACAGACACAATAAGTACTGTACAAGCACATAGTCATTTTACTAATAATCTATAACAATACTCCATATCTTTCAATGACCACATCGTAATGAGTTCCAGGTTCCAGAACATATTCTGTGTTCACACTGTTCTGATTCAAAAGTGGTATTAGAAGGCTTAGAAACATGCTTCTAAGGACGACAAGAGAAATCCCTACAAGCATTGTAAAAGCAAAGGTCCACATGGACTACAGTTTATTAATTATTAAACTGTAGTCCACATGGACCTTTGCTTTTACACAGGTTATTAAAAACGTCCCCACATTTGATTGGTTGCTATGGGCAACCCTGGGCCTCATGCATTGAGAACATTCCAACAAAAAGTGTTACAGCACTTTCACCATGTCACAGAAGAGCCTCGCAAACACCACATATCAAAAGTCAATCAAGTGACAATCAATGCAATAGCTGAATTAGTTCCATGTGAGTAGTTCTATACAGTACAAAGAGATGAAAACATTTGTATGCGAGTACTGCCTGCCCAGCTACTCACAAAAGGACTGGGACAACATCCATCCACAGAGGCTCAATAGAGTGGCACATGCATGGCAGGCAAGGGCGCATTGTATTCTGCCTTTTCTTACATGCGGGTAATAAATCCAGCAATACTTGCCTGAACTATCCCAGTTGTTTGCTTTGGAGCCTCACATGCTGGGACAGTCACTGGCTCTATATTGTTTGATAGATTTTGTTGAAACAGTATATACTGGTTAGAGTCAAGGGCACTCTTGCTGCTGTGGGGCCCACGGAAAATGGTGGCCTCAATCAAAGTCGACACCATCTTCATGGTGTGCACGGGTCCCATCTCTAAATACAATGTACGGTAACTTATAGTCCTTCACTGATCTATGTATGCTCCTGAAAAAAAAAGGGTATTTCCATCTGATAAAGTTATGGCATACGCTCGTTTATGTCATCCCTTCATGGTCTCTGAGGCCAAGACCTCTGGGGGTGCAGACTTGCAAATGATACCATTTCCAGATGTTGAACTTCCACAGATCATAGAGATAAAACTTTATGTGATGGTGCGAGATATGGGAAAATGATATCAAATTGATATCATTTTGATAGTGGAATTCCCTGTCAGATGCAGTGCCCAAAGATACTTGCTCCAAACTCAGCACCCACCTTTGGAAATCCCCCAGGCCAAAAGGCAAGTCAAATACACCTTATACAATGGAAACTCATTATCCGAAGGCACTTCCTTGGACAGAGCAGCCCCATGTTTTTCTTTAATTAGCCCAAGCAAATAGGCCTTTGAAGCTCTCTCCGGGGGTGGGGGGGTCCCAAAGGCATAGACCCTGTGTCTCCTAGCACCAAGTTCCGCAATTATCACAGGGGTTTGACTCAAGCCACAGGCAGACATCGTGGCACCACAGATCCCAGACCAGCACAAGGCTCTGATATATTGCCTATAATAACAGAATGCTATACCTCTGAGCCTAGTCGAGCACATAATCAGAATTCCTTCCCTCACGTGCCCGTACCCCGCAGCCCTCTGCGTTACGGAGTTATAAAGCATAGCTACCAGGAATTACATACGGTAGGCATATTTGGTCTCTCTGCACAGATAAAATCCAGCAGAACCCAGTGGCGCCTCCACAATCTAGATAGACCCTCAGGCGGAAAGTTATGAGCATCCGCGGTTCTAAACATAAAACCATACTCTCAGGTATGGGAGGATGCACAAGCCCAGGGGTGGGCGCAGCGTGCGGGAGGGGGCAGCCTAGGGAATAATAGGCAGCTCCTTTTGGACTCAGTTTTTCTACTGGCAGGAGACCCGTTACCTGATGTGGCCAGAGAGTCACATAACAAAGACTTAGACCTGTGATCCATCAGCGCCTCCCTGTGGTCACATGCTACATAACCCTGTAATTGCAATCTATCTGTACCCTACCTTTGTAACTTCACTCCTGACTGTATACCTGTATATTTGCTTTTGCACATATAAACACCTGTATCTTTCTAGTGCACCTTTCGGCAATTAAATATAAAATTAATCTTGTGCTGCTCTTTTATCTCGCTCGGTTGGTTATTATACGCTACCCGGGTTGGTTTCTGACCTGATATAAGCCTGCTGTCGGATGGGGCTTATATCGAACGAAGAACTGGTGGCAGCATACTATACTGTGTTAGTGAGGAGCCCTGACAGTGATGGCCAGGAGGTTTATATACATATCCCTAGCCTGGACTGGTGATGTATATCCCCCTTGCTGGGAGCGCCTCAATAACTCGTACCTATAAGGGAAGCCTTTCCAGCAGCTATTTGCCCTCGGTGCAGTTCCCTGACTGACCTGGGGCAAGTGGTGGCGCCAGAGATCCCTGCTGGGTCTTTCTCTCCACTTCCCTGAGATAAGTGAAGTCGACACACCCCTTCCCCTGGGCGATCCGTCACAGATGGGAATACACCTTTGTGGTTCTATAGCACTCTCCTCTTTGGTCATATTCACACTTCAGAATTCTGTCATAATTAGAGATGGGCGATCCGAATAGTAAAGTTCGGGATTTGTACCAAACACCCACTGTCCGTGTTACTGTTCAGAGTTTGGCACCCCGAACAAGGTTGTTTGTCACATTGTCATATGCATGACAGCACAAGAAACCCCGGTGGCTCTGACTGGCGATAAGATCATTACTACCTGTCAGAGCACTGGGACTCCCCCGATGTCAGATGACAGCGTCAACCTGCATCTGTGACCTAAGGTAAAACATTTACCTATAGTTGCAGGCCTCAGTTGATAGGATTACTAATCAGCCTATGCCTGCTGCCGCTAATAACAGCGAAAGCAGGAACGGACAATTCAGCCAGCCCCCGAGTTATAAATTAATTTATAAAAAAAAAATTGCCTAGGTTCCCCTGTATTTTTCATTATTAGCCATGCAAAACTGACAGCTGCAGGCTGCAAACATTAACTGTCAGCTTTAGCTAGGCTGATTATCAAGGATAGAGGGGTCCCCACGTGCTTTTTTAAATTATTTAAAAACATGGCGTTGGGTCCACCCCATTCTTGACAACCAGCCAAGCTAAAGCAGACAGCTGGGTGCTGGTATTCTTAGGCTGGTAAGGGTCCATGGATATGGCCCCCCCTTCACCCTAGTCCAAAAATACCAGCCTGCAGCCACCCCAGAAAGGTGCATCTATTAGATACGCCAATTCTAGCCCTTTGCCAGACTCTTCCCACTTGCCGTGTGGCGGTGGTAAGTGGGGTTTATATTTGTGGGGTTGATGTCACCTTTGTGTTGTCCGGTGACATCAAGCCCACGGCATAGTATTGGAGGGGCGTCTACAAGATGCTTATTCATTATTAATCCTATAGTTATATTGTAAATAAACACAGCCAGAATAAAGTCCTTTATTTGAAATTAAAAAAAAAAAAAACACAGCTTTACTTATTTAAAAACAAAACACAGTTATACGCAGCCAACACCCATTCCACTGAAGTCATGATCTGTAAAAAAAACAAAATTAAAAAACAACCATATCCCTCATCTGTCCGACATTCTGCATCATGCCGCAATCCATGTCTGGGATAAATCATTTTGAAACTGGGCGGTGCCAAGATGCGACCGTCAAGGCTGAAACCCACTGGAGAATGAGAAGCTACGAGCGGTGACGTCACTGAGGTTACTGCAGGTAACAGACTGCATTCCCAGCCAGGCTCCTGAACTGCGGTGACTCAGAGCTCAGCGCTGTACCTTGAGATCTTTTCTCACGGTGCAAGCAGTGATCTCACTGAGGTCGCCGATGTTCAGGGGCCCGGCTGGTAACACGCAGAATCAGTGACTAGTGGCAATCTCGATGATGTCACTGCTAGTCACTGATGCTGTGCTCGCAGCAGCTCATTCTCCAGTGTATTTCAGGTCCAGGTTGAAAACTACCATATATACTTGAGTATAAGCCGACCCGAGTATAAGCTGACCACCCCTAATTTTGCCACAAGAAACTGGGAAAACTTAATGACTCGAGAATAAGCCTAGGGTGGAAAAAGCAGCAGCTACCGGTAAATTTCAAAAATAAAAACAGATACCAATAAAAGTAAAATTAATTGAGATATCAGTAGGTTAAGTGTTTTTGAATATCCATATTGAATCAGGAGCCCCATATAATGCTCCATACAGTTCATGATGGGCCCCAGAAGATGCTCCATATTAAAATATGCCCCATATAATGCTGCACAAAGGTTAAAGGGAACCTGTCACCTGAATTTGGCGGGACCAGTTTTGGGTCATATGGGCGGGGTTTTCGGGTGTTTGATTCACCCTTTCCTTGCCAGCATGCAGCCAGCGGGTAAGGAAAGTGTGAATCAAACACCCAAAACCCCGCCCATATGACCCAAAACTGGTCCCGCCAAACTCAGGTGACAGGTTCCCTTTAATAATGGCCCCATAAGATGCTCCATAGACACATTTGCCCCATACAGTACTGCATAAAGGTTAATAATGGCCCCATCAGATGCTCCATAGAGATATTTGCCCCATATAATGCTGCACAAATGTTGAATATGGCCCCATAAGATGCTCCATAAAGATATTACCCCATATAGTGCTGCACAAATGTTGAATGTGGCCCCATAAGATGCTCCATAGAGATATTTGCCCCATATGCTGTGGCAGCGAAAAAAAAAATAAAAAAGCCGGATTACTCACCGGTAATGCTCTTTTAATGAGTCCACGACAGCACCCCACATGAGAGAGAGGGATCCGCCCATAGGAACAGGAAACCTACAGAATAAAAGGAGGCGGTCCCCTCTCCTCCTCAGTTTAGTTTACAGAGTATAAAAAGGGAACCGCAAAAGCTTTAGTATTAATTCTTATTCAGCAAAATATCTTAAAAACTCTATACAACCATTATTTGTGAATTAAAGAAAGGGCTGTGCATAATCAGGGAGGGTTGTAAATGGGTGCTGTCGTGGACTCATTAAAAGAGCATTACCGGTGAGTAATCCGGCTTTTTACCCTTCGCCACGACAGCACCCCACATGAGAGACTTTCAGAGAGTCATTACTCGGGTGGGATTACTGTACTAAGCACAGCTCTACCAAAGGTCAAATCAGAAGATGAAGATAGATCAAGTCTATAATGGTTGTAAAAGGTAGAAGGTGTAGACCAAGTTGCGGCCTTACATATTAAATGGATCGGGACATCCCCTTGTTCCGCCCAGGAGGAAGCCATGGCTCGTGTTGAGTGCGCTTTAATACCCACTGGAGGAATCTCGCCTTTCGATGTATAGGCCAAGCAGATAGCATCTCTGATCCACCGAGATATGGTAGCTCTCGTGACCCCATGTCCTTTCTTGTGGCCCTGAAAGGAGATAAACAGAGCCCTACTCTCCCTCCATGTTTGACACCTTTCTATATAAGTCAGGATGGCTTTTCTGACATCTAAGGTGTGGAACTTATGTTGTTCAGGGGTTACAGGAGAATCAAAAAAGGAAGGGAGAAATATTTCCTGTGACCTGTGGTAGGTGGATGCTACCTTAGGGAGGTATGAGGGGTCTGGTTTTAGGACTATTCGATCATGGAATATCAGTAAGAATGGTGGGTCTACTGATAGGGCCTGGATGTCGCTAACACGTCTGGCTGAGGTTGTTTCTCCCACTCTTTTTTAACCAGCTCCTTAATTGTGGGTATGGCGGGGAAGGACCTTCGTTTTCTTTGTCCTAACCCCGCGAACATGATGTCCTGCGCTGACTTCTTTCCTTTCTCATCTGGGCACCCCATCGTGCTCCTGACGGCTTTAATTAAACTGTCTACACTACTATTTGGTAGACAAAGCCCTCCTTCATATTCCGATGAACTTGGCTGGGACTCCTCTTCATCAGAGGATTTTTGTACTACCTCTGACTCCGAGCTTACTGGAGATCGAGACCTGCTAGGCTGACGGGTACTGGTGCTACTTGTATGCGCCAGACCCTGCATCTCTTCACGAATTATGGCTCTAACGTCAGACGGAGTCATTACGTTTTCTTGTCGTAAGGTCAATATGATGCAGTCTGCACACAATCTCTTAGTATATGAGTCCGGGAGGGGTTGCAAACATAAGGCACATTCTCTGTGTTTGGTTTTATGTGTCCTTTTCTTAGTCTAGAGGAAGGGGATATAGGAGGAACATATATCAGCATATGGGAAGAGACTCTTAAAACTCACCCAGTGAAGCTGACAGGTACCGGTTCTGGAGGCGGATTCTTAGCTGAAAGACCTTTCTGTTTGCTGGCAGATCGCTTTTCCTGGGATCGATCTCCACTTTTGGTGCTGCTCCTGGCGCTTGTCTCCTTACTGGGAGACTGCTCTGTTGCAGACAAGTGCGCTACATCGGCCGGTGAAGCCATACTTACACACACCGGCCGACGCTAGTGCTGCACTTTTGAATCTGGCGCCGAATCTCCAGCCTCCCCGGACCCAACCCGGAAGTGCTCCAGCGACTTCCAGGTTAGACGCGCCGCTCCTCCTTACCATGCGGCGGCTGCTGGATAAGAAGCCGGCCGCTGAGCGCGCGCGTCCTCATGGATCCGGGTGGACCAGCGGCACCGAACGCGGACCATGGCGACGATCAGACGAGGGGGGAGGCTGCAAACAGTGGCTCCCCCGCCGCTGCCTCTGGTACCGCAGCCCCTGCCGTTCCCACAGAGACCGACGCAGGCGGGTGCATGGCCCAGGAATCCTCTTGGACTGCAGGTACTTCGGGTTCCCATAGAAACAGGAAACCTAAACTGAGGAGGAGAGGGGACCGCCTCCTTTTATTCTGTAGGTTTCCTGTTCCTATGGGCGGATCCCTCTCTCTCATGTGGGGTGCTGTCGTGGCGAAGGGTAAAAAATGACATACTCACCTCTCGTCGCTCAGGGCCCCGGCACTTGCAATACTCACTGGTCCTCGTTCCGGCGCCGCTGTGTCTTCCGCGTCCTCTGCACTAACGTTCAGGCAGAGGGCGTGCACTAACCACATCATCGTGCCCTCTGACCTGAACGTCACTGCAGAGGACGCGGAAGACGGAGCGGCGCCCGGAACGAGGAGCAGGTGAATGTCACACAGTGCTCCCCCTCCCCATTATACTCACCTGCTCCTGGCACGGTCCCTGCATCTCCGGGCGCTGACAGCTTCTTGTTGAGCGGTCACAGTTACCGCTCATTACAGTAATGAATATGCCGCTCCACCCCTATGGGAGTGGAGTAGCATCCATATTCATTACTGTAATGAGCTGTACCATGTGACCGCTCAACGCTGGAAGAAGCTGTCAGCGCCCGGAGACCGGAGATGCAGGGACCTCGCCAGGAGCAGGTGAGTATGTCACAGCCGCCGCTCCCCCTCACCCGACGACCCCCTGGGACAATGACTCGAGTATAAGCCGAGAGGGGCACTTTCAGCCTAAAAAAATGGGCTGAAAATCTCGGCTTATACTCGAGTATATACGGTATTTATCCCAGACATGGATTACGGCGTGGGACAAGTGAGGGATATGGTTGTTTTTTCTTTTTTTTACAGGAGACAATGGCTTCAATGGAATGGGGAGTATAACTGTGTTTGTTATTTTAAAATAAAGTAAAAGTGTGTTTTGGTTTTTTTTTAAAGGACTTTATTCTGGAAGAGTGTTTATTTACAATATAACTATAGGATTAGTAATGCATAGGCATCTTATAGACGACTCTCCATTACTAAGTCGTGGGCTTGATGCCACCAGACAATACAAAGGTGACATCAAACCCACCAATATGAACCCCACTTCCCACCGGCATAGTGCTGGGTAAAGCATCAGAATTGGCATATCTAACAGATATCCCTATCCTGGGGCAGCAGCGGGCTGCTATTTTTAGGCTGGGGGGCAATATCCATGGCCCCTTACCAGTATGAAAACAACAGCCTCCAGCTGTCTGCTTTAGCTGAGCTAGTTGTCAAAAGTGGAGGGACACTCCACTTTTTTTAATTTATTTACATAATTTAAAAAAACGGTGTGGGGACCCTATATTCTTGACAACTAGCCATGCTAAAGCTGACAGCCGAGAATTTCAGCCGGCAGCTGTCAGTTTTGCCTGGCTGGTTATCAAAAATGTTTTTATTTATAAGGCAGATGCCAGCTGATAAATACTCCCATCAGCTGCCACCTGCTCTTGCTGTTACTAGCACCAGCAGGTGTAGGCTGATGGAAGTAGTAGTCCCATCAGCCAACGCCGGTGACCGCAGGTAAACTTTTTACCTCTGCTCACAACTGCGGGCTGACAAGTGTTGGAGCCAAACACATGACAGCATGGCATACCCCACTCATGTCAATGGGGTCCGGGTACTGTTCTGGTATCCGATCCGAACTTTTTTTCAACTGTTTGGCCAAATCGACTGGATCCGAACATTTAGGGTTTCAACCATCACTAGTCAATCTGCTGACAATCAACCAATGCTGCATGTGAATGGTGTGTTTTATAATATGGAATATTGAACATGCTATGCTGGCAAATCTCTGCCATCTTTATCAGATCTAAATTCTAAAGGGATTATCAAATTTCAAATATTTATTAAGTCATAAGATTGCAGGCCTATAACAATCGTAGTTGCTACTCACCTCCCCGGGTACAGGGCTGCCTACTCTGTACTTTGCCGATTGGATACAGCGGATATGTATGATCCGGACGTGAAGTCACAGCTGCAACCAATCACTAGGCTCAGCAATATTGCCAATCTAGATGGCAGAAGCCCCTGAGCCCAGTAACAGGCAGTAATGGTGACGTGAAAAAGACCAAAAGCAAGTACCAATGGAATCCTAGACTACAGAAACAAACCAAAACACAAGGATTCCTAAAATATAACTTTTAATAAATAAAGTTAAAATAACAAAGTTCTAAAATTGAGGACAATACAGTGAAAATGAATAACCAACAAGGGAACTAACTGACCCTTATCAAATACCCTACTCCTGTCCACTACCTATTTGCGGAGGTAGGCACCCTAAGTTTCTGCGGTTGGCGCCTCCGCTCCACGAAGACTGGCCCTGTTTTGGTTTGTTTCAGTAATGGTGACGTGCTCTGTAAAAGTGATGTCACTGCCGCAGCTTATCAACAAAGAATGGAGCAGCAGCAGGGACACAGGGTTGTATCTGGGGAGAGTGACTAACAGCTGTGATTGTTATTTTCTGGGTCTGCAGCCCTATAGTCACAAGATTTGAAATGGGATAGCCCCTGTAAATGTTATATTAATGGGGTTGCCATCTTCTAGAAAGTCCACTGCTGAGTCCCCGCCAATGCTCAAAGCGTCTAACATTGGCTACAGCACTGACATCACTAAGCTCAGTGATTCGGTGCTGCGCTGTCAACATGATGTCATTTATGCAGCCAATATCAGACACTCGAGAGCAGCTGCTACTCAAGCGTTGGACCTCGGGATGGTGAATAAAGGAAGTTTGGGGGGGGGGGGGGGGGAGGGGAGCAAAAAAAATGCACCCAGGGACTTGGAATTATTTTTCAAATGGGACAACCCTTTTAAGTATCCTCACATAAGACAATTGAGTGGTAAATCCATTTAAATATTTTCAGGTCTTGCATGTTTCGGTAGAAATGTTATAAAAGCAATTTCACTTTCTTATTGAGGGATCAAGAAATTGGCATCCAACACACATTGCTCTCTCTCTGAGGAGCATCCAAACCCCTTTTTTTCTATTTTATATAATGTACATTTATCAGCTTTCACTTTCAGTATAGCACATGTAAATTTTTCTTTCACTATTCACTTACCATTGAGATTTGTGTGGTAACTTAAGGTGCATACCAAACTAAAGGATTTTCAGACCCCTAATGCTTGTCTTACAGTTTAATGAACATTATGAGATCAGCCTTTACCCAGCAATTTGCTATCACTTATCCAGATGTCCCAATTGATGGTGACCCTGACTATTTTAGTGCACAGAGGAAAAGTAGGATTTATCCACCTGGTAGTACATATAACCTGTACTTCTCATACCATGGCCCCAATATAGAGTGAATAGAGCTGTTGGAAGTCAGATGAATATAGGACACAGATTCCCCCTCGAGCAAATACTCAGCGTGCAGTCTGAATAAATAACATAAGGACAAAAGAAGAGAAATATCAGGGCAGACAAAGTCATCCATCAACCAGGGCATTACTTCTACTGCCAACCTAGAGCAAAATGCTTTGTGTGATATATATAGGACAATCTCACCTAGCAGAGGGCATAGAAATATTAAGTAGTAGACATACCGTATATTGGTACAGATCTTAATAAAAAGGTGGACGGAACGCAAGTAGCACAATATATAATCCTGTTCTGTTTTTATAACAGATATAGGGGGTAAGAAGGGGTGGAAGCAAACTGTCATGTGCTGCACATTCTTCTGCCATGGGAATTGTACACCATGTGGCTATGTTGACAGCTAAGCCCTAAACTTGTCAAAATGAGAGAAGCAAGGCATCTGTAGGATTTATCTGGTCCGGAATGTCAGTGCAGTCAGAAGATAGCTATGAATGAATATATGGTCATTTACACCCAGGAAATCACTCACACCACTACAGGGACATTGGTCAGCTGGCCCACACCACCACCACAAGGAAAATTAATGTCCTGTTAAACACTTAATGAAGCATCAAAGGGATTCTGTCACTAAGAACAACCCCCTCCAAACCACACATGCATGTCTTTGAAATGTAAATCCTTAGAAAAAAAGGTTTGAATCTGTTGCTGCATTCCTGATTCATTATCGTCATAATTCATATGCAAATTATGCATTAAGTGCTGTGGTCATGACAGAGAACAGGAGCCTCTGCCTTTCCAGGTTGTTTCCCCACCCATCAGCAGTCTCTTTGCTTATCATATTGGCAGGGAGTGATCAATCACAATAAAGAGGCTGTTGGAAGGTGGGGAAACAACCTGGGGAGGCAGTGGTTCTCCAAGCACTCTGTCAAACCCAGACCATTTAGTGCCTCATTTGCATAAAAATTAACACACTAAATTCGGAAACGTAGCAACACACAAGTTAATGTCCATTGATTTACATTTCAAGAAGCTGCATGCCTATTTCTGTGGTTTGGTGAGGAGGGGGTGATAGTTGATCTTACTAACAGATTTATTTTAAAGGGAACTTGTCATGTAAAAACACACTACCTACCTGCAGATATAGGTTTAATCTGCAGAATAATAGTGTTCTGAACCTGCCTGGCACCAGCACCAGAGACCCGCTTTACTCCTCCCAGCAGCATTCTGGCTTCAGTCACGAGGATGGCACCGGTTCAGCCACCGCTGCCACCGCTCCCCAAGGCATGACTGACAGCTCGCTCAGCATTAGGGCCAGCTGTCAACCAGAAACGGGGGTGCGGTTACAGCCACTGCTCTATACACAGAGCGCTGAGTGAACCTGTGCCAGTGCCACACCGGTGACTAAAACCTGAACGCTACCGGTAGCGGGGGGTATAACCGCAGGCACCAGGCGGGTTCAGAAAGCTATTAACCTGCAAATTAACCCCATATCTGCAGGTTGATAGCATTTTTTTTAGTATGACAGGTTCCCGTAAAAGGAATTTGTCATGTAATTTTTCCCTATTAAACTATCGACTTGCCTGGATAATCATTGAAAATGTATTTATACAGTACTTAAAGGGACTCTGTCACCTGAATTTGGAGAGAACAATTTTCAGCCATAGGGGCGGGGTTTTCGGGTGTTTGATTCACCCTTTCCTTACCCGCTGGCTGCATGCTGGCTGCAATATTGGATTGAAGTTCATTCTCTGTCCTCCATAGTACACGCCTGCGTAATTGACTGGAATTGAGATGGGACACCATGTCGCGTCTGGAGAGCCACTGATGTGCCTAAACATTGAAACCCCCCACAAGTGACACCATTTTGGAAAGTAGACCCCCTAAGGAACTTATCTAGATGTGTGGTGAGCACTTTGAACCCCAATTGTTTCACTACAGTTTATAACGCAGAGCCGTGAAAATAAAAAAATCTCTTTTTTTTCCACAAAAATTATTTTTTAGCCCCCAGTTTTGTATTTTCCCAAGGGTAACAGGAGAAATTGGACCCCAAAAGTTGTTGTCCAATTTGTCCTGAGTACGCTGATACCCCATATGTGGGAGAAAACTACTGTTTGGGCACATGGCAGAGCTCGGAAGGGAAGGAGCGCCATTTGGAATGCAGACATGGATTGCTCTGCAGGCGTCACGTTGCATTTGCAGAGCCCCTGATGTACCCAAACAGTAGAAACCCCCCACACGTGACCTCATATTGGAAACTAGACCCCCCAAGGAACTTATCTAGATGTGTTGTGAGAACTTTGAACCCCCCAAGTGTTTCACTACAGTTTATAACAAAGAGCCGTGAAAATAAAAAATCGCAGCCATTTTGGATCCGGGCCTGCAGGGAGGAGGAGGTAGGAGACCCTCGGAGCAACGCGATCACATTTTGCTATGTTTTGACGAATATCTCCTTTGAAAATGATGTGTAAATGACAGAATTGCTGTATGTAGAAGCTCATGTTAAAAATCATAATGCAGTCAGATAGCAAATCGCACTGCACTCGGATGTCGGATGCCAGGTGTGAAAAATCCGATTGTACTCGCATGACACTCATGTAACTCTCTGCACGGAGACTAGGGTAGATTTTTCCATAAGGTAAGTGTGACGCAGGCCATATTCAAAGACTCCTCAGATCCCATTCTGCATTATTGGTTTTAATTTTAAAAGAAGCCCTTCCAAAAGTTAAACCTTTGTAAATGTGTATGTAATGTAGTGCAAGTGTATTAATATACTTACCAATGTCATCTTCCCCAGTCCTCTGCTCACTCACAAAACTTCTACTCCAAGTTGCAGGCACATGCTGGGGTTTATATGTGAGGCACATGTCACGTTTAGGTTTCATTCACACTTCCGTTTAAACATGTACTTGGAAAAAGGTATGATGGTCATCAGTGATTTGGATGCATGTGTTGTCAGTGTGTGTCATCAGTATTTTTTCTGTATATGAACTTTAAGGCTGGAGTCACACTACCGTAGAATAAGGGTGAGTGCTATACGACAACATCACATAGCACTCAGACCAGTGTTAATCTATGGGTCAGCTCACATCACCGTATTTTTTCTCAGGCATATTCGACGTGTGTGTAAAATTGCAGCATGTTGCGATTGTACGCATATATCGTCCAAGACTCGCCATTGCAAGCCTATGGGTGCGAGAAAAACTTGGGACACCACACGGAGCATCAGTGTGACTTGAGAGAAATACGAACACATTTTCCTCATTTCAGCCCATTGAGTCATTAAATTCAATGGGGAAAATCAGTGAGAAATGTAAAGCCACACGGATGTCATACGGATGCATAGGTGCGAGAAAATCGCATCATCGCATTGCTAACGCATTACACACGATGACCATACGGAGAACACTTCTGCAACTATCGGCAGGGAGACTCGGACCGATTCTCCATACATTTAGTGTGACGCCTGCCTAACAGTCAAATCTATTGCTGCTCTGATATCAGTGGATCTATGACTACATCATAGTTCAATATTAGGTAACAGAAGGACCAGGCATGTCAGATTTTAAGATGCCCAATTCTTTGCTCTCAAGAACTAGCCACCACCAGAAGTGTCGGGAGGCACCCTATCCCTATTAGGCTACTTTCACACTAGCGTTAACTGCATTCCGTCACAATGCGTCGTTTTGCCGAAAAAACGCATCCTGCAAAAGTGTTTGCAGGATGCGTTTTTTCGCCATTGATTAACATGAAGCGACGCATTGTGACGGATTGCTACACGTCGCACCCGTCGTGCGACGAATGCGTCGTGCAGTGGCGGACCGTCGGGAGCAAAAAACGCTACATGTAACGTTTTTTGCTCACGACGGTCCGCTTTTTCCGACCGCGCATGCGCGGCCGGAACCCCACCGGAACTCCGCCCCGCACCTCACAATGGGGCAGCGGATGCGCTGGAAAAATGCATCCGCTGCCCCCGTTGTGCGGCGGGGACAATGCTAGCGTCGGGGACCTCGGCCCGACGCACGGCGACGGGCCGAGCCCGACGCTAGTGTGAAAGAAGCCTTAGGCTATATGCCCACGTTGCAGAAATGCTGTGGAAATGTCTGCAGCTTTTCCGCAACACCCTGTGACGGTTACATCGCATGCTTAATTTGCATTCGTTTTCCTATGCTGCATCAATAGTAAAAGATAGAATGTTAAAAATAATAATAAAATATGGTTATTCTCACCTTCTGACGGCTCCCGATCTCCTCAGCGGCACTTCCTGTACGTTCCGTTCCCAGGGACGCTTTCCGCAAAGGACCTTTGTGATGTCACGGTTGCGTGACCGCGACGTCATCTCAGGTGATTTGCGCAATGCATCCCTAGGAATGGAAGCCGCCGCGTGCACCGCTGAGAGGCGGGAAGTCTCCGGGGGCCATTGGAAGGTAAGTATATCCCGATTTTTTATTTTAATTCTGTTTTTTACATGAATATGATTCCCTGGGCCTGCAGGACAGCCTCCTCTCCTCCAGATCCTGGGTACCATCCGCACATGAAGCGCTCACTTTACGCATGGTGGGCATAGCCACATGAATAAAGTGAGCATTTCAATGCAATCCTATGGCTGCGGAATCACAGCGATTCGGCAGAAATAATTAACATGCTGCGGATTTTACCCCTATGAGATTCCGCAGCGGGAAAATCCGCAGCATGGGCACAGCAACTGCGGAATCCCATAGAATTGCATGGGAAAGCGGTTTTTAAGCGTTTCTGCTGAGGCAAAAAACACGGCAGAAACGCATAAAAAACGCAAAGTGGGCACACAGCCTTAAACTCCTTCCTGACACTGCTAACCATGATGTACTAGAAGCCTAAGACATTGTTGTGCTATGACTGGGAGGGAAGAGTGAAAGAGGTAGTCCCAAGAAGAGACTGAAGAAACACTCAGATGGACTGCAAGGAGAGAGATGTCACATACTTGGCTTCAAAAGTAACAAATGTGAATATTTCTGCAGTAGAGCGACAATGCAAAAAAGGAAAAGGAGCTTGAGGATTTTGACACTGTATTGAACACAATTGTTTTGGGCAAGTGAAAGGTCCTCTTTAAACAATGGATCATTTTCTGATAGCTTTCCTTGAGGCCGGGTGCACACGATCCGGAAGTGGCAGTGCTTTGGGCCAAGCACATGTTCGCTGCATCCAAAGCGTTGCCAGCTATTGAACGCAGGTGAATCCGCATGTGTTTACTGAACCGTGCGAGTTCACTGCATCCATTACATTGTATTGGTGAAATTTCTCTAGCGGAGGCTCGCGTCTCTGCAAGATAAATTTACAGGCTGCGGTCTGGAAAGACACGTCGCACGTCCATCTACACAGGTGAGCCGCAGGTGTCTGTGGACACATAGTCGATATGGGATTTCTTGAAATCCCATCCACGACGCTGTGGGTTTGATGCTGCACAAGTATGCAGCGTTTATTGATCGTCTGCACATACCCTTAAAGAGTTTGCCCAGTTAAAACAATTTATCACCTATCCACAGAATAGATAGCTTGATAATCAGTGGGTGTCCCACCATTGGGATCAGCACCAATTGGCAGACAGAGGAATTTTATCAGGATACAAAATGGTGCGACAGATCAGACATCTGACTGATGCGCCATTCATTTGCTATATGGCTGCCAAAAAAAGCTGAGTGCAACACTTGGCAGCTCCATAGGTAATGGTCCAACAGTTCAGCATTCTCACTGCTGCTCCATTCTAACGGGTACAAGTTCCGCATTCTGCTGGTCAGTGCGAGTCCCATCAGTCAGATGCCCACCGATCAACTAGTTATCACTTCTTTTCACTGGATAGCTCCTTCAACTTCAATAAAAATGTTGCCTTCAAGTGTGTATAGCATTACTGAATAACTCAGGACTTTGTCACAAGCATTCAAGCAATGAGAAATGTTTACAAATTATTTATTTTGGGATAATGGGAGTAATCCCAGAGTAAGGATGTGCTTTACACTTTTCTCTGCACTTACAGATTTATCTCTACAATGGCATGTTAGGCTTCTTTCACACCTCCGTCGGTACGCGGCCGTCGCTAGGCGTCGGCACGACGTACCGACGGACGTTGGCGATTTTTTGCACAACGTGAGCAGCAGACGCAGTGTTTCAACGCGTCCGCTGCCCATAGTAAACTCCCAGGAGGGAGGGAGGAGGGGGTGGAGTTATGGCCAGGCATGCCCAGTTTAAAATGCAGAACACGACGTATGAAAAAACGTTCCCTTGAACGTTTTTTCGCTACGACGGTCCGCCAAATACCGACACATCCAGTGCACGACGTATGGAACATGTGTCCATACGTCAGTAATACAAGTCTATGTGAAAAAACAAAAAGACGCATTGTGACGGTTGGGAAAAGACGGAGGTGTGAAAGTAGCCTTAGCATGAACACCACGTGCATAAACATAATACTTAAGAATGATGTTCCACATGGGAAATCAATCAGTTCATTAGAGACATCTTGTAGTGTATGCTCCTTTAATTGTCCATCTCCCAGTAAAGCAATGGATCATGGTCCTCTGCACCATGATGTCAGTGAAAGCTGCACTACTGCATGGTGCCCCTGATGAAAGTACCACCCTGTCCACCCTGCTGTATGGCGACCCTGATGGAAGCGCCAGCCTGACCACCCTGCTGCATGGCGACCCTGATGGAAACGCCAGCCTGACCACCCTGCTGCATGGCGACCCTGATGGAAACGCCAGCCTGACCACCCTGCTGCATGGCGACCCTGATGGAAGCGCCAGCCTGACCACCCTGCTGCATGGTGACCCTGATGAAAGTACCAGCCTGACCACCCTGCTGCATGGTGACACTGATGGAAGCACCAGCCTGACCACCCTGCTGCATGGTGACCCTGATGAAAGCACCAGCCTGACCACCCTGCTGCATGGTGACCCTGATGAAAGTGCCAGCCTGACCACCCTGCTGCATGGTGACCCTGATGAAAGTGCCAGCCTGACCACCCTGCTGCATGGTGACCCTGATGAAAGTACCAGCCTGACCACCCTGCTGCATGGTGACCCTGATGAAAGCACCAGCCTGACCACCCTGCTGCATGGTGACCCTGATGGAAGCACCAGCCTAACCACCCTGCTGCATGGTGACCCTGATGAAAGTGCCAGCCTGACCACCCTGCTGCATGGTGACCCTGATGAAAGTGCCAGCCTGACCACCCTGCTGCATGGTGACACTGATGAAAATACCAGGCTATCCACTCAGGACCAGCAAACATCAGGGATTAGTGCCGCCACAGAGGGGATTAGTGTTACATAATGTGCCAAGGATGGGAAGTTAGAAGGTTGCCCTCCACGAGGCCAGCACAGGATACGATGGCACAGGCCAGCACAGGACACGATGGCACACTCACTCACCTTGACGAAGAGCTCTATGAGGTTATCTTTGTCCTCCAGCACTCCGTTCTGCGGCACGGGCACGGACATGTCTGCAGCTCTGCTGTAGTGTGCACTCCGCCAACTTCTCCCGGGCTGCTCCCCTCTCCTCCTTGTCTGGTGGTCCCACTTTCTTCACTACCTTCTTCCCTCTCCCACAGGGCGGTCTCTGGGGACTTCGCCTATTCTACCACTAGTGTTTTTTTCTCTTTACACCCTCTGTAGTCTTAGCCAGAGATGAGCGTGCATGGAAAAGGCACTATGGAGTCTACGGCTCTCCACACGGCAGGGAGGCAGACTGGATAACGGGACGTTACTGGCAGCTGGGGCAGAGAAAGGGAGGAGGCGGGAAGGAGGGCGCGGCAAGGCGAGCAAGTGGAATCATTATTAACCGCTTCATTCTCGTCACACACGCACAATGTGCCACAGTGTTTCCAGTGGGTGGAGGGCCGTGCCCAGGCTGCACACCGCCACTCAGTAGTATAATACCCCGCACTGTTCTCACTTTACTGCTGAGGGTGTACACTTGGCGCTGTGGAACTGTGTGACGAGATTCTGTCAGTAATGGTGGGTGCTTCCGACTTCTGTGGGAGATTTGTCATTATACAAAGTGTGAGGCTGCCGTCACACTAGCAGGATTTGGTCAGTATTTTACCTCAGTATTTGTAAGCCAAAACCAGGAGTGGTACAGTCAGAGAAAAGTATAATAGAAACACGTCACCACTTCTGCATTTATCACCCACTCCTGGTTTTGGCTTACACATACTGAGGTAAAATACTGACCAAATACTGATAGTGTGACGGCACTGCAGCCTGAGGCCGGCCTCACACTCAGCGTATGTAAATACGGTCCGTTTTTTACGGCCGTAATCCGCAGTAAAAGTCCCCAAAATAGTGATCCGTATGTCATCCGTAGGCAGGGTGTGTCAGCGTATTTTGCGCATGGCATCCTCCGTATGTAATCCGTATGGCATCCTTACTGCGATATTTTCTCGCAGGCTTGCAAAACCGACATCTAATGGATTTATGTGCTCAAATGTTCGTTAAAACATATATACAGTATATATATATATATATATATATATATATATATATGTCATTGAGACACATATATATATATATATATATATATATATATATATTCTGTATTTATATTTAATTCAGCGCGATATATGTGAAAAGCCGGTAATTCAATTGCCGGCTTTTCATTTCTCCTTCCCAAACCCGACACGATATGAGACATGGTTTACATACAGTAAACCATCTCATATCCCTTTTTTTTTTTTTGCATATTCCACACTACTAATGTTAGTAGTGTGTATGTGCAAAATGTGGGCGCTGTAGCTGCTAAAATAAAGGGTTAAATGGCGGAAAAAATTGGCGTGGGCTCCCTCGCAATTTTCTCTGCCAAAGTGGTAAAGCCAGTGACTGAGGGCAGATATTAATAGCCTAGAGAGGGTCCATGGTTATTGCGCCCCCCCCCCCCCCCCCCCCGGCTACAATCATCTGCCCCCAGCCACCCCCGAAAAGGCACATCTGGAAGATGCGCCTATTCTGGCACTTGGCCACTCTCTTCCCACTCCCGTGTAGCGGTGGGATATGGGGTAATGAAGGGTTAATGTCACCTTGCTATTGTAAGGTGACATTAAGCCAGATTAATAATGGAGAGGCGTCAATTATGACACCTATCCATTATTAATCCAATAGTACTAAATGGTTAATAAAACACACACACATTATTAAATAGTATTTTAATGAAATAAACACACAGGTTGTTTTAATATTTTATTGTTCTCTCAATCAAGACCCTCGCTCTGAAAAATAATAAACCAACAATATACATACCTTCAGATGATCTGTCACGTCCCACGAAGTAAATCCATCTGAAGTGTTGTGAATTCTGCTTTTGGGTTCCCTCCGGTGGTGGTAGGTGGTAATGCAGTTGTCCCTGAGTTGCAGTCCTGGTCAGGTGTTTCTGCTGATTGCAGTTCTGACTGGGGTATTTAGGTGTGCAGGATCCATTAGTCCTTGCCAGTTGTCAATTGTTGTTGGGAGGTGTTGGACCTCTGCCTGGTTCCTGCCTTTCTGCCAAATCAGCAAAGATAAGTGTCTGGGTTTTTTTTCTGTGGCACACATGCTGTGTGCTTCATGATTCAGTGCTATTCTTTTGTGTTTTCTTGTCCAGCTTGGATTGTGTCAGTGTTTTCTCAGTCTTGTTGGATTCTCTGGGGTTGCAGATATTCATTCCATGTCTTTAGTTAGATTGTGGAATTTTTTGTATCATCTGCTGTGGATATTTTTGGAAGGGTTTTAATACTGACCGCTTAGTATTCTGTCCTATCCTTTCCTATTTAGCTAGAGTGGCCTCTTTTGCTAAATCTTGTTTTCTGCCTGCGTGTGTCTTTTCTTCTCCTACTCACAGTCAATATTCGTGGGGGCTGCCTATCCATTGGGGTTCTGCTCTGAGGCAAGGTAGTATTCCTATTTCCATCTATAGGGGTATTTAGTCCTCCGGCTGTGTCGAGGTGTCTAGGGTTTGTTAGGCACACCCCACGGCTACTTCTAGTTGCAGTGTTAGTTCAGGATCTGCGGTCAGTATAGTTTCCACCTACTCCAGAGAAAGTTTCATGCGGCTCCAAGGTCACCGGATCATAACAATACAACTGGCCAATAATGAGCTAAATGCATCTCAGAAGAAGGGAAGAAAGATGTTGAGCCATTTTTTTTTCTGCAGTCTGTTTTGTCTTTTTTTCCCTCTTTATTTATGGGTGGCTGAGGAGTCTTGTGCTAGCATGGATGTTCAGGAATTAGCTTCTCATGTAGACCAACTTGCTGCTAGGGTACAAGGTATTTCTGATTATATTGTTCAGACTCCTGTTTTAGAACCGAAGATTCCTACTCCTGATTTGTTTTTTGGTGACAGGTCCAAATTTTTGAGTTTTAAAAACAATTGTAAACTGTTTTTTGCTTTGAGACCTCGATCCTCCGGTGATTCCATTCAGCAGGTTAAAATCGTCATCTCCCTGCTGCGTGGTGATCCACAGGATTGGGCATTTTCCCTGGAATCTGGGAATCCTGCTTTGCTTAATGTAGACTCCTTTTTTCAGGCTTTAGGATTATTATATGATGAACCAAATTCTGTAGATCAAGCGGAGAAGACCTTGTTGGCCCTGTCACAGGGTCAAGAGGCGGCAGAATTGTATTGTCAGAAATTCAGAAAATGGTCTGTCTTGACTAAATGGAATGATGATGCTTTGGCGGAAATTTTCAGAAAGGGTCTTTCTGAATCCGTTAAAGATGTTATGGTGGGGTTTCCCACGCCTTCCGGTCTGAGTGATTCTATGTCTCTGGCCATTCAGATTGATCGGCGTTTGCGGGAGCGTAGAACTGTGCGCGCTGTGGCGTCGTCCTCAGAGCCAATTCCTGAGCCAATGCAGTGTGATAGGATTCTGTCTAGGACAGAACGACAAGGACTCAGACGTCAGAAAAGGTTGTGTTATTATTGTGGCGACGCTTCTCATGTCATTTCAGTCTGCCCTAAGTGGACAAAAAGGATCGCTAGTTCATTTACCATCAGTACTGTACAACCTAAATTTCTGTTATCGGTGTTCTTGATCTGCTCATTGTCATCATTTTCTGTCATGGCATTTGTGGATTCAGGCGCCGCCTTGAACTTAATGGATTTTGAGTTTGCCAGGCGTTTTCGCTTGCAGCCTTTGCAGAACCCTATTCCTTTAAGGGGGATTGATGCTACACCTTTGGCTAAAAATAAGCCTCAGTTTTGGACACAGGTGACCATGCACATGGCGCCAGCCCATCAGGAAGATTGTCGATTTCTGGTGTTGCATAATTTGCATGATGTTATCGTGCTGGGTTTTCCGTGGTTGCAGGTACATAATTCTGTGTTGGATTGGAAGTCTATGTCTGTGACTAGTTGGGGTTGTCAGGGGGTTCATAATGATGTTCCTTTGATGTCAATCTCCTCTTCTTCCTCTTCTGAAATTCCAGAGTTTTTGTCTGATTTTCAGGATGTATTCGATGAGCCCAAGTCCAGTTCCCTTCCACCGCACAGGGACTGTGATTGTGCTATTGACTTGATTCCAGGCAGTAAGTTTCCTAAGGGCCGACTTTTCAACCTGTCTGTGCCTGAACATACCGCCATGGGGAGTTATGTTAAGGAGTCTTTGGAGAAAGGGCATATTCGGCCATCTTCTTCACCGTTGGGAGCGGGATTCTTTTTTGTTGCTAAGAAGGATGGCTCCTTGAGACCTTGTATTGATTATTGCCTCTTGAATAAGATCACGGTCAAGTTTCAATACCCTTTACCTTTGCTTTCTGATTTGTTTGCTAGGATTAAGGGGGCTAGTTGGTTTACTAAGATTGACCTTCGGGGGGCATATAATCTAGTTCGTATTAAACAGGGTGATGAATGGAAAACTGCGTTTAATATGCCCGAAGGCCATTTTGAATACCTTGTGATGCCATTCGGGCTCACTAATGCTCCATCGGTTTTTCAATCCTTCATGCATGATATCTTCCGGACTTATATTGATAAATTCTTGATTGTATATTTGGACGATATTTTGATTTTTTCCGATGATTGGGAGTCTCATGTGGAACAGGTCAGGATGGTATTTCAGATCCTTCGTGACAATGCTTTGTTTGTGAAGGGATCTAAGTGCCTCTTTGGGGTGCAGAAGGTTTCTTTTTTTGGGCTTCATTTTTTCTCCCTCATCTATGGAGATGGATACGGTTAAGGTTCAGGCCATTTATGATTGGATTCCACCCAGATCCGTGAAGAGCCTTCAGAAATTTTGGGGTTTTGCAAATTTTTATCGTCGTTTCATTGCTAATTTCTCCAGCGTGGTTAAACCCTTGACCGATTTGACGAAGAAAGGCGCTGATGTGGCGAATTGGTCCTCTGCGGCTGTCTCTGCCTTTCAGGAGCTTAAACGCCGATTTACTTCTGCTCCGGTGTTGCGCCAACCGGATGTTTCCCTTCCGTTTCAGGTTGAGATTGACGCCTCTGAGATTGGGGCAGGGGCCGTTTTGTCTCAGAGGGATTCTGTGGGTTCCTTGATGAAACCGTGTGCCTTCTTCTCCGGCAAGTTTTCGCCTGCTGAACGCAATTATGATGTTGGCAATCGGGAGTTGTTGGCTATGAAGTGGGCGTTTGAGGAGTGGCGACATTGGCTTGAGGGAGCTAAGCATCGTATTGTGGTCCTGACTGATCATAAGAATCTGATTTACCTCGAGTCTGCCAAACGGCTGAGTCCTAGACAGGCTCGATGGTCCTTGTTTTTTTCCCGTTTTGATTTCGTGGTTTTGTATCTTCCGGGTTCTAAGAATATTAAGGCTGATGCCCTTTCTAGGAGTTTTTTGCCTGATTCTCCTGAGGTCCTTGAACCGGTCGGCATTCTGAAAGAAGGGGTGGTCCTTTCTGCCATTTCCCCTGATTTACGGCATCTTTTAGTGTGTGACAACAGCCAAACATAAAAACCTGATATTAATCTGGTATCACTGTAATCGCACCACCCTGAAGAATAAAGTCACCTAATAACTCATACTGCGTGAGGAATGACGTAAAAATAATAAAACCAATTCTTCACCTGCTGTGAATTTTTACATTCTGCCTCCTAAAGTTCGTAAAAAGGTGCACGTTTATCCTGCACTCTGCGCTGAGCACTTACACCCGGGTTTCCGTGTAAATCTCTGAAATACGTAATTCAGACGAATCCCTCAAAGGAAGATTCCTGTAATGAGGCACATGGAGGCACTGTGGATGCCATTGGACCTGTGATCCGGCGGTGTCCGTCTTTTTAGGATTGCATAAAAGTGCCATCTGCCACAGATTTGTGCACTTCTGAAAAAAAGTACAACGTTGAACAGATGCCAGACAGAGTCCACGGTAACTCTGCTGCTTCACTATACTGAATGGATCCTTTGGGGGCTTCTTCTGAATCACGTCACTCCGAGATTTAAATAGAAACCACAAAGTAAGAGCTCAGCATAGCGTACCGGAAAAATGTCATTCCAAATGTTATGTAAAATGTTCCCAATAAAAGCTTCAACTCAATCTACAAAAAAAGCAAGTTCCCACTCAAGTCTGTAATCTGTTAACAGAAATATAGAGGGCTTCCACGTTACTGGTAGTAAAAAGGCTCTGGAAAAGCGAAATGGCTTGTCACCCTCTAAAAGAAATTCAGCAAATTCTGCGCTTTCAAATGGTATAAAATTCTGTGATACACCTGTGGTGTCAATATAATCATTGCACCCCTAGATGAATTCATTGAGAGGTTTAGTTTGTAAAATGGGGTCACTTATGGGGGGTTCTGCTGTTCTGGCACCTCAGGGACTGTACCAATGTGACATGGCACCCTCAAACCAGTGCCAGCAAAATCTCCACTGTAATATAGCGCTACATCCCTTCTGAGCTTTGCACTGTGCCTCAAAGTTAGTTTTCAACAATATATGGGGTATCGGTGAACTCAGAAGAAATTGCACAAGAAATTTTGGGTCCATTTTCTCCTGTCACCATTGTGAAAATACAAAATTTGGAGCTAAAAAAAAATCCTGGAAAAATGTGATTTTTTTTTATTTTCAGGGCTTAACGTTATAAACTTCTGTGAAGCATCTGTGGGTTTAAGCTGCTCAATACACATCTAGATAAGTTCCCTAAGGGGTCTAGTTTCAAAATGATGTCAATTGTTGGGGATTTCCACTGTTTAGGCACATCAGGGGTTCTCCAAACGCGACATGGCATCTGCTAATTATTTCAGTAAATTTTACATTCGAAAAGTCAAATGGTGCTCCTTCCCTTCTAAGCCCTGCCGTGCACTCAAACAGTTGTTTTCCTCCACATATTGGGTATCTGCGCACTCAGGAGAAATTGAACAACAAACTACATGGAGCAATTTCTCCTTTTACCCTTATGAAAATGCAAAATTTGGAAATTAAAAATTTTTTATCTAGGGAAAAATGTGATTTTTTTTTATTTTCACGGCTGTATGTTGTAAACTTCTGTGAAGCATCTGTTGGTTCAAGGTGCTTAATACACATCTAGATAAGTTCCCTAAGGGGTGTAGTTTCCAAAATGATGACACTTGTTGGGGGTTTCCACTTTTAGGCACATCAGGGGCTCTCCAAACGCGACATGGCATCCGCTAAATATGCCAGCAAATTGTAGATTTAAAAAGTGAAATGGCGTTCCTTCCCTTCCAAGCCCTGCCCTGTGCCCAAACAGTAGATTTCCCCCACATATGGGGTATCGGCATGCTCAGGAGAAATTGCACAACAAATTGTATGGTCAATTTTCTCCTTTTACCCTTGCGAAAGTACAAAAAAATAGGTCTAAAGGAAAAGTTTTGTGAAAGAAAAGTGCAAATTGTCTCTTCAGAGAGGAAGAGGACTAGAACTCTAGTGCCACCTATTGGAAGTTGCAGACACTGTGTTTCGGGGTACTGCCCCTCGTCAGTGCAAAGTGGAGATCTGGTTTGGCTGATTGAGAGGTGTCTGACCGGGATCCAAGAAGTATCGTTTCTCCTTGTGGAGAGTGACACGATAAGCATGTCGAGGTGAGGGGACTTAAAGCTCCTCTGGGAAATATGCAAATTGTCTCTTCAGAGAGGAAGAGGACTAGAACTCTAGTGCCACCTATTGGAAGTAGGAATCAGCCAAACCAGATCTCCACTTTGCACTGACGAGGGGCAGTACCCCGAAACACAGTGTCTGCAAATTGAGATTCTGGTTTGGCTATTATCCTAAGTCATGTGACAAGGCTCGTTAAAGGGTTGACATTGACTGTTAGGATTGCTACTTCCAATAGGTGGCACTAGAGTTCTAGTCCTCTTCCTCTCTGAAGAGACAATTTGCATATTTCCCAGAGGATCATTGCGGCTTTAAGTCTCCTCACCTCGACATGCTTATGGCTACTTTCACACTAGCGTCATACTCGGCCCGTCGCAGAGCGTCGGGCCGACGTACCGACGCTAGCGTTGTTTGCGCTGCACAAAGGGTGCAGCGGATGCTGTTTTTCCACGCATCCGCTGCCCCATTGTGAGGTGCGGGGAGGAGGGGGTGGAGTTCCGGCCGCGCATGCGCGGTCGGAAAAGACGTTTTCGACGTATCAAAAAAGTTGCAAGCAACGTTTTTTGCTGCCGACGGTCCACCACAACACGACGCAACCGTCGCACGACGGTTGCGACGTGTGTCAATGTGTCGCCAATGTTAGTCTATGGAGAAAAAAACGCATCCTGCAAGCACTTTTGCAGGATGCGTTTTTTGACCAAAACGACGCATTGCGACGGAGGACAAAAAACGCCAGTGTGAAAGTACCCTATCATGTCACTCTCTCAGAAACGATACTTCTTGGATCCTGTGAAAGAAAAGTAAATGTTTTTTTTTTTTCCTTCCACATTCCAAAAATTCCTGTGAAGCACCTGAATGGTTAATAGACTTCTTGAATGTGGTTTTGAGTATCTTGAGGGGTGCAGTTTTTAGAATGTTGTTGCTTTTGGGTATTTTGTGTCATGTAGGCCCATCAAAGTCACTTCAAATGTGAGGTGGTCTCTAAAAAATTCTTTAGCATATTTTGTTGCAAAAATTAGAAATCACTGGTCAACTTTTAACCCTTTCAACTTCCTAACAAAGAAAATGGTTTTTTTTTAAATTGTGCTTATCTAAAGTAGACATGTATGAAATGTTGTTTATTAACTATTTTGTGAGATATGACTATCTGCTTTAGGGGCAAAAAAATTAAAAGTTTGAAAATTGCGACATTTTCAAAATTTTCACCAAATTTCCGTTTTTTTCGCAAATAAACACAAGTCGTCTCAAAGAATATTTACCACTATTATAAAGTACAATATGTTACGAGAAAACAATCTCAGAATCAGTGGGATCCAGTGAAGCGTCCCAGAGGTATGACCTCATAAATTGACAGTGGTCAGAATTGTAAAAATTGGTCTGGTCAGGTAGTTGAAAACAGGTTTCGAGGTGAAGGGGTTAAAATGCGGTACAAGAGTAGAATCAGAAAATGCTAAATTGTGGTGTGTGTGTGGAGTATGTGTGTACTTAAAGGGAACCTGTCACCTGAATTTGGCGGGACCGGTTTTGGGTCATATGGGCGGGGTTTTCGGGTGTTTGATTCACCCTTTCCTTACCCGCTGGCTGCATGCTGGCCGCAATATTGCATTGATGTTCATGCTGTGTCCTCCGTAGTACACGCCAGCGCAAGGCAATATTTCCTTGCGCAGGCGTGTACTCCGAAGGACAGAAAATGAACTTCAATCCAATATTGCGGCCAGCATGCAGCCAGCGGGTAAGGAAAGGGTGAATCAAACACCCAAATACCCCGCCCATATGACCCAAAACAAGTCCCGCCAAATTCAGGTGACAGGTTCCCTTTAAAGCAACGTTCACACATTCAGTATTTGGACAGTGTTTTACATCAGTATTTGTAAGCCAAAACCAGGAGTGGGTGAAAAATACAGAAGTGGAGACATGTTTCTTTTCCTCCCACTCATAGTTTTGGCTTACAAATACGAAAGTAAAAACTCACCAAATACTCAACGTGTGAATGTAGATGTGGCTTTAAGTAGATGTGTGGTGTATGTGGTGTGTATGTGTGTGGCTTGTATGTGTGTAAGTTTGTGGTGTGTGTCTTAACCCCTATAAACCATTCATGACCGGAGGTATTATTGTTTTGCGTTTTCGATTTTTACTCCCTTTCTTCCCAAAGCCATAACTTATTTATTTTTCCGTCGAATCGGTCATGTGAATGTTTGTTTTTTTGCCGAACAAGTTGTACTTTTGAAAAACACTATTGGTTGTAACATATCTTGTACTGGAAAACGAGAAAAAATTCCAAGTGCGGTGAAATTGCAAAAAAATTCCACAACTGTTTTTTCTTTTTTCACCTTGTTCACTAAATGCCAAAACTGAACTGCCATTATGATTCTCCAAATGATTATGAGTTCATAGACACCAAACATGACTATACTCTTTTTTATTTAAGTGGTGAAAAAAAATATTGAAACTTTGGTAAAAAAAAAAAAAAGCACCATTTCCGAGACCTGTAGCGTCTCCATTTTTCTTGACCTGGAGCTGGTTAAGGGCTTATTTTTTTGAGCACCTGTTACTGCATTTTATTGCAATGTATCGGCTACCATAAAAAGGAATTTGGGCTTTTTGAATTTTTTTGTCTTTACGCCGTTTAGCGATTGGGTTAATTATTTTTTTACATTGATAAATTGGGCGATTCTGAATGCGGCAATACCAAATATGTGTATATTTTATTTTTTTATGGTTTTATTTCAAATGGGGTGAAAGGGGGGGGGGGTGATTTGAACTTTTATTTTTTTTATTTTTAATATTTATTTATTTATTTTTTTAATTTTTGCATGCTTCAATAATGGGAGACTAGAAGCTGCAGTTTTCTGATCGCCTGTGTGGCGATGATCAGATCGCCGGTGTGTAGCATAAATGCTCACTTGCCTGTGTGTAGAAGAAATGCTCACCGGGCGGCGCTCATATCAATCCGACTATGACTACCATAGAGGTCTGCTGGAGACGTCTGGTTGTCATGCCAACCCATCGGTGACCCGCGATCATGTGGTAAGTGTGAGTTAAATGCCGCTGTTTGAGATTGACAGCAGTATTTAACAAGTTAACAGCCGCGGATGGATCACGATTCCACCCGCGGCTGTTAGAGGCACATGTCAGCTGTACAAAACAGCTGACATGTGTCAGAAAAGATGTCTCATTCCAGAGCCCACATCAAAGGGAGGGATTACAACGCGGGCGTATTCTTATGCCCAACGTCGGAAAGGGGTTAATGACTGGGCCAAATTTTTTAAATCTGACCATTGACACCTCATGTAGCAATAACTCTGGAATGCTTCAAAATAGCCCATTGATTTGGAGATTGTTTTTTCGTGACACATTATACTTTATGATAATGATAAACTTAGGTTGAAATGTTTTGTGTTTATTTATAAAAATATCAGAAATTTGACAAAAATTAAAAAAAATATCAATTTTCAAACTTTGAATGATTATCCCTTTAATCCAATTAGTCATACCACACAAAAAAATTGTAAATAACATTTCCCTCATGTCTGCTTTATATCAGCACCATTTGTAAAATGTTGTTTTATTTTGTTACCATTTTAAAAATTTTAAAAATGTAGCAGGGGTAACGTTTCTCCTTATGGAGAGTGACATACCATCTCTGGCTTGTCAAGGTAAGGAGGCTTATTCGCCGTGCAATGCTCCTCTGGGAAATATAATATGCAAATTGCCTCTTCTGAGAAAAAGAGGACTTAAACTCTATAGCGCCACCTGTTGGAAGTAGCGATCCTACAAGTCACAATCAACCCTTTAACGAGTATATAAAAATGTAGCAATAATTTTTCATTTTTTTCAAGGAAATTTTCAAAACTTATTTTTTTAGGGAACTATTCAGTTTTGAAGTGACTTTGGGGGTTCTATATTTTGGAAACCCCTAAAAATTATACCATTTTAAAAACAGCGCTCTTCAACATATTCAAAATTGCTTTCAGGTAGTTTATTAACACTTCAGGTGCTTTTCAGGAATTAATGCAAAGTGACATAACAGGAATGCAAAAAATATTTTTAGTACCTAAATGTTTCTAACTTCTGATCAGGCCGCTGTAGCTGGAAGACTTTATCATTACTTGGCTATGAGTTGCCCTCACAAACATTAGGATCACACGATCAAGATCTCAGGGTACCGATGGGGTTAAAGAAGGAGCCCCCACACTCTGTTAACCATCCGGATGCTGCAGTTACTATTTACAGCAGTATTGAAGGGGTTAAACGGCCATGGTCGTGCCAACACTGATCATGGCTGATGCAGCAAGTTGTCAGCTATAGTGTACAGCTGATAGCTGCAGGATTATCACCCGTCGGAGGATGCTATTCTCTTATATCAAAGGTCAGTTTTAAGTCGTATTGATGGTCATTAAGGGGTTAAGAAGATGGTGGTGTGGCATGTGCAGTATGTGTGTGTGTGTGTGTGTGACACTTAAGAACATTCAGTATGTTAACTGCTTATTTGGAAATGTTATACTGACTAGGTGATGTCAGACATCATGACATAATGTCTGTTTTGGAGGGCTGGGTTTTTCTCCTGAGCAGAAGCTAATAATATCCCAGAGGAGGAGAAAATAGTGAAATACTAAAATAGAATGATTCCGGTACTTTGTATTTTTTTCCAAATCGTATGTTTTGTAACTAAATATTTGAATGCCAGTATTTCTTTTTTCACCCCTTATTCTTTATGCTTTCTAAGGCAAACTATGTTCCCTGGTTGTCCAATGACAAAATACTAGTATACTACAAGCTCCATTCAGATTACAGGGACAGTAACAGATATTTATGCAGAAAACCTGCCCAGTGTGAATAAACCCTAATACATGCTTTTTTTTTTTAAAAGGGTTATCTATGACTACTAGTGATGAGCGAATATACTCGTTACTCGAGATTTCTCGAGCATGCTCGGGGGGTCCTCCGACTATTTTTTAGTGCTCGGAGATTTAGTTTTTATTGCCACAGCTGAATGATTTCCATCTGTTAGCCAGCATAAGTACATGTGGGGGTTGCCTGGTTGCTAGGGAATCCCCACATGTACTTATGCTGGCTAACAGATGTAAATCATTCAGCTGCGGCAAGAAAAATTAAATCTCCGAGCACTAGAAAATACTCGGAGGACCCCCGAGCATGCTCGAGAAATCTCGAGTAACGAGTATATTCGCTCATCACTAATGACTACTTTATTTTTTTTAGCAAATAGATGAATGGCTGCACTCAATTGTACTAAAGCAAGGGACTGTGTGATATGTGAAATGTGAATAGCATAATGGCTTGTGAAATCTATGAAAAAACACATGAGATGTTTAGCACAAAATTTGGCCAAAAAATGTGAGCCCATCCACCAAACATCAAGGTAATCTCATGGCTCGGATGGGTCCCTGACCTGACTGCCTAGTGTGAACACTTACCTCTGACTAATATCATGGTAAAGCCTGCATTTATAGGAAGGTCGGAACCAACGGTGTTTGGATGTAATTAAAATCACAGCATGGTAAAGGGCGGGGCGTTCAAGTCAGAAAAAAAATAGTACATAGCAAGTAATGGTAAACTGACTGTGCAGCCATTCATCTATTTGCTATGTAAGTTGTTTTTTGGTTATGCACCAGTTCAGACTAGTTCGCTGTTCAGTCAGTTTACTATTACTTGCTAAGTACTATTTTTTTTCTGACTTGAACGCCCCGCCCTTCACCATGCTGTGATTTTAATTACATCCAAACACAGTTGGTTCCGACCTTCCTATAAATGCAGGCTTTACCATGATATTAGCCAGAGGTAAGTGTTCACACTAGGCAGTCAGGTCAGGGACCCATCCGAGCCATGAGATTACCTTGACGTTTGGTGGATGGGCTCACATTTTTTGGCCAAATTTTGTGCTAAACATCTCATGTGTTTTTTATAGATTTCACAAGCCATTATGCTATTCACATTTCATGTATCACACATTCCCTTGCTTTAGTACAATTGAGTGCAGCCATTCATCTATTTGCTATGTAAATTGTTTTTTGGTTATGCACCAGATCAGACTAGTTCGCTGTTCAGTCAGTTTACCATTACTTACTTTATTTTTTACTATGGGCCTAAGAACTAACAGGTAGGCAGTTGCTACCTACCTGCCTGTTCTGCCCACCGTTGATCTCTGCCGGCTCAGAGTGGTCACAGACTGCTCCTACTAGTGATTCTGCATCTTCCACTAACGTCACATCAACAGAGCAGCTACTTCTCTTCAATCGCTCTGATGACGGAGTCTGACTGCCGATGCCATGCTGATTGATAGTTGGCTCTCCACTACCTAACTACAGGAAGCCGTCTGTCAATTAGCATGATGTTTTCAGTCACACACCATCTACAGGGCAGTCCGTAATATGAAAAGCTGCTCTGTTCACGTGAAGCAGCAGAATTGCCAGCAGGAATGGCCCATGATTGCTCTAAGCCAATGTCGGGTAGAACAGGCAGGTAGTTACCGTGTTTCCCCGAAAGTAAGACCCTGTCTTACATTAATTTTACCCCAAAAAGTCCCACCCTGTCTTACTTTCGGGGGAGGTCTTACATTAGCTGCAGAAATACGTTACCAACGTGTGGTGTCCTTCCCCAGATCTTGCGTAGTTTTCCGTTGGTGGCGTAGTGGTGTGCGCATGTCCAAGGTCCCAAATCCTCTGCCAGGGGATTGAAAATTGCAGCGATGTCCGTTATTCCTTCGGTGGTCGGTGGGCGCGGCCATCTTGCTTTGGCCGCGCGTGCGCAGAAGCGGCACTCTGCTGGCCGCGGCTTCAGGAAAATGGCCGCGGGCATCCGCGCGTGCGCAGATGGCTGTCGCGGCGGCCATTTTCCTGAAGCCGCGGCCAGCAGAGCGCCGCTTCTGCGCACGCGCGGCCAAAGCAAGATGGCCGCGCCCACCGACCACCGAAGGAATAACGGACATCGCTGCAATTTTCAATCCCCTGGCAGAGGATTTGGGGGATAGCGGGGGCCCAAAGGTAAGGGCCTTATATTTCACAGCGGCCCCCCAACCCTGCCTTACATTCGGGGGAGGCCTTACATTGAAGGACCCCCCCGTAACCCCCACCCTGTCTTACTTTCGGGGGGGTCCTACTTTCGGGGAAACACGGTAGTAACTACCTGCCTGTTAACTCATAGGCCCATTGATAAAAAAATAAACTAGTACTGGGTAACCATTTTAACCCCTTAACGACTACTGATACGCCTTAAGAGTATGTATTCCTCAGCGTTGCTTTTTAACGGCGCTGAGAAATAAGGATATAACGCTTCCCAGTATCAGAAAATCATTGAATAACGATGATCACAAACGAAAAAAAAGTCAGATTTACAATTCATTTCTCTCTTCTCTGATTATTATTATTTATTTATATAGCACCATTAATTCCATGATGCTGTATATGAGAAAGGGGTTATGCAGCGCCCCAGAGTCCTGGTCGTTGCAGTACTGTGGCTCCGCCACTAAGGGGAGCTATGGTACGTCTGATGGCACTGAAGGAGTTCATCTGACCAGGTATCACAGACACCAATACATTTCACAGTCGGGCCTCCAGGGGGAGCTAAGGGTTCTATTCATTAGGCCACTCCCCACCATTGTGGGTAAACTGGGGGTTAGGCAGGAAGTTAGTTGAGAAAGCTGACTGGGTTGGAACCAGGCAACACCTTGTGGCAGAGGGTGTTGTGGGAGAAGATTCGGTAGGGTCCCTGTCAGGGGTGGGATCCTGACAGAGGCCTGGCTACAAGAAGGAATGTAACGGGACCGTGCCTGCTCAGCATAGCGGCGGTGCCCAAGGAAGGATTAGAAGCGAGATAGATTGTGCTGAGTGAGAAACGAGATCAAAGCAAGAAGGAGAATACCAGTAGGAGTCGTGCTGTGAGACCGAGGCAACATCCTACTGAGGCGCACAACCGGCGGCCGGAACGCCGAGGGAGTATTACAATATTCAGCTTCAGGCAATACTCTAAACCAACGGCAGGACAGTCAGTCTAAGGCGGGCTGTCTCACCCAAATCACCTATGCAGTCTTGGGGGGCAACTTGTGGAGAGGGGCGACTCTAGGGTCCCGGAAGAGCTCAGAGCCTACCCGTCATACGGGTGCCGTCCTAACCGTAACATCAGGGAGGGACGGAGGATTAGCAGAACATCATCTAATCGAGTTGTGAGGGAACTTAAGAAACGGACACAACAGTTGTGGGGACTTTCCGTAAGCACAGCAGGGAAGGACCACAACACCTAGCGCTAGAAGGAAGGCACAGATTTCCACCTGTTAAGAGAACTCTGGAGGTGCCATTGGACCGGCCGGACTTGCGCAGCCTGGTTATCCGGATTCCGGACTGAGGACCCAGAGATCTTCAGTAAAGAGGTAAAGAGACTGCAACCTGGTGTCTTCGTTATTTACTGCACCGCACCACCACCACCACTACCACCATCTACATCTATCACTGTACGCCCCTCAGCAGGGCCACGGACCGGGTCTAGCCACCGTGACAACCCCAGAGCAGAGACTCAGAGGCCCGGTACCGGGTACCCCTCGGCCCAACGGCAGTGGGGGCGCTACAACTTGGCGTCACGAACAGGATGTACTTAAGCCTGAAGAATCAGGTCATGTGTGCCTTGGAACTGTGATTTATTGTGCTTGGACTGTACTTTATTGCAAAGACTGCGTGTTGCCATTTACCGCCAAAAGTTCCCGCCAAAAGTCGCCGCCATTGCAGCGTCCCAGGGAGCGCGGAGGAAGAAGAGGGGCGTGCCATGGGAGGAGACTACCAAAACGGCGCCAGAAGTAGCGACCGCCCCCTCCGACTCCTGCTGCGAGAGGACGACTTACCCAGCAGCCGAGGAGAACCGCCCCCTGACTTGCAACGGCGGGAGCGAGGTGAAGGAGGAGCCCGACCTCGGAGAAATGGCGGAGCCAGGTGCATGCGTTGCCGCCGAATGCCCGACAGCGACGATGAGCAGCAAGTGCCCGAGCCACAGCGAGGTGATCCTGGCCTGCCCCTGGACCTTAACTCCTTGGAGCCGCTAGTGGAGGAGCCGAGCTTACCTATCCCAGCCACGGAGCCATGGAGGGCGGAGCCACATCCAGAGACCACTCCGGAAGAGCCGCGGTCCGGGCTGCAGCCGATTCCAGTGTCCTTGTCAACGGACTGGAGCGACATCGGTGGAATCACAACAGGCGCAGGTATGGACGGCACCCCTACTCCCCCGGCCGATTCTGCTCTCCCGACCGATCCGGCTCCCCTGACCGATCCCGCTCCTGTGACCGCTCCTCACCCCAGCAACAATAACCGCTTCTTCTCAGTGGAGCGGGTAGTCCTCACCCCCGACGCGATGGGGAAGCTGTTACCTCCACTACCGACCAAGATGGGGGAACCCATAGATGTAGGCCCGGACGGGGTGATCCTCCGGTGGGACACCCCCTGGAATGAGCCGTATGGAGCTCCGGGGGAGAGCCTCACCCTTGCGGTACTTACCTGGGAACAGTATAAGCAATGTCTAATACAACACTGGAAAGATCGAGATGAGACCGAACAACATGACACACAATGTAGGAAGT
Organism: Ranitomeya variabilis; assembly: GCF_051348905.1. Taxonomy (NCBI): domain Eukaryota; kingdom Metazoa; phylum Chordata; class Amphibia; order Anura; family Dendrobatidae; genus Ranitomeya; species Ranitomeya variabilis. Next base: position 397,368,025 of record NC_135234.1, read on the forward strand.
CTGCGCACGGCAGGAAAGACGTGGTAAAGAGGGGAACTGTGCTGGCTTACCACCCGAAGAGGGGATGGGGCTCCATACAGGAACCGGGGCTACCAACTGATGTCTTTGTTACTAGTTACAACGTGAAAACTCCCTGCTGCAGTCGAGATGGTGACCCATTGCAAAGGGGGGATCAGGTGACTTACACTCGCCACCGGAATGCACAAGGATGGTGCGCTCGGAACGTACGCCGGTGTGAGCCTGAGGGAGCGTCGCCTGTTGCCCCGATCATGACTGATCCAGAATTGCCAGATCTTGTTACTGTCACCACCGTACGCCTTGTAGCGGCTGCTGTCATGAATCCCAATGGCTAGGGATAGCACAGGACAAGCAAAGTACAAATAAATAACGGACGAGCTCTAGGGTGATGGAACCTGGGCTGACCGCTGCCCTACGCCTGACAAACGCAACTAGAGATAGCCAGGGAGCGTGCCTACGTTGGTTCTAGACGCCACGCACCAGCCTAAGAGCTAACTAGCACTGCAGAGAAAATAAAGACCTCACTTGCCTCCAGAGGAATGAACCCCAAAAGATATAGTTGCCCCCCACATGTATTGACGGTGAAATGAGAGGAAGGCACACACATAGAGATGATATATATAGTTTTAGCAAATTGAGGCCCGCTGTAAACTAGAAAGCAGAACGATACAAAAGGGGACTGAGCGGTCAGCAAAAAACCCTAATCAAAAAAACCATCCTGAGATTACAAGAACCCATGTGCCAACTCATGGCACATGGGGAGAACCTCAGTCCACTAGAGCTACCAGCTAGCATAGAGACATAATAAGCAAGCTGGACAAAAAACCAAACAACTGAAAATCAGCACTTAGCTTATCCTGAAAGATCTGGGAGCAGGTAGGCAGGAACCAAACAGAGCACATCTGAATACATTGATAGCCGGCAAGGGAATGACAGAAAGGCCAGGTAAAATAGGAAACACCCAGCCTCTGATGGACAGGTGGAAACCAAAGGCCGCAACCCACCAAAGTCACCCAGTACCAGCAGTAACCACCAGAGGGAGCCCACAAACAGAATCCACAACAGTACCCCCCCCCTTGAGGAGGGGTCACCGAACCCTCACGAGAACCCCCAGGGCGATCAGGGTGAGCTCTATGGGAGGCGCGGACCAAATCAGTCGCATGAACATCGGAGGCGACCACCCAGGAATTATCCTCCTGACCATAACCCTTCCACTTAACCAAATACTGGAGTTTGCGTCTGGAAACACGAGAATCCAAGATCTTCTCAACAACATACTCCAATTCTCCCTCCACCAGCACCGGAGCAGGAGGCTCAACCGAAGGAACAACGGGCACCTCATACCTCCGCAACAACGACCGATGGAACACATTATGAATAGCAAACGATGCTGGGAGATCCAAACGAAAAGATACAGGGTTAAGAATCTCCGAGATCCTATAAGGACCGATGAACCGAGGCTTGAACTTAGGAGAAGAGACCTTCATAGGGACAAAACGAGAAGACAACCACACCAAATCCCCAACAAGAAGTCGGGGACCCTCGCGGCGACGGCGATTAGCAAACTGCTGAGTCTTCTCCTGATATAACTTCAAATTGTCCACCACCTGATTCCAAATCTGATGTAGCCTGTCCACCACCACGTCCACTCCAGGACAATCCGAAGACTCCACCTGACCAGAGGAAAAACGAGGATGAAACCCCGAATTACAAAAAAAAGGAGAGACCAACGTGGCAGAACTAGCCCGATTATTAAGAGCAAATTCGGCCAGTGGCAAAAAAGCAACCCAGTCATCTTGATCAGCAGAAACAAAACACCTCAAATAAGTTTCCAAGGTCTGATTAGTTCGCTCCGTCTGGCCATTCGTCTGAGGATGGAATGCAGACGAGAAAGACAAATCAATGCCCATCTTGGCACAAAACGTCCGCCAAAATCTAGACACAAACTGGGATCCCCTGTCAGAAACGATATTCTCCGGAATCCCATGCAAACGAACCACGTTCTGAAAAAATAAAGGGACCAACTCAGAGGAGGAAGGCAACTTAGGCAAGGGCACCAAATGAACCATCTTAGAAAAACGGTCACACACAACCCAGATAACGGACATTTTCTGTGAAACCGGGAGATCAGAAATAAAATCCATGGAAATGTGCGTCCAAGGCCTCTTCGGGATGGGCAAGGATAACAACAACCCACTGGCCCGAGAACAGCAAGGCTTAGCTCGAGCACACACTTCACAAGACTGCACAAAGGTACGCACATCCCTAGACAAGGAAGGCCACCAAAAAGACCTGGCCACCAAGTCTCTAGTACCAAATATTCCAGGATGACCAGCCAACACAGAAGAATGGACCTCGGAGATGACTCTACTGGTCCAATCATCCGGAACAAACAGTCTTTCTGGTGGACAACGATCCGGTTTATCCACCTGAAACTCCTGCAATGCACGTCGCAAGTCTGGGGATACGGCGGACAATATTACCCCATCCCTAAGGATACCAGTAGGCCCAGAGTCTCCAGGAGAGTCAGGCACAAAACTCCTGGAAAGCGCATCTGCCTTCACATTCTTTGAACCTGGCAAGTATGAAACCACGAAATTGAAACGAGAAAAAAACAACGACCAACGAGCCTGTCTAGGATTCAAACGCCTGGCAGACTCAAGGTAAATGAGATTCTTGTGATCAGTCAAGACCACCACACGATGTTTAGCACCCTCAAGCCAATGACGCCACTCCTCAAATGCCCACTTCATGGCCAAAAGCTCCCGATTACCCACATCATAATTGCGCTCGGCGGGCGAGAATTTTCTAGAGAAGAATGCACATGGCTTCATCACCGAGCCATTAGAACTTCTCTGTGACAAAACCGCCCCCGCTCCAATCTCGGAAGCATCAACCTCAACCTGAAAAGGAAGTAAAACATCAGCACCCTTTTTAGTCAAATCAGTCAAAGGTTTAACAATACTGGAAAAATTAGCAATGAACCGACGATAAAAATTAGCAAACCCCAAGAACTTCTGAAGGCTCTTAACAGATGTAGGTTGTGTCCAGTCACAAATCGCCTGAACCTTGACGGGATCCATCTCAATAGTAGAAGGAGAAAAAATGTACCCCAAAAAAGAAATCTTCTGGACTCCGAAGAGACACGTTGAGCCCTTCACAAACAGAGAATTGGCCCGCAGAACCTGAAACACCTTCCTGACCTGTAGAACATGAGACTCCCAGTCATCAGAAAACACCAAAATATCATCCAAATACACAATCATAAACTTATCCAGATATTCACGGAAAATATTGTGCATAAAGGACTGAAAGACTGACGGAGCATTGGAGAGTCCAAAAGGCATTACCAAATACTCAAAATGGCCCTCAGGCGTATTAAATGCGGTTTTCCACTCATCACCCTGTTTTATCCGCACCAGATTATACACACCGCGAAGATCTATCTTAGTGAACCACCTAGCCCCCTTAATGCGAGCAAACAAATCAGTCAATAATGGCAATGGATACTGATATTTGACTGTAATCTTATTCAGAAGGCGATAATCTATACAAGGCCTCAGGGAACCATCTTTTTTTGCCACGAAAAAAAAACCTGCTCCCAGAGGGGACGAAGATGGACGAATATGTCCCTTTTCCAAGGACTCCTTAATATAATTCTGCATAGCAGTATGCTCTGGCAGTGACAGATTAAATAAGCGACCCTTAGGGAACTTACTGCCAGGAATCAATTCTATAGCACAGTCACACTCTCTATGAGGAGGGAGCGAATTGAGCTTAGGCTCCTCAAAAACATCCCTATAGTCAGATAAAAACGCAGGGATCTCAGAAGGAGTCGATGAAGCGATTGAAATCGGAGGTGCATCATCATGAACCCCCTGACATCCCCAGCTTAACACAGACATTGTTTTCCAGTCCAGGACAGGATTATGAGTTTGTAACCATGGCAGACCAAGCACTAGTACATCATGTAAATTATACAGTACAAGGAAGCGAATCACCTCCTGATGAACGGGAGTCATGCGCATGGTCACTTGTGTCCAATACTGCGGTTTATTCATAGCCAATGGTGTAGAGTCAATTCCCTTCAGAGGAATAGGAACTTCCAGAGGCTCCAGACTAAAACCGCAGCGTTTAGCAAATGACCAATCCATAAGACTCAGGGCAGCGCCCGAATCCACATAGGCATCGACGGAAATGGAAGACAGTGAAAAAATCAGAGTCACAGACAAAATGAACTTAGGCTGCAGAGTACCAATGGCAAAAGATTTATCAACCCTTTTTGTGCGTTTAGAGCATGCTGATATAACATGAGCTGAATCACCACAATAAAAACACAATCCATTTTTCCGCCTATAATTTTGCCGTTCACTTCTGGACTGAATTCTATCACATTGCATAGTCTCAGGTGCCTGTTCAGAAGACACCGCCAACTGGTGCACGGGTTTGCGCTCCCGTAAACGCCGATCAATCTGAATGGCCATAGCCATAGACTCATTCAGACCTGTAGGCGTAGGGAACCCCACCATAATATCCTTAATGGCCTCAGAAAGACCATTTCTGAAGTTTGCAGCCAGGGCGCACTCATTCCACTGAGTAAGCACCGACCATTTCCGAAATTTTTGACAATATATTTCCGCTTCATCATGCCCCTGAGAGAGGGCTAATAAAGCCTTTTCAGCCTGAATCTCCAGGTTAGGTTCCTCATAGAGCAATCCCAATGCCAGAAAAAACGCATCCACACTGAGCAATGCAGGATCCCCTGGTGCCAATGCAAATGCCCAATTCTGAGGGTCGCCCCGCAGGAAAGATATTACAATCCTGACCTGTTGAGCAGGGTCTCCAGAGGAGCGAGATTTTAAAGAAAGAAACAATTTACAATTGTTCCTGAAATTCAGGAAGGTAGATCTATCTCCAGAGAAGAACTCTGGAATAGGAATTCTAGGTTCAGACATGGGAGTGTGAACAACAAAATCCTGTATGTTTTGAACTTTTGCCGCGAGATTACTCAGGCTGGAAGCCAAACTCTGGACATCCATGTTAAACAGCTAAGATCAGAGCCATTCAAGGGTTAAGAGGAGGTAAGAAGCAGCTAGACAGCAATTAAGGGCTAGGCAGCAAAACTCTGAAGGGAAAAAAAAAAAAAAAAATTTCCCTTAAACACTTCTTTTTCTCCTGCTTCAGCCCAAACAATTAACACTTTGTGGGCCGGCTATACTGTCATGAATCCCAATGGCTAGGGATAGCACAGGACAAGCAAAGTACAAATAAATAACGGACGAGCTCTAGGGTGATGGAACCTGGGCTGACCGCTGCCCTACGCCTGACAAACGCAACTAGAGATAGCCAGGGAGCGTGCCTACGTTGGTTCTAGACGCCACGCACCAGCCTAAGAGCTAACTAGCACTGCAGAGAAAATAAAGACCTCACTTGCCTCCAGAGGAATGAACCCCAAAAGATATAGTTGCCCCCCACATGTATTGACGGTGAAATGAGAGGAAGGCACACACATAGAGATGATATATATAGTTTTAGCAAATTGAGGCCCGCTGTAAACTAGAAAGCAGAACGATACAAAAGGGGACTGAGCGGTCAGCAAAAAACCCTAATCAAAAAAAACATCCTGAGATTACAAGAACCCATGTGCCAACTCATGGCACATGGGGAGAACCTCAGTCCACTAGAGCTACCAGCTAGCATAGAGACATAATAAGCAAGCTGGACAAAAAACCAAACAACTGAAAATCAGCACTTAGCTTATCCTGAAAGATCTGGGAGCAGGTAGGCAGGAACCAAACAGAGCACATCTGAATACATTGATAGCCGGCAAGGGAATGACAGAAAGGCCAGGTAAAATAGGAAACACCCAGCCTCTGATGGACAGGTGGAAACCAAAGGCCGCAACCCACCAAAGTCACCCAGTACCAGCAGTAACCACCAGAGGGAGCCCACAAACAGAATCCACAACAGGCTGCTGAACTTGCAAGCAGGGTTAGCCTTCAAATCCAGACACCGGCTGATCTGATGGCATCTGAGAGACCAACTACCAGCACAGGTGCTGCATCGGCCGGGAACCAAAGACCACCCTCTACACTACAAGACTGAGTAAGCAGGAATGCTTTAATAAATGTAAATAGTTATTGTTCTACTGTTTTGCTGCTAAACCCGTTGAGGGTTAACTCTTAAAGGGATCCCTTTGTTGACCCGGGATCCCTATTGTTTTGTTTGCTTTTCCTACCTTCCCCTGTTATCAGGAACTGCCGCCATCATGAACAGTGCATGATACAAACTGCTTGTAAATAGTTCGCACCTTATTAAAGGTGCTCCCTACTGGTTTTACTTAAAGAGAGACTCTTTGCGAAGATACCGCACCGGAGCTTTTGCTAAGTATGGACTGGTAGCTTGAGAAGATGTGCTACCCCATAAAGACTTGGTCCCCTCTTAAAGGGGATGTTCACATATTGCGCTGATGAACCGTATTGCCTTAAGACAGTTGGGTGGCAATAATGTCTTGGAAAGAGAAAGTAATAATGTTGATATGAACACGTTAAAATGTACCTAACTAGTTAAATGTGAAAAGTGTTAGATAATGTTGATGGAAGAATGAGGACAGGAAGTGAACCCGTAGGGGTTAGTGGTGAGTCCTCTTAGGAGCCAGATAGAGATGGCTCAGTGATTTCAAACTGAAGGTAAATGTTATGTTCTATACTGTGTATAGTAGTTGAAAAGGCAGTAGGCCCGGGCTGAAAGGGGCGGTCCTGTAAGGAAAGGAGAGGCAGTAGGTCTGGAGCCGTTAGGACAGGCGGTCCTGCAGATTTAAAGAAGGGGAATGAAGTTAATTGCCTTATAGTGTGTTATAAGAAGGTCTTTAGTGGATTCAGAGTGTACATCCTTAAAGGCAACGTTGAATTAATGTCAAAAAAATTTAGCACTTAGTAGAATACCCGGTTGGGTAAAGAGAGTTATTTATAGAAAAGTTATTTAAAAGTATTTAACCATGTTTGTAACGTTCAAGTGTCCTCACCTCCCATAAAGGGAAGCTCTGTTCAAGTATACTTATTGTTATTGCACTCAACAAAATTGTATGTCTTTTTGCTAACCTGTATTGTTGTTTTCTTCCCAGTCCAGGAGTACTGGATTTAACCGGGGGGGAGTGCAGCGCCCCAGAGTCCTGGTCGTTGCAGTACTGTGGCTCCGCCACTAAGGGCAGCTATGGTACGTCTGATGGCACTGAAGGAGTTCATCTGACCAGGTATCACAGACACCAATACATTTCACAGTCGGGCCTCCAGGGGGAGCTAAGGGTTCTATTCATTAGGCCACTCCCCACCATTGTGGATAAACTGGGGGTCAGGCAGGAAGTTAGTTGAGAAAGCTGACTGGGTTGGAACCAGGCAACACCTTGTGGCAGAGGGTGTTGTGGGAGAAGATTCGGTAGGGTCCCTGTCAGGGGTGGGATCCTGACAGAGGCCTGGCTACAAGAAGGAATGTAACGGGACCGTGCCTGCTCAGCATAGCGGCGGTGCCCAAGGAAGGATTAGAAGTGAGATAGATTGTGCTGAGTGAGAAACGAGATCAAAGCAAGAAGGAGAATACCAGTAGGAGTCGTGCTGTGAGACCGAGGCAACATCCTACTGAGGCGCACAACCGGCGGCCGGAACGCCGACGGATTATTACAATATTCAGCTTCAGGCAATACTCTAAACCAACGGCAGGACAGTCAGTCTAAGGCGGGCTGTCTCACCCAAATCACCTATGCAGTCTTGGGGGGCAACTTGTGGAGAGGGGCAACTCTAGGGTCCCGGAAGAGCTCAGAGCCTACCCGTCATACGGGTGCCGTCCTAACCGTAACATCAGGGAGGGACGGAGGATTAGCAGTTCATCATCTAATCGAGTTGTGAGGGAACTTAAGAAACGGACACAACAGTTGTGGGGACTTTCCGTAAGCACAGCAGGGATGGACCACAACACCTAGCGCTAGAAGGAAGGCACAGATTTCCACCTGTTAAGAGAACTCTGGAGGTGCCATTGGACCGGCCGGACTTGCGCAGCCTGGTTATCTGGATTCCGGACTGAGGACCCAGAGATCTTCAGTAAAGAGGTAAAGAGACTGCAACCTGGTGTCTTCGTTATTTACTGCACCGCACCACCACCACCACTACCACCATCTACATCTATCACTGTACGCCCCTCAGCAGGGCCACGGACCGGGTCTAGCCACCGTGACAACCCCAGAGCAGAGACTCAGAGGCCCGGTACCGGGTACCCCTCGGCCCAACGGCAGTGGGGGCGCTACAGTTACATACAGAGTTATAGATAACATTTACAGTACACAAAATTTACAATGACAGACTGGTACAGAAGGGAGAGGACCCTGTCCTTGCGGACTTACATTCTACGGGATAATGGGGAAGAGACAGAAGGTCGAGGGTGCAGCAACTCGGGTGGTGGTGAGGTGGCAGCTCGGGTTGTGGTGATGCGGCAGAATGGTTATTGCAGGCTGTAGGCTTTCCTGAAGAGGTGGCTTTTCAGGTTCCGTCTGAAGGATCCGAGGGTGATGGATAATCGGACGTGTTGAGGCTTGGAATTCCAGAGGATGGGGGATCTTCGGGAGAAATCTTGGAGGCGGTTGTGTGAGGAATGAATAAGTTTGGAGGAGAGTAGGAGGTCTTGGGAGGATCGAAGATTACGTGAGGGAAGATATTGGGAGATTAGTTCAGAGATGTAGGGAGGGACAGGTTGTGGATGGCTTTGTAGATCAGTGTTAGTAGTTTGAACTGGATTTGTTGGGGAATTGGGAGCCAGTGGAGGGATTTGCAGAGGGGAGAAACAGGGAGTAGCGAGGAGAGAGGTGGATTAGCCGGGCAGCATAGTTGAGGACAGACTGGAGTGGTGCAAGAGAGTTAGCGGGGAGGCCACAGAGGAGGGTGTTGCAGTTATCGAGGCGGAAGATGATGAGGGCATGCACAAGAGTTTTAGTAGCTTGTGGGCTGAGGAAGGGACAGATTCTGGCAATATTTTTGAGTTGTAGGCGACAAGAGGTGGCAAGAGTTTGGACGTGTGGTTTGAAGGACAGCAAAACAAAGAAAATTGGGTGCACTGCCATATACTATATAAAGAAATCCCTGAGGGTGCGGTGCCAGTAACGGAGACTATACTTGAAAATTGAAGAAGAAAAGCATTACTGCAATAGGTCGCACACCTTCAAATAATAAACCAACAATATGCATAAAATACAAGCTGAATTTATTAACAGATCAAAAAGAACACATCACAGACAATAAAAAACACAATTAAAAACATATAAGCACCATCAAAAACACACAGGGAAAACGGACCATAACTCAGTGTAATAAGGTGACCCAAAATTAACCTAATGGCTCATGGGGTATAGCGTAAACATATATATTCAAACCGGGACAGTGCCAAAATAGTTTGCAAGGAAACACACACGGTGCCAAGCAGACAAAACGGTAATAGGCACAAGTAATTGTCCCCAGAGAGGGTCAAGAAAAGGCGAGCCCAAAAAGAAAGGCTAATGGGTCACCTATATATGATAATACCACTAGGTCACAGAAAATTAACAAGGGATAACTTCCCATATAGATACAACGTGGTGAAGTGATGACCACGCGTATCGCTCAGCTAACCAGGCTTCGTCAGGGAAGATGTGTATTTGAGCCGTCACTCAGCTATAAATAGTAAAGGCGAAATAGCCAATTAGATGCCGGTGTCGACAGTCAGCAATAGACCGGAAGGCGGTACAGGGGGGATAATAGTTCCGCAAGCCGCCGCAATAAAGCACAGACATGCGCAGAAACAAGTAAGCAGCAGCAGGCCGGAAGGTACAGCCACCTGTGACTAATATGTACGGAATGCCACACCAACAAGGCGCGCGCATGCGCAAAGGGGAGCAAATGACAGCGCAGGAACTAAACAAACAACGGCAAGCCGGAAGGGACAATTGCCGATGACACAGAAGTCCGGAGCGCCGCAACCATGTAGCGCACGCAAGTGCAGAAGAGAGCCAGCGGCCTGCATGCACAGCGCACGCGCCGATAAGAGAATGAACAAGGTGCGTGCAAAACAGTGTGCAGAGCTGTCAAAACGGGGGTAAAAAGCAGAGTCCTATAGAAGAATTGTGTTAGTGCATGCGTATGGAACCAAGGTAACAACATGTGCCTAGTAAAACTTAAAAAAAGAAAAATAATATATAGAGAAAAATATATATAGATAATAGCAATCTGCCTAAACACTAGGACCAAAAATGTAGGTCGTGGTATCTATAAACCACACACCCATGCAGCCAATCACTCAATGCCAGACAACCCCCGGGGGCACTTACATACACACACCAAAATAGCTCTTATACCAAATTATGAATCAAAATAGTAAGACAGTCTGCATGATAACTAGACATAACTTTATTAGAAAAAAGATATAAACATCATAAATACACAATATGACATTTAAATAGTTTAATATGGTTATGAGCTTGTCAGGGACTACTAAGAGCCATATAACCCATTATATAAGGGCTATTCGAAAAAATGGGAAACACAATAAAGGATGGCCATTGTGGCCAAATATGCGCTGTGCTGATAAACAGCACCCCTCATGAGCCAAAATCCCTTTTATTATGTTTTATTGCAAAACCCCTGAGACAATAAATTGTGTGTATAGAATAAAAGTACATACACCCCCCAGAAAGGAAGCAAGACCAAAGGGCAAGCAACCACATGGGAGAGCCTCACCATGGTTAATCCGAACTGGCAAAAGGAAAATGGTAACAATCCTAGGATGGATGACAGCATAGCTCTAGTCTTATATCTAAAACAGACCCAGAATACTGTAGATAGGATCTTACTCCAGAAAGGTCAGATGAGACAGACCCACATGGTGAAACGACCACCAATGCTGAAGGCAGAACGCAAATGAAGTCCATAGCAGATGCAGCAAGATGGTAGTATGCATACAAAGTTCAAGATAGAAGGCAAGAGACGGCAAATTCTCATAATCGCCCAAAATGTAATGGGCACATCCCTCAAGCACCCAACAGATGTGGAGGGTTGATTATCCAAGAAATCCAGTAAAGAGCAGTTCTTCATTAAGACCTACGGGAACAATGGAACCAAGGTTAAAAATCCATCTCGCCTCCATGCGCAAAAGCAATTGTTTGTAAATACCACCCCTATTAGTCTTCGTACTCTATCCAACCCAATGACCTTTGTACCTGAAATCCGGCCATCATGATGTGCCAAAAAATGAGATGCCACCGGAGTAAGCATTCTGCCCTTCAAGGAGTCATTGCGTGCCTGGTTAATGGTAGAAAAATGCTTCTGTATCCTACGCTGTAGCTCCTGAGATGTCTGGCCAACGTAAACACGCTGGCATGGGCAAATAAGGGCATATATGACAAAGGTAGTCCTACAATTAATGTATGAACATAGCCTATGTCTGCTCTGATTGGCAGGATTCACAAAAAAGTCTCTGGTAGGGTACATATGTGGACAAATGCTACAACTACCACATGCAAAAGACCCATGAAGGTCAATGCCCCGATTCAGCCTGATAGTATGTCGTTTATAATGGCTGCTTGTCAAGAGATCCCTAAAGTTAGGCGCTCTCCTGGCTGTAAGTAGTGGTTGGTTGTTGTGAATTCTGCTCTTGGGCTCCCTCCGGTGGTTGTTAGTGGTAGTGCAGTGGTCTCTGGATTATAGGCCAGGGCAGGTGTTTCTGCTTATTGCAGCTCTATTAGGTATTTAGGTTTGTAGGATCCATCAATCCCTGCCAGTTGTCCATTGTATCTTGGAGGGATTGCATCTCTGTCTGGCTCCACAGCCCTGCTGTCATTTCAGCAAAGATAAGTGCCTTGTTTTGGTTCTCTGTAGCACGCATGCAGTGTGCTTTTATGTGCAGTGCAATCTATTGTGTTTTTGTCCAGCTTGACTTGTTTGGATTTTTCTGTCATGCTGGTTTCTCTGGAGATGCAGATATACATCCTATGTCTTTAGCAAAACATATCCAGATTCATAGTGTGACCACGAATAAGTCACCTCCCATATAGATATACTTCCACATACAACTGGTCTAAACAACGGAGAAAAATGGCGGAAGCTTTTTTGTTGTATAAAATGCTTTAGAAAATTTATTGACAAGATACAAAAAGATAAAAAACACACACAAACACAGTAATGAAAGTGCTTGAATTGAAAGACACCAGATATGCCAAGGCCCTCATAAGTAGTAGCGTCTGTGCTTAGCATACTACGGTGAGAAAACACATGCTCCTGCAAATCTAACAGACTCCAACTCCTAGCGTTGAACCATGAGGTAATATACTCCCATAAAGCATAGGAGGGTGAATGTCAGCAGCTATAAAATATATATTATATTAGCAAACCATTGCTTAACTGCATACAAAACAACAGAAAGCAGCATGTCTCCCCTAGAACTTGAGGGGGCCACGGCACGCACCCCGACGCGCGTTTCGCCGCTGTCAGCACCCGCTTTCTTGAGCTCTGAGGCAAGATAGGATTTCCTATTTCCATCTTTAGGAGTATTTAGTCCTCCGGCTGTGTCGAGGTGTCTAGGCCTGGTTAGATACATCCCACGGCTACTTCTAGTTGCGGTGTCAGTATTAGGATTGCGGTCAGTACAGGTACCACCTACTCCAGAGATAGTCTCATGCGGCTCCAGGGTCACCGGATCATAACAGTACAACTGGCCAACAATGAGTTAAATGCATCATAGAAGAAGGGAAGAAAAGTCCTGAGCCATTTTTTTTTCTGCAGTCTGTTTTGTCTTTCCTTCCCTCTTTTCCTCTGGGTGACTGAGGAGCTGTGTGCTAGCATGGATGTTCAGGGATTAGCTTCTCGTGTAGACCAACTAGCTGCTAGGGTACAGGGTATTTCCGATTATATTGTTCAGACTCCGGTTTTAGAGCCTAAGATTCCTACTCCTGAGTTATTTTTTGGGGACAGGTCTAAATTTTTGAGTTTTAAAAATAACTGTAAACTGTTTTTTGCTCTGAAACCTCGTTCTTCTGGTGATCCCATTCAGCAGGTTAAAATAGTCATCTCACTGCTGCGTGGCGATCCTCAGGATTAGGCATTTTCCCTGGAATCTGGGAATCCTGCCTTGCTTAATATAGAAGCCTTCTTTCAGGCTCTAGGGTTATTATATGATGAACCAAATTCTGTGGATCATGCTGAGAAGACTTTGTTGACCCTGTTTCAGGGTCAAGAAGCGGCAGAATTGTATTGTCAGAAATTTAGAAAATGGTCTGTGCTGACTAAATGGAATGAGGATGCTTTGGCGGCAATTTTCAGAAAGGGTCTTTCTGAATCTGTTAAAGATGTTATGGTGGGGTTTCCCACGCCTATTGGTCTGAGCGATTCTATGTCTCTGGCCATTCAGATTGATCGGCGCCTGCATGAGCGCAGAGTTGTGCACACTGTGGCGTTGTCCTCGGAGCAGATACCTGAGCCTATGCACTGCGATAGGATTCTGTCTGGAGCTGAACGACGGGGATGCAGACGTCAGAATGGGTTGTGTTTTTACTGTGGCGATGCTTCTCATGTCATTTCGGTCTGCCCTAAGCGTATTAAGAGAATCGCTAGTTCAGTTACCATTGGTACCGTACAACCTAAATTTCTGTTATCTGTGACATTGATCTGCTCATTGTCGTCATTTTCTGTCATGGCGTTTGTAGATTCTGGCGCCTCTTTGAATTTAATGGACTTTGAATTCGCTAGACGTTGTGGTTTCCCCTTGCAGTCTTTGGAGAACCCTATTCCTTTAAGGGGCATTGATGCTACACCTTTGGCTAAAAATAAACGCCAGTTTTGGACACAGGTGACCATGTGCATGGCGCCAGCCCATCGGGAGGATTGTCGCTTTTTGGTGTTGCATAATTTGCATGATGCTATTGTGCTGGGTTTTCCATGGTTGCAGGTATATAATCCGGTGTTGGATTGGAAATCTATGTCTGTGACTAGTTGGGGTTGTCAAGGAGTTCATGGTGACGTTCCTTTGATGTCAATCTCCTCTTCCCCCCCTTCTGAAGTTCCAGAGTTCTTGTCTGATTTTCAGGATGTGTTCAATGAGCCCAAGTCCAGTTCCCTTCCACCGCATAGGGACTGTGATTGTGCTATTGACTTGATTCCAGGCTGTAAGTTTCCTAAGGGCCGACTTTTCAACCTGTCGGTGCCTGAACATACCGCTATGCGGAGTTATATTAAGGAGTCTTTGGAGAAAGGGCATATTCGGCCATCGTCTTCACCATTGGGAGCGGGATTTTTTTTTGTTGCCAAGAAGGATGGCTCCTTGAGACCTTGTATTGATTATCGCCTTTTGAATAAGATCACGGTCAAATTTCAATACCCTTTGCCTTTGCTTTCTGATTTGTTTGCTAGGATTAAGGGGGCTACTTGGTTTACTAAGATTGACCTTCGAGGGGCATATAATCTTATTGGTATTAAGCAGGGTGATGAATGGAAAACTGCGTTTAATACGCCCGAGGGCCATTTTGAATACCTTGTGATGCCCTTCGGGCTCTCTAATGCTCCATCTGTTTTTCAGTCCTTCATGCATGATATCTTCCGGAATTATCTTGATAAGTTTATGGTTGTATATTTGGATGACATTTTGATTTTTTCCGATTATTGGGAGTCTCATGTGAAACAGGTCAGGATGGTTTTTCAGATCCTTCGTGACAATGCTTTGTTTGTGAAGGGGTCTAAGAGTCTTTTTGGAGTGCAGAAGGTTTCTTTTTTGGGCTTTATTTTTTCTCCCTCATCTATAGAGATGGATCCGGTTAAGGTTCAGGCCATTCATGATTGGATTCAGCCCACGTCCGTGAAGAGTCTTCAGAAATTTTTGGGCTTTGCTAATTTTTATCGCCGTTTCATTGCTAACTTCTCCAGTGTGGTTAAACCCCTGACCGATTTGACGAAAAAGGGCGCTGATGTGACGAATTGGTCCTCTGCGGCTGTCTCTGCCTTTCAGGAGCTTAAACGCCAATTTACTTCTGCTCCGGTGTTGCGTCAGCCAGATGTTTCTCTTCCATTTCAGGTTGAGGTTGACGCTTCTGAGATTGGGGCAGGGGCCGTTTTGTCTCAGAGGAATTCTGATGGTTCCTTGATGAAACCATGTGCCTTCTTTTCCCGAAAGTTTTCGCCTGCTGAACGTAATTATAATGTCGGCAATCGGGAATTGTTGGCTTTGTTTTTCTCCCATTTTGATTTCGTGGTCTCGTATCTTCCGGGTTCTAAGAATATTAAAGCTGATGCCCTCTCTAGGAGCTTTTTGCCTGATTCTCCGGAGGTCCTTGAACCGGTCGGCATTCTAAAGGAAGGGGTGGTTCTTTCTGCCATCTCCCCTGATCTACGACGGGTCCTTCAGGAATTTCAGGCTGACAAACCTGACCGCTGTCCAGTGGGGAAACTGTTCGTTCCTGATAAATGGACTAGTAGGGTGATTTCAGAGGTTCATTGTTCCGTGTTGGCTGGCCATCCAGGTATTTTTGGTACCAGATATTTGGTTGGTAGGTTTTTTTGGTGGCCTTCTTTGCCGCGGGATGTGCGTTCTTCTGTGCAGTCCTGTGGGACTTGTGCGTGGGCTAAGCCTCGTTGTTCCCACGCTAGTGGGTTGCTTTTGCCTTTGCCGGTCCCTGAGAGGCCTTAGACGAATATTTCTATAAATTTTATTTCAGACCTTCCGGTTTCCCAGTGGATGTCAGTTATCTGGGTGGTTTGTGACCGGTTTTCTAAGATGGTTCATTTGGTGCCTTTGCCTAAGTTGCCTTCCTCTTCTGATTTGGTTCCATTGTTTTTTCAGCATGTGGTTCGTTTGCATGGTATTCCGGAGAATATTGTGTCCGACAGAGGTTCCCAGTTTGTTTCTAGGTTTTGGCGGGCCTTTTGTGCTAGGCTGGGCATTGATTTGTCTTTTTCTTCCGCATTTCATCCTCAGACTAATGGCCAAACCGAGCGAACCAATCAGACTTTGGAAATTTATTTGAGATGCTTCGTGTCTGCTGATCAGGATGATTGGGTGGCTTTCTTGCCATTGGCCGAGTTTGCCCTTAATAATCGGGCTAGTTCGGCCACCTTGATTTCGCCTTTTTTTTGTAATTTTGGTTTTCATCCTCGTTTTTCTTCAGGGCAGGTTGAGCCTTCAGATTGTCCTGGTGTGGATTCTGTGGTGGACAGGTTGCAGCAAATTTGGGCTCATGTGGTGGAAAATTTGGTGTTGTCTCAGGAGGAGGCGCAACGTTTTGCTAATCGTCGTCGGTGTGTTGGTTCCCGGCTTCGGGTTGGGGATTTGGTCTGGTTGTCTTCTCGTCATGTTCCTATGAAGGTTTCGTCCCCTAAGTTTAAGCCTCGGTTTATTGGTCCTTATAGGATTTCTGAGATTATCAATCCGGTGTCTTTTCGTTTGGCCCTTCCGGCATCTTTTGCTATCCATAATGTTTTCCATAGATCTTTATTGCGGAAATATGTGGTGCCCATTCTTCCCTCTGTTGATCCTCCGGCTCCTGTGTTGGTTGATGGGGAGTTGGAGTATGTGGTTGAGAAGATTTTGGATTCTCGTTTTTCGAGACGGAAGCTTCAGTACCTTGTCAAATGGAAAGGTTACGGCCAGGAGGATAATTCTTGGGTTTTTGCCTCTGATGTCCATGCTGCTGATTTGGTTCGGGCCTTTCATCTGGCTCGTCCTGATCGGCCTGGGGGCTCTGGTGAGGGTTCGTGACCCCTCTTCAAGGGGGGGTACTGTTGCAAATTCTGCTCTTGGGCTCCTGTCATGATCTCAATGGCAAGAGAACATAGCATAAGCATATATAGGAACTAGCTCTTGGAAGATGGGAACTGAGCTGACCATGAACTAAACCTAACGCACAACTAGCAGTGGCCGGGTAGCATGCCTACGTTGATTCTAGATGCCCAGCACCAGCCGGAGGACTAAATAAAGCTAGCAGAGGAAAATATTAGTCCTAGCTCACCTCTAGAGAAATACCCCGAAAGGAGACAGAGGCCCCCCACATGTATTGGCGGTGAGTTGAGATGAAATAACAAACGTAGTATGAAAATAGGTTTAGCAAATTTGAGGTCCACTTACTACATAGCAGAAGACAGAAAGGACACTTTCATGGTCAGCTGAAAACCCTATCAAAAACACCATCCAGAAATTACTTTAAAACTCTGGCATTAACTCATAACACCAGAGTGGCAATTCCTGTTCACAAGAGCTTTCCAGACACAGTAACGAAACTACAGCTGTGAACTGGAACAAAAATGCAAAAACAAACATGGACAAGAGTCCAACTTATCTAGTAGTTGTCTAGGAGCAGGAACAAGCACAGAGAGGCTTCTGATAACATTGTTGACCGGCAAGCAACTAACAGAGCAGCAAGGTTATATAGCGACTCCCACATCTTGATGGGAACAGGTGAACAGAGAAGATGAAGACACCAGTTCAATTCCACCAGTAGCCACCGGGGGAGCCCAGAATCCAAATTCACAACAGTACCCCCCCCTCAAGGAGGGGGCACCGAACCCTCACCAGAACCACCAGGGCGATCAGGATGGGCCCTATGAAAGGCACGAACCAGATCGGAGGCATGAACATCAGATGCATTCACCCAAGAATTATCCTCCTGGCCGTATCCCTTCCACTTGACCAGATACTGGAGTCTCCGTCTGGAAACACGAGAGTCTAAGATTTTCTCCACAACGTACTCCAACTCACCCTCAACCAACACCGGAGCAGGAGGCTCAACGGAAGGCACAACCGGTACCTCATACCTGCGCAATAATGACCGATGAAAAACGTTATGAATAGAAAAGGATGCAGGGAGGTCCAAACGGAAGGAAACAGGGTTAAGAATCTCCAATATCTTATACGGGCCGATAAACCGAGGCTTAAACTTAGGAGAAGAGACCCTCATAGGGACAAAACGAGAAGACAACCACACCAAATCCCCAACAGAAAGCCGAGGACCAACACGACGGTGGCGGTTGGCAAAAAGCTGAGTCTTCTCCTGGGACAACCTCAAATTGTCCACCACCTGCCCCCAGATCTGATGCAATCTCTCCACCACAGCATCCACTCCAGGACAATCCGAAGATTCCACCTGACCAGAGGAAAATCGAGGATGAAACCCCGAATTACAGAAAAACGGGGACACCAAAGTAGCAGAGCTGGCCCGATTATTGAGAGCGAACTCCGCCAATGGCAAAAAAGCAACCCAATCATCCTGGTCAGCAGACACAAAACACCTCAGATATGTCTCCAGGGTCTGATTAATCCGCTCGGTCTGGCCATTCGTCTGAGGATGGAAAGCGGACGAAAAAGATAAATCTATGCCCATACTAGCACAGAATGCCCGCCAAAATCTAGACACGAATTGGGTCCCTCTGTCAGAAACGATATTCTCAGGAATACCATGCAAACGAACAACATTTTGAAAAAACAGAGGAACCAACTCGGAAGAAGAAGGTAACTTGGGCAGAGGAACCAAATGGACCATCTTAGAAAAACGGTCACACACCACCCAGATGACAGACATCTTCTGAGAAACAGGCAGATCTGAAATAAAATCCATCGAGATGTGCGTCCAAGGCCTCTTAGGAATAGGCAAGGGCAACAATAATCCACTAGCCCGAGAACAACAAGGCTTGGCCCGAGCACAAACGTCACAAGACTGCACAAAGCCTCGCACATCTCGTGACAGGGAAGGCCACCAGAAGGACCTTGCCACCAAATCCCTGGTACCAAAAATGCCAGGATGACCTGCCAACGCAGAAGAATGAACCTCAGAGATGACTCTACTGGTCCAATCATCAGGAACAAACAGTTTATCAGGTGGGCAACGATCAGGTCTATCCGCCTGAAACTCCTGCAAGGCCCGCCGCAGGTCTGGAGAAACGGCTGACAATACCACTCCATCCTTAAGGATACCTGTGGGCTCAGAGTTACCAGGCGAGTCAGGCTCAAAACTCCTAGAAAGGGCATCCGCCTTAACATTCTTAGAACCCGGTAGGTATGACACCACAAAATTAAACCGAGAGAAAAATAATGACCAGCGCGCCTGTCTAGGATTCAGGCGCCTGGCGGTCTCAAGATAAATCAAATTTTTGTGGTCAGTCAATACCACCACCTGATGTCTGGCCCCCTCAAGCCAATGGCGCCACTCCTCAAAAGCCCACTTCATGGCCAAAAGCTCCCGATTCCCAACATCATAATTCCGCTCAGCGGGCGAAAATTTACGGGAAAAGAAGGCACAAGGCCTCATCACGGAGCAGTCAGAACTTTTCTGCGACAACACTGCCCCAGCTCCGATCTCAGAAGCGTCGACCTCAACCTGAAAAGGTAGAGCAACATCAGGCTGACGCAACACAGGGGCAGAGGAAAAACGGCGCTTAAGCTCCCGAAAGGCCTCCACAGCATCAGGGGACCAATCAGCAACATCAGCACCCTTCTTAGTCAAATCGGTCAATGGCTTAGCAATATCCGAAAAACCAGCAATAAATCGACGATAAAAGTTAGCAAAGCCCAAAAATTTCTGAAGACTCTTAAGAGAAGAGGGCTGCGTCCAATCACAAATAGCTTGAACCTTGACAGGATCCATTTCAATGGAAGAGGGGGAAAAAATATATCCCAAAAAGGAAATACTCTGTACCCCAAAAACACACTTAGAACCCTTCACACACAAAGAATTAGACCGCAAAACCTGAAAAACCCTCCTGACTTGCTGGACATGAGAGTCCCAGTCATCCGAAAAAATCAGAATATCATCCAGATACACAATCATAAATTTATCCAAATAATCGCGAAAAATATCATGCATAAAGGACTGGAAAACTGACGGAGCATTAGAAAGACCAAAAGGCATCACTAAATACTCAAAGTGGCCCTCGGGCGTATTAAATGCGGTTTTCCACTCATCCCCCTGCCTGATTCGCACCAAATTATACGCCCCACGAAGGTCAATCTTAGAGAACCACTTGGCCCCCTTTATGCGAGCAAACAAATCAGTCAGCAACGGCAATGGGTATTGATATTTAACAGTGATTTTATTCAAAAGCCGATAATCAATACATGGTCTCAAAGAGCCGTCTTTTTTTGACACAAAGAAAAAACCGGCTCCTAGGGAGATGACGATGGACGAATATGTCCCTTTTCCAAGGACTCCTTTATATATTCTCGCATAGCAGCATGTTCAGGCACAGACAGATTAAATAAACGACCCTTTGGGTATTTACTACCCGGGATTAAATCTATGGCACAATCGCACTCTCGGTGCGGAGGTAACGAACCAAGCTTGGATTCTTCAAAGACGTCACGATAGTCAGACAGGAACTCAGGAATTTCAGAGGGAATGGATGATGAAATGGAAACCACAGGTACATCCCCATGAGCCCCCTTACATCCCCAGCTCAACACAGACATAGCTCTCCAGTCGAGGACTGGGTTGTGAGATTGCAGCCAAGGCAATCCTAGCACCAAATCATCATGTAGATTATACAGCACCAGAAAGCGAATAATCTCCTGGTGATCCGGATTAATACGCATAGTTACTTGTGTCCAGTATTGTGGTTTATTATTAGCCAATGGGGTGGAGTCAATCCCCTTCAGAGGAATAGGAGTCTCCAAAGGCTCTAAATCATACCCACAGCGTTTGGCAAAGGACCAATCCATAAGACTCAAAGCGGCGCCAGAGTCGACATAGGCGTCCGTGGTAACAGATGACAAAGAGCAAATCAGGGTCACAGATAGAATAAATTTAGACGGTAAGGTGCAAATGGAAACAGATTTACCAAGCTTTTTAGTGCGCTTAGAGCATGCTGATATAACATGAGTAGAATCACCACAATAGAAACACAACCCATTTTTCCGTCTAAAATTCTGCCGCTCGCTTCGGGACAGAATTCTATCACACTGCATACTCTCTGGCGACTTCTCAGTGGACACCGCCAGATGGTGCACTGGTTTGCGCTCCCGCAAACGCCTATCGATCTGAATAGCCATTGTCATGGACTCATTCAGACCCGCAGGCACAGGGAACCCCACCATAACATCCTTAATGGCATCAGAGAGACCCTCTCTGAAAGTCGCCGCCAGGGCGCACTCATTCCACTGAGTAAGCACAGACCATTTACGGAATCCTTGGCAGTAAATTTCCGCTTCATCTTGCCCCTGAGATAGGGACATCAAAGTTTTTTCTGCCTGAAGCTCCAAATGAGGTTCGTCATAAAGCAACCCCAAGGCCAGAAAAAACGCATCCACATTGAGCAACGCAGGATCCCCTGGTGTCAATGAAAAAGCCCAGTCTTGAGGGTCGCCCCGGAGCAAGGAAATCACAATCCTGACCTGCTGTGCAGGGTCTCCGGCAGAGCGAGATTTCAGGGACAAAAATAATTTGCAATTATTTCGAAAATTCTGAAACCCGGATCTGTTCCCCGAGAAAAATTCCGGCAAAGGAATTCTCGGCTCAGATACAGGTGCATGACAAACAAAATCCTGCAAATTCTGCACCTTCGTGGCGAGATTATTCAAACCTGCAGTTACACTCTGAAGATCCATTACAAACAGGTGGACACAGAGCCATTCAAGGGTTAAGAGGAGGTAAGAAGCAGCTAGACAGCAATTAAGGGCTAGGCAGCAAAACTCTGAGGGGAAAAAAAAAAAAAATTTCCCTTCAACACTTCTTTTTCTCCTGCTTCAGCCCAAACAATTAACACTTTGTTGGCCGGTCAAACTGTCATGATCTCAATGGCAAGAGAACATAGCATAAGCATATATAGGAACTAGCTCTTGGAAGATGGGAACTGAGCTGACCATGAACTAAACCTAACGCACAACTAGCAGTGGCCGGGTAGCATGCCTACGTTGATTCTAGATGCCCAGCACCAGCCGGAGGACTAAATAAAGCTAGCAGAGGAAAATATTAGTCCTAGCTCACCTCTAGAGAAATACCCCGAAAGGAGACAGAGGCCCCCCACATGTATTGGCGGTGAGTTGAGATGAAATAACAAACGTAGTATGAAAATAGGTTTAGCAAATTTGAGGTCCACTTACTACATAGCAGAAGACAGAAAGGACACTTTCATGGTCAGCTGAAAACCCTATCAAAAACACCATCCAGAAATTACTTTAAAACTCTGGCATTAACTCATAACACCAGAGTGGCAATTCCTGTTCACAAGAGCTTTCCAGACACAGTAACGAAACTACAGCTGTGAACTGGAACAAAAATGCAAAAACAAACATGGACAAGAGTCCAACTTATCTAGTAGTTGTCTAGGAGCAGGAACAAGCACAGAGAGGCTTCTGATAACATTATTGACCGGCAAGCAACTAACAGAGCAGCAAGGTTATATAGCGACTCCCACATCTTGATGGGAACAGGTGAACAGAGAAGATGAAGACACCAGTTCAATTCCACCAGTAGCCACCGGGGGAGCCCAGAATCCAAATTCACAACAGGCTCCCTCCGGTGGTTGTTAGTGGTAGTGCAGTGGTCTCTGGATTATAGGCCAGGGCAGGTGTTTCTGCTTATTGCAGCTCTATTAGGTATTTAGGTTTGTAGGGTCCATCAATCCCTGCCAGTTGTCCATTGTATCTTGGAGGGATTGCATCTCTGTCTGGCTCCACTGCCCTGCTGTCATTTCAGCTAAGATAAGTGCCTTGTTTTGGTTCTCTGTAGCACGCATGCAGTGTGCTTTTATGTGCAGTGCAATCTATTGTGTTTTTGTCCAGCTTGACTTGTTTGGATTTTTCTGTCATGCTGGTTTCTCTGGAGATGCAGATATACAGTACATCCTATGTCTTTAGTTAGATGTAGTATATAGTATTTTCTGCTGTGGAATTTTCTAGTGTTTTAATACTGACCGCTTAGAACTCTGTCCTATCCTTTCTATCTAGCTAGAAGGGCCTCTTTTGCTAAACTCTGTTTTTTCTGCCTGTGTACGTATTTCCTCTTAAACTCACAGTCAATATTTGTGGGGGGCTGCCTATCCTTTGGGGCTCTGCTCTGAGGCAAGATAGGATTTCCCATTTCCATCTTTAGGGGTATTTAGTCCTCCAGCTGTGTCGAGGTGTCTAGGCCTGGTTAGGTACATCCCACGGCTACTTCTAGTTGCGGTGTCAGTATTAGGATTGCGGTCAGTACAGGTACCACCTACTCCAGAGATAGTCTCATGCGGCTCCAGGGTCACCGGATCATAACAGTTGGTCACCCACTATCCTAAAAGTAGAGAGGTCAGTGGTCAAAATACCCCAGTGCCTTTGAAGAATGGTTCTAATTTGTGACCAATTGTTGTTAAAGCCGGTGATGAATCTCGGCTTATTGTCCCGTACCTTTTTCTGAGGCACCAGCAACGACTCCTGAGTATGAGCATTAGCACGCTGAAAGGCTGTAGAAATACATCTCCGTGGATAATGCCTTTGTCGAAAACGATTTGTCAATTTGAGAGCTTCTTGCCGAAAGTCTTCATCCGAAGTGCAATTTCGTCTAATTCTCAGAAACTGCCCCATAGGGACCCCATTCCTGGCATGCATTGGGTGAAAGCTCCTATAGTCCAGGAGACTATTGGTTGCGGTTGGTTTCCGAAATAATTTGGTGTAAAGAGAGCCATTTCTAGCCATAACCTGCAGATCCAGGAAGGTCACTATCGTGGGAGAGAAAGAATGGGTAAGCACAATGTTGTGAGAATTCCTGTTAAGCAAGTTGATGAAATTCTGACACTCGTCACTACTGCCAATCCAGATAAAGAATAAATCGTCGCTGTAACGACTCCAATGGCAGACATGACGCTTGAACTCCTCCAGGGGGTAGACCATGGTGGCCTCCCACCAACCTAAAAACAGATTGGCGACGGCCGGGGCACAACGCGCCCCCATGGCCACCCCAGAGTTCTGGAGGTAGTAAGCGCTGTCAAACAGGAAGAAATTGTGCTTCATGATAAACTCCAACAGATCGACCACCAGGGAGTCGTGCATTCTATCTGAATGCCCTAATTGATCCAGAAAATACAAGGTGGCAGTAATTCCATCGTCATGGCTAATATTGGAGTAGAGCGACTCCACGTCGCATGTAACCAACAGACACTCGGGAGGTAAAGAAACCTCTCGACATATACGAATGAAGTGTGAAGAATCTTGGACAAATGAATGTAAATTCCTGGTTAGAGGCTGCAAGAAGTGGTCCACATACATACATGCTTTCTCACAGAGACTGCCGATGCCGGCCACAATGGGTCGGCCAGGCGGTTTCTGTGAGTTTTTATGAATTTTCGGCAGCATGTAGAAAGTTGCCGTAATAGGGACCTCTACCCACATAAATTCGAACTCGTGATGACTAATAATTCCGAGATCCCGCGCCCTCTCCAAAAGAAGTCTAAACTTACCCGCGAATACAGCTGTAGGGTCTGATGGAAGTTTTCTATAGAACCGACCATTCCCCAGCTGGCGATGCGCTTCCTCTAAATAAAGAGAGTGTGGCCAGAGGACAACGTTACCCCCTTTATCCGCTTCTTTAATTAAGAAGGTTTTATTAGACCTAAGGTCTCTAAGGGCATACCTTTCTTTCCCACTGAGATTACCCAGGGTAGATGTACATGGACGTAATGCCACAATATCTCTTTTGGTGAGTTAGAAAAACACCCTGATAGCGGGAACTAGGGAGAACGGTGGGTGTTGTGAAATTGGATTTTGGGCTCCCCCGGTGGCCACTGGTGGAATTGAACTGGTGTGCATCATCCCCTCTGTTCACCTGTTTCCATCAGGATGTGGGAGTCGCTATTTAACCTTGCTCCTCTGTCACTTCCATGCCGGTCAACATTGTAATCAGAAGCCTTTCTGTGCATGTTCCTGCTACTAGACAACTCCCAGCTAAGTTGGACTTTTGTCCTCATTTGTTTTTGCATTTTGTTCCAGTTCACAGCTGTAGTTTCGTTTCTGTGTCTGGAAAGCTCTTGTGATCTGAAATTGCCACTCTGATGTTATGAGTTAATACTAGAGTCTTAAAGTAATTTCAGGATGGTATTTTGATAGGGTTTTCAGCTGACCATGAAAGTGCCCTTTCTGTCTTCCTGCTATTTAGTAAGCGGACCTCAATTTTGCTAAACCTATTTTCATACTACGTTTGTCATTTCATCTATAATCACCGCCAATATTTGTGGGGGCCTCTGTCTGCCTTTCGGGGAAATTTCTCTAGAGGTGAGCCAGGACTATATTTTCCTCTGCCAGGATTAGTTAGTCCTCCGGCCGGCGCTGGGCGTCTAGGGATAAAAACGTAGGCAACGCTACCCGGCTACTGTTAGTTGTGCGGCAGGTTTAGTTCATGGTCAGTTTAGTTTCCATCCTTCCAAGAGCTAGTACTCATGTTTGCTGGGCTATGTTCTCTTGCCATTGAGAACCATAACAGTTTGACCGGCCCGCAAAGGGTTAAATTAATTGACAGAGAAAGGAGAGAAAAGAGAAGTCTGCTGAAGATTTTTTTTATTTTTTTTTTCCCTTCCCTTCAGTTCTGAGTGTGCTTGTAATTGAATTTCTTGCAAGTCTGCCTATATTGCAGCCTTTCTCTCTCTCTCTCTCTCCTTCTAATCCTGGAATGGCTCTGTGTTCACCTGTTTAAAATGGATATTCAGAGTTTAGCGGCAGGTTTGAATAATCTCACCACGAAAGTTCAAAATTTACAAGATTTTGTTGTTCATGTTCCTATATCTGAACCTAGAATTCCTTTGCCTGAATTTTTCTCGGGGAATAGATCTTGCTTTCAAAATTTCAAAAATAATTGCAAGTTGTTTTTGTCCCTGAAATCTCGCTCTGCTGGAGATCCTGCTCAGCAGGTCAGGATTGTGATTTCCTTGCTCCGGGGCGACCCTCAGGATTGGGCTTTTGCATTGGCTCCAGGGGATCCTGCGTTGCTCAATGTGGATGCGTTTTTTCTGGCCTTGGGGTTGCTTTATGAGGAACCTCAGTTAGAGCTTCAGGCGGAAAAGGCCTTGATGTCCCTATCTCAGGGGCAAGACGAAGCTGAAATATACTGCCAGAAATTCCGTAAATGGGCTGTGCTTACACAGTGGAATGAGTGCGCCCTGGCGGCGAATTTCAGAGAGGGTCTCTCTGATGCCATTAAGGATGTTATGGTGGGGTTCCCTGTGCCTGCGGGTCTGAATGAGTCCATGACAATGGCTATCCAGATCGATAGGCGTCTGCGGGAGCGCAAACCTGTGCACCATTTGGCGGTGTCTACTGAGAAGACGCCAGAGAATATGCAATGTGATAGAATTCTGTCCAGAAGTGAACGGCAGAATTTAAGACGAAAAAATGGGTTGTGCTTCTATTGCGGTGATTCAACTCATGTTATATCAGCATGCTCTAAGCGTACTAAGAAGCTTGATAAGTCTGTTTCAATTGGCACTTTACAGTCTAAGTTTATTCTATCTGTGACCCTGATTTGTTCTTTATCATCTATTACCACGGATGCCTATGTCGACTCTGGCGCCGCTTTGAGTCTTATGGATTGGTCCTTTGCCAAACGCTGTGGGTATGATTTGGAGCCTCTTGAAACTCCTATACCCCTGAAGGGGATTGACTCCACCCCATTGGCTAGTAATAAACCACAATACTGGACACAAGTAACTATGCGGATTAATCCGGATCATCAGGAGATTATTCGCTTTCTTGTGCTGTATAACCTACATGATGTGTTGGTGCTTGGATTGCCATGGCTGCAATCTCATAACCCAGTCCTTGACTGGAAAGCTATGTCTGTGTTAAGCTGGGGATGTAAGGGGACGCATGGGGACGTACCTGTGGTTTCCATTTCATCATCTATTCCCTCTGAGATTCCTGAATTCTTGACTGAATATCGTGACGTTTTTGAAGAGCCTAAGCTTGGTTCATTACCTCCGCACCGGGAGTGCGATTGTGCCATAGATTTGATTCCGGGTAGTAAATACCCTAAGGGTCGTTTATTTAATCTGTCTGTGCCTGAACATGCTGCTATGCGAGAATATATAAAGGAGTCCCTGGAAAAGGGACATATTCGTCCTTCGTCATCTCCCTTAGGAGCCGGTTTTTTCTTTGTGGCTAAGAAAGATGGCTCTTTGAGACCGTGTATTGATTATCGGCTTTTGAATAAAATCACGGTTAAATATCAATATCCGTTGCCACTGCTGACTGATTTGTTTGCTCGCATAAAGGGGGCCAAGTGGTTCTCTAAGATAGATCTCCGTGGGGCGTATAATTTGGTGTGAATTAAGCAGGGGGATGAGTGGAAGACCGCATTTAATACGCCCGAGGGCCACTTTGAGTATTTGGTGATGCCTTTTGGTCTTTCAAATGCCCCTTCAGTCTTTCAGTCCTTAATGCATGACATTTTCCGTGATTATTTGGATAAATTTATGATTGTGTATCTGGATGATATTTTGATTTTTTCGGATGACTGGGACTCTCATGTCCAGCAGGTCAGGAGGGTTTTTCAGGTTTTGCGGTCTAATTCCTTGTGTGTGAAGGGTTCTAAGTGCGTTTTTGGGGTTCAAAAGATTTCCTTTTTGGGATATATTTTTTCCCCCTCTTCCATCGAGATGGATCCTGTCAAGGTTCAGGCTATTTGTGATTGGACGCAACCCTCTTCTCTTAAGAGTCTTCAGAAATTTTTGGGCTTTGCTAACTTTTATCGTCGATTTATTGCTGGTTTTTCTGATGTTGTTAAACCATTGACTGATTTGACTAAGAAGGGTGCTGATGTTGCTGATTGGTCCCCTGCTGCTGTGGAGGCCTTTCGGGAGCTTAAGCGCCGCTTTTCTTCCGCCCCTGTGTTGCGTCAGCCTGATGTTGCTCTTCCTTTTCAGGTTGAGGTCGACGCTTCTGAAATCGGAGCTGGGGCAGTTTTGTCGCAGAGAAGTTCCGATTGTTCCGTGATGAGACCTTGTGCCTTTTTCTCGCGTAAATTTTCGCCCGCCGAGCGGAATTATGATGTTGGGAATCGGGAGCTTTTGGCCATGAAGTGGGCTTTTGAGGAGTGGCGTCATTGGCTTGAGGGGGCTAGACATCAGGTGGTGGTATTGACTGACCACAAAAATCTAATTTATCTTGAGTCCGCCAGACGCCTGAATCCTAGACAGGCGCGCTGGTCGTTGTTTTTCTCTCGGTTTAATTTTGTGGTGTCCTACCTGCCGGGTTCTAAGAATGTTAAGGCGGATGCCCTTTCTAGGAGTTTTGAGCCTGACTCCCCTGGTAACTCTGAACCTACAGGTATCCTTAAGGATGGAGTGATATTGTCTGCCGTTTCTCCAGACCTGCGGCGGGCCTTGCAGGAGTTTCAGGCGGATAGACCTGATCGTTGCCCACCTGGTAGACTGTTTGTTCCTGATGATTGGACCAGTAAAGTCATTTCTGAGGTTCATTCTTCTGCGTTGACAGGTCATCCTGGAATCTTTGGTACCAGGGATTTGGTGGCAAGGTCCTTCTGGTGGCCTTCCCTGTCTCGAGATGTGCGAGGCTTTGTGCAGTCTTGTGACGTTTGTGCTCGGGCCAAGCCTTGTTGTTCTCGGGCTAGTGGATTGTTGTTGCCTTTGCCTATCCCGAAGAGGCCCTGGACGCACATCTCGATGGATTTTATTTCGGATCTTCCTGTTTCTCAGAAGATGTCTGTCATCTGGGTGGTGTGTGACCGTTTCTCTAAGATGGTCCATTTGGTTCCCCTGCCTAAGTTGCCTTCTTCTTCCGAGTTGGTTCCTCTGTTTTTTCAAAATGTGGTCCGTTTGCATGGTATTCCGGAGAATATCGTTTCTGACAGAGGAACCCAATTCGTGTCTAGATTTTGGCGAGCATTCTGTGCTAGGATGGGCATAGATTTGTCTTTCTCGTCTGCTTTCCATCCTCAGACAAATGGCCAGACCGAGCGGACGAATCAGACCTTGGAGACATATTTGAGGTGTTTTGTGTCTGCTGATCAGGATGATTGGGTTGCTTTTTTGCCTTTAGCGGAGTTTGCCCTCAATAATCGGGCCAGCTCTGCCACCTTGGTGTCTCCTTTTTTCTGTAATTCGGGGTCTCATCCTCGATTTTCTTCTGGTCAGGTGGAATCTTCGGATTGTCCTGGAGTGGATGCTGTGGTGGAGAGGTTGCATCAGATTTGGGGGCAGGTAGTGGACAATTTGAAGTTGTCCCAGGAGAAGACTCAGCTTTTTGCCAACCGCCGGCGTCGGGTTGGTCCTCGGCTTTGTGTTGGGGACTTGGTGTGGTTGTCTTCTCGTTTTGTCCCTATGAGGGTTTCTTCTCCTAAGTTTAAGCCTCGGTTCATCGGCCCGTACAAGATATTGGAGATTCTTAACCCTGTGTCCTTCCGTTTGGACCTCCCTGCATCTTTTTCTATTCATAATGTTTTTCATCGGTCATTGTTGCGCAGGTATGAGGTACCGGTTGTGCCTTCCGTTGAGCCTCCTGCTCCGGTGTTGGTTGAGGGCGAGTTGGAGTACGTTGTGGAAAAAATCTTGGACTCCCGTGTTTCCAGACGGAAACTCCAGTATCTGGTCAAATGGAAGGGATACGGTCAGGAGGATAATTCTTGGGTGACTGCCTCTGATGTTCATGCCTCCGATCTGGTCCGTGCCTTTCATAGGGCTCATCCTGATCGCCCTGGTGGTTCTGGTGAGGGTTCGGTGCCCCCTCCTTGAGGGGGGGGGTACTGTTGTGAAATTGGATTTTGGGCTCCCCCGGTGGCCACTGGTGGAATTGAACTGGTGTGCATCATCCCCTCTGTTCACCTGTTTCCATCAGGATGTGGGAGTCGCTATTTAACCTTGCTCCTCTGTCACTTCCATGCCGGTCAACATTGTAATCAGAAGCCTTTCTGTGCATGTTCCTGCTACTAGACAACTCCCAGCTAAGTTGGACTTTTGTCCTCGTTTGTTTTTGCATTTTGTTCCAGTTCACAGCTGTAGTTTCGTTTCTGTGTCTGGAAAGCTCTTGTGATCTGAAATTGCCACTCTGATGTTATGAGTTAATACTAGAGTCTTAAAGTAATTTCAGGATGGTATTTTGATAGGGTTTTCAGCTGACCATGAAAGTGCCCTTTCTGTCTTCCTGCTATTTAGTAAGCGGACCTCAATTTTGCTAAACCTATTTTCATACTACGTTTGTCATTTCATCTATAATCACCGCCAATATTTGTGGGGGCCTCTGTCTGCCTTTCGGGGAAATTTCTCTAGAGGTGAGCCAGGACTATATTTTCCTCTGCCAGGATTAGTTAGTCCTCCGGCCGGCGCTGGGCGTCTAGGGATAAAAACGTAGGCAACGCTACCCGGCTACTGTTAGTTGTGCGGCAGGTTTAGTTCATGGTCAGTTTAGTTTCCATCCTTCCAAGAGCTAGTACTCATGTTTGCTGGGCTATGTTCTCTTGCCATTGAGAACCATAACAGGTGGGGCTACCTTAGACTTATTCCTAAACGGACGAGAGTCCTTACCGTCATCAGACCTGTTTTCTTGCAGGACTTGTAGTAGATCACGAAATACTTGCTGATCGGTTTGTTCAAGTCCCTCCGCCATGTATGGTCTATTATGCAATACCTGTAGTAAGAGACGTCTACAGAATAAGTAAAGGTCCTTAACCACAGTAAACTTGTCAAGCTCATGGACTGGAGTCAAAGTTAGACCACGTTGTAATACAGATAACTCAGTAGGAGACAGAACATGGTCCGGCAAGTTAATCACCTGTAACGTGTCAGAAGGTACCTGAGCAGAGAGATCCATTGGGGAGTCCAAAGTCCTTAATTGCGTTTGGCCTTGTAGGGCCTCTGGAACGTCGGCCCCCGTATCGCGTCGTCCGTGGTGGCAGGAATACGGCGCCTCCGCCCCCTTCGTGTCCGGTGTCGGGATCGCTCTCTACTGATGATAAAAAAATCGCTCTCCGAAGTACCAGTCGTCCTTACCACAGCGATTTGTTTAGTATCAACAGCTTTTTGGGACTGAGAACCCTATTCCCCTGATGCCTCCATTTAAATGCCCTCTTGGAATCAAAATCATTCCGATCTCTAGAAAATTTGGACTTCTTCTTTGACATCACTTCACGGTCATATTTGTCCAAGCCCTCCTTTAATTTGGCCCTAAAGGGCTGCACCTGTTTGGCATCATCAAAGTTCACCAACTTAGCTTCTAAATCCTTGATGTTACCCTTTGTTTTGGCCAATAACTCTCGGTCATGCTCCAAAAGCATGTTCATGATGATGCTGGAACATTTTAAGAGACCTTGTTCCCATGTATCCCGAAACCCAGAGGAGGGCTCCCATGCTGGATATATGGACACCCTAAGACCAAGAGGAGCAATATTGAGTTTGATATACTCCTCAAGGCTACGGATGTTCCACCAAAGTCTAATACCCGCCCGATGTGCGGCTGTCAACTCCGAGGCAAGTTTATTAAAATCGGAGTCTGGAACAGTCTGCTCCCCTGATGAAAACACATCCATAGATTGAGCCCGCCATGCAGCTTCACGAGCGTTCCAGTCCATAACTGACCGTGCTGACTGGCCACAACCAGTAACTAAAAAACAACAATAAGAACACACGCACAATTATTATAAATTTGCGCGACCATTTAATAAGTATATTAAAAAATAGAATGCGTGCAGCCCACAAGAAACACCCACCATAAGGTGAGTAAAGGTATGCAGCAAAACAAAGAAAATTGGGTGCACTGCCATATACTATATAAAGAAATCCCTGAGGGTGCGGTGCCAGTAACGGAGACTATACTTGAAAATTGAAGAAGAAAAGCATTACTGCAATAGGTCGCACACCTTCAAATAATAAACCAACAATATGCATAAAATACAAGCTGAATTTATTAACAGATCAAAAAGAACACATCACAGACAATAAAAAACACAATTAAAAACATATAAGCACCATCAAACACACAGGGAAAACGGACCATAACTGGTTTGAAGGACAGGGCAGAGTCGAGAGTTACCCCGAGGCAGTGGATTTCAGGTGCGGGTGAGAGCGTGATGCCATTTACCATAATATGCAAATCAGGTAGGGGGGATACGCGAGATGGAAAAAGATGATGAGTTCGGTTTTGTCTACATTGAGTTTTAGGAAGCGAGAGGTGAAGAAGGAGGTTATTTTTGATAGACACTCCGGGATTCTGGACAGCAGAGAGGTGACATCTGGGCAGAGAGGTAGATCTGATTGTCGTCTGTATACAGGTGGTACTGGAAGCCATGGGACTTTATGAGTTAGGAGAGCAAGAGAAAGAACCATGCATATAGAGTGCACTCCCAAAATATAATCAAATTACAAAAATCACAATCACAACCTATGAGGTAAATATGAGCAGGGGTGCAACCCGATGCACAGCAGCAAAATGTACTAGGAGAGCAAGAGAAAGAACCATGCATATAGAGTGCACTCCCAAAATATAATCAAATTACAAAAATGCAAAATTTATTGAAAAAGACAGTGAACACAATAAAAACATGTGGGAGCCCCACACTGTTTTGGTCCCGGGACTATTTCCCCCTCTATCTCTTGACGGCTGACGCCACGTACTGGACTGTTGTGAATTCCGCTCTTGGGCTCCCTCCGGTGGTTGTAAGTGGCACTTTTGTGAGTTCTGCTCTTGGGCTCCCTCCGGTGGTTTTGAGTGGAACTGCTGCTCCTTGGATTTAGCAGTCAGCAGCTGCTTCCACTGATCGTCTTTCTGGCTCGGCTATTTATCCTGGCTCTATCCTTCAGCCTGGGCCAGTTGTCAATGGTTCCTGGTTGGATTCACATCTCTGCTTGGATTTCCCTGATATTCTGACCAGTTCAGCAAAGATAAGTCCTTGCTTGTTCTTTTGCTGTCCACATATTGTGGACTTAATCGTTCAGCTCTTTCTATGTTTTTTCTTGTCCAGCTTGTCAATATGGATTTATTCAGTTAAGCTGGAAGCTCTGGGAAGCAGATTTACCCTCCACACCTTTAGTCAGGTGTGGAGATTTTTGTAAACTCTGTGGTGGATTTTTTCTAGTTTTTTTATACTGACCTAGACTGGCCTCCTTTGCTACATTCTGATTTCATTCTGCGTATGTCATTTCCCTCTCCACTCACAGTCAATATTTGTGGGGGGGCTGCCTTTCCTTTGGGGATTTTCTCTGAGGCAAGATAGCTTTCCTGTTTCCATCTTTAGGGGTAGTTAGTCCTCCGGCTGTGACGAGGTGTCTAGGGAGTGACAGGAACATCCCACGGCTACTTCTAGTGTTGTGATAAGCTCAGGAACTGCGGTTAGTACAGGTACCACCTCCTCCAGAGCTCATCCCATGTTGCTCCTAAACCACCAGTTCATAACAGTACAACTGGCCAAAAATGAATTAAATGCATCTCAAAAGAAGGAAAAAAAAGTTCTGAGCCATTTTTTTTTTTTGCAGTCTGTTTTGTCTTTTTTTTCCTCTTAATCTCTGGGTGGTTCAGGATTTTGGCGCTGGCATGGATGTTCAGGGTTTGTTTTCTCGTGTGGATCAACTTGCTGCAAGAGTACAGAGTATCCAAGATTATGTTGTCCAGACTCCGGCTTTAGAGCCTAAAATTCCTACTCCTGATTTGTTTTTTGGGGACAGATCTAAGTTTTTGAACTTTAAAAATAACTGCAAATTCTTTTTTGCTTTGAAACCCCTTTCCTCTGGTGATCCCATTCAGCAGGTTAAAGGGAGGGTGCCATGATTTTAGTTTTTGTATTAATAATTATTGATTATACAATCAATTATTTTTAATACAAAAGTAAATGTACCTCTTTCATACTTTTTTATTTATTCACTTTTACATTCACCACTGGAGGCCGCCATTTTCATTAGTGTGGGTGTAAGTGTCTGGGCACGACACTTGCACACCTCACTTACAGCAGCCATGTACATAGGAGCCAACGGTTGGGCTCCGACCACATCTCCTGCCTCTCAGCTGTGACTTGGCCACGCCCACTGAGCTGCCGCGTCACAGCTGTGAGAGGAGATCGCGGCCATTTTGTTTATTTCCCTCTGCCATCGCACACACAGCTCAGTGCGTGCGATGGCAGAAGCTGCTGCTGGGAGAAGCTGCTGCCGAGGGTCCAGGGTAAATATCTGCAGCGAGGAGCTGTGATTGCAGCCTGTACTTAGTATTACATTACAGGCTGCAATCACTGCCGACCTGTTCAGAGCAGAGCAGGGAGATCGTCACACTGCTCTGCCCTGAACATGACTCAGCACTTCCTGGTAGAGGAAAGAAGGTAAGTACAGCGTTTTTATTTTCTTATGCATCTACCACTGCTACCAGCCCCTATATACCACCTAGCACTGCCTGCCTGCCTCTGTATACCACTGCCTGCCTCTGTATACCACTGCCTGCCTGCCTCTGTATACCACTGCTGCCTGCCTCTGTATACCACTGCCTGCCTGCCTCTGTATACCACTGCTGCCTGCCTCTGTATACCACTGTCTGCCTGCCTCTGTATACCACTGCCTGCCTCTGTATACCACTGCCTGCCTCTGTATACCACTGTCTGCCTGCCTCTGTATACCACTGCTACCTGCCTGCCTCTGTATACCACTGTCTGCCTGCCTCTGTATACCACTGTCTGCCTGCCTCTGTATACCACTGCCTGCCTCTGTATACCACTGCTACCTGCCTGCCTCTGTATACCACTGCCTTCCTCTGTATACCACTGCCTGCCTCTGTATACCACTGTCTGCCTGCCTCTGTATACCACTGCCTGCCTCTGTATACCACTGCCTGCCTCTGTATACCACTGCCTGCCTCTGTATACCACTGTCTGCCTGCCTCTGTATACCACTGCTACCTGCCTGCCTGCCTCTGTATACCACTGTCTGCCTGCCTCTGTATACCACTGCCTGCCTCTGTATACCACTGTCTGCCTGCCTCTGTATACCACTGCTACCTGCCTGCCTGCCTCTGTATACCACTGCCTGCCTCTGTATACCACTGTCTGCCTGCCTCTGTATACCACTGTCTGCCTGCCTCTGTATACCACTGTCTGCCTGCCTCTGTATACCACTGCCTGCCTCTGTATACCACTGCCTGCCTGCCTCTGTATACCACTGCCTGCCTCTGTATACCACTCTCTGCCTGCCTCTGTATACCACTCGCTGCCTGCCTCTGTATACCACTGCCTGCCTGCCTCTGTATACCACTGCCTGCCTGCCTCTGTATACCACTGCCTGCCTGCCTCTGTATACCACTGCCTGCCTGCCTCTGTATACCACTGCCTGCCTGCCTCTGTATACCACTGCCTGCCTGCCTCTGTATACCACTGCCTGCCTGCCTCTATATACACCTACCACTGCTACCTCTGTCCTGGGTAGCTAATCCTGTCCCGTGTACTGTGTCCTCAGCAGTCAGTATCACACAGGACAGGATTAGATACACGGCTCAGCAGTCGGTATCACATAGGACAGGATTAGATACACAGCTCAGCAGTCAGTATCACACAGGACAGGATTAGATACACGGCTCAGCTGTCGGTATCACACAGGACAGGATTAGATACACGGCTCAGCTGTCGGTATCACACAGGACAGGATTAGATACACGGCTCAGCAGTCAGTATCACACAGGACAGGATTAGATACACGGCTCAGTAGTCGGTATCACAGGACAGGATTAGATACACGGCTCAGTAGTCGGTATCACACAGGACAGGATTAGATACACGGCTCAGTAGTCGGTATCACACAGGACAGGATTAGATACACGGCTCAGTAGTCGGTATCACACAGGACAGGATTAGATACACGGCTCAGCAGTCGGTATCACAGGACAGGATTAGATACACGGCTCAGCAGTCGGTATCACAGGACAGGATTAGATACACAGCTCAGCTGTCAGTATCACACAGGACAGGATTAGATACACTGCTCAGCTGTCGGTATCACACAGGCCAGGATTAGATACACGGCTCAGCAGTCAGTATCTAATCCTCTCCTATGCACTCCTCTCCCCCCTGCGTGTCTTTCCTCAATGTGGTTTATTATTTTTGTTGTGGGAGATGAGGGAGTCGAGGATTATGCATTCGGTATGGTTTAAAAAAGATTAATAAAGGGCTTTATTCTGGCCGAGTCTTTATTTACAATACAACTATAGGATTAGAAATGGATGGGTGCCTTATAGACGCCTCTCCATTACTAAGCCGTGGGCTTGATGTCACCGGACAATATGGAGGTGACATTAACCCCACAAATATGAACCCCACTTGCTACCGCTACAGGGTAAGTGGAAATTGCCAGGCAAAGCGCCAGAAAAGGCGCATGTAAAAGGCGGCTGAGAGCTGATGTTTTTAGCCTGGGGGGGGGGGACAGTATCCATGGCCCCTTCCTAGGCTATTAATGTCAGCCCGCAGCTGTCTGCATAATATTTGATGGTTATTAATTATAAGGGGGCCCCACGTCTTTTTTTGGGGGGTGTCCCCCATTTTAATAGCCAGTAAAGGCTATAAGTATACAGTTGCGAGCGTGTGAGTGTGAGCACACCCTCCCACCCACAGACCAGTACACTGCTGTCCTGAAATACTGTGCTCCTGTCACCCTGCTCCTTCCACCATACGTCTCCTCCCTAGAGCAGCACAATACCATATGGATCACGTATAATGCATATATATATATATATATATATATATATATATATATATATATATATATATATACAGTGGGGCAAAAAAGTATTTAGTCAGTCAGCAATAGTGCAAGTTCCACCACTTAAAAAGATGAGAGGCGTCTGTAATTTACATCATAGGTAGACCTCAACTATGGGAGACAAACTGAGAAAAAAAAATCCAGAAAATCACATTGTCAGTTTTTTTAGCATTTTATTTGCATATTATGGTGGAAAATAAGTATTTGGTCAGAAACAAAATTTCATCTCAATACTTTGTAATATATCCTTTGTTGGCAATGACAGAGGTCAAACGTTTTCTGTAAGTCTTCACAAGGTTGCCACACACTGTTGTTGGTATTTTGGCCCATTCCTCCATGCAGATCTCCTCTAGAGCAGTGATGTTTTTGGCTTTTCGCTTGGCAATACGGACTTTCAACTCCCTCCAAAGGTTTTCTATAGGGTTGAGATCTGGAGACTGGCTAGGCCACTCCAGGACCTTGAAATGCTTCTTACGAAGCCACTCCTTCGTTGCCCTGACGGTGTGCTTTGAATCATTGTCATGTTGAAAGACCCAGCCACGTTTCATCTTCAATGCCCTTGCTGATGGAAGGAGGTTTGCACTCAAAATCTCACGATACATGGCCCCATTCATTCTTTCATGTACCCGGATCAGTCGTCCTGGCCCCTTTGCAGAGAAACAGCCCCAAAGCATGATGTTTCCACCACCATGCTTTACAGTAGGTATGGTGTTTGATGGATGCAACTCAGTATTCTTTTTCCTCCAAACATGACAAGTTGTGTTTCTACCAAACAGTTCCAGTTTGGTTTCATCAGACCATAGGACATTCTCCCAAAACTCCTCTGGATCATCCAAATGCTCTCTAGCAAACTTCAGACGGGCCCGGACATGTACTGGCTTAAGCAGTGGGACACGTCTGGCACTGCAGGATCTGAGTCCATGGTGGCGTAGTGTGTTACTTATGGTAGGCCTTGTTACATTGGTCCCAGCTCTCTGCAGTTCATTCACTAGGTCCCCCCGCGTGGTTCTGGGATTTTTGCTCACCGTTCTTGTGATCATTCTGACCCCACGGGGTGGGATTTTGCGTGGAGCCCCAGATCGAGGGAGATTATCAGTGGTCTTGAATGTCTTCCATTTTCTAATTATTGCTCCCACTGTTGATTTCTTCACTCCAAGCTGGTTGGCTATTGCAGATTCAGTCTTCCCAGCCTGGTGCAGGGCTACAATTTTGTTTCTGGTGTCCTTTGACAGCTCTTTGGTCTTCACCATAGTGGAGTTTGGAGTCAGACTGTTTGAGGGTGTGCACAGGTGTCTTTTTATACTGATAACAAGTTTAAACAGGTGCCATTACTACAGGTAATGAGTGGAGGAAAGAGGAGACTCTTAAAGAAGAAGTTACAGGTCTGTAGGAGCCAGAAATCTTGATTGTTTGTTTCTGACCAAATACTTATTTTCCACCATAATATGCAAATAAAATGCTAAAAAAACAGACAATGTGATTTTCTGGATTTTTTTTTCTCAGTTTGTCTCCCATAGTTGAGGTCTACCTATGATGTAAATTACAGACGCCTCTCATCTTTTTAAGTGGTGGAACTTGCACTATTGCTGACTGACTAAATACTTTTTTGCCCCACTGTATATCACATATACTCCCATAAAGACCACACATTATGCCGGGATATTATAATATATATATATCACACATTATGCCGCCAAGTATTGTGTGATCTATGTGACGGTATTATATGTGATCTATATGGCAATATTATGTTTGCTCAGTGTCGTGGAATGATGTAAAAACTATATGACGGTGGTATATGAGAACTATATTGTGGGATTATGTGTGATCTATGTGGAAGTACCAGGTGAGAATTATATGGCGGTATTATTTGTGATCTATATGGTGGTATGTGAGAACTGTATGACAGTATTGTGTGATCTATTTGATAGTATTGTGTGTGATGTATATGGCGGTATTATGTGTGATCTATATGGTGGCATTATGTATGTGAGAACACTATGGCAGTATTATCTTCAGAAAGCGGACCCATTCTATGGTGGTTCTGGCTGAGCACCTGCACGTGGGTCTGGGGTAATAGAGGGGGCAGCATGACCTTCAGTTAGGTGCAGTCAGGGCTAGTGAGGCAGCTGAAGAGAGGGGTCTCATGTTATCGTTACTATATGGCTACATTTCCTTCCCAGCGTCACCCCAGACTGCGCCTGTCGTCTCACTTTCACACATCGCCAGGACAGGATGGAGAAGACAGGATCTGAGGAGGGGAATGGGGTCTGCATGCAAAGTCTGGATCAGAACAGGCCATCAATCTGCAGAAATGTTTCCTGGATTTCTGTGGAGTAGACGGTCCATCCATGTGTATAAAAGACAGTGCTCTATGTACAATCCCTGGCTGCTCCGCGCACTGAACATGGTGCCCCCCATAGACCAGCACACTGCTCTCCTGAAATACTCTGTGCTGCTGTCACCCTGCTCCCTCCACCACATATCTCCCAGAATCCTTGCTGCCTGCCATCCTCGGTGACTGTCTACTTGTCAGTACAAGGCTGCCGTCACACTTTCAGTATTTTACCTCAGTATTTGTAAGCAAAAACCAGGAGGGGGTGATAAATGCAGAAGTGGTGCATATGTTTCTATTATACTTTTCCTCTATTTGTTCCACTCCTGGTTTTGGCTTACACATACTGAGGTAAAATACTGACCAAATACTGCTAGTGTGACGGCAGCCTTACTCTGCAGTCACCAACAAAATGGCTGCTCACTGGGTTCCTGAATATCATCCTCTTATCCCTTAGCAAACACCTAGAAGGGAAGGAGAGGAGACATCACACACACGTCAGCAGACTCCGCCCATAATTACTGCAGTGCAGTAATGTGAGCTAGTTGTACACTAGGTTTTTCTGAAATTTCAGCAGCTGCTCCCCCTAGTGTTTAAAAGTGGAAATTCCAAAACTTTTCAAATTATTTTTCATATTTTACTAAATTATAAACAAATGAAAATATTTTTAAAGAAAATTTAAACATTAATTGTTTACATTTTTACAATTGCTGTAAAAAATTTTTTTTTTATG
Organism: Ranitomeya variabilis; assembly: GCF_051348905.1. Taxonomy (NCBI): domain Eukaryota; kingdom Metazoa; phylum Chordata; class Amphibia; order Anura; family Dendrobatidae; genus Ranitomeya; species Ranitomeya variabilis. The sequence continues at coordinate 397,407,788 of NC_135234.1, forward strand.
GCACCTTCCCTTTAAGATTGTCATCTCTCTGCTGCGTGGTGACCCTCAGGACTGGGCATTCTCCCTTGAATCAGGGAATCTGGCATTGCTTAATGTAGACGCATTTTTTCAAGCGCTCGGATTATTGTATGACGAACCTAATTCTGTGGATCATGCAGAAAAAACCTTGTTGGCCCTATGTCAGGGTCAGGAAGCGGCAGAATTATACTGCCAGAAATTTAGAAAATGGTTTGTGCTCACTAAATGGAATGAGGATGCTCTGGCAGCAATTTTCAGAAAGGGTCTTTCTGAAGCCCTTAAAGATGTTATGGTAGGGTTCCCCACACCCGCTGGTTTGAGCGAATCTATGTCTCTAGCCATTCAGATTGATCGGCGCCTGCGCGAGCGCAAAGTTGTGCACCATATGGCAGTGTCCTCTGAGCGGAGTCCTGAGCCTATGCAATGTGATAGGATTTTGACTAGAGCAGAACGGCAGGGATTCAGACGTCAGAATAAGCTGTGATTTTACTGCGGTGATTCTGCTCATGTTATTTCTGATTGCCCTAAGCGTACTAAGAGGGTCGCTAGGTCTGTTACCATCAGTACTGTACAGCCTAAATTTCTCTTATCTGTGACCCTGATTTGCTCCTTATCGTCCTTTTCTGTCATGGCATTTGTGGATTCAGGCGCTGCCCTGAACTTAATGGACTTGGAATTCGCCAGGCGCTGTGGTTTTTCCTTGCAGCCTTTGCAGAGCCCTATTCCTTTGAGGGGCATTGATGCTACACCGTTGGCCAAGAATAAACCTCAGTATTGGACTCAGCTGACCATGTGTATGGCTCCAGCACATCAGGAAGATTGCCGTTTTCTGGTGTTGCATAACTTGCATGATTTTGTTGTACTGGGTTTTCCATGGTTACAGGAACATAATCCGGTGCTGGATTGGAAATCTATGTCTGTGACTAGTTGGGGTTGTCAAGGGGTACATTGTGATGTTCCTTTGATGTCAATTTCCTCTTCCCCCTCTTCTGAAGTCCCTGAGTTTTTGTCGGATTTCCAGGATGTATTTGATGAGCCCAAGTCCAGTTCCCTTCCTCCATATAGGGACTGTGATTGTGCTATTAACTTGATTCCTGGCTGTAAGTTCCCTAAGGGCCGACTTTTCAATCTGTCTGTGCCAGAGCATGCCGCCATGCGGAGTTATGTCAAGGAGTCTTTGCAAAAGGGGCATATTCGGCCGTCTTCGTCACCATTGGGAGCGGGATTCTTTTTTGTTGCCAAGAAGGATGGCTCCTTGAGACCCTGTATTGACTATCGCCTTCTTAATAAGATCACGGTCAAATTCCAATACCTTTTACCTTTGCTTTCTGATTTGTTTGCTCGGATTAAGGGGGCTAGTTGGTTTACTAAGATTGACCTTCGAGGGGCATATAATCTTGTTCGTATTAAACAGGGTGACGAATGGAAAACGTCATTTAATACGCCCGAAGGCCATTTTGAATACCTTGTGATGCCTTTCGGGCTTTCTAATGCTCCTTCTGTATTTCAGTCCTTCATGCATGATATTTTCCGCAATTATCTTGATAAATTCCTGATTGTGTATTTGGATGATATTTTGATTTTTTCCGATGATTGGGAGTCTCATGTGAAGCAGGTCAGGATGGTATTCCAGATCCTTCGTGATAATGCTTTATATGTGAAGGGGTCTAAGTGCCTATTTGGAGTTCAGAAGGTCTCTTTTTTGGGTTTTATTTTTTCTCCTTCATCTATAGAAATGGATCCTGTTAAGGTCCAAGCCATTCATGACTGGATTCAACCCACATCTGTGAAGAGCCTTCAGAAATTTTTGGGCTTTGCTAATTTTTATCGCCGTTTCATTGCCAACTTTTCCAGTGTGGTTAGGCCCCTGACCGATTTGACGAAGAAAGGCGCTGATGTGACGAATTGGTCCTCTGCGGCGGTTGAGGCCTTTCAGGAGCTTAAACGCCGATTTACTTCTGCCCCTGTGTTGCGTCAGCTGGATGTTTCTCTTCCTTTTCAGGTTGAGGCTTCTGAGATTGGGGCAGGGGCCGTTTTGTCTCAGAGGGTTCTTTGATGAAACCGTGTGCCTTTTTTTCCAGAAAGTTTTCGCCTGCGGAGCGCAATTATGACGTTGGCAATTGGTAGTTGTTGGCTATGAAGTGGGCATTTGCGGAGTGGCGACATTGGCTTGAGGGAGCCAAGCACCGCGTTGTGGTCTTGACCGATCATAGGAATCTGATTTACCTCGAGTCGGCCAAGCGGCTGAACCCTAGACAGGCTCGATGGTCCCTGTTTTTCTCCCGTTTTGATTTTGTGGTCTAGGATCTAAGAATGTTAAGGCTGATGTCCTCTCTAGGAGTTTTTTGCCTGATTCTCCTGGAGTCCTTGAGCCGGTTGGCATTCTTAAGGAAGGGGTGATTCTTTCTGCCATCTCCCCTGATTTGTGGCGGGTGCTTCAGGAATTTCAGGCTGATAAACCTGACCGCTGTCCAGTGGGGAAGCTGTTTGTTCCTGATAGATGGACTAGTAAGGTAATTTCTGAGGTTCATTCTTCAGTGTTGGCTGGTCATCCTGGGATTTTTGGTACCAGAGATTTGGTTGCTAGGTCCTTTTGGTGGCCTTCCTTGTCGCGGGATGTGCGCTCTTTTGTGCAGTCCTGTGGGACTTGTGCCCGGGCCAAGCCTTGCTGTTCCCGCGCTAGTGGGTTGCTTTTGCCTTTGCCGGTCCCTGAGAGGCCCTGGACGCATATTTCCATGGATTTTATTTCAGATCTTCCTGTTTCCCAGAAGATGTCTGTTATCTGGGTAGTTTGTGACCGGTTCTCTAAAATGGTCCATTTGGTACCTTTGCCTAAATTGCCTTCCTCCTCTGATTTGGTTCCATTGTTTTTTCAGCATGTGGTTTGTTTGCATGGCATTCCGGAGAATATTGTGTCTGACAGAGGTTCCCAGTTTGTTTCTAGGTTTTGGCGGGCCTTTTGTGCTAGGATGGGCATTGATTTGTCTTTTTCTTTGGCGTTCCATCCTCAGACAAATGGCCAAACTGAGCGAACTAATCAGACCTTGGAAACCTATTTGAGATGCTTTGTGTCTGCTGATCAAGATGATTGGGTGGCTTTCTTGCCGTTGGCCGAGTTTGCCCTTAATAATCGGGCTAGTTCGGCTACTTTGGTTTCGCCTTTCTTTTGTAATTTTGGTTTTCATCCTCGTTTTTCTTCGGGGCAGGATGAGCCTTCTGATTGTCCTGGTGTGGATTCTGTGGTGGACAGGTTACAGCAGATTTGGACTCATGTGGTAGATAATTTGACGTTGTCTCAGGAGGAGGCTCAACGTTTTGCTAACCGTCGTCGGTGTGTTGGTTCCCGGCTTCGGGTTGGGGATCTGGTTTGGTTGTCTTCCCGTCATGTTCCTATGAAGGTTTCTTCCCCTAAGTTCAAGCCTCCATTTATTGGTCCTTATAGGATTTCTGGGATTATTAATCCGGTGTCTTTTCGATTGGCGCTTCTGGCCTCTTTTGCTATCCATAATGTCTTCCATAGATCTTTATTGCGGAAATATGTGGTGCCCGTTGTTCTCTCTGTTGATCCTCTGGCCCCTGTGTTGGTTGATGGGGAGTTGGAGTATGTGGTTGAGAAGATTTTGGATTCTCGTTTTTCGAGGCGGAGGCTTCAGTACCTTGTCAAATGGAAGGGTTATGGCCAGGAGGATAATTCTTGGGTTGTTGCCTCCGATGTCCATGCCGCCGATTTGGTTTGTGCCTTTCACTTGGCTCGCCCTGATCGGCCAGGGGGCTCTGGTGAGGGTTCGGTGACCCCTCCTCAAGGGGGGGGGGTACTGTTGTGAATTCCACTCTTGGGCTCCCTCCGGTGGTTGTTTGTGATAGTGCAGTTGTCTCTGGGTTGTAATCCAGGGCAGGTGTTTCTGCTGATTGCAGCTCTATTCGGTATTTAGGTGTGCTGGATTCATTAGTCAGTGCCAGTTGTCCATTGTTCTTGGAGGGTTTACATCCCTGTCTGGTTCCTTCAGCTCTGCTGCCAATTCAGCCAAGATAAGTGTCTGGTTTATTTTCCTGCAGCACACATGCAGTGTGTTTTTCAGTTCAGAACAATTTATTGTTTTGTCTTGTCCAGCTTAGACTTGTTTGGATTTTTTCAGTCATGCTGGATTCTCTGGAGATGCAGATATACATTCTATGTCTTTAGTTAGATGTGGAATTTTTGTATTTTCTGCTGTGGATATTTTCAGAGTTTTAATACTGACCGCTTAGTACTCTGTCCTATCCTTTACTATTTAGCTAGAAGTGCCTCTTTTGCTAAATCCTGTTTTCAGCCTGTGTGTGTCTTTACTTTTATATTCACCGTCAATATTTGTGGGGGGGCTGCAAAACCAAAGTAGCTGAACTAGCCCGATTATTAAGGGCAAACTCGGCCAATGGCAAAAAGCCCACCCAATCATCCTGATCAGCAGACACAAAGTATCTCAAATAGGTCTCCAAGGTCTGATTAGTTCGCTCGGTCTGGCCATTTGTCTGAGGATGAAATGCAGAAGAAAAAGACAAATCAATGCCCAGCCTAGCGCAAACGGCCCGCCAAAACCTAGAAACAAACTGGGAACCTCTGTCGGACACAATATTCTCCGGAATACCATGCAAACGAACCACATGCTGAAAAAACAACGGAACCAAATCTGAAGAGGAAGGCAATTTAGGCAAAGGCACCAAATGAACCATCTTAAAAAACCGGTCACAAACCACCCAGATAACAGACATCCTCTGGGAAACCGGAAGATCTGAAATAAAATCCATAGAAATATGCGTTCAGGGCCTCTCAGGGACCGGCAAAGGCAAAAGCAACCCTGTTGTGGATTCTGTTTGTGGGCTCCCTCTGGTGGTTACTGCTGGTACTGGGTGACTTTGGTGGGTTGCGGCCTTTGGTTTCCACCTGTCCATCAGAGGCTGGGTGTTTCCTATTTTACCTGGCCTTTCTGTCATTCCCTTGCCGGCTATCAATGTATTCAGATGTGCTCTGTTTGGTTCCTGCCTACCTGCTCCCAGATCTTTCAGGATAAGCTAAGTGCTGATTTTCAGTTGTTGGTTTTTTTGTCCAGCTTGCTTATTATGTCTCTATGCTAGCTGGTAGCTCTAGTGGACTGAGGTTCTCCCCATGTGCCATGAGTTGGCACATGGGTTCTTGTAATCTCAGGATGGTTTTTTGATTAGGGTTTTTTGCTGACCGCTCAGACCCCTTTTGTATCGTTCTGCTTTCTAGTTTACAGCGGGCCTCAATTTGCTGAACCTATATATATCATCTCTATGTGTGTGCCTTCCTCTCATTTCACCGTCAATACATGTGAGGGGCAACTATACCTTTTGGGGTTCATTCCTCTGGAGGCAAGTGAGGTCTTTATTTTCTCTGCAGTACTAGTTAGCTCTTAGGCTGGTGCGTGGCGTCTAGAACCAACGTAGGCACGCTCCCTGGCTATCTCTAGTTGCGTTTGTCAGGCGTAGGGCAGCGGTCAGCCCAGGTTCCATCACCCTAGAGCTCGTCCGATATTTTGTATTACTTTGCTTGTCCCTTGCTATCCCTAGCCATTGGGATTCATGACAGTATAGCCGGCCCACAAAGTGTTAATTGTTTGGGCTGAAGCAGGAGAAAAAGAAGTGTTTAAGGGAAATTTTTTTTTTTTTTTTTTTCTCCTTCAGAGTTTTGCTGCCTAGCCCTTAATTGCTGTCTAGCTGCTTCTTACCTCCTCTTAACCCTTGAATGGCTCTGATATTAGCTGTTTAACATGGATGTCCAGAGTTTGGCTTCCAGCCTGAGTAATCTCGCGGCAAAAGTTCAAAACATACAGGATTTTGTTGTTCACACTCCCATGTCTGAACCTAGAATTCCTATTCCAGAGTTCTTTTCTGGAGATAGATCTACCTTCCTGAATTTCAGGAACAATTGTAAATTGTTTCTTTCTTTAAAATCTCGCTCCTCTGGAGACCCTGCTCAACAGGTCAAGATTGTAATATCTTTCCTGCGGGGCGACCCTCAGAATTGGGCATTTGCATTGGCACCAGGGGATCCTGCATTGCTCAATGTGGATGCGTTTTTTCTGGCATTGGGATTGCTCTATGAGGAACCCAACCTGGATATTCAGGCTGAAAAGGCTTTATTAGCCCTCTCTCAGGGGCATGATGAAGCGGAAATATATTGTCAAAAATTTCGGAAATGGTCGGTGCTTACTCAGTGGAATGAGTGCGCCCTGGCTGCAAACTTCAGAAATGGTCTTTCCGAGGCCATTAAGGATATTATGGTGGGGTTCCCTACGCCTACAGGTCTGAGTGAGTCGATGGCTATGGCCATTCAGATTGATCGGCGTTTACGGGAGCGCAAACCCGTGCACCAGTTGGCGGTGTCTTCTGAACAGGCACCTGAGACTATGCAATGTGATAGAATTCAGTCCAGAAGTGAACGGCAAAATTATAGGCGGAAAAATGGATTGTGTTTTTATTGTGGTGATTCAGCTCATGTTATATCAGCATGCTCTAAACGCACAAAAAGGGTTGATAAATCTTTTGCCATTGGTACTCTGCAGCCTAAGTTCATTTTGTCTGTGACTCTGATTTTTTCACTGTCGTCCATTTCCGTCGATGCCTATGTGGATTCAGGCGCTGCCCTGAGTCTTATGGATTGGTCATTTGCTAAACGCTGCGGTTTTAGTCTGGAGCCTCTGGAAGTTCCTATCCCTCTGAAGGGAATTGACTCTACACCATTTGCTATGAATAAGCCGCAGTATTGGACACAAGTGACCATGCGCATGACTCCCGTTCATCAGGAGGTGATTCGCTTCCTTGTACTGTATAATTTACATGATGTACTAGTGCTTGGTCTGCCATGGTTACAAACTCATAATCCTGTCCTGGACTGGAAAACAATGTCTGTGTTAAGCTGGGGATGTCAGGGGGTTCATGATTATGCACCTCCGATTTCAATCGCTTCATCTACTCCTTCTGAGATCCCTGCGTTTTTGTCTGACTATAGGGATGTTTTTGAGGAGCCTAAGCTCAATTCGCTCCCTCCTCATAGAGATTGTGACTGTGCTATAGAATTGATTCCTGGCAGTAAGTTCCCTAAGGGTCGTTTATTTAATCTGTCACTGCCAGAGCATACTGCTATGCGGAATTATATTAAGGAGTCCTTGGAAAAGGGACATATTCGTCCATCTTCGTCCCCTCTGGGAGCAGGTTTTTTTTTCGTGGCAAAAAAAGATGGTTCCCTGAGGCCTTGTATAGATTATCGCCTTCTGAATAAGATTACAGTCAAATATCAGTATCCACTGCCATTATTGACTGATTTGTTTGCTCGCATTAAGGGGGCTAGGTGGTTCACTAAGATAGATCTTCGCGGTGCGTATAATCTGGTGCGGATAAAACAGGGTGACGAGTGGAAAACCGCATTTAATACGCCTGAGGGCCATTTTGAGTATTTGGTAATGCCTTTTGGACTCTCCAATGCTCCGTCAGTCTTTCAGTCCTTTATGCACAATATTTTCCGTGAATATCTGGATAAGTTTATGATTGTGTATTTGGATGATATTTTGGTGTTTTCTGATGACTGGGAGTCTCATGTTTTACAGGTCAGGAAGGTGTTTCAGGTTCTGCGGGCCAATTCTCTGTTTGTGAAGGGCTCAAAGTGTCTCTTCGGAGTCCAGAAGATTTCTTTTTTGGGGTACATTTTTTCTCCTTCTACTATTGAGATGGATCCCGTCAAGGTTCAGGCGATTTGTGACTGGACACAACGTACATCTGTTAAGAGCCTTCAGAAGTTCTTGGGGTTTGCTAATTTTTATCGTCGGTTCATTGCTAATTTTTCCAGTATTGTTAAACCTTTGACTGATTTGACTAAAAAGGGTGCTGATGTTGCTGGTTGGTCTCCTGCGGCCGTGGAGGCCTTTCAGGAACTTAAGCGCCGGTTTTCTTCTGCTCCTGTGTTGTGTCAACCAGATGTTTCACTTCCTTTTCAGGTTGAGGTTGATGCTTCCGAGATTGGAGCGGGGGCGGTTTTGTCACAGAGAAGTTCTAGTGGCTCGGTGATGAAGCCATGTGCATTCTTCTCTAGAAAATTCTCGCCCGCCGAGCGCAATTATGATGTGGGTAATCGGGAGCTTTTGGCCATGAAGTGGGCATTTGAGGAGTGGCGTCATTGGCTTGAGGGTGCTAAACATCGTGTGGTGGTCTTGACTGATCACAAGAATCTCATTTACCTTGAGTCTGCCAGGCGTTTGAATCCTAGACAGGCTCGTTGGTCGTTGTTTTTTTCTCATTTCAATTTCGTGGTTTCATACCTGCCAGGTTCAAAGAATGTGAAGGCAGATGCTCTTTCCAGGAGTTTTGTGCCTGACTCTCCTGGAGACTCTGGGCCTACTGGTATCCTTAGGGATGGGGTAATATTGTCCGCCGTATCCCCAGACTTGCGACGTGCATTGCAGGAGTTTCAGGTGGATAAACCGGATCGTTGTCCACCAGAAAGACTGTTTGTTCCGGATGATTGGACCTGTAGAGTCATCTCCGAGGTCCATTCTTCTGTGTTGGCTGGTCATCCTGGAATATTTGGTACTAGAGACTTGGTGGCCAGGTCTTTTTGGTGGCCTTCCTTGTCTAGGGATGTGCGTACCTTTGTGCAGTCTTGTGAAGTGTGTGCTCGAGCTAAGCCTTGCTGTTCTCGGGCCAGTGGGTTGTTGTTATCCTTGCCCATCCCGAAGAGGCCTTGGACGCACATTTCCATGGATTTTATTTCTGATCTCCCGGTTTCACAGAAAATGTCCGTTATCTGGGTTGTGTGTGACCGCTTTTCTAAGATGGTTCATTTGGTGCCCTTGCCTAAGTTGCCTTCCTCCTCTGAGTTGGTCCCTTTATTTTTTCAGAACGTGGTTCGTTTGCATGGGATTCCGGAGAATATCGTTTCTGACAGGGGATCCCAGTTTGTGTCTAGATTTTGGCGGACGTTTTGTGCCAAGATGGGCATTGATTTGTCTTTCTCGTCTGCATTCCATCCTCAGACGAATGGCCAGACGGAGCGAACTAATCAGACCTTGGAAACTTATTTGAGGTGTTTTGTTTCTGCTGATCAAGATGACTGGGTTGCTTTTTTGCCACTGGCCGAATTTGCTCTTAATAATCGGGCTAGTTCTGCCACGTTGGTCTCTCCTTTTTTTTGTAATTCGGGGTTTCATCCTCGTTTTTCCTCTGGTCAGGTGGAGTCTTCGGATTGTCCTGGAGTGGATGTGGTGGTGGACAGGCTACATCAGATTTGGAATCAGGTGGTGGACAATTTGAAGTTATCTCAAGAGAAGACTCAGCAGTTTGCTAATCGCCGTCGCCGCGTGGGTCCCCGACTTCTTGTTGGGGATTTGGTGTGGTTGTCTTCTCGTTTTGTCCATATGAAGGTCTCTTCTCCTAAGTTCAAGCCTCGGTTCATCGGTCCTTATAGGATCTCGGAGATTCTTAACCCTGTATCTTTTCGTTTGGATCTCCCAGCATCGTTTGCTATTCATAATGTGTTCCATCGGTCGTTGTTGCGGAGGTATGAGGTGCCCGTTGTTCCTTCGGTTGAGCCTCCTGCTCCGGTGCTGGTGGAGGGAGAATTGGAGTATGTTGTTGAGAAGATCTTGGATTCTCGTGTTTCCAGACGCAAACTCCAGTATTTGGTTAAGTGGAAGGGTTATGGTCAGGAGGATAATTCCTGGGTGGTCGCCTCCGATGTTCATGCGACTGATTTGGTCCGCGCCTTCCATAGAGCTCACCCTGATCGCCCTGGGGGTTCTCGTGAGGGTTCGGTGACCCCTCCTCAAGGGGGGGGTACTGTTGTGGATTCTGTTTGTGGGCTCCCTCTGGTGGTTACTGCTGGTACTGGGTGACTTTGGTGGGTTGCGGCCTTTGGTTTCCACCTGTCCATCAGAGGCTGGGTGTTTCCTATTTTACCTGGCCTTTCTGTCATTCCCTTGCCAGCTATCAATGTATTCAGATGTGCTCTGTTTGGTTCCTGCCTACCTGCTCCCAGATCTTTCAGGATAAGCTAAGTGCTGATTTTCAGTTGTTGGTTTTTTGTCCAGCTTGCTTATTATGTCTCTATGCTAGCTGGTAGCTCTAGTGGACTGAGGTTCTCCCCATGTGCCATGAGTTGGCACATGGGTTCTTGTAATCTCAGGATGGTTTTTTGATTAGGGTTTTTTGCTGACCGCTCAGACCCCTTTTGTATCGTTCTGCTTTCTAGTTTACAGCAGGCCTCAATTTGCTGAACCTATATATATCATCTCTATGTGTGTGCCTTCCTCTCATTTCACCGTCAATACATGTGGGGGGCAACTATACCTTTTGGGGTTCATTCCTCTGGAGGCAAGTGAGGTCTTTATTTTCTCTGCAGTACTAGTTAGCTCTTAGGCTGGTGCATGGCGTCTAGAACCAACGTAGGCACGCTCCCTGGCTATCTCTAGTTGCGTTTGTCAGGCGTAGGGCAGCGGTCAGCCCAGGTTCCATCACCCTAGAGCTCGTCCGATATTTTGTATTACTTTGCTTGTCCCTTGCTATCCCTAGCCATTGGGATTCATGACACAACCCACTAGCGCGGGAACAGCAAGGCTTGGCCCGGGCACAAGTCCCACAGGACTGCACAAAAGAATGCACATTCCGCGACAAAGAAGGCCACCAAAAGGACCTACCAACCAAATGTCTGGTACCAAAAATACCAGGATGGCCAGCCAACACAGAACAATGAACCTCAGAAATCACTCTACTAGTCCATCTATCAGGAACAAACAGTTTCCCCACTGGACAGCGGTCAGGTTTGTCAGCCTGGAATTCCTGAAGAACCCGTCGTAAATCAGGGGAAATGGCAGAAAGGACCACCCCTTCTTTCAGAATGCTGACCGGTTCAAGGACCTCAGGAGAATCAGGCAAAAAACTCCTAGAGAGGGCATCAGCCTTAATATTCTTAGAACCCGGAAGATACGAGACCACGAAATCAAAACGGGAAAAGAAAAGGGACCATCGAGCCTGTCTAGGATTCAGCCGCTTGGCAGACTCGAGGTAAATCAGATTTTTATGATCAGTCAAGACCACAATACGGTGCTTAGCTCCCTCAAGCCAATGTCGCCACTCCTCAAACGCCCACTTCATAGCCAACAACTCCCGATTGCCGACATCATAATTGCGTTCAGCAGGCGAAAACTTACGGGAAAAGAAGGCACACGGTTTCATCAAGGAACCATCAGAATTCCTCTTAGACAAAACGGCCCCTGCCCCAATCTCAGAAGCGTCAACCTCAACCTGAAACGGAAGAGAAATGTCCGGTTGACGCAACACCGGGGCCGAAGTAAATCGGCGTTTAAGCTCCTGAAAGGCAGAGACAGCCGCAGAGGACCAATTCGTCACATCAGCGCCCTTCTTCATCAAATCGGTCAAAGGTTTAACCACACTGGAGAAGTTAGCAATGAAACGGCGATAAAAATTAGCAAAGCCCAAAAATTTCTAAAGGCTCTTCACGGATGTGGGCTGAATCCAATCATGAATGGCCTGAACCTTAACCGGATCCATCTCAATAGATGAGGGAGAAAAAATGAAGCCCAAAAAAGAAACCTTCTGCACTCCAAAGAGACACTTAGACCCCTTCACAAACAAAGCATTATCACGAAGGATCTGAAATACCATCCTGACCTGCTCCACATGAGACTCCCAATCATCGGAAAAAATCAAAATGTCATCCAAATATACAATCATGAATTTATCAAGATAAGTCCGGAAGATGTCGTGCATGAAGGACTGAAAAACAGATGGAGCATTAGAGAGCCCGAATGGCATCACAAGGTATTCAAAATGGCCTTCGGGCGTATTAAACGCAGTTTTCCATTCATCCCCCTGCTTAATACGAACAAGATTATATGCCCCCCGAAGGTCAATCTTAGTAAACCAACTAGCCCCCTTAATCCTAGCAAACAAATCAGAAAGCAAAGGTAAAGGGTATTGAAACTTGACCGTGATCTTATTCAAGAGGCGATAATCAATACAGGGTCTTAAGGAGCCATCCTTCTTAGCAACAAAAAAGAATCCCGCTCCCAACGGTGAAGAAGATGGCCGAATATGCCCTTTCTCCAAAGACTCCTTAACATAACTCCGCATGGCGGTATGTTCAGGCACAGACAGGTTGAAAAGTCGGCCCTTAGGAAACTTACAGCCTGGAATCAAGTCAATAGCACAATCACAGTCCCTATGCGGTGGAAGGGAACTGGACTTGGGCTCATCGAATACATCCTGAAAATCAGACAAAAACTCAGGAATTTCAGAAGAGGAGGGAGAGGAGATTGACATCAAAGGAACGTCATTATGAACCCCCTGACATCCCCAACTAGTCACAGACATAGACTTCCAATCCAACACAGGATTATGTGCCTGCAACCACGGAAAACCCAGCACGATAGCATCATGCAAATTATGCAACACCAGAAATCGACAATCTTCCTGATGGGCTGGCGCCATACACATGGTCACCTGTGTCCAAAACTGGGGTTTTATTTTTTGCCAAAGGTGTAGCATCAATGCCCCTTAAAGGAATAGGGTTCTGCAAAGACTGCAAGGGGAAACCACAACGCCTGGCAAATTCAAAGTCCATTAAGTTCAAAGCGGCGCCTGAATCCACAAACGCCATGACAGAAAATTTTGACAATGAGCAGATCAGGGACACAGATAACAGAAATTTAGGTTGTACAGTACTGATGGTAACTGAACTGGCGATTCTCTTTGTACGCTTAGGACAGACTGAAATAACATGAGAAGCATCGCCACAATAAAAACACAACCTATTCTGACGTCTGAATCCTTGTTTTTCTGTTCTAGACAGAATCCTATCACACTGCATAGGCTCAGGCATCTGCTCTGAGGACAATGCCACAGCGCGCACAGCTCTGCGCTCACGCAAGCGCCGATCAATCTGAATGGCCAGAGACATAGAATCACTTAGACCGACAGGCGTGGGAAACCCCACCATAACATCTTTAACGGATTCAGAAAGAACCTTTCTGAAAATTGCCGCCAAAGCATCATCATTCCATTTAGTCAGCACAGACCATTTTCTAAATTTCTGACAATACAATTCTGCCGCCTTTTGACCCTGAGACAGGGCCAACAAGGTATTCTCCGCTTGATCCACAGAATTTGGTTCATCATATAATAATCCTAGAGCCTGAAAAAAGGCATCTACATTAAGCAAGGCCGGATTCCCAGATTCCAGGGAAAATGCCCAATCCTGAGGATCGCCACGCAGCAGGGAGATGACAATTTTAACCTGCTGAATGGGATCACCAGAGGAATGAGGTTTCAGAGCAAAAAACAGTTTGCAGTTGTTTTTAAAACTCAAAAATTTGGACCTGTCCCCAAAAAACAAATCAGGAGTAGGAATCCTAGGCTCTAAAACCGGAGTCTGAACAATATAATCTGCAATACCCTGTATTCTAGCAGCAAGCTGGTCTACACGAGAAGCTAATCCCTGAACATCCATACTAGCACAAGACTCCACAGCCACCCAGAGGAAAAGAGGGAAGGAGAGACAAAGCAGACTACAGAAAAAAAATGGCTCAACACCCTTCTTCCCTTCTTCTGAGACGCATTTAACTCATTGTTGGCCAGTTGTACTGTTATGATCCGGTGGCCTTGGAGCCGCATGAGACCTTCTTTGGAGAAGGTGGTACCTGTACAGACCGCAACTCTAAACTGACACCGCAACTAGAAGTAGCCGTGGGGTGTACCTAACATCCTAGACACCTCGACACAGCCGGAGGACTAAATAACCCTATAGATGGAAATGGGAATTCTATCTTGCCTCAGAGCAGAAACCCCAAAGGATAGGCAGCCCCCCACAAATATTGACGGTGAATATAAGAGTAAAGACACACACAGGCTGAAAACAGGATTTAGCAAAAGAGGCACTTCTAGCTAAATAGTAAAGGATAGGACAGAGTACTAAGCGGTCAGTATTAAAACTCTGAAAATATCCACAGCAGAAAATACAAAAATTCCACATCTAACTAAAGACATAGAATGTATATCTGCATCTCCAGAGAATCCAGCATGACTGAAAAAATCCAAACAAGTCTAAGCTGGACAAGACAAAACAATAAATTGTTCTGAACTGAAAAACACACTGCATGTGTGCTGCAGGAAAATAAACCAGACACTTATCTTGGCTGAATTGGCAGCAGAGCAGAAGGAACCAGACAGGGATGTAAACCCTCCAAGAACAATGGACAACTGGCACTGACTAATGAATCCAGCACACCTAAATACCGAATAGAGCTGCAATCAGCAGAAACACCTGCCCTGGATTACAACACAGAGACAACTGCACTATCACAAACAACCACCGGAGGGAGCCCAAGAGCAGAATTCACAACAGGAAGGGATGGGGTCAAGTGCACAGGAGGTGAAGTGTGATTTGGAAAGGAGGCAAGTAAGCTCTCCTTCAGTGATGTTGGAGAAAGAGGTTATTAGAGGAGGGCAGAGGTCTGGTATATGGAGTGATTGGGGTGGTGGATCAGTAAAGGTGCCTTGTTTGGTCAATCTTGTTTTTGAAGTAGGTGGCAAAGTCCTCGAAACAGATGGGGGGAGTTGGTGGTGGCAGTGATGGGCAGAGGAGAGAGTTTAATGTGCTGAACAGTTCTCTGATATAGCATATTAGAGAAGAGGGAAATGAGGTCCCCTTAGCCGGATGGTACCTCTGCCTGCTGATCTGTCCCCCTGCCCTCTGCATCATCTTTCTGGACAAAATTGGCAGACCCATGCGCAGTGCACACACCGAGATTTTCCGGCTGGAACCCGGCAACACTAGGAAATTTTTCCTATTGGTTACTTTTGATCACTGTAATAGACCTTATCACAGTGATCAAAATAAAAAACATAGTAAATAAGATGCCCCTTTGTCAACCCCTTAGCTAGAAATAAATTATAAATTATTTTTTAAAAAATTTTTTCCTTTCTTTGCGGTTAGGGTTGGGGTTAGGGCTGTCGTTAGAGTGGTGTTAGGGTTGTGTTCGGCTTAGGGTTGTGTTAGGGTTAGGATTGTGATAGGGTTAGAGTTGTATTGGGTTTGGAGTTAGAATTGAGGGATTTTTCAAAAGTAAAAAAAAATTCTGACAATATAACAGCTAGTTTTGAGCACAAGTGCTCGCTACTCGAGTTTGCAGCGGGTGTTCGGGAATGCACAGAGTGTCGTGGATCCCCACATGTTTTTTTGGGGGGAAGTCTAACAGCCAAGAAAGATGAGGGGTCGAGATTCAAGCATGTCACCTCGAGCACCCGGGATATTTGGTGTATACCTGAGTGCCCGATTCAAACTGGAGTAGCGAGCACTTGCGCTCAACACTAATGACGACACATTAAATATGACATCCAAATTCTGTGTCGTACCTGTTTATTCAAAATGCTCAATATACCACTGGCTAAAATCCTTGAGGGGTGTGGTTTCCAAAATGGGGTCACTTGTGGGGGGTTTCCGTTGATTAGGCACATCAGGGGTTCTCCAAACACAACATGGTGTACACGTTTGATTACAGCCAATTTTGCAGTCAAAAAGTATAACTGTGCTCCTTCGCTTATGAGTCATGCTTGCATCCAAATAGTGGATTTCCTCCACATATGAGGTATCGGCATATTCAGGAGAATTTGCGCTGCTCATTTTGTGGTCCAATTTTTCTTGTTATTCTTGTGAAAATAAAAAAGTTTGGGTCTAAATGAAATTTTTTGTGAAAAAAGTTAAATGTTACTTTTTCCCTTCCACTTTGCTTCAGTTCTCGGGAAGCAACTGAAGAGTTAATAAACTTCTTGAATGTGGTTTTGAGGACCTTGAGGGGGTGCAGATTTTAATGTGGTGTCCCTTTTGGGTATTTTCTGTCATATGTCATAGGCCCCTCAAAGTCACTTCAAATGTGATGTGGTACCTAAAAAATGGTTTTATAAATTTTGTTTGAAAAATGAGAAATTGCTGGTCAACTTTTAACCCTTATAACATCCTAACAAATAAAAGATGTTTCCAAAATTGTGCTGATGAAATGTAGACATGTGGGAAATGCTATTTATCAACTATTTTGTGTGACATAACGCTCTCATTTAAAGGCACAAAATTAAAAGTTTGAAAATTGCCAAATTTTCAAGATTTTTGCCTTATTTGTTTTTTTCATAAATAAGCGCAAGTCATACTGAAGAAATTTTACCACTATCATGAAGTAATATGTCACAAGAAACAATTTCAGAATCAGTGGGATCAGTTGATGCGTTCCAGAGTTATTACCACATAAAGTGACATTGATCATAATTGTAAAAATTGGCATGGTCATTAGAGGGAGTCTATCACCATATTTGACCTATCTAAACTATTAATATGGCTATACAGGCTATAAACTGCCGAAAACAGTCCTCCCTGTGTCTGATATCAGCTGTGTTGTTGCTGAGAAATCATCTTTTTCACTTTATATAAGTGACCTCTTCTGCTTCAAGGCGGATGGTGCCTGGAGATAACTCTGCCTCCAGAGGTTATTTTAAATATAAGGGGGAGTTATCATTGTGATGTGACATGGTTATAACTGCTACCGGTTTGAGTTGTAATGGCCGCTCTCTGCTCTCTTGTTAGGCTAGGTTCACATTGCGTTAGTGGGTGATCGCTAACGGACAGCGTTGCACGGCGAAAATGTCGCAATTAACGCCATGCAACGGGTCCGTTAGCGCACCCATTGACAGCAATGTAAATTTCGCCTGTAGCGCATCACTAGCGCGTGCCTTTTTCGGCTCGCGCTAGCGATGTGCCGTTCTTTTGTAGGTCGGGGATCTGCGATAGCGGGGACGTTAGCGCGACCCCTAAACGCGGCCCCTACAAAAACATTGCGTTAGCGCAATCCGCAAGCGCTAGCGCTAAACGGATTGCCCTAACGCAATGTGAACCTAGCCTTAACTGATGCATCTGCAGGTTGCTCTCAGCTTTAGCTTTCTGCTCACAGGCAGACAGGGCTGCAATATACCGGTAGTTACAATACGGCAGAGCTGACAGAGAAGCAAAAATGTGTTTGTAAGAAGACAAATTTAATTTCTCCTGCTGTGTGTTGGTTACTTGCAGAGTTATCTCCTGGCACCCGCAGTCTGGAAGAAGATATTTATATAAAGTGATAAAAGATGATTTATCAACAACAAGACATCTGATATGAGACACACAGGGAGGACTGTTTTCAGCAGTCTATAACCTGTATGCCCATAGTAATAGTTTTGTGAACAGAGTCAGAATAGGCGGGTTCACAGGAGCGCCAAGCTGGGGATGGGAGTTTTTTAGTGCAGGTAGCACGCTGCAGCTCCGGCCGGATGCCTCAGAAGAGGATAAGACAGGATGAAATAAAAATGAACCAGTCACATAGAGCGCAAGCGACACAGTTCAGCTGGTATTAAAAAGTCTTAATTTAATATTTTCACAACGCGTTTCAACTGAATAGTTCCGTCTTCTTCAGGTGGCAGTTATACATAGAGCAGGATTGGGGAGGTATATATATATATATATATATATATATATATATATATATATATATATATATATATATATATACACTAGCTGTTTCTAGCCAGCTAACGCTCGGCACGCTCATTGCTATCTAATTAACACTGCTGGTGATTAAACTTAAGTAAATAATGACAACATTCAATAGCGCTTACGCAGGTGGTAAATTAACTTAAAATGAAGTTAAAGGGCCACTGTCACCCCCCCACCCCCAGCCGTTATAAACTAAAAGAGCCACCTTGTGCAGCAGTAATGCTGCAGTCTAACAAGGTGGCTCTTTTAGTTTTTGATTCATTTATTACCTCAAAAAAGCGTTTTAAAAATTGGCCACACATATCAGATATTGTACCAGGAGGCGGTCCGAATCGTCCTCTATCAATCTTCCAACTGCCGTCACTCTTCTCTTCAGGGGCGATGGTACCCGCCCCCTGAGCGCTGTTATCTTCTGAAATTCGGCGCCTGCGCTGTGCGTGCCTGCCTGGGACCTGCGCAGTGTTCATTGTCAGTGCGGCCACACTGTTGCTGAATCCCCCGCCCCGCACTGTTATTCATTATGCACAGTGCGGGGCTGGGGTTCCTGGGCATGCGCACTGCGCTGTTTAGACGCTCCCCAGCTCCGACGCTCCCCAGCTCCCCCGCCTTCCCAGGAACCCCAGCCCCGCACTGTGCATAATGAATAACAGTGCGGGGCGGGGGATTCAGCAACAGTGTGGCCGCACTGACAATGAACACTGCGCAGGCCCAAGGCAGGCACGCACAGCGCAGGCGCCGGATTTCAGAAGATAACAGCGCTCAGGGGGCGGGTACCATCGCCCCTGAAGAGAAGAGTGACGGCAGTTGGGAGCTTCATACAGGACGCTTCGGACCGCCTCCTGGTACAATATCTGGTATGTGTGGCCAATTTTTAAAACGCTTTTTTGAGGTAATAAATGAATCAAAAACTAAAAGAGCCACCTTGTTAGACTGCAGCATTACTGCTGCACAAGGTGGCTCTTTTAGTTTATAACGGCTGGGGGGGGGGTGACAGTGGCCCTTTAATAACAATAATAATCATTAAAATTCTGAATAATACTAATAATACATTTTATTCACAGTGTAAAATAAAAAACAAACTGGATTCAGTAAGATGTGCGTTTTTTATTCATTCCAGCATCTAAACAAATTTCAGAATGAAACATAAATTAAGTTAAATTTTCTCTGTAAACACAATTAAATGTATAGTCATTTTCGTCATTTTCAAAGATCTTTCCTTGACTTCTACCAGGTACAATTTGAACTGAAAGACCTTTACAACTTGTTACTCTAGAGAATGCAGTGTATAATTGACCATGTGTGAATACAGAATCAGGTAGGAGAACGCCAATCTTATCGAATGTTTGTCCTTGCGATTTTGTAATTGTCATGGAGTAAGCCAGACAAAGTGGGAATTGTTTTCTTGCTAACTTAAATGGGATATCGCAATTTTGCTAGTGTCCAATGATATTCTTGGTAATGTGTGGGGACGGAGCTTCGTGTGGTAATGTGTGGGGACGAAGCCTCGTGTGGTAATATGTGGGGATGGAGCCTCGTGTGGTAATGTGTGGGGACGAAGCCTCGTGTGGTAATGTGGAGAGATGGAGCCTCGTGTGTTAATATGTGAGGATGGAGCCTCGTATGGTAATGTGTGGGGACAGAGCCTCGTGTGGTAATGTGTGGGGATGGAGCTTCGTGTGGTATTGTGGGGGGACAGAGCCTCGTGTGGTAATGTGCGGGGATGGAGCCTCGTGTGGTAATGTGTGGGGATGGAGCCTCGTGTGGTAATGTTGGGGGACAGAGCCTTGTGTGGTAATGTGTGGGGACAGAGCCTCGTGTGGTAATGTGCGGGGATGGAGCCTCGTGTGGTAATGTGGGGGGATGGAGCATCGTGTGGTAATGTGTGGGGACAGAGCATCGTGTGGTAATGTGTGGGGATGCAGCCTCGTGTGGTATTGGGGGGGACAGAGCCTCGTGTGGTAATGTGCGGGGATGGAGCCTCGTGTGGTAATGTGTGGGGATGGAGCTTCGTGTGGTAATGTGGGGGGATGGAGCATCGTGTGGTAATGTGTGGGGACAGAGCATCGTGTGGTAATGTGTGGGGATGCAGCCTCGTGTGGTATTGTGGGGGGACGGAGCCTCGTGTGGTAATGTGCGGGGATAGAGCCTCGTGTGGTAATGTGTGGAGATGGAGCCTCGTGTGGTAATGTATGGGGACAGAGCCTCGTAGGGTAATGTGGGGGGTTGGGATTATGTGTGGCAATGTGGTGGAGGGGCGGGATTATGTGTGGTGATGTGGTGGAAGGGCGGGATTATGTGTGGTGATGTGGTGGGGTGCGGGATTATGTGTGGTGATTTGGTGGGGGGCGGGATTATGTGTGGTGATGTGGTGGGGGGGCGGGATTATGTGTGGTGATGTGGTGGGGGGGCGGGATTATGTGTGGTGGGGGGCGGGATTGTGTGTGGTGATGTGGTGCGGATTGTGTGTGGTAATGTGGTGGGGGCGGGATTTTGTGTGGTAATGTGGTGGGGGGGTGAGATTTTGTGTGGTGATGTGGTGGGTGGGCGGGATTATGTGTGGTGATGTGGTGGGGGGGCGGGATTATGTGTGGTGATGTGGTGGGGGCGGGATTATGTGTGGCGATGTGGTGGGGGGGCAAGATTATGTGTGGTGATGTTGTGGGGGGCGGGATTATGTGTGGTGATGTGGTGGGGTGCAAGATTATGTGTGGTGATTTGGTGGGGGGGCGGGATTATGTGTGGTGATGTGGTGGGGGCGGGATTGTGTGTGGTGATTTGGGGGGGGCGGTATTATGTGTGGTGATGTGGTGGTGGGCGGGATTATGTGTGGTGATGTGGTGGGGGGCGGGATTGTGTGTGGTGATGTGGTGCGGATTGTGTGTGGTAATGTGGTGGGGGCGGGATTGTGTGTGGTGATGTGGTGGGGGGCAGGATTATGTGTGGTGATGTGGTGGGGGGCAGGATTATGTGTGGTGATGTGGTGGGGGGTGGGATTATGTGTGGCGATGTGGTGGGGGGCGGGATTGTGTGTGGTGATGTGGTGCGGATTGTGTGTGGTAATGTGGGGGCAGAATTGTGTGTGGCAATGTGGTGGGGGGGCGGGATTATGTGTGGTGATGTGGTGGGGGGCGGGATTATGTGTGGTGGTTTGTTGGGGGGCGGGATTATGTGTGGTGATATAGTGGGGGGGCAGGATTATGTGTGGTGATGTGGTGGGCGGGCAGGATTTTGTGTGGTGATGTGGTGGGGGCGAGATTGTGTGTGGTAATGTGGTGGGGGGCGGGATTATGTGTGGTGATGTATTGGGGGTGGGATTATGTGTGTTGATGTGGTGGGCGGGCGGCATTATGTGTGGTGATGTGGTGGGGGCAGGATTGTGTGTGGTGATGTGGTGGCGGGATTGTGTGTGGTAATTGGGTGGGGTGCGGGATTTTGTGTGGTGATGTGGTGGGGCGGAGCTACTGTGCAGGGGCGGGATTAGTGAGTAATCCCGATGCCTCTTATATATAGATACTAGATCGTGACCCGATTGTAACGCATCGGGTATTCTAGAATATGCATGTCCACGTAGTATATTGCCCAGTGACGTAGTATATTGCCCAGTGACGTAGTATATTGCCCAGTGACATAGTATATTGCCCAGTGACATAGTATATTGCCCAGTTACGTAGTATATTGCCCAGTTACGTAGTATATTGCCCAGTTACGTAGTATATTGCCCAGTTACGTAGTATATTGCCCAGTTACGTAGTATATTGCCCAGTTACGTAGTATATTGCCCAGTTACGTAGTATATTGCCCAGTGACGTAGTATATTGCCCAGCCACGTAGTATATTGCCCAGTTACATAGTATATTGCCCAGTGATGTAGTATATTGCCCAGTGACGTAGTATTCAGCACAGAGCCACATAGTATATTGCACAGCGACGTAGTATACAGCACAGAGCCACGTAGTATATTGCCCAGCCACGTATGTCACAGGTTAAAAAATAAAAAATAAACATATACTCACCTTCCGAGGGGCCCCTTGTAGTTCTGTCGCCTATGTTCGGTTCAGGCGGCAGCTTCCGGTCCGAGGGTGTGATGACGTCGCGGTCACATGACCGTGACGTCACGGCAGGTCCTTCTCGCGCAGGCGCGCAGGGCCTGCGATGACGTCGCAGTCACATGACCGTGACATCATGGCAGGTCCTTGTCGCACACCAACCTTAGCACCGGAACCTGCCGCTTGCATGGACCAGTCACCGGAGCGTCAGAAAGGTGGCGGAAGGTGAGTATATAATGATTTGTTTTTTGTTTTTTTTAAATTATTTTTAACATTAGATGTTTTAGATGCATAGGCAGCCTCAATAGTAAAAACTTGGTCACACAGGGTTAATAGCGGCGGTAACGGAGTGAGTTACCTGCGGCATAACGCAGTCCGTTACCGCTGGCATTAACCCTGTGTGAGCCGTGACTGCAGGGGAGTATGGAGCAGGCGCCGGGCACTGACTGCAGGGGAGTAGGGAGGGACTAATCGGACTTTGCCCGTCGCTGATTCGTCGCGGCAGCCATGACAGGCAGCTGGCAAGACCAATCAGCGAATGAATATCCGTGACGGAAGTTGCTGACAGAAAGACGGAAGTACCCCTTAGACAATTATATATATATATATATATATAGATATATATTATTTTTTCTCTGAAACTTTCACATTTTCATTTTTTTTTCTCCTCTGGAATTTTTTTTTTTTCTCTGAAATTTTCATCTTTTAAATTTCGTGAGTATGTGGACATTATTCACGTTTACATTAAACTCCTTGCGAATTGGTATAAGTGAGGTTAAATTGTGATATTTTTTAATTACCTTCCTGACCTGGTTTATTAATATTAATTAATATTGGATTATTTTGAGTCCAAACCAGGAACACTCAGGATTGGTAGAATTGCACAAGCTATAGGGGCATGCTCTAATCCTTCACTTCCACCTTTACAAACCATTGATTATAAATTGGACAATGATAATAGGAAAATCATGAATAAATTATTCTCAGAGTATGAGAACTTTAGTAAAATTGAGATCACTAACCATATTGACATACTCTTTCTACAACAATATATTATTGAAGGTCTGGTCCCTAAAGGTTTAGTGATCGCCCAAAAGTCATCCTTTTCAAATGACCAGGAGTTACCTCAACTATGGGACACTATCCGCCTTAAATGTTCCTCAGCTCTGATGGAACTGTTAATCTCCAAAAGGAAATCTCTGGCTAATGCTGCAGTATCTGAGCCCCATTTGCTCAAACCGCGATTGCAGCATTACTCTACTTCTTGTGACTTCCATGAGTTCGACAAAAAACTTTTTAATAGATTAAATAAATTCGAAGAGGAGCTTATCAAAAAGAAAGCCGCTAAATTTCTCAGAGATAGAGGCCATGTCCAGGACGAGGACATAGTTACAACTATGGACACCGACGTGTCATCCCTAGAACCCCCCATATCCATGCCTGTCACTACAAAAGACTGGTTAATAACAAATCAGGAGGTTCTCCCTGTATTTTTAAAAATAAACAGCAGAAAAACTATTATCAACAACACAAGGACACCCTCAAGGGTTGTATTAATCAACTGGGACATGACTGGAGTAAAATGACTGGGGATAAATCTGACTGTGTCCACCCCACTAATTCACAAAGTGTATCTACACTAATCACACTAAGTGAGCCATCCAGTAATCTCCCTTCGGAGAAATTACTTGAGAGTTTACCCATTAATCCAGTAACAACAGAGGAACTTCCTGAGGAATCATTTGATATTCCTGGTCCCTTGACACTGAATGAAGCTGATGACCTTGGTGGTCTTTCTCAGTTCACTGTTCATGACGACTACCCCTCCTCTCAATCCTCTACCCACTCCTTAACTTTTTTTGCCCTTCCTTCCACTTTAGGCAACGTTGCCTCCTCATTGCCCATTATTGAGACCATAGAACCTACTAACATATTTAGAAATAACTTGGTGGATTCTCCCAGTATAAAAACTCTTTCTTCATCACTTAACCCCTTTGCTCCCAGGACTGTACAGATCGCCCCCACTGATACTTCTAGAAATACCAAAATTGCACAGTCTTTTTTGGGTGGCTCCGGGCCACTCTTCCAAAATAAAAAGAAAAAGAGGAGATGAGGCTGTAGAGGAAGGGGAAAAGCCAGAACTAACATCAGGATTACCCCCCAAGTTCAAAAATAAAGAAACAGACACCGGCACAGGAAATCTAGTTGAGAAATCCAGCATTTTTAATCTTTCTGCTTATACACTGTCAGATGCAGAAAATCTCTCCTTGAGCGTGGTTTATCTTTTTGCCTTAATGCACCATTAAATGCCTTCAATTTATATCTCGATCTGAATGAGTTTTTTAGGAAACTGACCATTCAGCGCCACTTCCTCATTGAAGCAAAAAATAAGCCCCCTCCTACTGATGAATCCTCTACAGTTGAGACTGACTCCTACCTACATGTTAATCTCAAAACAAATTCCAGTAAATTTTATCCTGTTCATCATAATGGTGCTCATTTAGAAACCTTTCAACAGCTCATATTCAAAGAGCTACATTCCCTCTCTCCGATCTCTAAAAAATTTACCAATTTGAGTTCCGCTGAGAAATTAGCAGTGAAATCACTAAGAACTAATAACGATATAATCATAAAAAATGCTGATGAGGGGGGGGGGTGGTCATCATGAATAGGGAATGGTATATCAATGAAGGTTTTAGAATATTGGATGATCCCAATTATTATGCCAAACTGGAACAAGAACCATCTACCTTTACCTTTGCACCCTCCTATGCTAATCTGTTCCTGGGGCTGTGGGAAAGGGACCTCTTCCTGTCAGATCGATGGGCATCAATGGACCAGGTCCTTCTCTGGACCCGGTACATTGATGATGTACTCATGATCTGGCAGGGCCCGCCTGAGGAACTTTCCACATTTATGGCAGCCTTGAATGATAATAATTTGAATATCCATCTAACCTATAAGTGGGATATGGAAAGAGTTGAATTTTTGGATGTCATGGTGAGGAAGGATCATTCTGGTTTGATACAGACCGATTTGTTCCGCAAGCCAACATCAACAAACACCTTGCTACATGCATCTTCATGTCACCCATCCCATATTATCGGGGCTGTACCAACTGGGCAATTCCTTCGCCTGCGTAGAATCTGTTCATCAGAATTAGATTTCGAATGACAGGCTAAGGAATTACAGACGAAATTCCTCAACCGCGGATATAGTAAGCGGTCCATTAAAAGGGCCTATAATAGGGCTAGGACAACTCCTCATGCATCTATGCTTTATAATAACTCAGCAAGTAGATCTTTGCAGTCCAGTCGGCAGTTACAGTTTGTAACTAATTTTAATTCCCAAGCCACTAAAATCCTGGCCTATTCTTAAAGTTGATAAGACTATCTCTAAAATCCTACCGAATCGCCCTCTCATGTCATTTAGACGGGCGAGAAATTTAAAAGATCATCTGACACGGAGCCATTATGAAGGAATACCAAGAGTCAACTTTCTTGATAATGTCGCTCCACGGCACGGCTCCTTTCCATGTGGCCATTGTGTGGCATGTTCCAACGTTGATCGTATTAATACATTCTCTGATTCTGGTGGGAGTAAAATCTGTAAAATTAAAAAAGAGATTACATGCACTACACGCTACGTGATTTACTACGCCACATGTCCATGTGGCCTAATTTATGTAGGACTCACAACCCGTCAACTGAAAGTCCGCATACGCGAACACGTGTTCGGTATCGAAGCAGCAGCTAGTTGCATCCGCTGGATATCAAAAGGAGGGCACATCCACCTTTATATTCAGGCCACAAATTACTATAAGTCAAACTCTTTCACATAATAAATACATATATAAGGTCATGTTCAGCGAATAAATATATATTAGAAATAGACCAACACAATTTAAATATAAAGAGACAGTGCATATGTATATATATGTAACACGGGGCCAGCGTTGATAAATAGAGGTATCCAGTAGTAGATTCCAAAGTTGCAGCCGTCAATCATACACATACATTTAAGGATAAGGGAAGCCAAAAGATCCTGCTGAGAAACCAATATATACAAATAAAGATTAATAAACAATTATAAAAACTAAAAATAAAACCACAGAAACCCCTACACCAGAAACAGGGATATATAGAAGATAAAGGCAAAATAGTTGTAAATATATACACACAAGAGAGTATCCAGAAACGGTTATATGTAAGAAATCACAAAATGCAAGCATCCAGGAAAAAATGGATCAAAGAAAGGATGCAAATGATAAAGATTCATTTAACCCCCTAGGGGTCATGGTGTCCAATGTCACGATCCATTTTGCTTCTGTTTGTGCTAGAATCTTCTTGTAGTTGCCGCCTCTAATCCCTAAATGGATAGCATCAATCCCTCTCACCATAAATGTAGACGGTTCACACCCATGATGTTGCCAAAAATGGCACGGAATCGTTTTGAGAAGGGAGGGGTCGGTCACTGTCTTGGCCGCACAGATGTCCCGCACATGATCCTGAACCCGCACTCTCAATTCCCCTCGATGTAAGCCTAATGTAGATCTTAGAGCAGCCACAGGTTGCATAGTAAATTACATTTGAGCTACTGCATGAAATCCGATATCTAATATCAAATGGTCTTTTACCATCTATCATCATTTTACTCTCTATATCCGATCACTCACTCTCTCCTGTCACCTGCATCTTAAAAACATCTCCAGAATCCGACCTTTGCTCACATTTGAAACTGCTAAGACTCTTACTGTCGCTCTTATTCATTCTCGTCTGGACTACTGCAACTCTCTTCTGATCGGTCTCCCTCTTTCCAAACTTTCTCCTCTCCAATCCATCTTGAATGCGGCAGCCAGGGTCATATTTCTGTCCAGCCACTTCACCGATGCCTCCATCTTGTGCCAGTCATTACACTGGCTACCCATTCGCTACAGGGTCCAGTACAAACTCATCTCTCTCACCCACAAAGCCCTCCACAGTTCTGCACCGCCTTATATCTCCTCTCTCATCTCTGTCTATCGCCCTACACGTGCCCTCCGTTCTACAAATGACCTAAGACTAACATCCCCCATAATCCGAACCTCGCACCTCCGTCTCCAAGACTTCTCTCGTGCTGCGCCAGCTCTCTGGAATGCACTTCCCCAGACGATCAGACTGATACCTAGCCCTGACCTATTCAAGCGCGCTTTAAAAACCCATCTCTTCAAACAAGCCTACCACATCAACTGCTCAGTAAACTAACTTTGCCCTGTTCCCTCCTTCCAAATATTACTCTGAATCTGCACCCTACTATTCATCTGTCTCCACACCCTCCATGCACATGATAACTGCACTTGATACTTGACTATTGCACTTAAACACACGGGCTGATGACCGGATCATGCAGCTTTTATATGAAAATCCCTATTTATTATAATTTCCAGACCAGAAATAACGAGCACTTTTCACCTATTGTGTCCCCCCCACTTCCTTGTAGATTGTAAGCTTGTGAGCAGGGACCTCACTACTAATGTCACTGTTTAAATTTTTAAATTGTCTTAACTTGTACTGAATTTATTGTCTGTAGATGTCCCCGCTTAATTGTAAAGTGCTGCGGAATATGTTGGCGCTATATAAATAAAAATTATTATTATTATTATTATCAGAGGAGGAGAACGTGGTGCAGCGCAGGACATTTGTGCAGGCAAGACAGTGATCACACGAAGTGGAACCCAAAGTAGGGCCGCTAGAACCAAAGGGATTAGTTAAGGGGGGAACATAATGGCTATTAACCAAGAGGTCCTTAAGATTTTTGGACCTCCTGGCTGTCATGGCTGGACAGCCACCCAAAGTTGCTCCCAAGGACGGTTCTGTGCTCAAAATTGACCAATGCCTCCTAAGGATCTGCCTCATGTCCTCCCGATTGTGGTGGTATGTGGAAATAAATCTGATAGGCCAAAAATTCGGGGCCTATCAGATTTATTTCCACACAACCACAATTGGGAGGACATGAGGCAGATCCATAGGAGGCATTGCTCAATTTTGAGCGTCCTTGGGAGCAACTTTCATGCAGTAGCTCAAATTAATTGACTATGCAACTTGTGGCTGCTCTAAGATCTATATTGGGCTTACATCGAGGGAATTGAGAGTGCGGGTTCGGGAGCATGTGCGGGTTCCACCTCGTGCGGTCACTGTCCTGCGCTGCACCACGTTCTCCTCCTCTGATGGTAAAAGACATTTTGATATTAGATATCGGATTTCATGCAGTAGCTCAAATGTAATTTACTATGCAACCTGTGGTTGCTCTAAGATCTATATTGGGCTTACATCGAGGGAATTGAGAGTGCGGGTTCAGGAGCATGTGCTGGACATCTGTGCGGCCAAGACAGTGACCGACCCCTCCCTCCTCAAAATGATTCCGCGCCATTTTTGGCAACATCATGGGTGTGAACCATCTACATTTATGGTGAGAGGGATTGATGCTATCCATTTAGGGATTAGAGGCGGCAACTACGAGAAGAGTCTAGCACAAACAGAAGCAAAATGGATAGTGACATTGGACACCATGAACTCTAGGGGGATAAATGAATCTTTATCATTTGCATCCTTTCTTTGATCCATTTTTTCCTGGATGCTTGCATTTTGTGATTTCTTACATATAACCGTTTCTGGATACTCTCAATCCGGGTACTGTTCTGATACCCAAACCCGAACTTTATGTAACTGTTTGGCCAGACCCGAACATTCAGATGTCCGCCCTTTCTCTATTTCGAACAACAATATAAGATCAAAGTCTTAAAAACATATATTAAAAGAGCTACAAATCCCTGTATCTAACCCTAATCCCCTAAAAATATAATAATGGTATCACATTCATAAAAAACGCTAAAACCAAAGTTCTCATTGAGCCCATAACATGCCACGCTGAAAACAGTTTTATGGCGTAAAAAGAAATGTCTTGGCACCGTTTTGAGCAGTGAGGGATCTTCAGCATTGAGGCCCTTCTCAATTTCCCTTATATGCTCTCTTGTACAAATTCTGTGTTCCTGAGTTGTGAGACCCACATATAAATTTCCACAAGGACACTCTATGCAGTAAATCACACCTTCTGACGAACATGTGATAAACTGCCGAATAGAATAGGTCTGATCTCCAGCAGTGTTACGAAATGTTTTGCTTTTGGTCATATTTTCACAAGCCTTGCAGTGACCACAGAGGTAAAAACCTTGAATATCCAGCCTCCTCCTGCCAACTCAAACTCAAAAATATTTCCCGGATCCCTGCATTCCTTGATCAAGACACCACAAAACCACTAGTACACGCCCTTATCATTTCCCGCCTCGACTACTGCAACTTCCTACTCTCTGGCTCCTCTCTAGCACTCTGGCACCACTTCAATCCATCCTACACTCTGCTGCCCGACTAATCTACCTGTCTCCCTGCTATTCCCCAGCCTCTCCCCTATGTCAAGCCCTTCACTGGCTTCCTATCGTCTAGAGACTCCAGTTTAAAACCCATACTATGACATACAAAGCCATCCACAACCTGTCTCCTCCATACATCTGTGACATGGTCTCGCGGTACTTACTTACATGCAACCTTCGATCCTCTCAAGATCTCCTTCTCTACTCCCCTCTTTTCTCTTCTTTCCACAACCACATACAAGACTTCTCCCGTGCTTCCCCTATACTTTGGAACGCTGTACCCCAACACATCAGACTCTCACCTACCACGGAAACCTTCAAAAAGGACCTGAAGACCCACCTCTTCCGACAAGCCAACAGTCTGCAATGATCCTCAATCTACTGAACCGCCGCACAACCAGCTCTATCCTCTCCTAGTGTATCCTGACCCATCCCCTGTAGACTGTGAGCCCTCGCGGACAGAGTCCTCTCTCCTTCTGTACCTATTAGTGCCTTGTTTTTGCTCATGCTTATTGTACTTGTCTATATTTGCCCCCTTTTCACATGTGAAACACTGTGGAATAAATGGTGCTATAAAAATGTATAATAATAATAATGTCTTACTTTTAGTGTGGGAAGGCTCGTAGCGGCTGTGCACAAGTATGCGGATCCGATGCGATGGGCGTCGCGGTCTGGGTCCAGCGCCTCCCATCTTCATACGATGACATCCTGCGCAGGGCAGAGCAAAGTACTGCAGTGCGCAGGCGCCGGGAAAGGTCAGAGAGGCCTGGTGCCTGCGCACTGCAGTACTTTACGCTGATAAAGTACAGATAAAGTACGCCTGCGCTGGAGCCACGGCAGGAAGCAAAGAAGAGTACATCATCGTATGAAGATGGGAGGCGCTGGACCCAGACCGCGACGCCCATCGAACCAGACCGCATCGGGACCGCCCCTGGGTAAGTATAATATAACCTGTTTTTCTTATCTTTCATGTGACATCAGGGGCTTATCTACAGCATTACAGAATGCTGTAGATAAGCCGCTGATGCCGGTGGCCTTAGCTTATAGGCGAATTTTGGGGTGACAGATTCCCTCTAAAAAAGGAAGGCACGATCGCTTATTTATAACCTAGAAGGTCCAAATAATACCAAACTCAGAGACCCAGAGAATATAGCAGAAGCCTTTTGCAACTTCTACTCCTTCTTATATAATCTAAGCACACATGAGAGTGAGGAGCAACTAGGAAAAAGGCGCACAGACATAAGCGAATTTTTCCGCACAGTCAACCTCCCGAAACTCTCAGAGAAGCAACAGCTCAGACTCAATATCCCCTTCACTGTGCCGGAGCTCCAGTCTGCCCTGTTGAGATGCCCAGTAGGAAAAAGCCCCAGACCAGGTGGTCTTCCTGCCCCTAATCTAGGGCTTTTCAAGGGATTTTAAATCCTCATTTTTTGAGACATTTTAATGCTATATTGACAGGAGCAACATTCCCAAAGCAGGCTCTTGAAGTCCATATTTCACTAATACATAAAAGTGCAAAGATCCAGAATTGTGCAGCAGCTATAGACCAATCTCGCTGTTAAATAATGATTTAAAACTCTTTGCAAATATGATTGCCAAAAGGTTGAGCACGCTCATGAATGAGCTTACCTCGCCAGAACAAACGGGTTTTGTTGGAGGCAGGGAGGGTAGAAACAATTCAAAAAGAGTATTACGGCTGATGCGGTATGCGACAATCCATCGCAGACCCTTGATTCTACTGAGAACGGATGGGGAGAAAGAATTCGACAGGGTAGACTGCACCTATATGCGAGAAATTCTTGAGAAATTTGGCTTCCCCTCAATAATAATAGATGCTACAAATCCTTTTCAAATGTACAAATGTCCAACCGCGAGAGTGAAAGTAAATGGAGATTTGTCCACATCTTTTGAGATTAGGAATGGTACTCGGCAGGGCTGCCCACTGTCCCCGTCACTATTTATTTTAACTATGGAAACTTTAATCCAAAGCATAAGACAACACCCAGACATAGAGCCTTCGTGGATGACCTCCTGTAGTTACTAACTAACCCTAATAAGGAATTACCAGCAGCACTGGGATTGTTTGAAAAATGTAAGGAAATGTCAAATTTTAAGACTAATCTAGATAAATCAGAAGCGATGAGCCTAAATATCCAGAACTCGACTTTACGGGAAATTAAACTAAATTCCCAATCAGATGGGCTTCACAGTATATTACATAACTGGGCATAAAACTAAGTAATCAATGTAACTCACTATTCACACTCCACTTTCTCCCCCTTTTAAATTCCACAATAGAGACAATCAAGTCATGGGGCACATCATTTGTCTCTTGGATGGAGCGCAAAAACTTACTTAAAAGCTTTATATTACCCAGATTCAGTTATATCTCACGGATGCTTCCCATAAAAGTCCTGACTATGTTGTTTCACAAAACAGGCTCTATATTTTGGAGACATATCTGGAAAGGATTGAAACCCAGACTTAGCTTTAATACCCTCTCACTACATAGAATTTAGGGAGGAATGGGAGTACTGGATCCTCGAAAATATCATACAGCCGCCATACTATCTGTAATTGTCGATTGGGTAAGAGGCCCTAAAGATAAGCTATGGACAAAAATAGCAGATAATTCAATTCCCATACCGATCAATGCGGCACTCCATGCACCCTAAGGAGTTCATACATAAACTAGAAATCCCGAATACATTTACCAGGCACATTCTACATACTTTGGCTAAACACTCTAATTTATTAATGCCCCTCCCTTCTCCTTTAGCTAGAGTCATGGACTTACCAGGGCTCTACCTAGATCAGACCAGAATGAGGTCAATGGACGTTCTTCATATGATCAGGATTAGAGTTGAAACACTATTTATAGATGGCGTATTGCCCTCATTATCGGAAATTCAAACCACTCTAATGGACCATCCGTTCACTTTTCTTCATTTTTCCAGACTTAAATACACTATAGACTCCTATTTGCTGGCTGGCATCCCATCCAGGGAACTAACTGTTTTCGAAACACTGCTAGTACAATTTAAACAACCCAAAGGCATTCTGGCAAAGTTGTACCAAGCAATTTTAACCGATTCGATTACTATGAGGCAAGCCTATATATCATTGTGGGAGAAGGAACTGGGTCTTTAACTGAGGGACTGTGAAATAGAACACATCTATAAAAATTCATTTGTCCCATCCAAATGCATCCAAGAAAACTCCTACAAAATTGTCACAAGATGGTACATTACACCGGACAAAACACACATCTGGTTTCCCAGCATTCCCCCAACATTCTGGCGAAGTGGGCTGGCTAATGTGACGTTTCTACATATATGGTGGCCAGGGGCGGGCTGGGCCGAGTGGCAGGGAGGCAATGGGGGTTCATTATACTATGGTAAAAAAGGGAAGAAGCCAGCGCTGCTTATGGTCAGAACGCAAAACATAAAGTGCACATGCACATATTGATTTCTAACTGTATTTCAAAAATGAGACATTTAGCAAACAATTGATCAATTCTTTGAGCCACCCCACCACGTCACAGCACTCTCATAATGGGGCAGTCCTACTCTACGTTTTTTATATTCGATGTGCCATTATGGCTTCCTAAATGTATTAAAAGCAAGACCACATTAAATGCCAGCTGTACCTGAAGCATTTCTGAATCTCTCCCATGGTGCCAGAAAGAGCAAGCACAGATAAAGGTTGACCAGGTCTGGACATAGACATTTCAGGTCTAACCTCCACACTGCCTAACCAGCACCAAAGATGAAGGGTGAGACAGGCTTGGACACAGGTGCACTGTGCTTGCTCTTTCTGGTGCCATGGGAGTGATTCAGAAATGCTTCAGGTACAGCTGGCATTTAATGTGGTCTTGCTTTTAATACATTTAGGAGGCCGTAATGGCACAGCGAATATAAAAAACGTAGAGTAGGACTTCCCCATTATGAGAATGCCGTGACGTGGCGGGGTGGCTCAAAGAATTGATAAATTGTTTGCTAAATGTCTCATTTTTGAAATACAGTTAGAAATCAATATGTGCATGTGCACTTTATGTTTTGCGTTCTGACCATAAGCAGCGCTGGCTTCTCCCCTTTTTTACTTTGCATTATACTATGCAGGCTGCCTAATTGGGGTGGAATGAAGGCTCATTCAGCCGAAACATATGTAGGGATTCTTTGGCGCCACAGCAAGTCATAGGTACCGTAATTACTTTACTTCACTGGCATTTCCCTGTCTCTGTTTGCTACTTTTTTGATACTTTTCACCTTCAGTAATTATTTCAGTCACATTACCTTAGCAGGAGTTTTTTTCATTTCAATTCCTTCAACAAATACCTTGTAAATTTGCTGTTGGCGCCATCTTGTGGCTAACTCTGGTTTATACATATATTTTTACCTTTTGTTTTTGGTATTTATCTTAGTTACCTCAATAAAAAATATTCTTTTAACACATTCCATTTGTAATTTGGTTTATTTACACCTTTTTTATATGATTTCTATTTCTATATTTCTGGTGTAGAATCTATCTTTGTCCTTCATTGCTCCTTGTGGAGTTTCACTTTATATATTTCATATGATGTTTTTCTTTGCCTAATGGGAGTGCATTATACTATACAGACTGCCTAATGGGGGTGCATTATACTATACAGGCTGCCTAATTGTGCATTATACTGTACTGGCTGCCTATGGGGGTGCATTATACTATAGTGGCTGCCTGTGGGGGTGCATTATACTGTACTAGCTGCCTAATGGGGGTGCATTATACTGTACTGCCTGCCTATGGGGGTGCATTACACTATAGTGGCTGCCTGTAGGGGTGCATTATACTGTACTAGCTGCCTATGGGGGTGCATTTTACTGTACTGGCTGCTTATGGGAGTGTATTATACTGTACTGGCTGCCTAATGAAGGTGCATTATACAGTACTGGCTGCCTAATGGGGGTGTATTATACCATACTGGCTGCCTAAAGGGGGTGCATATACTGTACTGGCTGCCTATGGGGGTGCATTATACTGTACTGGCTGCTTATGGGGGTGCATTATACTATACAGGCTTCTTATGGCGGTGCATTATACCGTATTGGCTGTTGTGAATTTGCTTTTTGCTCCCTCTAGTGGTTACTAGTTTTTTGACTCTGGTTTTTCTGTCATTCCTTTTATCCGCACCTGGGTCGTTAGTTAGGGGTGTTGCTATATAAGCTCCCTAGACCTTCAGTTCAATGCCTGGCAACGTAGTTATCAGAGCTAGTCTGCTGTGCTCTTGTCTACTGATCCTGGTTCCAGTTATATCAGCTAAGTCTGCCTTTTGCTTTTTGCTATTTGTTTTGGTTTTGTATTTTTGTCCAGCTTGTTCCAAATCTATATCCTGACCTTTGCTGAAAGCTCTAGGGGGCTGGTGCTCTCCCCCCGGACCGTTAGACGGTTCGGGGGTTCTTGAATTTCCAGTGTGGATTTTGATAGGGTTTTTGTTGACCATATAAGTTACCTTTCTTTATTCTGCTATCAGTAAGCGGGCCTCTCTGTGCTAAACCTGGTTCATTTCTGTGTTTGTCATTTCCTCTTACCTCACCGTCATTATTTGTGGGGGGCTTCTATCCAGCTTTGGGGTCCCCTTCTCTGGAGGCAAGAAAGGTCTTTGTTTTCCTCTACTAGGGGTAGCTAGATTCTCCGGCTGGCGCGTGTCATCTAGAATCAACGTAGGAATGATCCCCAGCTACTTCTAGTGTTGGCGTTAGGAGTAGATATATGGTCAACCCAGTTACCACTGCCCTATGAGCTGGATTTTTGTATTCTGCAGACTTCCACGTTCCTCTGAGACCCTCGCCATTGGGGTCATAACAGTTTGCCAGGCCAGTATTAAATGTTTAATGCATTGCAGAAGAGGGATTATAAGAAAGAAGATTCTGAGTTTTTTTTTTTTGTTTTTTTTTTCTTCTTCCCCTTTACCTCAGAGTGGCTATGCTTGCTGCAGACATGAATGTCCAGACCTTGATTACAAGTGTGGACCAGCTGGCTACTCGTGTGCAGGGCATACAAGACTATGTTATCAGAAATCCTAGGTCAGAACCTAAAATACCGATTCCTGAACTGTTTTCCGGAGACAGGTTTAAGTTTAGGAATTTCGTGAATAATTGTAAATTGTTTTTGTCCCTGAGACCCTGTTCATCTGGAGATTCTGCTCAGCAAGTAAAAATTGTTATTTCGTTCTTACGGGGCGACCCTCAGGATTGGGCTTTTTCGCTGGCGCCAGGAGATCCGGCATTGGCTGATCTTGATGCGTTTTTTCTGGCGCTCGGTTTACTTTATGAGGAACCCAATCTTGAGATTCAGGCAGAAAAGGCCTTGCTGGCTATGTCTCAGGGGCAGGACGAGGCTGAAGTGTATTGCCAAAAATTTCGGAAATGGTCCGTGCTGACACATTGGAACGAGTGTGCACTGGCCGCTAATTTTAGAAATGGCCTTTCTGAAGCCATTAAGAATGTTATGGTGGGTTTTCCCATTCCCACAGGTCTGAATGATACTATGGCACTGGCTATTCAAATTGACCGGCGGTTGCGGGAGCGCAAAACCGCAAATTCCCTCATGGTGTTGTCTGAACAGACACCTAATTCGGTGCAATGTGATAGAAAAACCGCAAATTCCCTCATGGTGTTGTCTGAACAGACACCTGATTTAATGCAATGTGATAGAATCCTGACTAGAAATGAGCGGAAAATTCATAGACGCCAGAATGGCTTGTGCTATTACTGTGGTGATTCTACACATGTTATCTCAGCATGCTCTAAACGTATAGCTAAGGTTGTTAGTCCTGTCACCGTTGGTAATTTGCAACCTAAATTTATTCTGTCTGTAACTTTGATTTGCTCACTGTCATCTTATCCTGTCATGGCGTTTGTAGATTCAGGTGCTGCCCTGAGTCTCATGGATCTCTCATTTGCTAAGCGCTGTGGTTTTACTCTTGAACCATTAGAAAATCCTATTCCTCTTAGGGGTATTGATGCTACACCATTGGCAGCAAATAAACCGCAGTATTGGACACAGGTTACCATGTGCATGACTCCTGAACACCGCGAGGTGATACGTTTCCTGGTTTTACATAAAATGCATGATTTGGTTGTTTTAGGGCTGCCATGGTTACAGACCCATAATCCAGTCCTGGACTGGAAGGCTATGTCAGTCTCAAGTTGGGGCTGTCGTGGTATTCATGTGGATTCCCTGCCTGTGTCTATTGCTTCTTCTACGCCTTCGGAAGTTCCGGAGTATTTGTCTATCAGGATGTCTTCAGTGAGTCTGAGTCCAGTGCACTGCCTCCTCATAGGGACTGTGACTGTGCTATAGATTTGATCCCGGGCAGTAAATTTCCTAAGGGAAGACTGTTTAATCTGTCGGTACCTGAACATACCGCTATGCGTTCATATATCAAGGAGTCTCTGGAGAAAGGACATATTCGTCCGTCTTCTTCCCCTCTTGGTGCGGGATTCTTTTTTGTGGCAAAAAAGGACGGATCTTTGAGACCTTGTATTGATTATCGGCTTTTGAATAAGATCACTGTCAAATTTCAGTATCCTTTACCGCTGTTGTCTGACTTGTTTGCCCGGATTAAGGGTGCCAAGTGGTTCACCAAGATAGACCTTCGTGGTGCGTACAACCTTGTGCGCATTAAGCAAGGTGATGAATGGAAAACCGCATTCAATACGCCCGAAGGTCATTTTGAGTACTTAGTGATGCCTTTTGGGCTCTCCAATGCGCCTTCAGTTTTTCAGTCCTTTATGCATGACATTTTCCGGAAGTATCTGGATAAATTTTTGATTGTTTATCTGGATGATATTTTGGTTTTTTCTGATAATTGGGATTCGCATGTGGAGCAGGTCAGGTTGGTCTTTAAAATTTTGCGTGAAAATTCTTTGTTTGTCAAGGGCTCAAAGTGTCTCTTTGGTGTACAGAAGGTTCCCTTTTTGGGGTTCATTTTTTCCCCTTCTGCTGTGGAGATGGACCCAGTCAAGGTCCGAGCTATTCTTGATTGGACTCAGCCCTCGTCAGTTAAGAGTCTTCAGAAGTTCTTGGGCTTCGCTAACTTCTACCGTCGTTTTATCGCTAATTTTTCTAGCATTGTGAAACCTTTGACGGATATGACCAAGAAGGGCTCCGATGTAGCTAACTGGGCTCCTGCTGCCGTGGAGGCTTTCCAGGAGTTGAAACGCCGGTTTACTTCGGCGCCTGTTTTGTGCCAGCCTGACGTCTCACTTCCCTTTCAGGTTGAGGTGGATGCTTCGGAGATTGGGGCAGGGGCCGTTTTGTCGCAGAGAGGCCCTGGTTGCTCTGTTATGAAACCTTGTGCCTTTTTCTCTAGGAAGTTTTCGCCTGCCGAGCGAAATTATGATGTGGGCAATCGGGAGTTGTTGGCCATGAAATGGGCATTTGAGGAGTGGCGTCATTGGCTCGAGGGTGCTAAGCATCGTGTGGTGGTCTTGACTGATCACAAAAATCTGATGTATCTCGAGTCTGCTAAACGCCTTAATCCGAGACAGGCCCGCTGGTCATTGTTTTTCTCCCGCTTTGATTTTGTTGTCTCGTATTTACCAGGTTCAAAGAATGTGAAGGCCGATGCTCTTTCTAGGAGCTTTGTGCCTGATGCTCCTGGAGTCACTGATCCTGTTGGTATTCTTAAAGATGGAGTTATCTTGTCAGCTATTTCTCCGGATCTGCGACGTGTGTTGCAGAGATTTCAGGCTGATAGGCCTGAGTCTTGTCCACCTGACAGACTGTTTGTCCCGGATAAGTGGACCGGCAGAGTCATTTCCGAGGTTCATTCCTCGGTGTTGGCAGGTCACCCGGGAATTTTTGGCACCAGAGATCTGGTGGCCAGGTCCTTTTGGTGGCCTTCCTTGTCAAGGGATGTGCGGTCATTTGTGCAGTCCTGTGGGACTTGTGCTCGAGCTAAGCCTTGCTGTTCTCGTGCCAGCGGTTTGCTCTTGCCCTTGCCTGTCCCGAAGAGACCTTGGACACATATCTCCATGGATTTCATTTCTGATCTTCCGCTATCTCAGGGCATGTCCGTTATCTGGGTGATATGTGATCGCTTCTCCAAGATGGTCCATTTGGTTCCTTTGCCTAAGCTGCCTTCCTCTTCCGATCTGGTTCCTGTGTTTTTCCAGAACGTGGTTCGTTTGCACGGCATCCCTGAGAATATTGTGTCAGACAGAGGATCCCAGTTCGTTTCCAGGTTCTGGCGATCCTTTTGTAGTAGGATGGGCATTGATTTGTCGTTTTCGTCTGCTTTCCATCCTCAGACTAATGGACAGACGGAGCGAACCAATCAGACTTTGGAGGCTTATTTGAGGTGTTTTGTCTCTGCTGATCAGGACGATTGGGTGACATTCTTGCCGTTGGCTGAGTTTGCCCTTAATAATCGGGCTAGTTCCGCCACCTTGGTTTCGCCTTTTTTCTGCAACTCTGGTTTCCATCCTCGCTTTTCTTCGGGTCATGTGGAGCCTTCTGACTGTCCTGGGGTGGATTCTGTGGTGGATAGGTTGCAGCAGATCTGGAATCATGTGGTGGACAACTTGAAGTTGTCACAGGAGAAGGCTCAGCGCTTTGCCAACCGCCGTCGCGGTGTGGGTCCCCGACTACGCGTTGGGGATTTGGTATGGCTTTCTTCCCGCTTTGTTCCTATGAAGGTCTCCTCTCCCAAATTTAAACCTCGTTTTATTGGGCCTTACAAGATATTGGAAATCCTTAATCCTGTATCTTTTCGTCTGGATCTTCCTGTGTCGTTTGCTATTCACAATGTATTTCATAGGTCCTTGTTGCGGCGGTACATTGTGCCTGTAGTTCCTTCTGCTGAGCCTCCTGCTCCGGTGTTGGTTGAGGGCGAGTTGGAGTACGTGGTGGAGAAGATCTTGGATTCTCGCCTCTCCAGGCGGAGGCTTCAGTACCTGGTCAAGTGGAAGGGCTATGGTCAGGAGGATAATTCCTGGGTGGTCGCCTCTGATGTTCATGCGGCCGATTTAGTTCGTGCCTTTCATGCCGCTCATCCTGATCGCCCTGGTGGTCGTGGTGAGGGTTCGGTGACCCCTCACTAAGGGGGGGGTACTGTTGTGAATTTGCTTTTTGCTCCCTCTAGTGGTTACTAGTTTTTTGACTCTGGTTTTTCTGTCATTCCTTTTATCCGCACCTGGGTCGTTAGTTAGGGGTGTTGCTATATAAGCTCCCTAGACCTTCAGTTCAATGCCTGGCAACGTAGTTATCAGAGCTAGTCTGCTGTGCTCTTGTCTACTGATCCTGGTTCCAGTTATATCAGCTAAGTCTGCCTTTTGCTTTTTGCTATTTGTTTTGGTTTTGTATTTTTGTCCAGCTTGTTCCAAATCTATATCCTGACCTTTGCTGGAAGCTCTAGGGGGCTGGTGCTCTCCCCCCGGACCGTTAGACGGTTCG
This sequence comes from Ranitomeya variabilis, assembly GCF_051348905.1. Classification (NCBI taxonomy): domain Eukaryota; kingdom Metazoa; phylum Chordata; class Amphibia; order Anura; family Dendrobatidae; genus Ranitomeya; species Ranitomeya variabilis. Next base: position 397,447,275 of record NC_135234.1, read on the forward strand.
GGGGTTCTTGAATTTCCAGTGTGGATTTTGATAGGGTTTTTGTTGACCATAAGTTACCTTTCTTTATTCTGCTATCAGTAAGCGGGCCTCTCTGTGCTAAACCTGGTTCATTTCTGTGTTTGTCATTTCCTCTTACCTCACCGTCATTATTTGTGGGGGGCTTCTATCCAGCTTTGGGGTCCCCTTCTCTGGAGGCAAGAAAGGTCTTTGTTTTCCTCTACTAGGGGTAGCTAGATTCTCCGGCTGGCGCGTGTCATCTAGAATCAACGTAGGAATGATCCCCGGCTACTTCTAGTGTTGGCGTTAGGAGTAGATATATGGTCAACCCAGTTACCACTGCCCTATGAGCTGGATTTTTGTATTCTGCAGACTTCCACGTTCCTCTGAGACCCTCGCCATTGGGGTCATAACAATTGGCTGCCTAATGGGGGTGCATTATACTGTACTGGCTGCCTAATGGGGGTGCATTATACTGTACAGGCTGCCTATGGGGGTGCATTATACTATACTGGCTGCCTAATGGCGGTGCATTATACTATACTGGCTGCCTAATGGGGGTGCATTATACTATGCAGGCTGCCCAATGGGGGTGCATTATATTATACAGGCTGTCTATAGGGGTGCATTATACTATATAGGCTGCCTGATGTGGATGCATTATACTGTACTGGCTGCTTATGAGGGTGCATTATGCTGTACTGGTTGCTTATGGGGGTGCATTATACTATACTGGCTGCCTAATGGGGGTGCATTATACTGTACTAGCTGCCTAGTGGGGGTGCATTGTACTGTACTAGCTGCCTAATGGGGGTGCATTATACTGTACTGGCTGCCTAATGGGGGCTGCATTGTACTGTACTGGCTGCCTAATGGGGGTGCATTATACTATACTGGCTGCCTAATGGGGGTGCATTATACTGTACTGGCTGCCTATGGGGGTGCATTATACTGTACTGGCTGCCTAATGGGGTGCATTATACTATACTGGCTACCCATGGGGGTGCATTATACTGTACTAGCTGCCTAGTGGGGGTGCATTATACTGTACTGGCTGCCTAGTGGGGGTGCATTATACTGTACTGGCTGCCTAATGGGGGTGCATATACTATACTGGCTGCCTATGGGAGTGCATTATACTATACTGGCTACCCATGGGGGTGCATTATACTGTAATAGCTGCCTAGTGGGGGTGCATTGTACTGTACTAGCTGCCTAATGGGGGTGCATTATACTGTACTGGCTGCCTAATGGGGGTGCATTATACTGTACTGGCTGCCTAATGGGGGTGCATTATACTATACTGGCTGCCTAATGGGGGTGCATATACTGTACTGGCTGACTATGGGGGTTCATTATACTGTACTGGCTGCCTATGGGTCCATCATACAATATATGGGGGAACTGGGGCCATTATACTATATATATGGGAGAACTAGGGCCATAATACTATTTGTGTGTTGAAACTGGGGCCATATATTGGGGCAATGGGGACAATGATACTCTATACAGGGAGCAGTGGGGCCCATCATACTCTATGTCCTGGGCGGTGGGGACATCACATTGTATATAGGAGCTATGTAGCCATTTTACTATATGGGGAGCTATAAGGTCCTCAATGTATAATAAAGGGCTTTGGGGACCTTCATATTGTGTATTGAGGGCTCTGTATATGCAGAGCTGTGTGGGCACTCAAGACATTATTCGTTATAAATGGGTACATTAATAGTTTTGATAGGGGCACTCAGGTTCCAGTATTTTTTTGGGGGGGGACATTGTTAATTTGAAATGGACACTCAAGGGTATTTGTTGCTGGAAGGGGGCACTTGGGATATTGCGGTACATCCTTCAAAGGAGCATACAGGCCTTTGCACAGTGGGGGTATTAATACTTTCTATGGGACACTTTAATTTTTGGGGGAGGGAGTAATCATAGTAATGACACAGTTTTTTAAATATTGGGGTTAGTATTCATGCTGCATGCAGAGTGGGGAGTTTTTGTAGGTTGGGTATAGATGGAGACATCACTAGAAATGTGAGAAGTCAAATGTGTTTTTGTTGTAATCTGTGCAGACGAGTTGTGGCTGGAGAAGTGGTAATGGAGGTATGGACGATATGGAAAAGACGGGAAAAGTGAGTGACCCAAATCAGAAAGATCGTCAGCTGTAAGATACTATATGTAACTGTACTGTAATCATGTGCGTGTTCTGCAGGACTGGTATCTACCAATATATGGTTACAGTAAGGTGGTAATATTGCTCTTTGTAGTCTTTTTTTCTTTATTTTTTAAGTAACAGCTAAATTTGTTTCAGTCATTATGTAGTAGAAGGTGTATGGTGGTGTAATTGGTCTCTGGTCATATTATATTATATTATGTATTTTCTGTGTAGTGGTGATGGTGGTGGACATTGAGTAGTTTTATTGTTTTGCTCTTTTATAGTAGTAATTTTGATAATATTGGTCTTTGCATTGTATGTTTTTGGTTAACAACAGTGGTAATACTGTAATTATATATTGTAAGACTATTCCTACTGAGTGTATTGGGGGACACTCGCTTGGCGCGGGATTAATTGTAGCCAGGCACAACTTTCAAACAAAACAGTCCATGCGGTTTATTAAAAATGCCATAAACCGGGTTATGCAAAGTTCATTACTTATATTACATAAAACACAACAGGCACCAACAGTCTCTTTGGTACCTGACGGGAGCTCCTGCTCCACCTGCCGACTCCTTTAACAGTCTTCTGGGTAAGCTGCCTAACGGGGATCACCAACTTGCCTGGTCAATACACAGTAGTCAGTCCAGACCTCACCGAAGGACTCCAGCTTCCCCACACTCCGTTAACACTCTTCTGGGTAAGCTGCCTAACGGGGATCCCCAACTTGCCTGTCCGGCACACAGTAGTCAGTCCAGACCTCACCGAAGGACTCCAGCTTCCCCACACAGTAACTGTCACTGGCTCCGCAGATCCCGGTCCTCACCTCGTGCTATTCAGGGATCCGGTCCTCCTCGCAGGACCTCCCAACACCCAGGTAGCCAGGACCCCACCTGGTGGCCTAGTCCGGGTACTCTTCAGGACGTCCTTCCCCAGCCGGGAACGTCCAATACCCAGGCCACCCGAAGCCAAGTCTCACGGTCTCAGGTGCTTGCAGGACCCTAGTCATTCCTAGGACAATCCAGCACCTTCACCGATCAGGTCCATACACAGGAACCACACAGGACCTACCGGACACACCTCTCAGCTCCACACACAGGGAGCTCACAACCAACACTGACCCACACCCTGGTCACGTTACATACTGGTAACCACTCCCCTGGGTGGGAGTGTGTGTGTGGCTAGTCTGACCCTCCCATCTCTCATGACTAGCCCTGCCAATCTCCCATGAGAACTATACACATAACACAAACTCTTGAGGGACTACAGGTCCCAGCAGACCAACTTACAATCAGATTGACAGTGCAGAGTAACCTCCTCTGCAACACACATATTGGCCATTTACAATCCTGCCAAACTTTCTCTCTTCACCATCACGCCTCCAAGCGCATACTGGGGAGATCATGCAGCGCCCCCTACCTGTTACAGGGGTTACTGCATCACATATATCACAATATGTATAGATGCTCCTTTAAATGGTTATAGGGGGCTTAGATGGGGAGACATGCACTTTGGGGCTTGGACCCCTGATCTTTTAGAACCCTAGCAATGTCCTTGCCGTACTGTGTGTTTAGTTATTATTATTATTATTTATTATTATTATTCATTTTTATAGCGCCATTTATTCCATGGCGCTGTACATGTGAAATACGGGGCAAATATAGACAGATACATTAGACATGAGCAAAAATAAAACAAGGCACACGGGTACATAAGGAGGGAGGACCCTGCCCGCGAGGGCTCACAATCTGCAGGGGATGGGTGATGATACACTAGGAGAGGGCAGAGCTGGTTGTGCGGCGGTTCAGTAGGTTCAGGATCACTGCAGGCTGTAGGCTTGTCGGAAGAGGTGAGTCTTCAGGTTCTTTTTGAAAGTTTCTATGGTAGGTTTAGTTGTCAGTGTTTCTAGAGATATATGTATGTTTGTAAGTAAGCTCAGTTATGGTACCATATCTAAGCAGTAAGCTTGGTTCTGGTGCTGCATCGATGTAGTAATCTAGATTCTGATACCATATGCATGCCGTAAGCTTGGTTCTGTTCCCGTCTATATATTGTGAGGCAGTGACTCATGTCACAGGTAGGGGCGCTGTGTGTTCTCCCCAGGTTGTGCATGCAGACGGATAAAGTCCATAGGTGTGCATGGGAGTCACGGTTTTCCATGTGGCTGAAGGCCACAGGTTTGTATTAACCCCTTAACGACCTTTGACGCATACGCTGCGTCATGAAAGTCGGTGCCAAAACGACCTATGACGCAGCGTATGCGTCATGGAATGATCGCGTCCCTGCAGATCGGGTGAAGGGGTTAACTCCGATTTTACCCGATCTGCAGAGACAGGGGGAGTGGTGCTTCAGCCCAGGGGGGGTGGCTTCACCCCCCCGTGGCTACGATCGCTCTGATTGGCTGTTGAAAGTGAAACTGCCAATCAGAGCGATTTGTAATATTTCACCTAAAAAACTGGTGAAATATTACAATCCAGCCATGGCCGATGCTGCAATATGGAAAACCTGAAGTCACCCCCCCCACACCCACCGATCGCCCCCCCAGCCCTCCGTTAGTCCTCCGGTCCCCTCCGTCCGCCTGCCGGCTCCCCCGTCCTCCTGTCCGCTCCCTCCTTGCTCAGGATCCCCCCCCCTGTGCTCCGATCACCCCCCCTGTGCTCCGATCCACCCCCCCACCACCCCTTCATACTTACCGATCCTCCCGGTGTCCGGCCGTCTCCTCGCTGGGCGCTGCCATCTTGGAAAATGGCGGGCGCATGCTCAGTGCGCCCGCCGAATCTGCCAGTCGGCAGATTCCTTACAAGTACATTTTGATCGCTGTGGTAGGTTCTATCACAGCGATCAAAATAAAAAAAATAATAAATAACCCCCCCCCCCTTTATCACCCCCATAGGGACAATAATAAAATAAAGAATTTTTTTTTTTTTTCCACTAGGGTTAGGGTTAGAACTAGGGTTAGAACTAGGGGTAGGGTTAGGGGTAGGGTTAGGGTTACGGGTAGGGTTAGGGGTAGGGTTATGGCATGTGCACACAGACCGGATCGGCCGCGGATCCGCAGCGGATCGGCCGCGGATCGGCAGCGGATCCGCAGCGGATCGGCAGCGGATCCGCAGCGGATCGACCGCGGATCCGCAGCGGATCGGCAGCGGATCGGCAGCGGATCGGCCGCGGATCCGCAGCGGATCGGCCGCGGATCCGCAGCGGATCGGCCGCGGATCCGCAGCGGATCGGCAGCGGATCCGCAGCGGATCGGCCGCGGATCCGCAGCGGATCGGCAGCGGATCCGCAGCGGATCGGCCGCGGATCCGCAGCGGATCGGCCGCGGATCCGCAGCGGATCGGCCGCGGATCCGCAGCGGATTGGCAGCGGATCCGCAGCGGATTGGCCGCGGATCCGCAGCGGATCGGTAGCGGATTGGCCGCGGATCCGCAGCGGATTGGCAGCGGATCCGCAGCGGATTGGCCGCGGATCCGCAGCGGATCGGTAGCGGATTGGCCGCGGATCCGCAGCGGATCGGTAGCGGATTGGCCGCGGATCCGCAGCGGATTGGCAGCGGATCCGCAGCGGATTGGCCGCGGATCCGTAGCGGATTGGCCGCTGCGAATTCGAAGCAGTTTTCCATCAGGTTTACAGTACCATGTACACCTAAGGAAAACCAAATCCGCTGTGCCCATGGTGCGAAAAATTCCGTGCAGAAACGCTGCGTTGTATTTTCCGCAGCATGTCAATTCTTTGTGCGGATTCCGCAGCGTTTTACACCTGTTCCTCAATAGGAATCCGCAGGTGAAATCCGCACAAAAAAACACTGGAAATCTGCTGTAAATCCGCAGGTAAAACGCAGTGCCTTTTACCTGCAGATTTTTCAAAAATCGTGCGGAAAAATCTCACACGAATCCGCAACGTGGGCACATAGCCTTAGGGTTAGGGTTGGAATTAGAGTTAGGGTTGGAATTAGGGCTAGGGTTTGAAATAGGGTTAAGATTAGGCTTGTGGTTAGGGTTACGGATAGGGTTAGGGGTGTGTTGGGGTTACAGTTGTGGTTAGGGTTGGGATTAGGGTTACGGTTGGGATTAGGGTTAGGATTAGGGTTGGAATTAGGGTTACGGGTGTGTTGCGGTTAGGGTTGTGTTGGGGTTAGGGTTGTGATTAGGGTTATGGCTACAGTTGGGATTAGGATTAGGGGTGTGTTGGGGTTAGTGTTGAAGTTAGAATTGAGGGGTTTCCACTGTTTAGGCACATCAGGGGTCTCCAAACGCAACATGGCGCCACCATTGATTCCAGCCAATCTTGCGTTCAAAAAGTCAAATGGTGCTCCCGCCCTTCCAAGCCCCGACGTGCGCCCAAACAGTGGTTTACCCCCACATTTGGGGTACCAGCGTACTCAGGACAAACTGGGCAACAACTGTTGGGGTCCAATTTCTCCTGTTACCCTTGCAAAAATAAAAAATTACTTGCTAAAACATAATTTTTGAGGAAAGAACAATTATTTTTTATTTTCACGGCTCTGCGTTATAAACTTCTGTGAAGCACTTGGGGGTTGAAACTGCTCACCACACATCTAGATAAGTTCCTTCGGGGGTCTAGTTTCCAAAATGGGGTCACTTGTGGGGTGTTTCTACTGTTTAGGCACATCAGGGGCTCTGCAAATGCAATGTGACGCCCGCAGACCATTCCATCAAAGTCTGCATTTCAAATGTCACTACTTCCCTTCCGAGCCCTGACGTGCGCCCAAACAGTGGTTTACCCCCACATATGGGGTATCAGCGTACTCACAACAAACTGGGCAACAAATATTGGAATCCAAATTCTCCTGTTACCCTTGTGAAAATAAAAAATTGCTTGCTAAAACATCTTTTTTGAGGAAAGAAAAATGATTTTTTATTTTCACGGCTCTGCGTTGTAAACTTCTGTGAAGCACTTGGGGGTTGAACGTGCTCACCACACATCTAGATAAGTTCCTTGGGGGGTCTAGTTTCCAAAATGGGGTCACTTGTGGGGGGTTTCTACTGTTTAGGCACATCAGGGGCTCTGCAAATGCAATGTGACGCCCGCAGACCATTCCATCAAAGTCTGCATTTCAAATGTCACTACTTCCCTTCCGAGCCCTGACGTGCGCCCAAACAGTGGTTTACCCCCACATATGGGGTATGAGCGTACTCACAACAAACTGGGCAACAAATATTGGGGTCCAAATTCTCCTGTTACCCTTGTGAAAATAAAAAATTGCTTGCTAAAACATCTTTTTTGAGGAAAGAAAAATGATTTTTTATTTTCACGGCTCTGCGTTGTAAACTTCTGTGAAGCACTTGGGGGTTCAAAGTGCTCACCACACATCTAGATAAGTTCCCTTTGGGGTCTAGTTTCCAAAATGGAGTCACTTGTGGGGAGTTCCTACTGTTTAGGCACATCAGGGGCTCTGCAAACGCAACCTGATGCCCGCAGAGCATTCCATCAAAGTCTGCATTTCAAAACGTCACTACTTCCCTTCCGAACCCCGACGTGTGCCAAAACAGTGGTTTACCCCCACATATGGGGTATCAGCGTACTCAGGAGAAACTGTACAACAACTTTTGGGGTCCAATTTCTCCTGTTACTCTTGCAAAAATAAAAAAATTCTGGGCTAAAAAAATATTTTTGAGGAAAGGAAACACATTTTTTATTTTCACGGCTCTGCGTTATAAACTTCTGTGAAGCACTTGGGGGTTCAAAGTGCTCACCACACATCTAGATAAGTTCCCTTGGGGGTCTAGTTTCCAAAATGGAGTCACTTGTAGGGAGTTCCTACTGTTTAGGCACATCAGGGGCTCTGCAAACGCAACCTGATGCCCGCAGAGCATTCCATCAAAGTCTGCATTTCAAAACGTCACTACTTCCCTTCCGAACCCCGACGTGTGCCAAAACAGTGGTTTACCCCCACATATGGGGTATCAGCGTACTCAGGAGAAACTGGACAACAACTTTTGGGGTCCAATTTCTCCTGTTACTCTTGCAAAAATAAAAAAATTCTGGGCTAAAAAAATATTTTTGAGGAAAGGAAACACATTTTTTATTTTCACGGCTCTGCGTTATAAACTTCTGTGAAGCACTTGGGGGTTCAAAGTGCTCACCACAAATCTAGATTAGTTCCTTGGGAGGTCTAGTTTCCAAAATGGGGTCACTTGTGCGGGAGCTCCAATGTTTAGGCACACAGGGGCTCTCCAAACGCGACATGGTGTCCGCTAATGATTGGAGCTAATTTTCCATTCAAAAAGCCAAATGGCGTGCCTTCCCTTCCGAGCCCTGCCGTGCGCCCAAACAGTGGTTTACCCCCACATATGGGGTATCATCGTACTCAGGACAAACTGGAAAACAACATTTGGGATCCAATTTCTCCTATTACCCTTGGGAAAATAAAAAATTCTGGGCTAAAAATCATTTTTGAGGAAAGAAAAATTATTTTTTTATTTTCATGGCTCTGCGTTATAAACTTCTGTGAAGCACCTGGGGGTTATAAGTGCTCACTATGCATCTAGATAAGTTCCTTGGGGGGTCTAGTTTCCAAAATGGGGTCACTTGTAGGGGAGCTCCAATGTTTAGGCACACAGGGGCTCTCCAAACGCGACATGGTGTCCGCTAACGATTGGAGCTAATTTTCCATTCAAAAAGTCAAATGGCACACCTCCCCTTCCGAGCCTTTCCGTGCACCCAAACAGTGGTTTACCCCCACATATGAGGTATCGGCATACTCAGGAGAAATTGCCCAACAAATTTTAGGATCCATTTTATCCTGTTGCCCATGTGAAAATGAAAGAATTGAGGCTAAAAGAAATTTTGTGTGAAAAAAAAGTACTTTTTCATTTTTGCGGATCAATTTGTGAAGCACCTGGGGGTTTAAAGTGCTCACTATGCCTCTAGATGAGTTCCTTGGGGGGTCTAGTTTCCAAAATGGGGTCACTTGTGGAGGAGCTCCAATGTTTAGGCACACAGGGGCTTTCCAAACGCGACATGGTGTCCGCTAACGATGGAGATAATTTTTCATTCAAAAAGTCAAATGGCGCTCCTTCCCTTCCGAGCCTTACCATGTGCCCAAACAGTGGTTTACCCCCACATGTGAGGTATTGGTGTACTCAGGAGAAATTGCCCAACAAAATTTAGGATCCATTTTATCCTGTTGCCCATGTGAAAATGAAAAAATTGAGGCAAAAATAATTTTTTTGTGAAAAAAAAGTACTTTTTCATTTTTACGGATCAATTTGTGAAGCACCTGGGGGTTTAAAGTGCTCACTATGCTTCTAGATAAGTTCCTTGGGGGGTCTAGTTTCCAAAATGGGGTCACTTGTGGGGGAGCTCCAATGTTTAGGCACACGGGGGCTCTCCAAACGTGACATGGTGTCCGCTAAAGATTGGAGCCAATTTTTCATTCAAAAAGTCAAATGGCGCTCCTTCCCTTCCGAGCCCTGCCGTGCGCCCAAACAGTGGTTTACCCCCACATATGAGGTATCAGCGTACTCAGGACAAATTGGACAACAACGTCCGTGGTCCAGTTTCTCCTTTTACCACTGGAAAAATAAAAAAATTGTTGCTAAAAGATCATTTTTGTGACTAAAAAGTTAAATGTTCATTTTTTACTTCCATGTTGCTTCTGCTGCTGTGAAACACCTGAAGGGTTAATAAACTTCTTGAATGTGGTTTTGAGCACCTTGAGGGGTGCAGTTTTTAGAATGGTGTCACTTTTGGGTATTTTCAGCCATATAGAACCCTCAAAATGACTTCAAATGTGAGGTGGTCCCTAAAAAAAATGGTTTTGTAAATTTTGTTGTAAAAATGAGAAATCACTGGTCAAATTTTAACCCTTATAACTTCCTAGCAAAAAAAAAAATTGTTTCCAAAATTGTGCTGATGTAAAGTAGACATGTGGGAAACGTTATTTATTAACTATTTTGTGTCACATAACTCTCTGGTTTAACAGAATAAAAATTCAAAATGTGAAAATTGCGAAATTTTCAAAATTTTTGCCAAATTTCCGTTTTTTTCACAAATAAACTCAGAAATTATCGACCTAAATTTACCACTAACATGAAGCCCAATATGTCACGAAAAAACAATCTCAGAATCGCTAGGATCCGTTGAAGCGTTCCTGAGTTATTACCTCATAAAGGGACACTGGTCAGAATTGCAAAAAACGGCAAGGTCATTAAGGCCAAAATAGGCTGGGTCATGAAGGGGTTAAAAGCTGTGCAGTAAGAGGTATGGGTGTGTCAGGTGTGTGAGGTGCACGTCAGTGTCAGTCTGGTGTGTGCTGGTCTGCAGAACAGAGGCCTGCAGAGCGCTAGCTGAGTGCATGGAGGCACAGGCCAGTGGAGCCAGCACCCAGGGCAGCTGAATAGCCTGGCACCCGAAGCGTATACAGCGATGCAAGTTATTCTGCCACCGATATATGTGGATGATGTATCTGAGGGATGAGATCACGAATCGCTATATAAACAGTGGCGGACAGCGTTACTCGCCAACCTGTGCCACCAGTCTCTATCCGCTGCGCGTGGTGATCCGGAAGGATGATGCAGTGATAAATTCAACAGACTTTATTTACAGTACCTTGATGAGATGAGATGAGACGTCAGGTAAGATGAAGGAATGAAGATGAGGTAGGAGTGAGGACTGTAGGTTAGAGCTGTTATGGAAGCACCAGATTAGAGACAATAGAAGCTCCAGGTTGGAGGTAACAAGAGAATCCTTTCTCCAGCTCTGCAGCACATGTGAGATCTAAGATGGCACGGAGTACAAACAGGAAAAGAAGGAAGAAGATAGGAGGAGCTAAAGACAGAAAGGTGTTGTGGGAAAGTACCATAACAAATATTACAATGTAGTACGGCAGTGGCCAGTAGATGGCAGCAAAGTATAACAAATACAATCAATGATAGAACTGAGTATATTACCATTACATAAATGTCCATGTATGGCTGAAAGTCTGTGAATAAACTGAACAGCACACAAGTCATCCATGGTACTGGTCTCGGATGTGGACAGTCCTGTGCCCGGAGGTGGATGTGAGTCGCCCGTCAGGGTCGTGGGGTACTCGGTACCGGGTCCGGTCGCAATTAAAGGGGTGGTCACGGTGGCAGCGACCCGGTTTGTGGCTCTGGGCACCCAAGTAAAAGTGACATTCTTTAAAGGGGTTGTGGAAATAAGGAAAGTTCGTGACGCCACCTGTGGTTCTCGGTCAGAGGTGACCGATGCTGCTTAAAGGGGTCCTCTGGGGGCGATGGTGCTGCAGCAAAGATGGTGTCACTTACCACAGGTGAAGCGGTGTGCCCAGGGCTCCCAGTGTATTTGGCAGGGATGGTGAATGCCACAAATAATTGGAGGACACAGGGTTGCAGTCTTTACCTGGTTTACTGAGATGGTATTCAGCCTCAGTCCAGGGTACCAGTAACAGGTGTAGCTGGAGTCCAGGCAGCCTGAAGACAGGTGGGAATCCCCTTGACAGGTCAGTTTGGGAGCCTTCCACTATGCGCTGGTCTGTGGTCCCTTGCTGCCTGTAGCTCTCTAATAAGGCCCTCTTTCTTCCCTGTCCAGGGACAGCACCTGCACGGTAGGCAACTTGAGCCATCTCTTTTGGGTCTCTGTTCACGGTGACTCCGGACTCTGATTGCTGCTGTACCTCAGGTATTATGTGGGCAAGTCCCTTTTAGTTTCCTGCCCTCCAGTTCTGCGTGGGGCTTGCAGTCCCCCTCAGCCTCGGGCTCTCGGTACCCGGTTTCTGCGCTCAGCTTAGAGAGGCCCAGTAGCAGTCTTTCTCTAGCTCCTAAGTACCTCTGTGCTCCTTCACGGTCTGCTACCAACTGTCAACTGTCTGCTTGTCTGCCTAGCAACTGACTCATACTCTCGACCAGAGAGAGCAGCTCCCCTCAAGTTAAGTGTAGAGCACCCCCTTCTGGCCTGGAGTCAGAATGTGTTGCATGTAAGGTTACCTGCCAAAGGGATTCCTCCAGTCTCCAGGCATGGCATTACCCTCCTCGGGAGGCATTTTTGGCTTAAACGTTAACAAACATATTTACAAAAGTACAACTGGTCTTATACCAGGGTGTCCTTGTTCATTAGCAACAGTACCAATGCGGGGGATCCGTCATAAACCCCCAACATACAAGGCGTATCCAGACCCGGTGTTCACCACGCCAGATGGTTTTAGCTTCAGGTCTGTGAAGTAACAAGGCTCTACCCATGCTGGCAATGTGGGCAGAACCAGGGTGCACCTTGAGGGTGTCAACTATGTACAATGACAGTTTTTGGGCAATTCGCTGTCCATTATCCTATTGTCTATTTTAAATCTGCAACAAGCATAAGAAAACATTTTTAAAACGGATAACAACAATTATTGACAGCAGTCCCTGTAACGGGCTGGGATCTGACCTCTGGTACTATGGGTAGATCAGCGTAGTTCCTGGTCTAACATGTCTGCTGTTGTGAACCCACTAGTGTCTGTGCTACTTGTAGGCCTGCATCGTATTGGTAAAGTGGGCAAACATCTGCGACTTCTTAGATTCACAATGGGTCTGACAGATTCACCGATAGCAGAGGGTGGATTCTCTTGTTCCACTGCTGGGGTGATGTTTGCTGCTTGAGCCCGCTGGTGTAAAGTCTCTTCTGTCTCAGAATGGTCTTGAATCACATTTTGTTCTGGTATTTCCAGCTGGGGAAAAGTCAAGACAGGTATCACCAGGGCCGGTTTTAGGCAAAGTGGGGCCCTAGGCAAAGTTTAAAATGGGGCCCCAAATGCTAACATAGTGCACATCATACAGAAGAATTTCTGCTGTATTTACATGCGCTGATCTCAGGCCGCTAAACGAGTGTGGTCGACAATACTGAAGTCGTTGGACGCTTGTTTCCCGGCCTCTTTCCACCATCTGAGAAAGAATGAAGGGGACAGAACGATCACTAATAGATCACTAACAGATCACCATACAGTATCATGTTATCAACAGCACATCTACAGTTTATACCGGCGATGTGCTGCTGAGAACAAGGATTTTTATTCCAGCAAAACAATCCAATCACCCAATGAATATGCAGCATTTTGCTTGTTTAGTATAATACACCCCATAGTCCTCCATATAATATAATGTGCCCCATAGTCCTCCATATAGTATAATATACTCCTCATAGTCCTCCATATAGTATTATACACTTCCCATAGTCATACATATAGTATAATACACTCCTCATAGTCTTCCATATATAAAAATATATTCCTCAGTCCTCCATATAGCATAATACACGCCTCACAGTGCTCCATATAGTATAATGCACCGCCATATTCATCCATGTAGTACAATTCGCTTCCCATAGTATAATGCACCCCATAGTTCTTCATATAGTATAATGTATTCCCCATAGTCCTCGATGCAGTATAATTCAGCCCACATATAGTATAATGCAGCCACCACCCCACAGAGTATAATGCAGCTACCCCAGAGTATAATGTAACCCCCCCACAGAGTATAATGTAACCTCCCCATAGAATATAATGCAGCCCCCCATATAGTATAATGTAGCCCCCTCATAGAGTATGATGCAATCACCCCTCATAGAATATAAATATAATACAGCCCCCCCATAGAATATAATGTAGCCCTGAACAGGATATAATACAGCCCACCTCCCCATAGAATATAATGTAGCCCCATCAAAGGGTATGATGCAATCATCCCTCATAAAATCTAATAAAGCCCCACACAGAATATAATGCAGCCCCCTCCATAGAATATAATGTATAATGTACCCCCCAAATATATAACACAGCCACATAGTTTATAACACAGCCTCCCCCATAGAATATAATATACCCCCATAGTATATAGCACAGCCCACATAGTAGTATATATAGTTACATAGTTACATAGTTATTAAGGTTGAAGGAAGACTTTAAGTCCATCTAGTTCAACCCATAGCCTAGCATGCCCTAACATGTTGATCCAGGGGAAGGCAAAAAAAACCCATGTGGTAAGAGTAAGCTCCATCATGGGGAAAAAAATTCCTTCCCGACCCCACATACGGCAATCAGACTAGTTCCCTGGATCAACGCCTTATCAAGGAATCTAGTATATATACCCTGTAATATTATACTTTTCCAGAAAGGTATCCAGTCCCCTCTTAAATTGAAGCAATGAGTCACTCATTACAACATCATACGGCAGAGAGTTCCATAGTCTCACTGCTCTTACAGTAAAGAATCCGCGTCTGTTATTATGCTTAAACCTTTTTTCCTCCAGACGTAGAGGATGCCCCCTTGTCCCTGTCACCGGTCTATGATTAAAAAGATCAGCAGAAAGGTCTTTGTACTGTCCCCTCATATATTTATACATTAACATAAGATCACCCCTTAGTCTTCGTTTTTCCAAACTAAATAGCCCCAAGTGTAATAACCTATCTTGGTATGGCAGACCCCCCAGTCCTCTAATAACCTTGGTTGCTCTTCTCTGCACCCGCTCCAGTTCAGCTATGTCTTTCTTATACACCGGAGACCAGAACTGTGCACAGTATTCTAAGTGTGGTCGCACTAGTGACTTGTATAGAGGTAAAATTATGTTCTCCTCATGAGCATCTATGCCTCTTTTAATGCATCCCATTATTTTATTTGCCTTTGTAGCAGCTGCCTGACACTGGCCACTGAATATGAGTTTATCATCCACCCATACACCCAGGTCTTTTTCATTTACGGTTTTGCCCAGAGTTTTAGAATTAAGCACATAGTTATACATCTTATTACTTCTACCCAAGTGCATGACCTTACATTTATCCCCATTAAAGCTAATTTGCCATTTATCAGCCCAAGCTTCTAGTTTACATAAATCAGCCTGTAATATAAAATTGTCCTCCCCTGTATTGATTACCTTGCAGAGTTTAGTGTCATCTGCAAATATTGAAATTCTACTCTGAATGCCCCCTACAAGGTCATTAATAAATATGTTAAAAAGAAGAGGGCCCAATACTGACCCCTGTGGTACCCCACTGCTAACCGCGACCCAGTCCGAGTGTGCTCCATTAATAACCACCCTTTGTTTCCTATCCCTGAGCCAACTCTCAACCCACTTGCACATATTTTCCCCTATCCCCATTATTCTCATTTTATGTATCAACCTTTTGTGTGGCACCGTATCAAAAGCTTTTGAAAAGTCCATATACACTACATCTACTGGGTTCCCTTGGTCCAGACCGGAACTTACCTCTTCATAGAAGCTGATCAAATTAGTCTGACATGAACGGTCCCTAGTAAACCCATGCTGATACTGGGTCATGAGGTTATTCCTCTTCAGATACTCCAGTATAGCATCCCTTAGAATGCCCTCCAGGATTTTACCCACAGTAGAGGTTAAACTTACTGGCCTATAATTTCCGAGTTCAGTTTTTGTCCCCTTTTTGAATATTGGCACCACATTTGCTATACGCCAGTCCTGTGGTACAGACCCTGTTATTATGGACTCTTTAAAGATTAAAAATAATGGTCTATCAATGACTGTACTTAATTCCTGCAGTACTCGGGGGTGTATCCTGTTGTGAATTTGGATTCTGGGCTCCCCCGGTGGCTACTGGTGGAATTGAACTGGTGTCTTCATCTTCTCTGTTCACCTGTTCCCATCAAGATGTGGGAGTCGCTATATAACCTTGCTGCTCTGTTAGTTGCTTGCCGGTCAACAATGTTATCAGAAGCCTCTCTGTGCTTGTTCCTGCTCCTAGACAACTACTAGATAAGTTGGACTCTTGTCCATGTTTGTTTTTGCATTTTTGTTCCAGTTCACAGCTGTAGTTTCGTTACTGTGTCTGGAAAGCTCTTGTGAACAGGAATTGCCACTCTGGTGTTATGAGTTAATGCCAGAGTTTTAAAGTAATTTCTGGATGGTGTTTTTGATAGGGTTTTCAGCTGACCATGAAAGTGTCCTTTCTGTCTTCTGCTATGTAGTAAGTGGACCTCAAATTTGCTAAACCTATTTTCATACTACGTTTGTTATTTCATCTCAACTCACCGCCAATACATGTGGGGGGCCTCTGTCTCCTTTCGGGGTATTTCTCTAGAGGTGAGCTAGGACTAATATTTTCCTCTGCTAGCTTTATTTAGTCCTCCGGCTGGTGCTGGGCATCTAGAATCAACGTAGGCATGCTACCCGGCCACTGCTAGTTGTGCGTTAGGTTTAGTTCATGGTCAGCTCAGTTCCCATCTTCCAAGAGCTAGTTCCTATATATGCTTATGCTATGTTCTCTTGCCATTGAGATCATGACAGTTTGACCGGCCCTCAAAGTGTTAATTGTTTGGGCTGAAGCAGGAGAAAAAGAAGTGTTGAAGGGAAATTTTTTTTTTTTTTTTCCCCTCAGAGTTTTGCTGCCTAGCCCTTAATTGCTGTCTAGCTGCTTCTTACCTCCTCTTAACCCTTGAATGGCTCTGTGTCCACCTGTTTGTAATGGATCTTCAGAGTGTAACTGCAGGTTTGAATAATCTCGCCACGAAGGTACAGAATTTGCAAGATTTTGTTTGTCATGCACCTGTATCTGAGCCGAGAGTTCCTTTGCCGGAGTTTTTCTCGGGGAATAGATCCGGGTTTCAGAATTTTCGAAATAATTGCAAATTATTTTTGTCCCTGAAATCTCGCTCTGCCGGAGACCCTGCACAGCAGGTCAGGATTGTGATTTCCTTGCTCCGGGGCGACCCTCAAGACTGGGCTTTTTCATTGACACCAGGGGATCCTGCGTTGCTCAATGTGGATGCGTTTTTTCTGGCCTTGGGGTTGCTTTATGACGAACCTCATTTGGAGCTTCAGGCAGAAAAAACTTTGATGTCCCTATCTCAGGGGCAAGATGAAGCGGAAATTTACTGCCAAAGATTCCGTAAATGGTCTGTGCTTACTCAGTGGAATGAGTGCGCCCTGGCGGCGACTTTCAGAGAGGGTCTCTCTGATGCCATTAAGGATGTTATGGTGGGGTTCCCTGTGCCTGCGGGTCTGAATGAGTCCATGACAATGGCTATTCAGATCGATAGGCGTTTGCGGGAGCGCAAACCAGTGCACCATCTGGCGGTGTCCACTGAGAAGTCGCCAGAGAGTATGCAGTGTGATAGAATTCTGTCCCGAAGCGAGCGGCAGAATTTTAGACGGAAAAATGGGTTGTGTTTCTATTGTGGTGATTCTACTCATGTTATATCAGCATGCTCTAAGCGCACTAAAAAGCTTGGTAAATCTGTTTCCATTTGCACCTTACCGTCTAAATTTATTCTATCTGTGACCCTGATTTGCTCTTTGTCATCTATTACCACGGACGCCTATGTCGACTCTGGCGCCGCTTTGAGTCTTATGGATTGGTCCTTTGCCAAACGCTGTGGGTATGATTTAGAGCCTTTGGAGACTCCTATTCCTCTGAAGGGGATTGACTCCACCCCATTGGCTAATAATAAACCACAATACTGGACACAAGTAACTATGCGTATTAATCCGGATCACCAGGAGATTATTCGCTTTCTGGTGCTGTATAATCTACATGATGATTTGGTGCTAGGATTGCCTTGGCTGCAATCTCACAACCCAGTCCTCGACTGGAGAGCTATGTCTGTGTTGAGCTGGGGATGTAAGGGGGCTCATGGGGATGTACCTGTGGTTTCCATTTCATCATCCATTCCCTCTGAAATTCCTGAGTTCCTGTCTGACTATCGTGACGTCTTTGAAGAATCCAAGCTTGGTTCGTTACCTCCGCACCGAGAGTGCGATTGTGCCATAGATTTAATCCCGGGTAGTAAATACCCAAAGGGTCGTTTATTTAATCTGTCTGTGCCTGAACATGCTGCTATGCGAGAATATATAAAGGAGTCCTTGGAAAAGGGACATATTCGTCCATCGTCATCTCCCTTAGGAGCCGGTTTTTTCTTTGTGTCAAAAAAAGACGGCTCTTTGAGACCATGTATTGATTATCGGCTTTTGAATAAAATCACTGTTAAATATCAATACCCATTGCCGTTGCTGACTGATTTGTTTGCTCGCATAAAGGGGGCCAAGTGGTTCTCTAAGATTGACCTTCGTGGGGCGTATAATTTGGTGCGAATCAGGCAGGGGGATGAGTGGAAAACCGCATTTAATACGCCCGAGGGCCACTTTGAGTATTTAGTGATGCCTTTTGGTCTTTCTAATGCTCCGTCAGTTTTCCAGTCCTTTATGCATGATATTTTTCGCGATTATTTGGATAAATTTATGATTGTGTATCTGGATGATATTCTGATTTTTTCGGATGACTGGGACTCTCATGTCCAGCAAGTCAGGAGGGTTTTTCAGGTTTTGCGGTCTAATTCTTTGTGTGTGAAGGGTTCTAAGTGTGTTTTTGGGGTACAGAGGATTTCCTTTTTGGGATATATTTTTTCCCCCTCTTCCATTGAAATGGATCCTGTCAAGGTTCAAGCTATTTGTGATTGGACGCAGCCCTCTTCTCTTAAGAGTCTTCAGAAATTTTTGGGCTTTGCTAACTTTTATCGTCGATTTATTGCTGGTTTTTCGGATATTGCTAAACCATTGACCGATTTGACTAAGAAGGGTGCTGATGTTGCTGATTGGTCCCCTGATGCTGTGGAGGCCTTTCGGGAGCTTAAGCGCCGTTTTTCCTCTGCCCCTGTGTTGCGTCAGCCTGATGTTGCTCTACCTTTTCAGGTTGAGGTCGACGCTTCTGAGATCGGAGCTGGGGCAGTGTTGTCGCAGAAAAGTTCTGACTGCTCCGTGATGAGGCCTTGTGCCTTCTTTTCCCGTAAATTTTCGCCCGCTGAGCGGAATTATGATGTTGGGAATCGGGAGCTTTTGGCCATGAAGTGGGCTTTTGAGGAGTGGCGCCATTGGCTTGAGGGGGCCAGACATCAGGTGGTGGTATTGACTGACCACAAAAATTTGATTTATCTTGAGACCGCCAGGCGCCTGAATCCTAGACAGGCGCGCTGGTCATTATTTTTCTCTCGGTTTAATTTTGTGGTGTCATACCTACCGGGTTCTAAGAATGTTAAGGCGGATGCCCTTTCTAGGAGTTTTGAGCCTGACTCGCCTGGTAACTCTGAGCCCACAGGTATCCTTAAGGATGGAGTGGTATTGTCAGCCGTGTCTCCAGACCTGCGGCGGGCCTTGCAGGAGTTTCAGGCGGATAGACCTGATCGTTGCCCACCTGATAAACTGTTTGTTCCTGATGATTGGACCAGTAGAGTCATCTCTGAGGTTCATTCTTCTGCGTTGGCAGGTCATCCTGGCATTTTTGGTACCAGGGATTTGGTGGCAAGGTCCTTCTGGTGGCCTTCCCTGTCACGAGATGTGCGAGGCTTTGTGCAGTCTTGTGACGTTTGTGCTCGGGCCAAGCCTTGTTGTTCTCGGGCTAGTGGATTATTGTTGCCCTTGCCTATTCCTAAGAGGCCTTGGACGCACATCTCGATGGATTTTATTTCAGATCTGCCTGTTTCTCAGAAGATGTCTGTCATCTGGGTGGTGTGTGACCGTTTTTCTAAGATGGTCCATTTGGTTCCTCTGCCCAAGTTACCTTCTTCTTCCGAGTTGGTTCCTCTGTTTTTTCAAAATGTTGTTCGTTTGCATGGTATTCCTGAGAATATCGTTTCTGACAGAGGGACCCAATTCGTGTCTAGATTTTGGCGGGCATTCTGTGCTAGGATGGGCATAGATTTATCTTTTTCGTCCGCTTTCCATCCTCAGACGAATGGCCAGACCGAGCGGATTAATCAGACCCTGGAGACATATCTGAGGTGTTTTGTGTCTGCTGACCAGGATGATTGGGTTGCTTTTTTGCCATTGGCGGAGTTCGCTCTCAATAATCGGGCCAGCTCTGCCACTTTGGTGTCCCCGTTTTTCTGTAATTCGGGGTTTCATCCTCGATTTTCCTCTGGTCAGGTGGAATCTTCGGATTGTCCTGGAGTGGATGCTGTGGTGGAGAGATTGCATCAGATCTGGGGGCAGGTGGTGGACAATTTGAGGTTGTCCCAGGAGAAGACTCAGCTTTTTGCCAACCGCCACCGTCGTGTTGGTCCTCGGCTTTCTGTTGGGGATTTGGTGTGGTTGTCTTCTCGTTTTGTCCCTATGAGGGTCTCTTCTCCTAAGTTTAAGCCTCGGTTTATCGGCCCGTATAAGATATTGGAGATTCTTAACCCTGTTTCCTTCCGTTTGGACCTCCCTGCATCCTTTTCTATTCATAACGTTTTTCATCGGTCATTATTGCGCAGGTATGAGGTACCGGTTGTGCCTTCCGTTGAGCCTCCTGCTCCGGTGTTGGTTGAGGGTGAGTTGGAGTACGTTGTGGAGAAAATCTTAGACTCTCGTGTTTCCAGACGGAGACTCCAGTATCTGGTCAAGTGGAAGGGATACGGCCAGGAGGATAATTCTTGGGTGAATGCATCTGATGTTCATGCCTCCGATCTGGTTCGTGCCTTTCATAGGGCCCATCCTGATCGCCCTGGTGGTTCTGGTGAGGGTTCGGTGCCCCCTCCTTGAGGGGGGGGTACTGTTGTGAATTTGGATTCTGGGCTCCCCCGGTGGCTACTGGTGGAATTGAACTGGTGTCTTCATCTTCTCTGTTCACCTGTTCCCATCAAGATGTGGGAGTCGCTATATAACCTTGCTGCTCTGTTAGTTGCTTGCCGGTCAACAATGTTATCAGAAGCCTCTCTGTGCTTGTTCCTGCTCCTAGACAACTACTAGATAAGTTGGACTCTTGTCCATGTTTGTTTTTGCATTTTTGTTCCAGTTCACAGCTGTAGTTTCGTTACTGTGTCTGGAAAGCTCTTGTGAACAGGAATTGCCACTCTGGTGTTATGAGTTAATGCCAGAGTTTTAAAGTAATTTCTGGATGGTGTTTTTGATAGGGTTTTCAGCTGACCATGAAAGTGTCCTTTCTGTCTTCTGCTATGTAGTAAGTGGACCTCAAATTTGCTAAACCTATTTTCATACTACGTTTGTTATTTCATCTCAACTCACCGCCAATACATGTGGGGGGCCTCTGTCTCCTTTCGGGGTATTTCTCTAGAGGTGAGCTAGGACTAATATTTTCCTCTGCTAGCTTTATTTAGTCCTCCGGCTGGTGCTGGGCATCTAGAATCAACGTAGGCATGCTACCCGGCCACTGCTAGTTGTGCGTTAGGTTTAGTTCATGGTCAGCTCAGTTCCCATCTTCCAAGAGCTAGTTCCTATATATGCTTATGCTATGTTCTCTTGCCATTGAGATCATGACAGTATCCCATCCGGGCCCGGAGATTTGTCAATTTTTGTGATTTTTAGACGCCGCCGTACTTCCTGCTGGGTTAAGCAGGTAACATTAAATTGGGAATTATTATCACTAGTCATATTGGCTGCCATGGGATTTTCTTTTGTAAATACTGATGAAAAAAAGTCATTTAGCATATTGGCTTTTTCCTCATCCACCATTTCACCCAGACTATTTTTAATATATTATTTTATATATTATTTTAATATATATTATTTTAATATAGCACAGCCACGTAGTATATAGCACAGCCCACACAGTAGTATACAGCACAGCCCACACAGTAGTATACAGCACTGCCCACAGTAGTATACAGCACTGCCCACAGTAGTATACAGCAGAGCCCACAGTAGTAGGCTGCCGTCACACTAGCAGTATTTGGTCAGTATTTTACATCAGTATTTGTAAGCCAAAACCAGGAGTGGGTGATAAATACAGAAGTGGTGCATATGTTTCTGTTATACTTTTCCTCTATTTGTTCCACTCCTTGTTTTGGCTTACAAATACTGATGTAAAATACTGACCAAATACTGCTAGTGTGACGGCAGCCGTATACAGCACTGCCCACAGTAGTATACAGCACTGCCCACAGTAGTATACAGCAGAGCCCACAGTAGTATACAGCAGAGCCCACAGTAGTATACAGCAGAGCCCACAGTAGTATACAGCAGAGCCCACAGTAGTATATAGCACTGCTCACAGTAGTATACAGCACTGCCCACAGTAGTATCCAGCAGAGCCCACAGTAGTATACAGCACAGCCTACAGTAGTATACAGCAGAGCACACAGTAGTATACAGCACTGCCCACAGTAGTATACAGCACTGCCCACAGTAGTATACAGCAGAGCCCACAGTAGTATACAGCAGAGCCCACAGTAGTATACAGCACTGCCCACAGTAGTATACAGCACTGCCCACAGTAGTATACAGCAGAGCCCACAGTAGTATACAGCAGAGCCCACAGTAGTATACAGCACTGCCCACAGTAGTATACAGCAGAGCCCACAGTAGTATACAGCAGAGCCCACAGTAGTATACAGCACTGCCCACAGTAGTATACAGCAGAGCCCACAGTAGTATATAGGACTGCCCACAGTAGTATACAGTACAGCCCACAGTAGTATACAGCAGAGCACACAGTAGTATACAGCACTGCCCACAGTAGTATACAGCACTGCCCACAGTAGTATACAGCAGAGCCCACAGTAGTATACAGCAGAGCCCACAGTAGTATACAGCACTGCCCACAGTAGCATGCAGCACTGCCCACAGTAGTATACAGCAGAGATCACAGTAGTATACAGCAGAGCCCACAGTAGTATACAGCAGAGCCCAAAGTAGTATATAGCACTGCCCACAGTAGTATACAGCACTGCCCACAGTAGTATGCAGCAGAGCCCACAGTAGTATACAGCAGAGCCCACAGTAGTATACAGCAGAGCCCACAGTAGTATACAGCACTGCCCACAGTAGTATACAGCACTGCCCACAGTAGTATACAGCAGAGCCCACAGTAGTATACAGCAGAGCCCACAGTAGTATACAGCACTGCCCACAGTAGCATACAGCACTGCCCACAGTAGTATACAGCAGAGATCACAGTAGTATACAGCAGAGCCCACAGTATTATACAGCAGAGCCCAAAGTAGTATATAGCACTGCCCACAGTAGTATACAGCACTGCCCACAGTAGTATGCAGCAGAGCCCACAGTAGTATACAGCAGAGCCCACAGTAGTATACAGCACTGCCCACAGTAGTATACAGCACTGCCCACAGTAGTATACAGCAGAGCCCACAGTAGTATACAGCACTGCCCACAGTAGTATACAGCACTGCCCACAGTAGTATACAGCAGAGCCCACAGTAGTGTACAGCAGAGCCCACAGTAGTATATAGCAGCCCACAGTAGTTTACAGCAGAGCCCACAGTAGTATACAGCAGAGCCCACAGTAGTATACAGCACTGCCCACAGTAGTATACAGCAGAGCCCACAGTAGTATACAGCAGAGCCCACAGTAGTATACAGCAGAGCACACAGGAGTATACAGCAGAGCTCACATCCCCCCTTCCCTCCCCGCCTCTCTCCTCCCGAGAAAGGCTGCACAGTCCAGTAAAAAAAAAACAAAAAAAAAACACAAGCTCCTTACCTCTCCCCGAGCCCGCGCTGCTCCCTGCTCCTGTGTCGGCGGCTGCCGCCGCACTGCCTGGCAAACAGTGAGTGCGCGATGACGCGCACCCACTGTGTCAGAGGCAGAGCGGGGAATGATGGGAGAGGGAGCGTCAGGTGATGCTCTCTCCTCCATCATTGCTTTGAACTGTAGCGGCAGACGCCGGTATAGTTCAATGCGGTGGGGGAGTCAGCGCTGGCGGCAGGCGGGCCCCCCTACCTCACAAGGGCCCCATAGCGGCTGCGTGACTTGCCGCTAGCTGGGGGCCCCTGGGGGAGCGGGGGCCCCAGGCAGAAGCCTGGACTGCCTGCCCCTAACGCCGGCCCTGGGTATCACTATGGCCTGATGTACTTGAGTCCAAGACTAAGGAAAATCTCCAAGAACAGTATAGATACTCTTTTCTTCTTCTACCATTGGTTGAGTACTACTTGGATCTTTTTCTTTGTCTCTCAATTTGTCAGGGCATATGGTGCACCCCCAGAAGCAGGGCCGCGGGGTACTCGGTACCGGGCCTCTCTGTCTCAGTTCTGGGGTGGTCACGGTGGCTAGACCCGGTCCGTGACCCTGCTAAGGGGCGTCCAATGAAAGATGTATTGGTGATGCGTGATGCAAGTCACGATGAATAACGAGGACACAGGGTTGCAGTCTCTTTACCTCTTTACTGAAGGCTTCAGGATCCACAATCCAGAGTACTGCTAACAGGGCTGGCTGAGACCGGCCGTTCTGAAGGCACATCCAGAGTTTCCTTTGCAGGTGGAAATCAGTGCCTACCTTCTAGCGCCTGTGTGTTGTAGTACCTCCCTGCTGAGCACCACGGGATAGTCCTCACAACTGTTGTGTCTGTTTCTGATGTTCTTCTCTCACAACTTGTATCTATTCTGATGTTCTTTCTCCATCCCCCAGATGATATGGATAGGATGCACCCGTATGACGGGTAGGCCTGGAGTTCATCCGGGACCCTAGCCTCGCCTCTCTCCCACAATTGCCCCCTATGTCTGCTTAGGTGATTTAGGTGAGGCAGCCAACCTATAATTAACTGCCCTGCCTGTCATGGTTCCCTATGGCAAGGGAACGTCAGAGAACTTAAACTACAGACTAGCTCCTGGGTGATGGAATCTCGAGCTGACCGTGAGCTAAACCTACCACACAACTAGCAGTGGCCGGGTGGCGTACCTACGTTTTATCCCTAGACGCCTAGCGCCAGCCGGAGGACTAACTAACCCTAATAGAGGAAAAGACAGACCTGGCTTACCTCTAGGGAAATTCCCCCAAAAAGGAGACAGAAGCCCCCCACATATATTGACGGTGAGTTCAGAGGAAAAGACATACGCAGTATGAAGGTAGGTTCAGCAAAGCGAGGTCCGCTTACTAGATAGCAAGAAGATACAATAGGGAACTTCACGGTCAGCTGAAAACCCTATTAAAATACCATCCCGAAATTACTTTAAGACTCATGTGTCAACTCATGACACCGGAGTGGCAATTTCGGCCCACAAGAGCTTCCAGCTACAGAAAAATAACATTACTGTGAACTGGAACAAAAATGCAAAACAAACTTAGGACTAAGAGTCCAACTTAGCTGATAGTAGTCTAGAAGCAGGAACATGCAACAGAAAGGCTCTGGTTACATTGATGGCCGGCACTAGAATAACTGAGCAGCAAGGCTAAATAGGATACACCCATATCCTGATGGAAACAGGTGAACAGAGAAAGTGAAGCACACAAGTCCAGTACCACCAGTGACCACCGGAGGAGCCCAAAAACCAAATTCACAACAGTACCCCCACCTCAAGGAGGGGGCCCCGAACCCTCACAAGAACCACCAGGGCGATCAGGATGAGCCCTATGAAAGGCACGGACCAAATCAGAGGCATGAACATCAGAGGCTGTCACCCAAGAATTATCCTCCTGACCGTAGCCCTTCCACTTGACCAGATACTGAAGTTTCCGTCTGGAAACACGGGAGTCCAAGATCTTCTCCACAACGTACTCCAACTCACCCTCAACCAACACCGGAGCGGGAGGCTCAACGGAAGGCACAACCGGTACCAAATACCTGCGCAATAATGACCGATGGAAGACATTATGGATAGAAAAAGATGCTGGGAGGTCCAATCGAAAGGACACGGGGTTAAGAATCTCCAAAATCTTATACGGGCCGATGAACCGAGGCTTAAACTTAGGAGAAGAAACCCTCATAGGGACAAAACGAGAAGACAACCACACCAAGTCCCCAACACGAAGACGAGGACCAACACGACGACGGCGGTTAGCAAAATGCCGAGTCTTCTCCTGGGACAACTCCAAATTGTCCACCACCTGTCCCCAAATCCGATGCAACCTATCCACCACAGTATCCACTCCAGGACAATCCGAAGACTCCACCTGACCGGAAGAAAAACGAGGATGAAACCCCGAATTGCAAAAGAAAGGAGAAACCAAAGTGGCAGAACTAGCCCGATTATTGAGGGCAAACTCCGCCAACGGCAAAAAGGCAACCCAGTCATCCTGATCCGCAGACACAAAACACCTCAAATAAGTCTCCAAGGTCTGATTAGTTCGCTCAGTCTGGCCATTAGTCTGAGGATGGAACGCAGACGAAAAAGACAAATCAATGCCCATCCTAGCACAGAACGCCCGCCAAAATCTAGACACGAACTGGGTCCCCCTGTCAGAAACGATATTCTCCGGAATACCATGCAAGCGAACCACATTTTGAAAAAACAAAGGAACCAACTCGGATGAGGAAGGCAACTTAGGCAAGGGCACCAAATGGACCATCTTTGAAAAACGGTCACACACCACCCAGATGACAGACATTTTCTGAGAAACAGGGAGATCAGAAATAAAATCCATAGAGATGTGAGTCCAAGGCCTCTTCGGAATAGGCAAAGATAACAACAATCCGCTGGCCCGAGAACAACAAGGTTTGGCCCGAGCACAAACATCACAAGACTGCACAAAAACTCGTACATCTCGAGACAGGGAAGGCCACCAGAAGGACCTAGCCACCAAATCCCTGGTACCAAAGATCCCGGGATGACCTGCCAACACAGAAGAATGAACCTCCGAGATGACTCTACTGGTCCAATCATCAGGAACAAACAGTCTACCAGGCGGGCAACGATCAGGTCTATCCGCCTGAAACTCCTGCAAAGCCCGTCGCAGGTCTGGGGAAACAGCAGATAATATCACCCCATCCTTAAGGATACCTGTAGGTTCAGAATCACCAGGGGAATCAGGCTCAAAACTCCTAGAAAGGGCATCCGCCTTCACATTTTTAGAACCTGGTAAGTATGAGACCACAAAATTAAACCGAGAGAAAAACAACGACCAGCGCGCCTGTCTAGGATTCAGGCGCCTGGCAGACTCAAGATAAATCAAATTCTTGTGATCGGTCAATACCACCACCTGATGTCTAGCCCCCTCAAGCAAATGACGCCACTCCTCAAAAGCCCACTTCATAGCCAAAAGCTCCCGATTACCAATATCATAATTTCGCTCGGCGGGCAAAAATTTTCGAGAAAAGAACGCACAAGGTCTCATTACGGAGCAGTCGGAACTTTTCTGCGACAAGACCGCCCCAGCTCCGATCTCGGAAGCATCGACCTCAACCTGAAAAGGAAGAGTAACATCAGGCTGACGCAACACAGGGGCGGAAGAAAAGCGGCGCTTAAGCTCCCGAAAGGCCTCCACAGCAGCAGGGGACCAATCAGCAACATCAGCACCCTTTTTGGTCAAATCAGTCAAAGGTTTAGCAACATCAGAAAAACCAGTTATAAATCGACGATAAAAATTAGCAAAGCCCAAAAATTTCTGAAGGCTCTTAAGAGAAGAAGGTTGCGTCCAATCACAAATAGCCCGAACCTTGACAGGATCCATCTCAATGGAAGAGGGGGAAAAAATGTACCCCAAAAAAGAAATCTTTTGAACCCCAAAAATACACTTAGAACCCTTCACACACAAGGAATTAGCCCGCAAAACCTGAAAAACCCTCCTGACCTGTTGGACATGAGAATCCCAGTCATCCGAAAAAATCAAAATATCATCCAGATACACGATCATAAATTTATCCAAATATTCACGGAAAATGTCATGCATAAAGGACTGAAAGACTGAAGGGGCATTTGAAAGACCAAAAGGCATTACTAAATACTCAAAATGGCCCTCGGGCGTATTAAATGCGGTTTTCCACTCATCCCCCTGCTTAATTCGCACCAAATTATACGCCCCACGGAGATCAATCTTAGAGAACCACTTAGCCCCCTTTATTCGAGCAAACAAATCAGTCAGCAGTGGCAGAGGATACTGATATTTGACTGTAATTTTATTCAAGAGTCGATAATCAATACACGGCCTCAAAGAGCCATCTTTTTTAGATACAAAGAAAAAACCGGCTCCTAAGGGAGATGAAGAAGGACGAATATGTCCCTTTTCCAGGGACTCCTTAATATATTCTCGCATAGCAGCATGTTCAGGTACAGATAGATTAAATAAACGACCCTTTGGAAATTTACTGCCCGGAATCAGATCTATGGTACAATCGCAATCTCTGTGAGGAGGTAGTGAACCAAGCTTAGGCTCCTCAAAAACATCACGATAATCAGACAAAAATTCCGGAATCTCAGAGGGAATAGATGACGAAATGGAAACCAAAGGTACGTCCCCATGAGCCCCCTGACATCCCCAGCTTAACACAGACATAGCTTTCCAGTCAAGGACTGGGTTATGAGATTGTAACCATGGTAATCCGAGCACCAAAACGTCATGTAGATTGTACAACACAAGGAAGCGAATCATCTCCTGATGGTCTGGATTCATACGCATAGTCACTTGTGTCCAGTATTGTGGTTTATTACTAGCCAATGGTGTAGAGTCAATACCCTTCAGAGGTATAGGAACTTCCAGAGGCTCCAGATCAAACCCACAGCGCCTGGCAAAGGACCAATCCATTAGACTCAAAGCGGCGCCAGAGTCGACATAGGCATCCGCGGTAATTGACGATAATGAACAAATCAAGGTCACAGACAGAATAAACTTAGACTGTAAAGTGCAAATTGAAATAGACTTATCAACCTTTTTTGTACGTTTAGAGCATGCTGATATAACATGAGTTGAATCACCACAATAGAAGCACAACCCATTCTTTCGCCTAAAATTCTGCCGTTCGCTTCTGGACAGAATTCTATCACATTGCATATTTTCTGGAGCCTTCTCAGAAGACACCGCCAAATGGTGCACAGGTTTGCGCTCCCGCAAACGCCGATCAATCTGAATAGCCATTGTCATGGACTCATTCAGACCTGTAGGTGCAGGGAACCCCACCATAACATCTTTAATGGCATCAGAGAGACCCTCTCTGAAATTCGCCGCCAGGGCGCACTCATTCCACTGAGTAAGCACAGACCATTTACGAAATTTTTGGCAGTATATTTCAGCTTCATCTTGCCCTTGAGATAGGGCCATCAAGGCTTTTTCAGCCTGAATCTCTAAGTTAGGTTCCTCATAAAGCAACCCCAAAGCCAGAAAAAACGCATCCACATTGAGCAACGCAGGATCCCCGGGTGCCAATGCAAATGCCCAGTTTTGAGGGTCACCCCGCAGCAAGGAAATTACTATCTTAACCTGCTGTGCGGGATCTCCAGCGGAGCGAGATCTCAGGGAAAGAAATAATTTACAATTATTTTTGAAATTCAGGAAACGAGATCTATCCCCGGAGAAGAATTCTGGTATAGGAATTCTAGGTTCAGATATAGGAGCATGAATAACAAAATCCTGTAAATTTTGAACCTTCGTAGCAAGATTATTCAAACCTGTAGCCAAAATCTGAGGATCCATTTTAATCAGGTGAGATCAGAGCCATTCAAGGATTAGAAGGAGAGAGAGAGAGAGAAAGGCTGCAATTAGAGCAGAAATGCAACTGAGTCAACTAAAAAGCAAGCTCAGAAGGAAAGAAAAAAAAAAAAAAATCTGCAGACTTCTTTTTCTCTCCTTTCTTCTGCCAACGGTTTTAACCCTTGGCCGGCCATACTGTCATGGTTCCCAATGGCAAGGGAACGTCAGAGAACTTAAACTACAGACTAGCTCCTGGGTGATGGAATCTCGAGCTGACCGTGAGCTAAACCTACCACACAACTAGCAGTGGCCGGGTGGCGTACCTACGTTTTATCCCTAGACGCCTAGCGCCAGCCGGAGGACTAACTAACCCTAATAGAGGAAAAGACAGACCTGGCTTACCTCTAGGGAAATTCCCCCAAAAAGGAGACAGAAGCCCCCCACATATATTGACGGTGAGTTCAGAGGAAAAGACATACGCAGTATGAAGGTAGGTTCAGCAAAGCGAGGTCCGCTTACTAGATAGCAAGAAGATACAATAGGGAACTTCACGGTCAGCTGAAAACCCTATTAAAATACCATCCCGAAATTACTTTAAGACTCATGTGTCAACTCATGACACCGGAGTGGCAATTTCGGCCCACAAGAGCTTCCAGCTACAGAAAAATAACATTACTGTGAACTGGAACAAAAATGCAAAACAAACTTAGGACTAAGAGTCCAACTTAGCTGATAGTAGTCTAGAAGCAGGAACATGCAACAGAAAGGCTCTGGTTACATTGATGGCCGGCACTAGAATAACTGAGCAGCAAGGCTAAATAGGATACACCCATATCCTGATGGAAACAGGTGAACAGAGAAAGTGAAGCACACAAGTCCAGTACCACCAGTGACCACCGGAGGAGCCCAAAAACCAAATTCACAACACCTGCCGCTGTTTGAAGTAATGCTTGGAGCCAAATACTTCCTCGGCGTTCCGGCCACCGGCTACACGCCTCAGTAGGATGTTGCCACGATCTTACGGCACGACTCCTACTGGCTTCATCTCCTTTTTGCTGCAATCTCGTTTCTCACTTCTCCACAGTAAACCTCGCTGCGTTTCCTTCCTTAGGATGCCACCGCAACGGGTGCAGGCGCGGCTCCGTAACGTTCTGTTCTGTTCGCTAGGCCACTGTCAGGATCGCACCCCTGACAGAGACCCCCCTGAATCTTCCCCTGCAACACCCTCTGCCACAGGATGTTGCCTGGATCCAACCCAGTCAGCTTCTGACTAACTTCCTATCAGGCCCCCAGTTTTACCAGATTGTGAGGAGTGGCCTGATACATAGAACCCTTTGCTCCCCCTGGTGGCCAGAGTGTGACGTGTAATGTGTGACTGTGATACCTGGTCAGGTGAACTCCTTAAGTGCCATCAGACGTACCATCACTCCCCTTAGTGGCGGAGCGTCAGTACTGCAACGACCAGGACTCTGGGGCGCTGAACTCCCCCCCGGTTAAATCCAGTACTCCCGGACTGGGAAGAAAACAACAATACATGTCAGCAAAAGACATACAAAATTTTGAAATGCAATGAACAAGTAAATATAACAGTGCTTCCCTTTATGGGAGGTGAGGACTCTTGAACGTTACAAACAAAACATGGTTAAATATTTTAAATAACATACTATAAATAACTTCTATTACCCAGCCGGGTATTCTACTAGGTGCAAATTCTGAACAATAATTTAACTTTTCCTTTAAGGGCGTATAGGCTGAACCCACTAAAGGCTTACTATAAAACTCTAAAATATAAATTAAGTTTTTCTTTATTTCTCTCTTCTAAGTGCAACACTCTTCTTTTCACTCTCTGATTTTTTATATGCAGGACTGCCTGTCTATCTGCCCAGGCCTACTGCCTCTTTTCTTAGTACAGGATTACTGAGCCATCTCTCTATGGCTCTCAGGAGGACTCACTAACTAACCCCTACGGGTTTACTTTATTGAAATTCGGCTTTCAACTCTTTCCTGTCCTCATTCTCTAGTAACATTATTAAACATTCTCTATAACTATCTAGCTAACTACATATTACTTCTATGTAAAACATTATTACCATTTACTTTCTTTAACGTAACAGTATACTTTAAGTGCAACTGGTGAACGTTCTGTCATGATTCTCAATGGCGAGAGAACATAGCCCAGCATATATGAGAACTAGCTCTTGGAAGATGGAAACTATACTGACCATGAACTAAACCTGCCGCACAACTAGAAGTGGCCGGGTAGCATGCCTACGTTTTTTTATCCCTAGATGCCCAGCGCCAGCCGGAGAACTACCTAATCCTAGCAGAGGAAAAGACAGTCCTGGCTCACCTCTAGAGAAATTTTCCCAAAAGGCAGACAGAGGCCCCCACATATATTGGCGGTGATATTAGATGAAATGACAAACGTAGTATGAAAATAGGTTTAGCAAAATCGAGGTCCGCTTACTAGATAGCATGAAGACAGAAAGGGCACTTTCATGGTCAGCAGAAAACCCTATCAAAACACCATCCAGAAATTACTTTAAGACTCTAGCATTAACTCATAACACCAGAGTGGCAATTTCCGCTCACAAGAGCTTTCCAGACACAGTAACGAAACAGCAGCTGTGAACAGGAACAAAATGCAAAAACACACAAGGACAAAAGTCCAACTTAGCTGGGAGTTGTCTAGTAGCAGGAACATGCACAGAAAGGCTACTGATTACATTGTTGACCGGCATGAAACTGACAGAGGAGCAAGGTTATATAGCGACTCCCACATCCTGATAGGAGCAGGTGAACAGAGGGGATGATGCACACAAGTTAAATTCCACAAGTGGCCACCGGGGGAGCCCAGAATCCAATTTCACAACAACGTTCCCTTTAAGGGGGAACCAAGTCTCTTTGAGGTAATGCAGACTCTCTCTATCTGCAAGTCCGTTTAAGGCAAGAGCTTCCATGCTGTACTCAGGAACAGTCTCTTCAAAAAGCTCTCTCTTTTGTAAAACCAGTAAAGGGCACCTTTAAAAAGGTGCGAACTATTTACAATACAGTTTGTGAACCATTCACCGTCCATGATTCGGCAGTCTTTGTAACCAATGATGAACAAAAAGCAAAAATAAAATAAAACAAGAGCAAAAATAAAAAGCAATAGGGATCCTGAGTAAACAAAGGGATCCCTTTAAGAATAACCCAGGTCGGGTATTACCAGCAAAGGGCATGGAAGACGAACAAGTAACTACTTACAGTTGCAGAGCATCGGAGCTTACTCTGGTTCTGGCGGCCTCCACCGAGGCTTTACCTGACAGGTGGCCTTCTGTGGCCCAGGCAGGCTTTACTCCAAGTCTACTCCCGGTGCCAGGTACACTTCATGGGTTTGAGTCTTCTGCACGACCAGGTCGTGCGCCGCGATGAGTGTCTGCGTGGGCCGGTGGATGATGCTGGCGGAGGCAGAGGCTGCTGCAGCCGCTTCGGCGGCAAGCTCCTCCCCCTCGGTTCTGGATACCGCCAGGACGGCTGTACAGCGCTGCATGTCCCGGGCCCACCAACTTCTGCCCTTGAGATGTCGGCGGTACGTCACCACATCTCCCGGATTCAGGAGGGACTTGGCGCCGTCTCCACACAGGCAGGGCTCCACCTCGTCCCGGGTGATGCGAACTCTCAGGGCCGCTCCAATTTTCTGGACGAAGCCCTTCCCTTCCTGAGGCTGGTAGACAATCACAATGCCTCATTTCATCAAGGAGCCATCCAGCAGCTCACCTCACACTTCCCGCTCCACTTCTCGCTGGAACTCCGTGATTAGGCGGTTCCGATATTCTCCCCAAGGGAAGGGCCCGAGGTCGTGCCCCCCCAGTAATTTGGGGACAGGTGGCGGGGCCACTGAGGCGCCAGTGGTCGCGGTGGTGACTGGGTCAGGTGCGGAGATGAGCCGCCCTCCCCGGGAGTCACGGCACTGTGTACCCTCGCTTGAGGTAACTCCTTCGGCGCCACTCCACTCTCCTGAGGGAGGCGTACGGGCTGGGGATCGTTCAGGCATGGGATGCCCCATCGACAGCTCCCACGGGTCGAAATCCTCCAACGAGGGCATGTCGGAGTAATCCTCCAGTGACGGGGGTCGGTGCGGGGCCATTCTTTTCCACAGGCCTTCTCTGGTCTCCAGTCCCACCTCATCTGAGTCATAGTTTAGTTTCTTCGGTCTCCGCCTGTAGTGATTTTGCTTTTTGCTCCCTCTAGTGGTCATTAGTGTTTTGACTCTGGGGCGTCTGTCTTTTCCTATATCCTCACCTGGGCCGTTAGTTCAGGGGCGTTGCTATATAAGCTCCCTGGACCTTCAGTTCAATGCCTGGCATCGTTGAAATCAGAGCTAATCTGTTGTGCTCTTGTCCTCTGATCCTGGTTCCTGTTTTTCAAGCTAAGTCTGCTTCCTTGCTTTTTGCTTTTGTTTTGTTTGGTATTTTTGTCCAGCTTGTTCCTATCTGTATCCTGACCTTTGCTGGAAGCTCTAGAGGGCTGGTGTTCTCCCCCCGGACCGTTAGACGGTTCGGGGGTTCTTGAATCCCCAGCGTGGATTTTTATAGGGTTTTTGTTGACCAGATAAGTTATCTTGCTATATTCTGCTATTAGTAAGCTGGCCTCTCTTTGCTGAACCTGGTTCATTTCTGTGTTTGTCATTTCCTCTTACCTCACCGTTATTATTTGTGGGGGGCTTGTATCTTGCTTTGGGGTCCCTTTCTCTGGAGGCAAGAGAGGTCTTTGTTTTCTTCTCCTAGGGGTAGTTAGATTCTCCGGCTGGCGCGAGTCATCTAGCGATCACCGTAGGCATGATCCCCGGCTACTTCTAGTGTTGACGTTAGGAGTAGCTATTTGGTCAACCCAGTTACCACAGCCCTATGAGCTGGATTTTTGTATCTTGCAGACTTACACGTTCCTCTGAGACCCTGTCCACTGGGGTCATAACAGTATGCCAGGCCAGTATTAAATGTTTAATGCATTGCAGAAGTGGGATTATAAGAAAGAAAATTTAGAGGTTTTTTTTTTCCCTCTCTCATTTTTTTTTTCTTTTCCCCTTTACCTCAGAGTGGCTTAAGCTTGCTGCAGACATGAATGTCCAGACCTTGATTACAAGTGTGGACCAGCTTGCCGCTCGTGTGCAGGGTATACAAGATTATGCTACCAGAAATCCTAGGTCTGAACCCAAGATTCCGATTCCTGAACTGTTTTCAGGAGACCGATTTAAGTTTAGGAATTTCAGGAATAATTGTAAATTATTTTTGTCCCTGAAACCTTGTTCGTCTGGAGACTCTGCTCAACAAGTAAAAATTGTTATTTCATTCTTACGGGGTGACCCTCAGGATTGGGCTTTTTCGTTGGCACCAGGAGATCCGGCATTGGCTGATATTGATGCGTTTTTTCTGGCGCTCGGTTTACTTTATGAGGAACCCAATCTTGAGATTCAGGCAGAGAAAGCCTTGCTGGCTATGTCTCAGGGCCAGGACGAGGCTGAGGTGTATTGCCAAAAATTTCGGCAATGGTCCGTGCTGACACATTGGAACGAGTGTGCACTGGCCGCTAATTTTAGAAATGGCCTTTCTGAGGCCATTAAGAATGTTATGGTGGGTTTTCCCATTCCCACAGGTCTGAATGATACCATGTCCCTGGCTATTCAAATTGACCGGCTGTTGCGGGAGCGCAAAACCGCAAATTCCCTCATGTTGTTGTCTGAACAGACACCTGATGTGATGCAATGTGATAGAAAAACCGCAAATTCCCTCATGGTGTTGTCTGAACGGACACCTGATTTGATGCAATGTGATAGAATCCTGACTAGAAATGAGAGGAAAATTCATAGACGCCGGAATGGCTTGTGCTACTACTGTGGTGATTCTACACATGTTATCTCAGCATGCTCTAAACGTATATCTAAGGTTGTTAGTCCTGTCACCGTTGGTAATTTGCATCCTAAGTTTATTCTGTCTGTAACTTTGATTTGCTCACTGTCATCTTATCCTGTCTTGGCGTTTGTAGATTCAGGTGCTGCCCTGAGTCTTATGGATCTCTCATTTGCTAAGCGCTGTGGTTTTATTCTTGAACCATTAGAAAATCCTATCCCTCTTAGGGGTATTGATGCTACGCCATTGGCAGAAAATAAGCCGCAGTATTGGACACAGGTTACCATGTGCATGACTCCTGAACACCGCGAGGTGATACGTTTTCTCGTTCTACATAAAATGCATGATTTGGTTGTTTTGGGGCTGCCATGGTTACAGACCCATAATCCAGTCCTTGACTGGAAGGCTATGTCAGTGTCTAGTTGGGGCTGTCGTGGTATTCATGAGGATTCCCTGCCTGTGTCTATTGCTTCTTCTACGCCTTCGGAAGTTCCGGAGTACTTGTCTGATTATCAGGATGTCTTTAGCGAGTCCAGGTCCAGTGCATTGCCTCCTCATAGGGAATGTGACTGTGCAATAGATTTGATTCCAGGCAGTAAATTTCCTAAGGGAAGACTGTTTAATCTGTCGATACCTGAACATACCGCTATGCGTTCATATATCAAGGAGTCTCTGGAGAAAGGACACATCCGTCCGTCTTCTTCCCCTCTTGGTGCGGGATTCTTTTTTGTGGCTAAAAAGGACGGATCTTTGAGGCCTTGTATTGACTATCGGCTTTTAAATAAGATCACTGTCAAATTTCAGTATCCTTTGCCGCTGTTGTCTGACTTGTTTGCCCGGATTAAAGGTGCCAAGTGGTTTACCAAGATAGACCTTCGTGGTGCGTACAACCTTGTGCGCATTAAGCAAGGGGATGAATGGAAAACCGCATTCAATACGCCCGAAGGTCATTTTGAGTACTTGGTGATGCCTTTTGGGCTCTCTAATGCCCCTTCAGTTTTTCAGTCCTTTATGCATGACATTTTCCGGAACTATCTGGATAAATTTCTGATCGTTTATCTGGATGATATTCTGGTTTTTTCTGATAATTGGGACTCGCATGTGGAGCAGGTCAGGATGGTCTTTAAAATTTTGCGTGAAAATTCTTTGTTTGTCAAGGGCTCAAAGTGTCTTTTTGGTGTACAGAAGGTTCCCTTTTTGGGGTTCATTTTTTCCCCTTCTGCTGTGGAGATGGACCCAGTCAAGGTCCGAGCTATTCTTGATTGGACTCAGCCCTCGTCAGTTAAGAGTCTTCAGAAGTTCTTGGGTTTCGCTAACTTCTACCGTCGTTTTATCGCTAACTTTTCTAGCATTGTGAAACCTTTGACGGATATGACCAAGAAGGGCTCCGATGTGGTTAATTGGGCTCCTGCTGCCGTGGAGGCTTTCCAGGAGTTGAAACGTTGGTTTACTTCGGCGCCTGTTTTGTGCCAGCCTGATGTCTCGCTTCCCTTTCAAGTTGAGGTGGATGCTTCAGAGATTGGAGCAGGGGCCGTTTTGTCGCAGAGAGGCCCTGGTTGCTCTGTTATGAGACCTTGCGCCTTTTTCTCTAGGAAGTTTTCGCCTGCGGAGCGAAATTATGATGTGGGCAATCGGGAGTTGTTGGCCATGAAATGGGCATTTGAAGAGTGGCGTCATTGGCTCGAGGGTGCTAAGCATCGTGTGGTGGTCTTGACTGATTACAAAAATCTGATGTATCTCGAGTCTGCTAAACGCCTGAATCCTAGACAGGCCCGCTGGTCATTGTTTTTCTCCCGTTTTGACTTTGTTGTCTCGTATTTACCAGGTTCAAAGAATGTGAAGGCCGATGCTCTTTCCAGGAGCTTTGTGCCTGATGCTCCTGGAGTCGCTGAACCTGTTGGTATTCTTAAGGATCGTATTATCTTGTCAGCTATTTCTCCAGATCTGCGACGTGTGTTGCAGAGATTTCAGGCTGATAGGCCTGATTCTTGTCCACCTGACAGACTGTTTGTGCCTGATAAGTGGACCAGCAGAGTCATTTCCGAGGTTCATTCCTCGGTGTTGGCAGGTCACCCAGGAATTTTTGGCACCAGAGATCTGGTGGCCAGATCCTTTTGGTGGCCTTCCTTGTCTAGGGATGTGCGGTCATTTGTACAGTCCTGTGGGACTTGTGCTCGAGCTAAGCCTTGCTGTTCTCGTGCCAGCGGGTTGCTCTTGCCCTTGCCTGTCCCTAAGAGACCTTGGACACATATCTCCATGGATTTCATTTCTGATCTTCCGGTGTCTCAGGGCATGTCTGTTATCTGGGTGATATGTGATCGCTTCTCCAAGATGGTCCATTTGGTTCCTTTGCCTAAACTGCCTTCCTCTTCCGATCTGGTTCCTGTGTTTTTCCAGAACGTGGTTCGTTTGCACGGCATCCCTGAGAATATTGTGTCAGACAGAGGATCCCAGTTCGTTTCCAGATTCTGGCGATCCTTTTGTAGTAGGATGGGCATTGACTTGTCGTTTTCGTCTGCTTTCCATCCTCAGACTAATGGACAGACGGAGCGAACTAATCAGACTTTGGAGGCTTATTTGAGGTGTTTTGTCTCTGCTGATCAGGACGATTGGGTGACCTTCTTGCTGTTAGCTGAGTTTGCCCTTAATAATCGGGCTAGTTCCGCCACCTTGGTTTCGCCGTTTTTCTGCAACTCTGGTTTCCACCCTCGTTTTTCTTCGGGTCATGTGGAACCTTCTGACTGCCCTGGGGTGGATTCTGTGGTGGATAGGTTGCAGCGGATCTGGAATCTTGTGGTGGACAACTTGAAGTTGTCACAGGAGAGGGCTCAGCGCTTTGCCAACCGCCGCCGCGGTGTGGGTCCCCGACTACGTGTTGGGGATTTGGTGTGGCTTTCTTCCCGCTTTGTTCCTATGAAGGTTTCCTCTCCCAAATTTAAACCTCGTTTTATTGGTCCTTACAAGATATTGGAAATTCTTAATCCTGTATCCTTTCGCCTGGATCTTCCTGTGTCGTTTGCTATCCACAACGTGTTTCATAGGTCCTTGTTGCGGCGGTACGTTGTGCCTGTGGTTCCTTCTGCTGAGCCTCCTGCTCCGGTGTTGGTTGAGGGCGAGTTGGAGTACGTGGTGGAAAAGATCTTGGATTCTCGTCTCTCCAGGCGGAGGCTTCAGTACCTGGTCAAGTGGAAGGGCTATGGTCAGGAAGATAATTCCTGGGTGGTCGCCTCTGATGTTCATGCGGCCGATTTAGTTCGTGCCTTTCACGCCGCTCATCCTGATCGCCCTGGTGGTCGTGGTGAGGGTTCGGTGACCCCTCACTAAGGGGGGGGTACTGTTGTGATTTTGCTTTTTGCTCCCTCTAGTGGTCATTAGTGTTTTGACTCTGGAGCGTCTGTCTTTTCCTATATCCTCACCTGGGCCGTTAGTTCAGGGGCGTTGCTATATAAGCTCCCTGGACCTTCAGTTCAATGCCTGGCATCGTTGAAATCAGAGCTAATCTGTTGTGCTCTTGTCCTCTGATCCTGGTTCCTGTTTTTCAAGCTAAGTCTGCTTCCTTGCTTTTTGCTTTTGTTTTGTTTGGTATTTTTGTCCAGCTTGTTCCTATCTGTATCCTGACCTTTGCTGGAAGCTCTAGGGGGCTGGTGTTCTCCCCCCGGACTGTTAGATGGTTCGGGGGTTCTTGAATCCCCAGCGTGGATTTTTATAGGGTTTTTGTTGACCAGATAAGTTATCTTGCTATATTCTGCTATTAGTAAGCTGGCCTCTCTTTGCTGAACCTGGTTCATTTCTGTGTTTGTCATTTCCTCTTACCTCACCGTTATTATTTGTGGGGGGCTTGTATCTTGCTTTGGGGTCCCTTTCTCTGGAGGCAAGAGAGGTCTTTGTTTTCTTCTCCTAGGGGTAGTTAGATTCTCCGGCTGGCGCGAGTCATCTAGCGATCACCGTAGGCATGATCCCCGGCTACTTCTAGTGTTGGCGTTAGGAGTAGCTATTTGGTCAACCCAGTTACCACAGCCCTATGAGCTGGATTTTTGTATCTTGCAGACTTACACGTTCCTCTGAGACCCTGTCCACTGGGGTCATAACACCGCCCGCCATAGTAGATCAGGAGGCGTGTCTCAGCTGCTGACGGACACGTCCTCAGGATACAGAAATATTCAGACTGGGTGGCCATTGTCTTTCGCGCTCTCCAGCTCGTGTACGTCCACTCCACGCCCTTCTTCTTCTCCTGCGTTCCTCTTAGCGCTGTAATGGCGGCGGTTTTGGCAGGCATTTTTGGCGGCAAATAGCAACACACAGTCTTTGCAATGAGTCACAGTTCAAGCACAATTCAGACACAGTTCCAAGGCACACATGACCTGATTCTTCAGGCTTAAGTAGATCCTGTTCGTGACGCCAAGTTGGAGCACCCCCAGACGCAGAGCCGCGGGGTACTCGGTACCGGGCCTCTCTGTCTCAGTTCTGGGGTGGTCACGGTGGCTAGACCCGGTCCGTGACTCTGCTAAGGGGCGTCCAATGAAAGATGTATTGGTGATGCGTGATGCAAGTCGCGATGAATAACGAGGACACAGGGTTGCAGTCTCTTTACCTCTTTACTGAAGGCTTCAGGATCCACAATCCAGAGTACTGCTAAGAGGGCTGGCTGAGACCGGCCGGTCCGAAGGCACATCCAGAGTTTCCTTTGCAGGTGGAAATCGGTGCCTACCTTCTAGCGCCTGTGTTTTGTAGTACCTCCCTGCTGAGCACCACGGGATAGTCCTCACAACTGTTGTGTCTGTTTCTGATGTTCTTCTCTCACAACTCGTATCTATTCTGATGTTCTTTCTCTGTCCCCCAGATGATATGGATAGGACGCACCCGTATGATGGGTAGGCCTGGAGTTCTTCCGGGACCCTAGCCTCGCCCCTCTCCCACAATTGCCCCCTATGTCTGCTTAGGTGATTTAGGTGAGGCAGCCAACCTATAATTAACTGCCCTGCCGCTGTTTGAAGTAATGCTTGGAGACAAATACTTCCTCGGTGTTCCGGCCACCGGCTACGCGCCTCAGTAGGATGTTGCCACGATCTTAAGGCACAACTTCTACTGGCTTTATCTCCTTTTTGCTGCGATCTCGTTTCTCACTTCTCCACAGTAAACCTCGCTTCGTTTCCTTCCTTAGGATGCCACCGCAACGGGTGCAGGCGCGGCTCTGTAACATTCTGTTCTGTTCGCTAGGCCACTGTCAGGATCGCACCCCTGACAGAGACCCCCCTGAATCTTCCCCTGCAACACCCTCTGCCACAGGATTTTGCCTGGATCCAACCCAGTCAGCTTCTGACTAACTTCCTATCCGGCCCCCACTTTTACCAGATTGAGAGGAGTGGCCTAATACATAGAACCCTTTGCTCCCCCTGGTGGCCAGAGTGTGACCTGTAATGTGTGACTGTGATACCTGGTCAGGTGAACTCCTTAAGTGCCATCAGACGTACCATCACTCCCCTTAGTGGTGGAGCGTCAGTACTGCAATGACCAGGACTCTGGGGCGCTGCACATACTTTGAGATGATCTCTAGATACTGCAATCAATGTTTCTCCGCCATCTTTGCTGATTAGACAGACTTTAGTATTGTCAAAGTTGGACAGTAAGATAGTATATGGTTCTGCTTCCCACTGATCATCGAGATTGTGCATTCTCCTTTTTTGCTTTAACACTTGTTTACCGGGTGACAAGGGACTTGCAGGGGCACGTTGGTTATAGTCTCTCTTGTTTTTGACTTGCCTGAGACAAGCTTCTCTCTACACATTCTTGTACTTGGCGGTATTTCTTTTGTCGCTCGGTATCCCAACCTGTATCTGTTGAGGTAATGTCACGATTGGACTGGCGAGTAAACTGGGACCGGGCACCTTTCCTGGCCCTAGCTCTAGGGGGCGCCCTAACTCGCCCTGTTCCCCGGTATACCTCAGATGGGATGCCTCCGCCCTTGCCCTGTCTCCTGACTGCCGCCCTGCGTCTGTCCCCCTCCCCACCCGGGGAAGAGAGGCGCTACCGTGTACAACAGTACACCAACCCGACAAACAGGGGAACGAAGACAAGGGTAAAAAGAAAACTCCACTCACACAAAATATGCTCTCACAAATAACAGAGGTTATTTCAAATGCTCCATCTGTGTTTCAGTCCTTTATGCATGACATCTTCCGAAAGTATCTGGATGGATTCATGATTGTATATTTGGATGATATTTTGGTCTTTTCGGATGATTGGGAGTCTCATGTGAAACAGGTCAGAATGGTATTCCAGGTCCTTCGCGCTAATTCCTTGTTTGTGAAGGGGTCTAAATGTCTCTTCGGAGTTCAGAAGGTTTCCTTTTTGGGCTTCATTTTTTCTCCTTCTACTATCGAGATGGATCCTGTTAAAGTTCAGGCCATTTATGATTGGACTCAACCTACATCTGTGAAGAGCCTCCAGAAATTCCTGGGCTTTGCTAATTTTTACCGTCGCTTCATCGCTAATTTTTCTAGTGTGGTTAAACCTTTGACTGATTTGACAAAGAAAGGTGCTGATGTGGTGAATTGGTCCTCTGCGGCCGTTGAGGCTTTTCAGGAGCTGAAACGTCATTTTTCTTCGGACCCTGTGTTGCGTCAGCCAGATGTTTCGCCCCCTTTTCAGGTCGAGGTTGATGCTTCTGAGATTGGAGCAGGGGCTGTTTTGTCTCAAAGAAGTTCTGATGGCTCTGTGATGAAGCCATGTGCCTTCTTTTCTAGAAAGTTTTCGCCTGCTGAGCGTAATTATGATGTTGGCAATCGGGAGCTGCTGGCTATGAAGTGGGCATTCGAGGAGTGGCGACATTGGCTTGAGGGAGCCAAGCACCGCGTGGTGGTCTTGACGGATCACAAAAATCTGACTTATCTCGAGTCTGCCAAGCGGTTGAATCCTAGACAAGCTCGATGGTCGCTGTTTTTCTCCCGTTTCGATTTTGTGGTCTCATACCTTCCAGGTTCTAAGAATGTGAAGGCGGATGCCCTTTCTAGGAGTTTTGAGCCTGATTCTCCGGGAGTCCCTGAGCCGGCTGGTATTCTCAAACAGGGGGTAATTCTGTCTGCCATCTCCCCTGATTTGCGGCGGGCGCTGCAGGAGTTTCAGGCTGATAGACCTGACCGTTGTCCAGCGGAGAAATTGTTCGTCCCTGATAGATGGACTAGCAGAGTTATTTCTGAGGTTCATTGCTCAGTGTTGGCTGGTCATCCTGGGATTTTTGGTACCAGAGATTTGGTGGCTAGGTCCTTTTGGTGGCCTTCCTTGTCACGGGATGTGCGTTCTTTTGTGCAGTCCTGTGGGACTTGTGCTCGGGCTAAGCCCTGCTGTTCTCATGCCAGTGGGTTACTTTTGCCCTTGCCAGTCCCGAAAAGGCCTTGGACGCATGTTTCAATGGATTTTATTTCAGATCTTCCTATCTCTCAAAGGATGTCTGTCATCTGGGTGGTTTGTGATCGCTTTTCTAAGATGGTCCATTTGGTACCCTTGCCTAAATTACCTTCTTCCTCTGATTTGGTGCCATTATTTTTTCAACATGTGGTTCGTTTGCATGGCATTCCGGAGAACATTGTGTCGGACAGAGGTTCCCAGTTTGTCTCTAGGTTTTGGCGGTCCTTTTGTGCTAAGATGGGCATTGATTTGTCTTTTTCTTCGGCTTTCCATCCTCAAACAAATGGCCAAACCGAACGAACCAACCAGACTTTGGAAACCTATCTGAGATGCTTTGTTTCTGCTGATCAGGATGATTGGGTGACCTTCTTGCCATTGGCTGAGTTCGCCCTTAATAATCGGGCTAGTTCGGCTACTTTGGTTTCGCCTTTTTTTTGCAATTCTGGTTTTCATCCTCGTTTTTCTTCGGGGCAGGTTGAGCCTTCTGACTGTCCTGGTGTGGATTCTGTGGTGGACAGGTTGCAGCAAATTTGGACTCACGTAGTGGACAATCTGACGTTGTCCCAGGAGAAGGCTCAACGTTTCGCTAACCGCCGTCGTTGTGTTGGTCCCCGACTTCGTGTTGGGGATTTGGTTTGGTTGTCTTCTCGTTATGTTCATATGAAGGTTTCTTCTCCTAAGTTTAAGCCTCGTTTTATTGGTCCTTATAAGATTTCTGAAATTCTCAACCCTGTGTCATTTCGTTTGGTCCTTCCAGCTTCTTTTGCCATCCATAATGTGTTCCATAGGTCGTTGTTGCGGAGGTACGTGGCGCCTATGGTTCCCTCCGTTGATCCTCCTGCTCCGGTGTTGGTTGAGGGGGAGTTGGAGTATGTGGTGGAAAAGATTTTGGATTCTCATATTTCGAGACGGAAGCTTCAGTACCTGGTTAAGTGGAAGGGCTATGGTCAGGAGGATAATTCCTGGGTTGTTGCCTCCGATGTCCATGCTGCCGATTTAGTTTGTGCCTTTCATTTGGCTCGTCCTGATCGGCCTGGGGGCCCTGGTGAGGGTTCGGTGACCCCTCCTCAAGGGGGGGGGGGTACTGTTGTGAATTCCGTTCTCGGACTCCCTCCTGTGGTCACGAATGGTACTTTGGTTAGTTCTGCTCTTGGGCTCCCTCTGGTGGCTTCGAGCGGAACTGCTGGTCACTAGGTTGACTTTATCAGCTGCTCTTGTTATGTTGCTATGCTGCTTCCCTATTTAACTCCACTCAGATCGTTACCTGATGCCAGCTGTCAATGTATCAGAATTGGTTCAGATCTCTCTTGGACTTCCCTGAGGACCTGTCTACTCCAGCAGAAGCTAAGTCCCTGCTTGTTGTGGATTCTGTTTGTGGGCTCCCTCTGGTGGTTACTGCTGGTACTGGGTGACTTTGGTGGGTTGCGGCCTTTGGTTTCCACCTGTCCATCAGAGGCTGGGTGTTTCCTATTTTACCTGGCCTTTCTGTCATTCCCTTGCCGGCTATCAATGTATTCAGATGTGCTCTGTTTGGTTCCTGCCTACCTGCTCCCAGATCTTTCAAGATAAGCTAAGTGCTGATTTTCAGTTGTTTGGTTTTTTGTCCAGCTTGCTTATTATGTCTCTATGCTAGCTGGTAGCTCTAGTGGACTGAGGTTCTCCCCATGTGCCATGAGTTGGCATATGGGTTCTTGTAATCTCAGGATGGTTTTTTGATTAGGGTTTTTTGCTGACCGCTCAGACCCCTTTTGTATCGTTCTGCTTTCTAGTTTACAGCGGGCCTCAATTTGCTGAACCTATATATATCATCTCTATGTGTGTGCCTTCCTCTCATTTCACCGTCAATACATGTGGGGGGCAACTATACCTTTTGGGGTTCATTCCTCTGGAGGCAAGTGAGGTCTTATTT
Organism: Ranitomeya variabilis; assembly: GCF_051348905.1. Classification (NCBI taxonomy): domain Eukaryota; kingdom Metazoa; phylum Chordata; class Amphibia; order Anura; family Dendrobatidae; genus Ranitomeya; species Ranitomeya variabilis. Next base: position 397,491,886 of record NC_135234.1, read on the forward strand.
TCTCTGCAGTACTAGTTAGCTCTTAGGCTGGTGCGTGGCGTCTAGAACCAACGTAGGCACGCTCCCTGGCTATCTCTAGTTGCATTTTGTCAGGCGTAGGGCAGCGGTCAGCCCAGGTTCCATCACCCTAGAGCTCGTCCGATATTTTGTATTACTTTGCTTGTCCCTTGCTATCCCTAGCCATTGGGATTCATGACAGTATAGCCGGCCCACAAAGTGTTAATTGTTTGGGCTGAAGCAGGAGAATAAGAAGTGTTTAAGGGAAATTTTTTTTTTTTTTTTTTTTCCTTCAGAGTTTTGCTGCCTAGCCCTTAATTGCTGTCTAGCTGCTTCTTACCTCCTCTTAACCCTTGAATGGCTCTGATATTAGCTGTTTAACATGGATGTCCAGAGTTTGGCTTCCAGCCTGAGTAATCTCGCGGCAAAAGTTCAAAACATACAGGATTTTGTTGTTTACACTCCCATGTCTGAACCTAGAATTCCTATTCCAGAGTTCTTTTCTGGAGATAGATCTACCTTCCTGAATTTCAGGAACAATTGTAAATTGTTTCTTTCTTTAAAATCTCGCTCCTCTGGAGACCCTGCTCAACAGGTCAAGATTGTAATATCTTTCCTGCGGGGCGACCCTCAGAATTGGGCATTTGCATTGGCACCAGGGGATCCTGCATTGCTCAATGTGGATGCGTTTTTTCTGGCATTGGGATTGCTCTATGAGGAACCCAACCTGGAGATTCAGGCTGAAAAGGCTTTATTAGCCCTCTCTCAGGGGCATGATGAAGCGGAAATATATTGTCAAAAATTTCGGAAATGGTCGGTGCTTACTCAGTGGAATGAGTGCGCCCTGGCTGCTAACTTCAGAAATGGTCTTTCCGAGGCCATTAAGGATATTATGGTGGGGTTCCCTACGCCTACAGGTCTGAATGAGTCGATGGCTATGGCCATTCAGATTGATCGGCGTTTACGGGAGCGCAAACCCGTGCACCAGTTGGCGGTGTCTTCTGAACAGGCACCTGAGACTATGCAATGTGATAGAATTCAGTCCAGAAGTGAACGGCAAAATTATAGGCGGAAAAATGGATTGTGTTTTTATTGTGGTGATTCAGCTCATGTTATATCAGCATGCTCTAAACGCACAAAAAGGGTTGATAAATCTTTTGCCATTGGTACTCTGCAGCCTAAGTTCATTTTGTCTGTGACTCTGATTTTTTCACTGTCTTCCATTTCCGTCGATGCCTATGTGGATTCAGGCGCTGCCCTGAGTCTTATGGATTGGTCATTTGCTAAACGCTGCGGTTTTAGTCTGGAGCCTCTGGAAGTTCCTATCCCTCTGAAGGGAATTGACTCTACACCATTGGCTATGAATAAGCCGCAGTATTGGACACAAGTGACCATGCGCATGACTCCCATTCATCAGGAGGTGATTCGCTTCCTTGTACTGTATAATTTACATGATGTACTAGTGCTTGGTCTGCCATGGTTACAAACTCATAATCCTGTCCTGGACTGGAAAACAATGTCTGTGTTAAGCTGGGGATGTCAGGGGGTTCATGATTATGCACCTCCGATTTCAATCGCTTCATCTACTCCTTCTGAGATCCCTGCGTTTTTGTCTGACTATAGGGATGTTTTTGAGGAGCCTAAGCTCAATTCGCTCCCTCCTCATAGAGATTGTGACTGTGCTATAGAATTGATTCCTGGCAGTAAGTTCCCTAAGGGTCGTTTATTTAATCTGTCACTGCCAGAGCATACTGCTATGCGGAATTATATTAAGGAGTCCTTGGAAAAGGGACATATTCGTCCATCTTCGTCCCCTCTGGGAGCAGGTTTTTTTTTCGTGGCAAAAAAAGATGGTTCCCTGAGGCCTTGTATAGATTATCGCCTTCTGAATAAGATTACAGTCAAATATCAGTATCCACTGCCATTATTGACTGATTTGTTTGCTCGCATTAAGGGGGCTAGGTGGTTCACTAAGATAGATCTTCGCGGTGCGTATAATCTGGTGCGGATAAAACAGGGTGACGAGTGGAAAACCGCATTTAATACGCCTGAGGGCCATTTTGAGTATTTGGTAATGCCTTTTGGACTCTCCAATGCTCCGTCAGTCTTTCAGTCCTTTATGCACAATATTTTCCGTGAATATCTGGATAAGTTTATGATTGTGTATTTGGATGATATTTTGGTGTTTTCTGATGACTGGGAGTCTCATGTTTTACAGGTCAGGAAGGTGTTTCAGGTTCTGCGGGCCAATTCTCTGTTTGTGAAGGGCTCAAAGTGTCTCTTCGGAGTCCAGAAGATTTCTTTTTTGGGGTACATTTTTTCTCCTTCTACTATTGAGATGGATCCCGTCAAGGTTCAGGCGATTTGTGACTGGACACAACCTACATCTGTTAAGAGCCTTCAGAAGTTCTTGGGGTTTGCTAATTTTTATCGTCGGTTCATTGCTAATTTTTCCAGTATTGTTAAACCTTTGACTGATTTGACTAAAAAGGGTGCTGATGTTGCTGATTGGTCTCCTGCGGCCGTGGAGGCCTTTCAGGAACTTAAGCGCCGGTTTTCTTCTGCTCCTGTGTTGTGTCAACCAGATGTTTCACTTCCTTTTCAGGTTGAGGTTGATGCTTCCGAGATTGGAGCGGGGGCGGTTTTGTCACAGAGAAGTTCTAATGGCTCGGTGATGAAGCCATGTGCATTCTTCTCTAGAAAATTCTCGCCCGCCGAGCGCAATTATGATGTGGGTAATCGGGAGCTTTTGGCCATGAAGTGGGCATTTGAGGAGTGGCGTCATTGGCTTGAGGGTGCTAAACATCGTGTGGTGGTCTTGACTGATCACAAGAATCTCATTTACCTTGAGTCTGCCAGGCGTTTGAATCCTAGACAGGCTCGTTGGTCGTTGTTTTTTTCTCGTTTCAATTTCGTGGTTTCATACCTGCCAGGTTCAAAGAATGTGAAGGCAGATGCTCTTTCCAGGAGTTTTGTGCCTGACTCTCCTGGAGACTCTGGGCCTACTGGTATCCTTAGGGATGGGGTAATATTGTCCGCCGTATCCCCAGACTTGCGACGTGCATTGCAGGAGTTTCAGGTGGATAAACCGGATCGTTGTCCACCAGAAAGACTGTTTGTTCCGGATGATTGGACCAGTAGAGTCATCTCCGAGGTCCATTCTTCTGTGTTGGCTGGTCATCCTGGAATATTTGGTACTAGAGACTTGGTGGCCAGGTCTTTTTGGTGGCCTTCCTTGTCTAGGGATGTGCGTACCTTTGTGCAGTCTTGTGAAGTGTGTGCTCGAGCTAAGCCTTGCTGTTCTCGGGCCAGTGGGTTGTTGTTATCCTTGCCCATCCCGAAGAGGCCTTGGACGCACATTTCCATGGATTTTATTTCTGATCTCCCGGTTTCACAGAAAATGTCTGTTATCTGGGTGGTGTGTGACCGCTTTTCTAAGATGGTTCATTTGGTGCCCTTGCCTAAGTTGCCTTCCTCCTCTGAGTTGGTCCCTTTATTTTTTCAGAACGTGGTTCGTTTGCATGGGATTCCGGAGAATATCGTTTCTGACAGGGGATCCCAGTTTGTGTCTAGATTTTGGCGGACGTTTTGTGCCAAGATGGGCATTGATTTGTCTTTCTCGTCTGCATTCCATCCTCAGACGAATGGCCAGACGGAGCGAACTAATCAGACCTTGGAAACTTATTTGAGGTGTTTTGTTTCTGCTGATCAAGATGACTGGGTTGCTTTTTTGCCGCTGGACGAATTTGCTCTTAATAATCGGGCTAGTTCTGCCACGTTGGTCTCTCCTTTTTTTTGTAATTCGGGGTTTCATCCTCGTTTTTCCTCTGGTCAGGTGGAGTCTTCGGATTGTCCTGGAGTGGATGTGGTGGTGGACAGGCTACATCAGATTTGGAATCAGGTGGTGGACAATTTGAAGTTATCTCAGGAGAAGACTCAGCAGTTTGCTAATCGCCGTCGCCGCGTGGGTCCCCGACTTCTTGTTGGGGATTTGGTGTGGTTGTCTTCTCGTTTTGTCCCTATGAAGGTCTCTTCTCCTAAGTTCAAGCCTCGGTTCATCGGTCCTTATAGGATCTCGGAGATTCTTAACCCTGTGTCTTTTCGTTTGGATCTCCCAGCATCGTTTGCTATTCATAATGTGTTCCATCGGTCGTTGTTGCGGAGGTATGAGGTGCCCGTTGTTCCTTCGGTTGAGCCTCCTGCTCCGGTGCTGGTGGAGGGAGAATTGGAGTATGTTGTTGAGAAGATCTTGGATTCTCGTGTTTCCAGACGCAAACTCCAGTATTTGGTTAAGTGGAAGGGTTATGGTCAGGAGGATAATTCCTGGGTGGTCGCCTCCAATGTTCATGCGACTGATTTGGTCCGCGCCTTCCATAGAGCTCACCCTGATCGCCCTGGGGGTTCTCGTGAGGGTTCGGTGACCCCTCCTCAAGGGGGGGGGTACTGTTGTGGATTCTGTTTGTGGGCTCCCTCTGGTGGTTACTGCTGGTACTGGGTGACTTTGGTGGGTTGCGGCCTTTGGTTTCCACCTGTCCATCAGAGGCTGGGTGTTTCCTATTTTACCTGGCCTTTCTGTCATTCCCTTGCCGGCTATCAATGTATTCAGATGTGCTCTGTTTGGTTCCTGCCTACCTGCTCCCAGATCTTTCAGGATAAGCTAAGTGCTGATTTTCAGTTGTTTGGTTTTTTGTCCAGCTTGCTTATTATGTCTCTATGCTAGCTGGTAGCTCTAGTGGACTGAGGTTCTCCCCATGTGCCATGAGTTGGCACATGGGTTCTTGTAATCTCAGGATGGTTTTTTGATTAGGGTTTTTTGCTGACCGCTCAGACCCCTTTTGTATCGTTCTGCTTTCTAGTTTACAGCGGGCCTCAATTTGCTGAACCTATATATATCATCTCTATGTGTGTGCCTTCCTCTCATTTCACCGTCAATACATGTGGGGGGCAACTATACCTTTTGGGGTTCATTCCTCTGGAGGCAAGTGAGGTCTTATTTTCTCTGCAGTACTAGTTAGCTCTTAGGCTGGTGCGTGGCGTCTAGAACCAACGTAGGCACACTCCCTGGCTATCTCTAGTTGCGTTTTGTCAGGCGTAGGGCAGCGGTCAGCCCAGGTTCCATCACCCTAGAGCTCGTCCGATATTTTGTATTACTTTGCTTGTCCCTTGCTATCCCTAGCCATTGGGATTCATGACACCTGCTGGTTCATTTGTTGTTACTGCTGCCTGAATATATTTCTTAGCTCTGCTAAATTCTTGTCCAGCTTGCTATCATGATGTTTCCTTGCTAGCTGGAAGCTCTGGGGTGCAGTGTTGCACCTCCGCACCGTGAGTCGGTGCGGGGGTCTTTTTGCATACTCTGCGTGGTTTTGTAGTTTTTTTATGCTGACCGCATAGTATTCTTTTCTATCCTCTGACTATTTAGTAAGTCTGGCCTCCTATGCTAAAACCTGTTTCATTCCTGTGTTTGTGACTTTCCTCTTAACTCACAGTCAATATATGTGGGGGGCTGCCTTTACCTTTGGGGAAATTTCTCTGAGGCAAGGTTAGGCTTATATTTCTATCTTTAGGGGTAGTTAGCTCTTAGGCTGTGAAGAGGCGTCTAGGGAGAGTTAGGTACGCTCCACGGCTATTTCTAGTGTGTGCGATAGGAGTAGAGTTTGCTGTCAGCAGAGTTCCCACTTCCCCAGAGCTAGTTCCGTTTTTTGAGTTTACTCATCAGGTCATTCCAGGTGCTCCTAACCACCAGGTCCATAACAGGTTACCACCAGGGTGTGGAGGACGGGGAGAGTAAATAAGGCAGGTAAGGATGAGGAATTTTCCAAGCGTACAAACCATTCAACTGTCGCACAATAAATTCCTCCAGCTCTCCAAACACCAGCTCCTCAATACTCCAGGTCTATCAAGCGCTATCTCAGACAAAGGTCTGACCAGAAGGCCTAGCTTTTATAGGAGAGAGGAGTGGCTAACCGAGCACAGCTGAAAGCAGGAATTTCCACATGGCCTATTAACCCCTGTCCTGCTGAAAGAAAACAAAACATCATTAATACACAGGAGAAGTGCTTCTTCTCAGAGATGAAGCAGAAGCCATCAGACGCCGTGGTCTTCTGGTACTGCTCTGTCGCGGTAACTCCGTGACAGTACCCCCCCTTCTATGAGGGACCTCCGGAACCTCAGGACCTGGTTTATCTGGGTGGGCAGCATGAAAGGCCCGAACCAGTCTGGTCGCATGAACGTCGGAAGCTGGAACCCACATCCTTTCCTCAGGACCGTACCCCTTCCAATGCACCATGTATTGATGTGACCGACGAACAAGACGAGAATCTAAGACCTTTGCTATCTGGAACTCCAGATTACCATCGACAATGACAAGAGAAGGTGGCAGAGGTAAAGATCCTGCAGATGCCACGTACTTCTTGAGAAGAGAACGGTGAAACACATTGTGGATTTTAAAAGTAGGTGGCAGAGCAAGGCGTAATGTTACCAGATTGACGACGGCTAGGATCTTATAGGGACCAATAAACCTGGGACCCAATTTCCAAGATGGAACCTTTAGCTTAATGTTCCTTGAGGACAGCCACACCAAGTCACCAACACTCAGGTCCGCACCCACCAAACATCTCCGATCAGCCACACTCTTATATTTGGAGCCCATTTTTTGCAAATTATTAATCACCCCTGCCAAATCATAGAAATAGAAGAAGAGAACCGTTCCTCCTCCGGTAAACCAGAAGGGCGATCACCATTGAATGAACTAAACTGCGGATGAAACCCATATGCCCCGAAAAACGGGGACTTACCAGTTGATTCCTGACAGCGATTATTAACTGCAAATTCAGCCAACGGTAAGTAGGTCACCCAGTCCTCCTGATTCACAGATACAAAGCATCTAAGATATGTCTCTAAATTCTGATTAACCCGTTCAGTCTGCCCGTTAGACTGTGGGTGAAACGCCGAAGAAAAAGACAAATGGATCCCCAGACGGGTGCAAAACGCCCTCCAGAATTTGGAGATAAACTGCACCCCCCGATCAGAAACAATATCCGTAGGAATCCCATGCAGTCTTATTATTTCCCTGATGAAGATTTGGGCCAGAGTTTTGGCATTAGGCAAAGCTGGCAAAGCAATAAAATGAGACATTTTACTGAACCTGTCCACCACCACCAGGATTACAGTGTTCCCTGCAGACACAGGTAGATCCGTAATAAAATCGACCGACAAATGAGTCCAAGGTCTACTGGGAATCTCCAATGGTAGGAGAGCCCCTGACGGACGAGTATGTGAAGTCTTAGAACGCGCACAGATATTGCAGGCTGCGACATACTCCTGAACATCCTTATAAGCACCTGGCCACCAAAAACACAGAGTAAGTAGATCCGCGGTAGCCTTAATCCCTGGATGTCCAGCCAGCACCGTATCATGATGTTCACTGAGGATTCTAAGACGGAGATTGACTGGTACAAACAGTTTACCAAGAGGACAGGTAGCAGGGGCGTCCCCCTGAGCGTCCACCACCTCTCTTTCAAGATTGGAGCATATGGACGCCATCACTACCCCTTTTAGTAGTATAGGTACCGGTTTGCACTTATCGCCTCCTGCAGGAAAGCAAAAGGGACAAAGCATCTGCCTTAACATTTTTGCTTCCCGGCCTAAAAGTAACAAAACAGTTAAATCTGGTAAAGAACAAAGCCCATCTTGCCTGACGAGGTGTAAGACATTTTGCTGACTCCAAGTAAACCAGATTCTTATGGTCAGTGATCACCATCACAGGGTGAACCGCTCCTTCCAAGAAATGACGCCACTCCTCAAATGCCCATTTGATAGCTAAGAGTTCCATAGTACCAATATCATAGTTTCTCTCAGCTAGTGACAGTTTTTTAGAAAAGTAAGCGCATGGTTGCCATTTACCAGGAGACACACCTTGCGATAATACAGCCCCCACTCCCACCTTGGATGCATCCACCTCCACAATGAATGGCTGAGTGACATCAGGCTGAATAAGAATCGGTGCAGAAGCAAAACACCCTTTCAAAGTGTCAAATGCCTCCCTGGCAGGACTGGACCACTTTTTAGTCATATCAGTGAGCGGTTTAGCTACTACTGAAAAGTTTTTTATGAACTCACGGTAGTAGTTGGCAAAACCCAAAAACCTTTGTAAGGCCTTCAAATCCTCAGCATGATCCCATTCCAATACCACCCGGACTTTCGCCGGATCCATGCGAAAACCGGTGCCAGATAATACATATCCAAGGAAAGGGATCTCCTCAACCGAGAACATGCACTTTTCAGGTTTGACATACAATTTATTGTCACGAAGTATCTGTAGGACTTGTCTGACATGTTGCTGGTGTGACTCAAGGTCAGGTGAGTACACAAGAATGTCATCCAGGTAGATAACAACAAACCTGCCTACAAGGTGACAAAAGATGTCATTAATAAAGTGCTGGAAGACGGCGGGCGCGTTCGTCAACCCAAAAGGCATCACTAGATTCTCGTAGTGTCCTTCTGGCGTATTGAGCGCAGTCTTCCACTCATCACCCTCTTTAATGCGGATGAGATTGTACGCCCCCCTGAGGTCCATTTTAGAGAACCATTTTGCCCCAACAATTTGATTAAAAAGGTCAGGTATAAGAGGTAGCGATACGGATCATGGACCGTGATAGCATTAAGTTCCCGGAAATCCAGGCAAGGACGTAACTCGCCATCCTTCTTCTTTACAAAAAAGAACCCTGCAGCAAGGGGAGAAGAAGAAGGTCGGATATGGCCCTTAGCCAGACTTTCTGTAATATAGTCCTTCATGGCCTGCCTTTCTGGACCTGAGATGTTATAGAGTCTGCTCTTGGGCAGCTTGGCACCAGGAACCAGATTGATGGCACAATCATAAGGACAATGTGGGGGAAGCTCTTGGCTCCCCTGCTCAGAAAACACATCCACGAAGTCTGACAGGTAATGGGGCACAGACTGGGTATCCACCCTTGCCAACCGGGTACCCAAACAGTGTCCTTGACAGTATGTACTCCACTTTACCACTTCCTGTGTCTGCCAATCAATTACTGGATTGTGCAGAGCGAGCCAAGGAAGTCCCAGTACCACAGGTGAGGGCAGGCCCTCAAGCACATAACATTTTAACACCTCAGAGTGTATGGCCCCTACCTGTAGCCGTAAGTCATGGACTACCTGCGTGAAGTGCCCCTGTCTTAAAGGACTGGAATCAATAGCTATTATGGGTATAGGTCTGGACAAGGTTTGTGAGACAAGGCCTTGGTCCCGGACGAACCCTGCATCGACCAAATTAAACCCCGCCCCACTGTCCAAGAAAGCGGACACTTTAACCTTATTTTCTCCCACATATAAAATAGCTGGAAGGAAAAAACGAGTCTTTCCCACAGAGGTTATGAATACACCCGAGTTGCCTACCTCCCCGCAACCCGGGCTCTCTAGTTTTCCGGTGGTTGTTTAAACAAGTGACGGGTAGGACATGTGCCCACAAAATGACCTTTCTTGCCACAACAAAAGCACACTCCCCCTTACGCCGAATTAATGCAAGTTTGCTAGGTTGGGACACTGCACCCACTTGCATGGGTTCCACAGTAGAATCAGTACTGGTCACGCTCAAACTAGGACCTTCTGCCCCAGAGGTGTCTCCCTATGCCTCTGGCGAAGACGGCGATCAACCCGGATCGCCAGAGACATGGCTGCCTCAAGGGAATCCGGAGTCTCATAGAGAGCTAAAACATCCCTTACTCTTACGGAGAGACCCTCGCAGAACTGACTACGGAGGGCCGGGTCATTCCACCTAGTGTCAGTGGCCCACCGCCGGAACTCAGAACAGTATTCCTCCGCTAGACGGTTTCCTTGCAGAAGTTGGCGCAGAGACGACTCAGCCAAGGAGACACGATCAGGGTCATCATACACTAAGCCCAAAGCCTGGAAGAAGCCCTCTACTGACTGAAGTGACTGAGTCAGATGGAAGAGAAAATGCCCATGCTTGCGGGTCCCCCTGTAGGAGCGAGATAACAATCCGCACCCATTGCTCCTCCATACCAGAGGATACCGGACGCAGCCGGAAATAAAGTTTGCAGGCCTCCCGGAACACAACAAACTTGTCCCGCCCTCCGGAGAACCTGTCTGGCAGCGCGACCTTGGGCTCCACAATGGTTTGTTTGGAATGTGAGATCCCCACGCCAGACGTAACAGAGTGCTGTGAAAGCACCGTGCGTAAATCCGCCACCTCCAGACTGCTGCAACTGCCCTGTCAGCGCTGTAATAGGATCCATAACGGATCAGAAAATGCTTTAGGGTCTGAGATAATGTCACGATTGGACTGGCGAGTAAACTGGGACCAGGGGCACCTTTCCTGGCCCTAGCTCTAGGGGGAGCCCTAACTCGCCCTGTTCCCTGGGATACCTCAGATGGCGAGGATGCCGGGGCCTCCGCCCTTGCCCTGTCTCCTGACTGCCGCCCTGCATCTGTCCCCCTCCCCACCTGGGGAAGAGAGGCGCTACCGTGTACAACAGTACACCAACCCGACAAACAGGGGAACGAAGACAAGGGTAAAAAGAAAACTCCACTCACACAAAATATGCTCTCACAAATAACAGAGGTTACCACCAGGGTGTGAAGGACGGGGAGAGTAAATAAGGCAGGTAAGGATGAGGAATTTTCCAAGGTACAAACCATACAACTGTCGCACAATAAATTCCTCCAGCTCTCCAAACACCAGCTCCTCAATACTCCGGGTCTATCAAGCAAGTGCTATCTCAGACAAAGGTCTGACCAGAAGGCCTAGCTTTTATAGGAGAGAGAATGTAAGGACTGAGACTGCATACCTGTTTTTGTCTGTTCTTGCCCTTAGTTCTGTTGGATTCTGCCCTTACCCAAGATGGAGTGGCTGGCTTCATGGGGGCCATCTTGTTTCCTGTCTGATACTCCTTGTTTCCTGTCTGCTGCATATATAAAGGAACTCTGCACACTATACCTTGCTTGTGTATCTTACTTGCTGCCAAGCTCAAGGACTTGCAACCTGCTTGTTCTTCTACTCCTCGGGATACCCCGCTTGCTTCTGGATCTACGTACCACCGGAAAGACTCTGTTACTCTTCACCTGCTCTGCACCCACCTCTGCTATGGTCTGCCCCTCTGCTAGGAGCCAGCCCAGGCTCTGACCTCTGGATACTGCATTGCTGGACTTGTACTTGCACCCTCGGTCTGTACTTCTAATATCTGCATATTTCTGAGACTGTTTACTTGCTTATCTGTAAAGCTGCAGTTTGCATCAGTTATCTGAAGTTCATCTTCCTACAATATACATATATATCTCTCTATCTTGAACTGTGATATACCGTGTTTGTCGTCATTCTGACTCATGTCATCGGTCTTCATAGAACATTAGCATAATCTTATTACAGAGGAGTGGCTAACCGAGCACAGCTGAAAGCAGGAATTTCCACATGGCCTATTAACCCCTGTCCTGCTGAAAGAAAACAAAACATCATTAATACACAGGAGAAGTGCTTCTTCTCAGAGATGAAGCAGAAGCCATCAGACGCCGTGGTCTTCTGGTACTGCTCTGTCGCCAGGGTCGGACTGGGGCACCGGGACACCGGAGAATCCTCCGGTGGGCCCGCCCCCAGCTCCTGCCTCCCTCATTTGTGCCTGCCCTGCATGCTCATAGCGTGCACCCAGCAGTGTGCACTTTATTGTATAGCCGGCACCGCACCGGCTGGCAGACTGCACAGGTGATGGGAAGTGCAGGCGCAGCTCCTTCACATCACCTGCTGCCATTACTCTGCCAGGAGAGCAATTGTGTGCATGCCGACCCTCACTTCAGCCAGCACAGTCAGAGGAACAGCTGACTGTGAGGCTGAGTCTGAGAGGAGAAACGCACACAGCAGCTGACCCGCAGTTGCCTGTTTCCCGCAGTCACCTGTTTCCTGTACTGCGACTCTCTGCTCTTCTTCCATCCAGAAAGCCCTGGGCAGCAGTGTAAACGCTGATTGGCTGAATTGCAGCCAATCAGCGTTTGATTTCTTTGTGTGACCTCACAGCACAGCTAGGCAACGAGCTATGCTGTTATTGGTCAGCTGTCCTGTCCAAGCAGCACACAGCACGGCCATATATTGTGCACAGAGGAGCAGAGGGATGGCTGCAGTCAGTGAGACTGTAAGTACAGAACTATATGATGCCTGCACCCTGACTAGATCTCCAGCCACAGAGGCAGGAAGGAGGGGGCCCATGCAACCTAAAGGTGACACAGGGGAGGGGGTCCACAGTGATATTCTAATTTTCTTATGGGCCCCCTCCCCTATTGTGCGAACGACCTCTATTTTACTGTGGCTCCCTTTCACTCTCTGAGCAGGCCCATATGACATTAGAGGTGAAACAGTGGGGGAGGGGCCCACAGGAAAATAAAGGTGACACAGTGGGGGAGGGGGCCCACAGGAAAATAGAGGTGACACAGTGGAGGAGGGGGCCCACAGCATATTGGGTGACAGTGGGGGAGGGGGCCCACAGGAAAATAGAGGTGACACAGTGGGGGAGGGGCCCACAGGAAAATAGAGGTGACACAGTGGGGGAGGGGGCCCACAGGAAAATAAAGGTGACACAGTGGGGGAGGGGGCACACAGCATATTGGGTGACACAATGGGGGCCCACAGGAAAATAGAGGTGAAACAGTGGGGGAGGGGGCCCACAGGATATTGGGTGACACAGTGGTGAAGGGGGTCCTCAGGTGATTAACACCTTTAAGACATCCGCCTTACATGTATGGCGCGTGTTAAATGCCACTGTCAATCTCTGACAGCAGCATATAACACATGCCAACATGCGTGCGCATCATTCTCTCACCCATTGGTGCCCATGATGTGATCGTGGGTCGCCGATGGGTTGCAATGACAGCCAGGGGTCTTCTTCCTGTAGCCGAGCTTTAAAGGAGACCATAATTTCTTCTGTATGCAATGATACTGTGGCATCACTGTATATAATAGCACATGCGATCGTATGATCGCATCTTCATGTCCTCTAAAGGGGCTAACTGTACCAGTGAAAGGTTAAAAAAAATTCCTAAAAGTTCAAATCACCCCTTTTTATCCCATTGAAAATAAATATATTTTAAAAATAAAAAACAACAAATATTTGGTATTGCTGGGTTCAGAAAAGTCCGATCTATCAAACTATAAAAACAATTAACCCAATCAGTAAACACCGTAAAAAGAAACAAATGCCAAATGTCCTTTTTTCTGTTCGCCACAATTCCACAAAAAAAGCTATAGCAAATGATGAAAACATCACATCTATCCCAAAATCGTACTAATAAAAACAATGTCTCGCCCCCCAACAGAAAGCTTCCCTGTATAATAAAATACGCAGCAGCCGCCGTCTTCTGCCGCTGTGTCGTTGCTTCTGTCTTCATTGCAGTGGAATATGGCCACCGGTAAGTATTTTACTACACACACTGGACCTACATTACTGCTCTCCTGTGTAGTGTAGTACATAGAGATGTATGTATGTGTGTGTGTGTGTGTGTATGTGTATGTGTATGTATGTGTGTATATATATATATATATATGAGAGAGAGGATCTGTCAGCTCTGCCATGTGGTGCAGTATATAGAGGATCTGTCAGCTCTGCCATGTGGTGCAGTAAATAGAGGATCTGTCAGCTCTGCCATGTGGTGCAGTATATAGAGGATCTGTCAGCTCTGCCATGTGGTGCAGTATATAGAGGATCTGTCAGCTCTCCTGTGTGGTGCAGTATATAGAGGATCTGTCAGCTCTCCTGTGTGGTGCAGTATATAGAGGATCTGTCAGCTCTCCTGTGTGGTGCAGTATATAGAGGATCTGTCAGCTCTCCTGAGTGGTGCAGTATATAGAGGATCTGTCAGCTCTCCCATGTAGTATATAGAAGATCTGTCAGCTCTCCTGTGTGGTGCAGTATATAGAGGATCTGTCAGCTCTCCTGTGTGGTGCAGTATATAGAGGATCTGTCAGCTCTCCCGTGTGGTGTAGTATATAGAGGATCTGTCAGCTCTCCCATGTAGTATATAGAGGATCTGTCAGCTCTCCTGTGTGGTGTAGTATATAGAGGATCTGTCAGCTCTCCTGTGTGGTGCAGTATATAGAGGATCTGTCAGCTCTCCTGTGTGGTGCAGTATATAGAGGATCTGTCAGCTCTCCCGTGTGGTGTAGCATATAGAGGATCTGTCAGCTCTTCCATGTAGTATATAGAGGATCTGTCAGCTCTTCTGTGTGGTGTGGTATATAGAGGATCTGTCAGCTCTTCTGTGTGGTGTGGTATATAGAGGATCTGTCAGCTCTCGTGTGTGGTGTGGTATATAGGATCTATCCTGTGTGGTATTTTTAAACTGCATGGTGGGCCCCAAGAATGATTTTTCTCTGGTGGGCCCAAGGTACTCCAGTCCGACGCTGTCTGTCGCGGTAACTCCGTGACAGGTAGTTTCTGGGGTTAGAAATCCTATGTCTAGATCGACAGGTAATTTGCTAGATCTTCCTCTCATCAGGTATGCTGGAGTGCAGTTGGTGGAAGTCACTGGGATGTGATTGTACAAATCTACCAAGTCAGGCAACTTCTCTGGCCATAAGTTTCTTTCATGTAAAAGCAAGGTTTCTGGCTGTCATGGTCGTTTCTGCGCAGGTTGCATGGGCCACACTCTCTGCACCATTTTTCAATGGCTTTTCTCATGCCAATCCAGTAAAACCTTCCACGAAGTAGGATCTCTAACTTCTACCATCCGAAGTGTCCTGCTCCATCGTAGTACGCTTTCAGAACCATTGGTGCATCTTGTCTTGGGACCGCTATCTGCCAGACCGGCTCATGAGTGCGTGGGTCAATATCCCTCCGACACAGCTTACCGTCCCACATAAAAGTTTGCCTTTCTCTTTCCACAGCTGTTGAGTCTCTTGTGGAGCATCTGCACTAGGGTGTGAATCAGCTTGCGTCAGCAGCTCCTTGACCCGATGGACTGCTTGGTCACTGTACTGTGTCTCGGCCCATCCTTGATGAGGCAATGGGTTCAGCGTAGTTTCTTGCTTGTCCTTATGCCTGTTCCTCACATAATGGGAATACTGAGTCGCCCCAGGGCGATGGAAAGCTGGTAACTCTATTTCTTCGAGTTCTTCCAAATCTTCTCCCATCTCTGATAAGTTAGGCACCCTGGACAGCGCATCGGTATTGGCATTCTTGTGCCCTGCCCGGTACTTGATGGTGAATTCATAATTGGACAATTCATAATTGGACAATCGGGCCATCCATCGCTGCTCCAAAGCACCTAGTTTTGCAGTCTCCAGGTGTGTCAGCAGATTGTTGTCCATGAAAACTTATATATAGAAAAAGAGGGGGCACCACGATCAGTGGGATCACACTAAGACCTATAAAAAGGACAATATTAGAGTACAAGAAAGCAGCGTAGGTCTTAAAAAGGGGATCACCACACATATGAATGTAGCAAAATTAAACACAGCTTTAATGAAAATATAAACATGAAGCAAAACCAAAACTTCTAAAACCAATTAAAAAGGGAATACATGACAACCCTGTGAACAAACAGCCCCTAAGAAGGCTAAAGCCCGCACATGACTTGAAGGTATGGTATGAACGTGGCTAACAGTAAAATCTATATATATGAGAGGCATCGTAATTACTCGCTAATCCCGCCCCCTGCACAATAGCTCCGCCCCCACCACATCACCACACACAATCCCGCCCCCCACCAAATCACCACACATAATCCCGCCCCTTTAACACATCACAACACATAATCCCGCCCCCCAACAAATCACCACACAATCCCGCCCCCCAACACATCACCACACATAATCCCGCCCCCCAACACATCACACATAATCCCACCCCTCACTACATTCCTACACATAATCCCGCCCCCCACCACAATTCCACACATAATCCCGCCCCCCACCACATTACCACACATAATCCTGCCCCCACCACATTACCACACATAATCCCACCCCCCACCACATTACCACACATAATCCCACCCTCACCACATTACCACAGATAATCCTGCCCCCCACCACATTACCACACGTAATCCTGCCCCCCCACCACATCACCACACATAATCCGGCCACCCCACCACATCACACACACAATCCCGCCCCCACCACATTACCATACACAATCCGCACCACATCACCACACACAATCCCGCCCCCCAAAAATCCCGCCCCACGACATCACCACACATAATCCCGCCCCTTCAACACATCACCACACATAATCCCGCCCCTTCAACACATCACCACACATAATCCCGCCCCCCAACACATCACCACACAATCCCGCCCCCCAACACATCACCACACATAATCCTGCCCCCCACCACATTCCTACACATAATCCCTCCCCCCACCACATTACCACACATAATCCCGCACCCCCACCACATTACCACACATAATCCCGCACCCCCACCACATCACCACACATAATCCCGCCCCACCACATTACCACAGATAATCCTGCCCCCCACCACATTACCACACATTATCCCGCCCCATCACCACACATAATCTGGCCACCCCACTACATCACCACACATAATCCCGCCCCTTCAACACATCACCACACATAATCCCGCCCCTTCAACACATCACCACACATAATCCCGCCCCTTCAACACATCACCACACATAATCCTGCCCGCCCACCACATCACCACACACAATCCCGCCCCCCACAAATCCCGCCCCCACGACATCACCACACATAATCCCGCCCCTTCAACACATCACCACACATAATCCCGCCCCCCAACACATCACCACACATAATCCTGCCCCCCACCACATTCCTACACATAATCCCTCCCCCCACCACATTACCACACATAATCCCGCCCCACCACATTAACACAGATAATCCTGCCCCCCAACACATCATCACACATAATCTTGCCCCCACCACATTCCTACACATAATCCCTCCCGCCACCACATTACCACACATAATCCCGCCCCACCACATTAACACAGATAATCCTGCCCCCCACCACATTACCACACATAATCCCGCCCCATCACCACACATAATCTGGCCACCCCACCACATCACCACACATAATCCCACCCCCCCACCACATTACCACAGATAATCCCGCCCCCCACCACAATACCACACATAATCCCGCCCCCCCACCACATTACCACACATAATCCCGCTAACCACCATATTACCACACATAATCCCGCCCCCCACCACAATTCCACACATAATCCCACCCCCCACCACATTACCACACATAATCCCGCCCCCCACCACAATTCCACACATAATCCCACCCCCCACCACATTACCACACATAATCCTGCCCCCACCACATTACCACACATAATCCTGCCCCCACCACATTACCACACATAATCCCGCCCCCCCACCACATCACCACACATAATCCGGCCACCCCACCACATCACACACACAATCCCGCCCCCACCACATTACCATACACAATCCGCACCACATCACCACACACAATCCCGCCCCACGACATCACCACACATAATCCCGCCCCTTCAACACATCACCACACATAATCCCGCCCCCCAACACATCACCACACAATCCCGCCCCCCAACACATCACCACACATAATCCCTCCCCCCACCACATTCCTACACATAATCCCGCACCCCCACCACATTAACACACATAATCCCGCACCCCCACCACATTACCACACATAATCCCGCACCCCCACCACATCACCACACATAATCCGGCCACCCCACCACATCACCACACATAATCCGGCCACCCCACCACATCACCACAGATAATCCCGCCCCCCACCATATTACCACACATAATCCAGCCCGCCCACCCCATCACCACACAATCCCGCCCCCCACCACATTACCACACATAATCCTGCCCCCCACCACATTACCACACATAATCCGGCCACCCCACCACATCACCACAGATAATCCCGCCCCTTCAACACATCACCACACATAATCCCGCCCCCCAACACATCACCACACAATCCCGCCCCCCCAACACATCACCACACATAATCCTGCCCCCACCACATTCCTACACATAATCCCTCCCCCCACCACATTACCACACATAATCCTGCCCCCCACCACATTACCACACATAATCCGGCCACCCCACCACATCACCACAGATAATCCCGCCCCTTCAACACATCACCACACATAATCCTGCCCCCCAACACATCACCACACATAATCCTGCCCCCCACCACATTCCTACACATAATCCCTCCCCCCACCACATTACCACAGATAATCCTGCCCCCCACCACATTACCACACATAATCCCGCCCGCCCACCACATCTCCACACATAATCCCGCCCACCACATCACCACACATAATCCCGCCCGCCCACCCCATCTCCACACATAATCCTGTCCCCCACCACATCACCACACATAATCCCGCGTCCCCACCACATCACCACACATAATTCCGCGTCCCCAACACGTCACCACACATAATCCCGCCCCCAACACATCACCACACATAATCCCACTGTCAGGACTCTGAACATTTTTTATTACCTTTTTGTGCATTACTGCCCTTTTCCAAGATGGCGTCTTTGGTCTCATGTGCACTGTGTCTTCCTGCTATAAAACTCCACCCCAGCCTTCAGTCTGTGCTAGAGTATTCTACCTTGCATCCAGCTCCTGACCTCTGGTGACTCCCTGGCTATATACCTGCTCCTGTGAACCTGTGTGGTGATCCTGCTACTCTGCTCTGAGTTCCTGCTGCATACACCAGTTCCAGTAATCCTCCTTCATCTGCTGCTCGTGTTTACTTCCATCTGCATTTGCTGGACATGTAAGCTGTTTCTGCTCTGCAAAAACCTGAGACTATTACCCAGACCTCCCTGGTTGAGCTAAGATATTATTTGAACTGCCTTATAAGCATATCTATCTGTGTTTTGGACTAAGACAAGGACTTATTCGTGTCAAGTATCCTCAAGAATAATTGTGCTTCATAGACTTTCTGCATGATTGCATTTTCCTCTGAAGTTTCCTATAGACTGCTGAGCTGCATTTGATATTTGCACCAAGTGTTGTGAACTTGAGTTTCTCTCTGCACCTGTTTGAATCACCGTGTGATAATATAGACTTTACCACTTAGAAAACTGTGTCCTGTAGTTGTCTTGTTCCACGCAAAGTCTCCTGAGTTATCCCCTATAATTATTACACCCGCCCCCCATCCCATCACCACACATAATCCTGCCCCTCCACCCCATCACCAAACATAATCCCGCCCCCCCCACCACATTACCACACACAATCCCGTACCCCACCACATTACCACACATAATCCCGTACCCCACCACATTACCACACATAATCCCGTACCCCACCACATTACCACACATAATCCCGCCCCTCACCTCATTATCAAACATAATCCTGCCCCCACATCACCACACATAATCCCAACACATCACCACACATAATCCCTCCCCCCCACCCCATCACCACACATAATCCCTCCCCCCCACCCCATTACCACACATAATCCCGCCCCAACACATCACCACACATAATCCCACCCCATTACCACACATTATCCCGCCCCACACATCACCACACTATTGTTATTAACTTCATTTTAAGTTAATTTACCACCTGTGTAAGCGCTATTGAATGTTATCATTATTTACTTTAGTTTAATCACCAGCAGCGTTAATTAGATAGCAATGAGCGTGCCGAGCGTTAGCTGGAAACATCTAGTCCTTTTAGAAAGGGCATGACCATCCTGTACATGAGTATGAGTTGCCCAAGTACCTATAAAAATAGCGTTCTAATAGCCGAAAGTGGCAGTAACTATGGTGGTGTCACTAATTTCCAAACAGCATAATAGCACACAGTATCCATGATGTAATAAACCGTGAATGAAACACAAAAATACAGTACTAGATGGTAAAGAAATGAAAAGAAAACACCAAGTTACCACACTAGGTAAAAGGACAAGGTGGGTAATGTGTTGTGAATTCTGTTGTGGGTTCTGCTCTTGGGCTCCCTCCGGTGGTTATAAGTGGTAGTGCTGCTGTTGGTCCTTCACAGCAGTCATCGGGTGCTTCCACTTTGGACAGGGCTATTTAGTCTGGCTTCACCCTTTAGTGAGTGCCAGTTGTCCATTGTTTTCTGGAGGATACTCATCTCTGCTTGGTTTCTCCTGCTGGATTGTCCAAATCATCAAAGATAAGTCCTAGCTTTGTTTTTGCAGTCTACATGCGGTGGACTTTATAGCTTTGTCTGTGTAAGGATTTATTCAGCCAAGCTGGAAGCTCTGGAGTCGCAGTTACCCTCCATGCCTTTAGTTAGGTGTGGAGATTTTTGTATTCTCTGTGGTGGATTTTTGTAGTTTTCCTATCGCCACGACAGCACCCTTACGAGAGAGGGGATCCGCCCACCATCTGGACAGGAACCTACAGGATTTAAAGGGGCAGTCCCCCTCACCACTCCAGTTTGGGTTCCTGTCCGGATGGCGGGAGCCTGCAGGATTCTCTTACCCGGGTCCACCATGCCTCTGCGCGGTTTCCTTGAGAACGGCAGAATCGGGGACTCTGGAAGCAGCGTCGGGGGTGTTCTTTTTTTAGACCCCTCCTCGTCTGGTCATGTGGTACGCGTTCCCAGGGGTCGGGCAGGCCGCCCCGGGTCGCGTGAACGCCGCAGCGCTGTCTGTAAGCGTGCGGCGCCGGCTCAGCGTCCTTCATACAAGAGGACCCGGAAGTGGATGGTAGAACTTCCGGGGTATGCTGGGGGAGGAGGCGCGGCTGCCTGTATTAAGCAGCGGTGACTGCAGGAGAATGTGCGGCAGTTATGACTTCGATTGCGGATACAGAGCACCTTCAGGTGGAGGTGCCTGACCAGCGTAAGAAGGACAGCAGCAGCTCCAGGAGCAGCAGCAGCGTGGTACAGGGGCAGGAGCAGGCAGGTGCCTCAACGTCACGTATGGATTCCCCTCAGAGACCGGTACTATGCAGTTCAGCCTTGGTGAGTGTTTACAAAAAAAACAAGTAGCTGATATAGCCTGTCTGTCCTTGTGCTTTGTTTTAGGCCAAGAAATCGGCTAAATCCAAGCACAAGCAATGTGCGTTATGTGCGGTTCCCCTGCCTGATAGTTATCAGAAAAGGCTCTGCCAAACTTGTATTTGTCAGACCTTGGAAGAGGAGGCTCCCCTTCGTGCATCAGACCTCAGGGCAGTTATAAGGGAGGAAATTAGTAGTTCCCTTAAAAGCAGTCGGCATGAAAGATCCAGGGAAGTATCACCAGGATCGAGCCCGTCTATACAAGAGGGTGAATGTTCACGTTCCTCATCACCATCCTCTTCAGATGAAGAGGGGAGACCTTGTTTTTCAGTGGATGGAATGGACGCACTTGTTAAAGCGGTTCATACCACCATGGGGGTTGTAGAGAACAAGCAGCCAAGGTCAACCCAAGATCTAATGTTTGCAGGGTTGTGCCAAAGGAGCCGTAAATCGTTTCCGGTAGTGGACACGGTGAAAGAACTTGTTAAACGAGAATGGGATAAGCAGGATAAGGGTTTCCTGCCATCATCAGTGAAGAGAAGGTACCCTTTTGATGATAAAATCCTGGCGGAATGGGTTAAAATTCCTAAAGTGGATGCGGCTGTGGCTTCCACATCTAAATCAACCACCTTACCGCTAGAGGATGTAGGCCTTCTAAAAGACCCTGCGGACAGAAAAGCAGACATGTTCCTTAAAAAGGTTTGGGAAGCATCGTCGGGGGCTTTCAAACCGGCAATTGCCGGCACTTGCACGGCCAGATCAGTTATGGTCTGGGTAGCCCAGCTGGAGGAGCAGCTAAAAACTAAGGTGCCTCGTGACAAGTTATTCACTATCCCAGATTCGGGAAGGTGTGGCATATTTGGCGGACGCCTCGGTAGACTCCCTAAAACTTGCAGCCAGATCAGCAGGACTCTCAAACGCTGCCCGGCGAGCCTTATGGCTTAAAACCTGGAAGGGGGACGTGCAGGCTAGAGCTAAACTATGTACTATTCCGTGTAGGGGTGAGTACTTGTTTGGGCCAGTGCTGGATGACATCCTAGCTAAGGCTGATGATAGGAAGAAAGGTTTTCCTAAAGTGTTCAATCCTACCTTTAGGAATACCTTCAAGAGACGTTTCCCATACCGGAGACCTTACTCAGCCCGGAATTGGGAGCCGGCGGAGCCGAAGAAGAGAAGTTCAGACTTCAACACCTCATCATCTTCTTCAAGACGTAGGCGAAATTACCGATAAATCGGACCTTCCAGTAGGGGGCAGATTAAGGCATTTTTATACTCAATGGGTCAAAGTAACTTCCAGTAATTGGATCCTGGGTATAGTTAGGTCCGGATTAAAACTAGAGTTCCGGGAAAGACCGTCTGATTATTTTATATTGACTGCCCCTGGTTCCTTAAACCAACAGAAGGCCCTGGAAAAAGAGATTCAAATGTTGAGACAAAAGGAAGTTATTGTAGAGGTTCCAAAAGATCAGGAGGGAAAGGGGGTTCTATTCCCCCTTATTCTTAATCCCCAAACCTGATGGTTCCTTTCGAACCATCATAAATTTACGAAAACTGAACAAATTTTTACAATACCATGCCTTTAAAATGGAATCAATTAAATCGGCAACTAAACTTCTTTTTCCCAGGTGTTATATGACAGTCCTGGATTTAAAAGATGCATACTACCATCTGCCCATTCACAAAGATCACCAACGGTTCCTCAGAATGGCGGTGCGCTTAAACGATCAGGTCAGGCACTTTCAGTTTACGGCAATGCCATTTGGATTATCTATGGCACCAAGGGTGTTTACTAAGGTCATTGCGGAAGTAATGGCCTATGTTAGAGAGCAAGATACTTTAGTTATACCCTACTTGGATGACTTCCTGGTAGTGGGTAATTCATTTGTCCAGTGTAAAGATCGCCTAAACTGTATAATATCTTCTCTACAGGACCTAGGTTGGTTGGTCAACCTAGAGAAGTCAAAACTAAGGCCATCGACTATTCAAACCTTCTTGGGTATTCTGCTAAATTCAGAGAATCAGCTGTGTTTTCTTCCAGAAGAAAAGAAGCAGAAGGTTATACACAAAGTCAGCACGGTGATAAAAAGACCAAATCTGACCTTGAGAGATGCAATGTCCCTGTTGGGATCGTTAACAGCGTGTATACCGGCTGTTCTGTGGGCTCAATTCCACACTCAGGTACTACAAGCCCAGGTCCTGGATACAGAGAAGAGCCTTCAAGGTCGGTTAAGCGGAAATCTCAGGCTATCTACCACCACTCTAAACAGTCTAAAATGGTGGCTAAGTATAGAACATTTGTCAAACGGAGTTTGTTGGGAAATAGTACCAGACAACACGATCACAACCGATGCCAGTCCAATAGGATGGGGAGCTCACATAGGAGATGTTTGGACTCAAGGGCAATGGTCTCCCTTAGAAGCCCAAGAGTCCTCCAATTGGAATGAGCTCACGGCAGTAAGAAATACCCTGCTTAGATGGCTACCGTTGCTTCAGGACTCGCATGTAAGAGTCCAGTCGGACAACACGACAGTAGTAGCATACCTCAACCATCAGGGAGGGACGAGGTCGAAGTCTCTGATGTTCACCACCACAGACATATTCAATATGACCGAGACTCATTTTCGCTCTTTTTCAGCAGTTCACATACGAGGAGAACACAACATACAGGCAGACTACCTCAGCCGTCATTCTCTACGTCAGGGAGAGTGGGTTCTAAATCGGCTAGTTTTCAAACAGATAGTGGGTCTGTGGGGATCACCAGTCATAGATCTGTTTGCTACGAGGGAAAACAGACAGACCAGGAAGTTTGCATCCCTTCGGGTAGCGGACAACCCTTCCGTAGTGGACTCCCTTCAGATTCATTGGGGGTTCCCTCTAGCCTATGCATTTCCCCCACTATGTCTGATTCCGCTAGTTCTCAGGAAGGAGGGGGCGAGGGTAATCCTGATTGCCCCCTTCTGGCCCAGGAGGGCATGGTTCTCCTTACTCAGGGCAATGTCAGTGACCGACCCCTGGGTGTTGCCCGTAATTCCAGATCTTCTTTCTCAGGGTCCATTCCGTTATCCCAATGTGGAATCTCTGCATCTCACGGCGTGGAATTTGAGAGGGAATTATTGAAAAGGAGGGGATTTTCTGATGCTTTAATATCTACCCTTTTAAGTAGCCGAAAGGAAATTACTACTAAAATTTACTGTAAGGTCTGGGAAAAAATTTCTTGCCTTTCACAAACAGCCCTTTACGGATAAAATTCCAATTCCGGCTATTCTGGAGTTTTTACAGAAAGGCCGTGAATTGGGTTTGGCGGTAAATACCCTTAGGGTCCACGTATCTGCTCTGGGGGCATTGTATAACAGCAATGTAGCAGGAAATAGATGGCTATCTAGATTTATGAAAGCTATGGATCGGAGTAACCCCGTTCATATTGTTAGATTACCGCCATGGGATCTAAATTTGGTTTTAGACGCTTTAACAGAACCCCCCTTTGAGCCGTTAGATTCTGTCTCCATTAAAAATTTAACTTTAAAGACGGCCCTGCTAATAGCCTTGACTTCTGCTAGAAGAGTGAGTGATATGCAAGCGTTGTCAGTAGACCCTCCTTATCTAATGATCTTTCAGGATAGGCTAGTCTTGAAGCCTGACCCAGCATACTTACCGAAGGTAGCCTGTAAATTCCATAGGAGTCAGGAAATATATTTACCTTCTTTTTGTGATAACCCAGTTTCAGCAGAAGAACAAAAATGTCATATGCTGGACGTTAGAAGAACAGTATTAGAGTACCTACACAAAACAGAACCCTGGAGGCAGAGTAGGGCTCTGTTTGTCTCCTTTCAGAATCCAAGGAAGGGGACGAGTGTTACTAAAGGTTCTATTGCCAGATGGATCAGAGATGCAATATGTCTTGCCTATACTGCCAAAGGCCAGTCTCCGCCAGAAGGCATCAAGGCCCACTCCACTCGAGCCATGGCCTCATCCTGGGCGGAGAAAACGGACGTCTCCATAGACGTGATATGTAAGGCGGCAACGTGGTCATCTCCTTCCACCTTTTATAATCATTACCGTCTTGATCTATCATGTAAGGCCAATTTAGACTTTGGCCATTCAGTACTTAGTGCTGTAGTCCCTCCCAGGTGATTAGTCTTTGAAAGTCTCTCGTAAGGGTGCTGTCGTGGCGATAGGAAAACCGGTTTTTACTTACCGGTAATAGGATTTTACAGAGTCCACGACAGCACCCGCACATTCCCCCCCCCCCCCCCCCCCCCCCGTAGTTAAATCACTGGTTTCTGCACTCTTTGGGAAGTGTGCCATTAGTTATCACTCTTTTAGAGGTGATGGTATTTAGTAATGTTTAAGTATATAAGATTATGTACTAACTCGATGGGCGGTGTCCCTTATACTCTGAAACACAAACTGGAGTGGTGAGGGGGACCGCCCCTTCAAATCCTGTAGGTTCCTGTCCAGATGGTGGGCGGATCCTCTCTCTCGTAAGGGTGCTGTCGTGGACTCTGTAAAATCCTATTACCGGTAAGTAAAAAACGGTATTTTAATACTGACCGCACAGTACTCTGTCCTGTCTTTTCTTTCTAGGTAGCGTGGCCTCCTTTGCTAAATTCTGTTTTCAGTCTGCGTTTGTAATTTCCCTCTCCTCTCACAGTCAATATTTGTGGGGGGCTGTCTTTCCTTTGGGAATTTTCTCTGAGGCAAGATAGTTTTCCTGTTTATTTCTTTAGGGGTAATTAGTCCTCCGGCTGTGACGAGGTGTCGAGGGAGTGACAGGAACATTCCACGGCTACTTCTAGTTGCGGTGTTAAGATCAGGGTCTGCGGTCAGTATAGAGGCCACCTACTCCAGAGCTCGTCCATGCTGCTCCTAGGCCACCAGATCACAACAGTAATGCCACCATAAGAAGCACATGATGTGGTCAAATTCCATCCCAAATTGAACCTGCCGACTGGAAAGAGGGAAATAAATAAATAAACGGCATGCCTGCCTAAGATAATTACCACTCCAAAAAGAGCCTAAAGCAAAGCCATGTGGAAATGAGAGACCCTGCAAGTTTAAAGTGCGGATGCCCAACGAGTATCGCCACCCTCAGGTGGCTTCATCAGGGGTAGTATCCGCATAACAAGCCTGTTGTTTAAATAAGAAATAATTAGTATACAATACCATAAACAGCTGTGTCAGGTCAGATACGCCGCGTGAAGTATGTACAGAGCTCATTGGCTTGCCGGGCCCGGCATGAAACACAGGGCGCATGCGCCGGCGTCCCAAAGAGTGGAAGTGCGTCGCCCGCTCAGGGTTGCCTAGCCAAGAAGGACGCCTGGCATAGTGCGCACGCGCTAAGATACAATGAAGTGAACAGGTAAACAAGGGGGCGGGCGAATCTATGCCCAGGAACTCTGTGACATCCGATACTTAGTGCGTACTCAGTGGAGCAAGAAGCATAAATAAATCGCACACAGCACTAACGCAATATAGAACTACTGATACAAATAACCAGATAGAAATGAGCATGCACCAAAGCATTCCTTAGGTGCTGAACAAGGCTACCTAACGCTCAAATAGCTTGCCACAGCACTCTGTCACCAAACGAACATATGAATGCCAGTGCTCATAAATATACATGTATAGTGTAAGTTGCCCCTAAGAGCCATAAAGCTTTATGAGAAAACTAGATGATTGACAACGCAACTGTGAAAATGCCAAGTACTAATTGATCACAGATATTTGGGCCGGCTAAAGAGGCAAACAAGCCCGGTCATGAGCATATGTCAGAACATAATCTATATATATAAGAGGCATCGTGATTACTCGCTAATCTCGCCCCTGCACAGTAGCTCCGCCCCCCACATCGCACACACAATCCCGCCCCCACCACATTACCATACACAATTCGCACTACATCACCACACACAATCCCGCCCCCCACAAATCCCGCCCCCCATGACATCACCACACATAATCCCGCCCCTTCAACACATCAACACACATAATCCCGCCCCCCAACACATCACCACACAATCCCGCCCCCCACACATCACCACACATAATCCTGCCCCCCTGACATTCCTACACATAATCCCACCCCCACCACAATTCCACACATAATCCCACCCCACACCACATTACAACACATAATCCTACTCCCACCACATTACCACACATAATCCCGCCCCCTGCCACATTACCACACATAATCCCGCCCTACCACAACATTACCACACATAATCCCGCCCCCACTACATCACCACACATAATCCCGCCCCCCCACCACATCACCACACATAATCCGGCCACCCCACCACATTACCACACATAATCCCGCCCCCCCACCACATTACCACACATAATCCCGCACCCCACCACATTACCAAATAATCCCACCCACCACCACATTACCACACATAATCCCACCCCCCACCACATTACTACAGAGAATCCCGCCCCCCCACTACATTACCACACATAATCCCGCCCCCACCACATTACCACACATAATTCCACCCCCACCATATTACCACACATTATCCCGCCCCCCCCACCCCATCACCACACATAAAAATCACCACACATAATCCTGCCCCCCCACCGCATCACCACACAATCCCGCCCCCCAACACATCACCACACATAATCCCGCCCCCCCACCACATTACCACACATAATCCCGCTAACCACCATATTACCACAAATAATCCCGCCCCCCACCACATTACGACACATAATCCCTCCCCCCACCATATTACCACATATATATTCCCGCCCCCCACCACATTACTACACAATCCCGCCCCCCACCACATTACCACACATAATCCCCCCCACCATATTACCACACATAATTTCACCCCCACCATATTACCACACATAATCCCGCCCCCCCACCACATCACTACACATGATCCCGCCCCCCACCTCATCACCACACATAATCCCGCCCGCCCACCATATCACCACACATAATCCCGCCCGCCAACCACATTATCACACATAATCCCACCACATCACCACACATAATCCCGTGTCCCCACCACATCACCACACATAATCCCGCGTCCCCAACACATCACCACACATAATCCTGCCCCCCCAACACATCACCACACATAATCCCGCCCCCCAACACATCACCACACATAATCCCGCCCCCCACCCCATCACCACACAGAATCCCGCCCCCCCACCACATCACCACACATAATCCCGCCCCCCACCACATTACCACACATAATCCCGTACCCCACCACATCACC
This sequence comes from Ranitomeya variabilis, assembly GCF_051348905.1. NCBI lineage: Eukaryota > Metazoa > Chordata > Amphibia > Anura > Dendrobatidae > Ranitomeya > Ranitomeya variabilis. Next base: position 397,520,193 of record NC_135234.1, read on the forward strand.
ACACATATTCCCACCCCCACCACATCACCACACATAATCCCGCCCCCCCACCACATCACCACATAATCCCACCCCATTACCACACATAATCCCGCCCCCCACCCCATTACCACACATCCCGCCCCCCACCCCATTACCACACATAATCCCGCCCCTCACATCACCACACATAATCCCGCCCCCCACCCCATTACCACACATAATCCCGCCCCCCCACCACATCACCACACATAATCCTGCCCCAACACATCACCACACTATTGTTATTAACTTCATTTTAAGTTAATTTACCACCTGCGTAAGCTCTATTGAATGTTGTCATTATTTACTTTAGTTTAATCACCAGCAGCGTTAATTAGATAGCAATGAGCGTGCCGAGCGTTAGCTGGCACGAAACATCTAGTAAAATATAAACTCATCCCTACTTGTAAGATGGATGCAGACACCCCTATATGCAGCATGGGTAATAGAGCGGTTCCACAAAGACCAATAGGCAGAAAAGCCCATGAAAGGGCATGGTTTTTACAGTGACCAAAACCCCCATGTAGTGATGTGGCAGATAAAAAATGCCACAATATAAAGGGCACAGATAGTCACCTAAAAAACTTTTTGTGTCTTTTATTATTCATAATTGATATAGTTACTCATATCAAAATAGACCAATCATACTGACAAATCTAGGTACAAAACACATGATGCATGCTAACTTATGGTGGGCCACCACATCCAGTGTAGGGGCATGATGGCCACACGTAGAACCAAATCTGGAAACCATGCTCAAGTACAAAGCAATGTAACAAAAATGATGGTGTACGATATGCATACACTATTGAGATACACCCAAGGCAAAATGATGCATAAAATAGATATACCGGTTGGGAAAGAAAAAACAAACAAACACCGGATTTGCATAAGTTTCATAGGAACACTGAGCAAAGAGAACAAAAATGTTGAATGGCAAGCTGTGAAGCTGGACACCAGCTGATAGACATTGATGGAAAAGGGGAATGGGGGCTGATATGGAATGAACAACCCCCACAAACGGCTATACCCAAATACAATTCTACACAAAGTCCATAATGGGCACTTAAATAAGTACATGTCAGGTCTGTTTATAAAAACCAGTAAACAATGGATCCTCGTTCATGCCAAAAGGAGTGACACAGTTCAAGTTAAAGATCCATTTTGATTCTCGTCTCAAAAGTTCCAGGGTGATGTCACCACCCCTAATGTTCGTATGGACCCCTTCCAATCCCAGAATCTTCGTGCCAGTCCACTGTGAGTTGTGTTCAGCCAGAAAGTGGGAGGCTACAGATGTAAGAGTCTTCCCCTTTGCCTTGTCTTTTTTGGCCGTAGTAATACAAGAGAAATGCTGCTGGATTCGTCTTCTCAGTTCTTGTGTAGTTTGGCCAACATACACTTTTGGACACGGACATATCAGGGCATACACTAAATTGCGGGACTTGCAATTAAAGTAAGCCTTAGTGGAAGTCTGTGAAAGCAAAGAAGGCACGAAAATTCTCTCATCACCAACAGTAAAAGGGCAAATGCTGCAACTGTTCCCCAATACTTGGGCAAAATTCCCCAATACTTGGATAAGATTCTGTGACCTCATCTCCCGGTGTAACAGGCCAAAGTAACCCCGTCCCAGATTAACCCCGGGTATAATTTGGCCTAGGCCAGAGTATACCCCGGGGTATAAACTGGCCTAGGCCAAACTATACCCAGGCATAAAATGGCCTAGGCCAAACTATACCCCGGGGTGTAAAATAGCCTAGGCCAAACTATACCCCTCCAGGCCACATTATACCCCCCAGGGTTAAAGTGGCCTAGGCTACATTTAACCCTGGGTATATTTTGGCCTAGGCCAAACTATACCTAAGGATGTAAAACAGCCTAGGCCAAACTATAACAGGCCACACTATACCCTCAGGCCAGACTATAGCCTTTTACTGGTTGCTATGGGATTTTACATGGCCACTTTATCCTAGCAACGCCCTGGATACGGTTGGAAAAGGGGTTTATCTACCTTGGGGGCACCCTCACAGCACTGCGGGGAAGCCGGGGAACCCTTTTACTGGTTGCTATGGGATTTTACATGACCAATTTATCCTAGCAACGCCTTGTATACGCTTGGAAAAGGGGTTAATCTACCTTGGGGGCACCCTCACAGCACTGCGGGGTGGGTGGGGATCCCTTTTACTGGTTGCTATGGGATTTTACATGGCCACTTTATCCTAGCAACGCCCTGGATACGGTTGGAAAAGGGGTTTATCTACCTTGGGGGCACCCTCACAGCACTGCGGGGAAGCCGGGGAACCCTTTTACTGGTTGCTATGGGATTTTACATGACCAATTTATCCTAGCAACGCCTTGTATACGCTTGGAAAAGGGGTTAATCTACCTTGGGGGCACCCTCACAGCACTGCGGGGTGGGTGGGGATCCCTTTTACTGGTTGCTATGGGATTTTACATGGCCACTTTATCCTAGCAACGCCCTGGATACGGTTGGAAAAGGGGTTTATCTACCTTGGGGGCACCCTCACAGCACTGCGGGGAAGCCGGGGAACCCTTTTACTGGTTGCTATGGGATTTTACATGACCAATTTATCCTAGCAACGCCTTGTATACGCTTGGAAAAGGGGTTAATCTACCTTGGGGGCACCCTCACAGCACTGCGGGGTGGGTGGGGATCCCTTTTACTGGTTGCTATGGGATTTTACATGGCCACTTTATCCTAGCAACGCCCTGGATACGGTTGGAAAAGGGGTTTATCTACCTTGGGGGCACCCTCACAGCACTGCGGGGAAGCCGGGGAACCCTTTTACTGGTTGCTATGGGATTTTACATGGCCACTTTATCCTAGCAACGCCTTGGATACGCTTGGAAAAGGGGCTTATCTACCTTGGGGGCACTGTCGCAGCATTGCATGGAGGCTGGGGAACTCTTTTCCTGGTTGCTAAGCGATTTCAAATGATCAATCTAAGGTACTTACACCATGTAAAACCCTATAGCAAGCAGGGTGCCCCCAAGGTAGATAAACCCCTTTTCCAAGCATATACAAGGCATTGCTAGGATAAAGTGGTCATGTAAAATCCCATAGCAACCAGTAAAAGGGTTCCTCGGTGTAACAGGCCAAAGTAACCCTGTCCCAGATTAACCCCGGGTATAATTTGGTCTATGCCAGAGTATACCCGGGCATAAACTGGCCTAGGCCAAACTATACCCCGGGGTGTAAAATAGCCTAGGCCAAACTATACCCCTCCAGGCCAGATTATGTAACTAATCTGGGGTTAAAGTTGCCTAGCCCAATTTATACCTCTCAGCTCATATTATACCCCAATGAAATCATTTGCATTGAGTGATATACACAAGAATTACTTAATGCTTCAACATTTTATTGAGAAACCAAACTGACAATTCTTAAAGAGTACCTCCCACTATACAAAACTTTTGCCCATGGCAAAAGTAGTTGTAAAGGGGGGTATTTGTAATGCATATGCATTACAAATACCCCCCCATTTTATAGTTACCTTAGGGGGGCTGCCCGATTACCCCCCCTCGCTAACCGCCGCTGCCCGTCTCCTGGTAGACGGGGTCCCCCTCCTGCCGCTAGGTGGCGCTGCCTCTCCATGCGCCGACGTCACAGCCAGGCGCCATAGAGGAGAGCGGCACCTGGCTAGTGCCGTTGGAGCTTGTAGAAGCAGAGCCAGCACCACCTAGCGGTGGGAGGGGGGGCAATAATTTCTCATTAGCTATAAGTCACTTATCATGCAATGCAATTATCTGGGGCAACAAATCGCCCAACAGTCATTCTGTGTATTATGACATTTAGTCTAGCATGTCCTTGCTACCAAATTAACGTTTAAAGCTAAACACTGATAACAACATTGAAATGATCGTGCTTATTTTCAAGATACAGTGCATGTTCAGTTGTTGACTGCAGATTGAAGCTTGCAGGATATGTCAACCAATCCATGGAGTCACCGACGTTTGTGTAGATTATTATGTCGCAACTCAACAGATTCGCCGTGGTCATGATCTCTGCATCAGTTGCCCAGACTCCATCACGAGAGATTCCAGAGATGTTCACATATTCATTCACATTTTGGTTCAAGTAGTCCTGTAGTTTTTTTGTCAAGTCAGTTTTCATATGGTGGATGACTTTATCTCTGAGAAGGGAATGGTTGTCCTCTGTTCCTGTCAAGATGTAGCTGATGGCCCGGAAGAAGCAGTTTCCATCACCTTTGGTTTTATATGTACGCCGTGGTTGTTCAAGGTCTCGTCTGCATCCACAGTATACAACCTTACTAAACGTAAGGCCAAGAGTGGTGCTAAGATACTTCCTTCTTGAACTTGGTAGTAGGTTGAAAGCCTTAGTTTGCTTATTTTTCTGTGTGGCAGAGTCACTGGAATAATCATCATCGGATGGTGGAGAAGCCTCTTTATCCTGGTAAATCTTTAGGTTGCTGGTGTGGTATGTGTTGCTTAATATCTTGCCAGTTTTGTTGTTCTTAAGTTTTACTCGTCCCTTGGTCAAGGATTCCACAACTAAATAAGGTCCAATCCAGCGTGGTTCCATCTTTGAACCTATGCGTTGAATACGGCGCTGATTCTTGATATAAACTATGGTACCAGCAGTGATTTCTTTGTTGCTTTTGTGTCGGCGATCAAAGGCACACTTCTGGTGTTCTTGAGCAGAGTGGATGTTGGTACTGACGTCTGAGTGCAGCTTTTTAAGAATGCTTGACAGTGTATTTAGCACATCAGGGGTGGCATGATCTGAAATGGGCATGGGATCCACCGTATCATCTTTTGAGGGATTAAGGTCCATGGGAAGCTTGGCCTTCCGTCCATACATGACCTCAAATGGAGTAACCTTGGTTGAAGCATGCACAGATGTGTGATAGGCAAACAGAACACCAGGGATGAATTGATCCCAGTTGTTTCCTTGGTCATTGACAAGCTTACTAAGAGCTTCTTTAAGTGTCCGATTATCACGTTCCCGCTGGCCATTTGTTTGTGGGTGGTATGCAGATGAAATACGGTGATCTGTTTGAAAATGTTCCATCAGGTTGTCAATGATCGAGTTTACAAACTCTCGTCCCTGGTCGCTAATCAGAGTCTCCATACAGCCAAGGCGACAGATAACGGAGTACAAAAAATTTGCCACTGACTTGGCACTCTTATCTGGGACAGCTGTTGCTTCAGTCCATTTGGAGAAATGATCAGTGGCAGCAACTATATATTTGTTGCCATTTGATGTTTCCTGAAGAGGGCCAATCATATCAATCCCAACTAAGCTCCATACTTTTCCAGGCACTGATATACTGTTGAGTGGTGGAGCTTCCTTTGTGATTTTGGGATTTATAACAAAACATTTTTGACAGGCTTTCACATACTGGTGAACGTCATTTTTCATTCCCTTCCAGTAAAACCGGTCAGAGATTTTGGCTAAAGTTTTATCTCTGCCAAAATGGCCCCCAGATATTGGGTTGTCATGACAGGCCTTCAGGATATTTGGCAGTCGACTTTTAGTAAGAACCTCCTTTTCCCTATGATAAACAATTCCTCCTTGGGCTCGATATGGCTTTGCTGTTTGTCTAAACTGGGACTTGGCATTTGCACGTTTCTCAGGAGGTAGATCGTAGGTATACTGAGGGTACCTTTGTTCTGTTGCAGTGTAGAATCTCAAAAGCTGGTCATACAATTGATCTTCCATGGTTGTCAAAATTGGAAAAGATTTGGTGTCATAGAGAGCAGAGAGGTGTCATAGAGAACATACAAAACAAGTTATCATTAACTATGCACTGACAGGACAGCGCCATCTACTGTCAGTTCAGATCTGCACACTTTTCAACAAATAAGCAATAGGGTGAGAAAAACAGTGAAGTGATAACATTATGGCCTAGAGAAATACTATAAAAACTATTTTATACCCCCTGGTATAAAGTTTATCCCCCGGGGGTATACTATGGCCTAAGTCAGCTTTTGAATTTTTGTGCTGTTTCCTTCCTCAGTAAAAGGGTTCCCCGGCTTCCCCGCAGTGCTGCGAGGGTGCCCCCATGGTAGATAAACCCATTTTTTAAGCGTATCCAAGGCGTTGCTAGGATAGAATGGCCATGTAAAATCCCATAGCAACCAGTAAAAGGGTTCCCCACCCACCCCGCAGTGCTGTGAGGGTGCCCCCAAGGTAGATTAACCCCTTTTCCAAGCGTATACAAGGCGTTGCTAGGATAAATTGGTCATGTAAAATCCCATAGCAACCAGTAAAAGGGTTCCCCGGCTTCCCCGCAGTGCTGTGAGGGTGCCCCCAAGGTAGATAAACCCCTTTTCCAACCGTATCCAGGGCGTTGCTAGGATAAAGTGGCCATGTAAAATCCCATAGCAACCAGTAAAAGGGATCCCCACCCACCCCGCAGTGCTGTGAGGGTGCCCCCAAGGTAGATTAACCCCTTTTCCAAGCGTATACAAGGCGTTGCTAGGATAAATTGGTCATGTAAAATCCCATAGCAACCAGTAAAAGGGTTCCCCGGCTTCCCCACAGTGCTGCAAGGGTGCCCCCAAGGTAGATAAACCCCTTTTCCAAGCGTATACAAGCCGTTGCTAGGATAAAGTGGTCATGTAAAATCCCATAGCAACCACCTAAGGGGTTAACCACCTATCCTTAAGTGCTGCGAGAGTGCCCCCAAGGTAGATAAACCCCTTTTTCAAGCGTATTCAAGGCATTGCTAGGATAGAGTGATCATGCTATATCCCATAGCAACCAGTAAAGGGGTTCCCCACCCACCCCTCAGTGCTCGTCAGTGCCCCCTAGGTATACAAAGCCCTTTTCCAAGCATATCCAAGGCGCCAAGACAACGAGCTGGCACGAGCAGGGCTGAAGATTTCATGTCACATGTGACTATAGGGAGGGGGTGGGGCTTAGAAAGGGAGATCCCTGGCGTCACCAGAGGTGGAGGAGCTTGAAAAGGAGCAGTGCCCGATGGGAGGGGGAGCTGTGACCTAGAAGAATGAGCAGCTTTCCCTCAGCTTACCCTGGGGGGTATAATCTGGCCTGGAGGGGTATACTTTGGCCTAGGCTATTTTATACCCCGGGGTATAGTTTGGCCTAGGCCAAAGTATACCCGGGGTATAATCTAGCCTAGGCCACTTTAACCCCGGGTATAGTCTGGCCTGGGGGTATAATCTGGCCTGTTACACCGGTACTTTCCTACACGCAACCTCCGATCCTCACAAGATCTCCTTCTCTACTCCCCTCTTATCTCCTCTTCCCACAATCGTATACAAGATTTCTCTCGCGTATCACCCCTACTCTGGAACCCTCTACCACAACACATCAGACTCTCGCCCACCATCGAAACCTTCAAAAAGAATCTGAAGACCCACCTCTTCCGACAAGCCTACAACCTGCAGTAACCACCGATCAACCAACCGCTGCACGATCAGCTCTATCCTCACCTACTGTATTCTCACCCATCCCTTGTAGATTGTGAGCCCTCGCGGGCAGGGTCCTCACTCCTCCTGTACCAGTTATGACTTGTATTGTTCAAGATTATTGTACTTGTTTTTATTATGTATACCCCTCCTCACTTGTAAAGCGCCATGGAATAAATGGCGCTATAACAATAAATAATAATAATAATAATAATAATAATGCTGCAATTACCACAGGGAAAAGTGCCCGCCAGCCTCACTCCCCTGTTGAGGCTCCTAGCTGGTCGCTGAAAGTGGCTATGACTTAAACAGTCCCTGAGGTTCCTGGCCCTCCTTGCTACCAGACTAGGTTGGGGGGCTATGTGAGGGTGGAGTTTAGATTCACTCCGCAAAATTCCCCAATACTTGGATAAGATTCCCCGTATGTCCTGCCACTGGTTGTTGAAGGCCGTGACTATCCCAAAAGGTTTGTCAGTGACCCTAGCCCGGGTTTGTAAAAGATCCTCCCTGTTGCTGCCCTTGGCAGCAACAAACACCCGAGAGATGACCCTTTTAGGGTAGCCCCTCTCACGAAACCGTGTGGTCAGCTCGCGTGACTGTGTAACAAAATCCTCCTATAGGCTGCAATTCCTCCTCACCCTATAGAATTGGCCCTTCGGAATACCTGTCTTGAGGTGCTGAGGGTGGAAGCTTGTGAAGTGCAATAAGCTGTTGGTTGCTGTCGGTTTGCGGTATAGGGTGGTCATGATTCTAGAGTCCTTTACACTGAGATTCAAATCCAAAAATTCAATTTCCGTCTGTGAGAATTGTGACGTAAAGCGTATATTCCCCTGACGAAGCCACCTGAGGGTGGCGATACGCGTTGGGCATCCGCACAGCCCGCACTTTAAACTTGCAGGGTCTCTGATTTCCACATGGCTTTGCTTTGGGCTGGTTTTGGAGTGGTAATTATCTTAGGCAGGCATGCCGTTTATTTATTTATTTCCCTCTTTCCAGTCAGCAGGTTCAATTTGGGTTGGCATTTGACCACATCATGTGCTTCTTATGGTGGCATTACCCGCCTTGTCCTTTTACCTAGTGTGGTAACTTGGTGTTTTCTTTTCATTTCTTTACCATCTAGTACTGTATTTTTGTGTTTCATTCACGGTTTATTACATCATGGATACTGTGTGCTGTTATGCTGTTTGGAAATTAGTGACACCACCATAGTTACTGCCACTTTTTTCAGCTATTAGAACGCTATTTTTATAGGTACTTTGGCAACTCATACTCATGTACAGGATGGTCATGCCCTTTATAAAAGGAATTTATTGTTAGCCATGTTCATACCATACCTTCAAGTCATGTGCGGGCTTTAGCCTTATTAGGGGCTGTTTGTTCACAGGGTTGTCATGTATTCCCTTTTTAATTGGTTTTAGAAGTTTGTGTTTTGCTTCGTGTTTGTATTTTCAATAAAGCTGTGTTTAATTTTGCTACATTCATATGTGTGGTGATCCCCTTTTTAAGACCTATGCTGCTTTCTTGTACTCTAATATTTTCGGTTAAAACTGTGAATCTTGCCAAGGCCAGGTAGTGTTTGAACCGCTCTGTTACCGCCCAGACTATGATGAGGAACTCCAGCTTGAAGGAACTGTAGTTCTCGGGGTTCCTTTCGGTGGGACAAAGTTTACAGTTGGCGTAGGCAATTACCCTTTCTTTGCCATTCCGTACATGGGACAACACGGCTCCCAGTCCCATGTTGCTGGCGTCCGTGTACAGCATGAACGGTTGGTCATATTCTGGGTAGGCCAGTACTTCATCAACCGTGAGAGCCAACTTCAACTGAGCGAAGGATCCCTCCAGTCTGTCGTTCCAGTCAAACGGGGTGTTCTTTCCCCTGGTTTTCTTGGATTGGCCCACTAACAGGTTTTGTAGTGGTGCGGCTATTTTGGTGAAGTCTTTAATAAATCTTCTGTAGTAGCCTACCAACCTGAAGAACTGTCGGACTTCATGGAGGTTACTGGGTTTCGGCCAGTGCTTGATCACGGTGACCTGCTCAGGGTCTGGGGCCACTCCTTCAGAGCTCACCACATGGTCCAGGTACTGTACTTTGGATTTCAACAGGTGACATTTAGATGATTTTACCTTCAAGCCAAAGTTGGACAGAACATCGAACACCTTGGCCAGGTGCTTCAGGTGGTCCTTATATGTCTTGGAGAAGATGATGACATCATTCAAGTACAGCAAGACGGTTTCGAAATTCTTGTGCCCGAGATAGAACTCCATCATCCTCTGGAATGTTCCTGGTGCGTTGCAGTGTCCGAACGGCATTTAGTGTGGTGTGACTGGTGGTTGCGTGGTTAATGGGAGGTATGTATCACAGGGATGGATGCTCCCTGCGATGCAACCCGGAGTATTTTGTGTTTAGTGTACGTGAGCACTAAAGATATCATTTAGTGCGCCTGGGCCTGGGTTGCGGGTAGCTATGAGAGATGGGAGGGTCTGGCTACCCACATACCTCACCTCTGAGTGTGGATGCTCACTGTACCCTTTTCCCTGCAGGAGTTTGAGGACCTGCAGTGATGTCATGATCACGTGACAGTGCATGTGATGTTACCTCACCTGTGGGTGTGGTTACAGGCTACCTAAAGGAGGTGTGTTTAGCTGCACATGGTAGTAAGTGTTTGGGAGTCTGTCAGGGTGGACAGATTTCCATGTGTCCAGGCTGGACACTACAGAGTGGTCTGTGTATTGGGAGGAGAAGCCTTTCTGTGTCCATGGCTTCAGATAGAGCCCATGTGCTGGACATTGCACAGCCTGTGTGCCCACAGGCCTGAGAGAGCAGAGCTCTTCTATGGACATTAATGCTGTGTTGGCCTGATATACGCACTGTTTACCTTTTTGTTGCTGCCTTGATGGTTTATGGAGCAAATAAACCCACATGGACATTGAAGAGAATGTGCCTCCTGTTTCCTCCTACGCATCTGAGTGAGTACAATCCTTACAGTAGTTAAATTCAGAGAGACCCATCAGTGTAGTGAAGGCCATCTTTTCCTTATCCGCCTCTGCTACGGGAACCTGCTAATACCCACTAGTGAGATCCAAGGTAGAGAAATAGTTAGCAGATTTTAAAGCAGCTAATGACTCTTCAATTCAAGGTAATGTGTAGGCATCCTTATGTGTAATGCGGTTTATATGCCTGTAATCAACACACATCCTCATTGTACCATCCTTCTTCCTGACAAGGACTAATGGAGCTGCCCAGGGGCTACAACTATCTCTGATTACCCCAGCCTCCTTCATCTCTCGAGTCGTAACATACTTTTGGCACATTGGTAGTGAGCTGGAGGTACAGGTAAGTACCTCTCTTTAATAGGCGGATGAAATCCCGTGGGGATATGATGTTGAACCCCTTTTATCTGCCCCAAATCTAGTGGGTGTTTGCTGAATACCCGCTCATACTCATGGACCACCCGGTAAGCCCCTTGTTTTTGGTGTGATGGGGTAGAGTCAGTGCCCACGTGTAATTTCTGATACCAATCTTCTAATTGTCCTGCAGAGCCATTGTCCTCCACTTGGTTGGACGGGACCAAGGCTTCTGTTGCCTGTATTGCATTATTATCAACAGTAAACAGTTTGGCAAATGTGGCATATCTGGTTAAGTGGACCTCTTTCTCTCCCAAATTAAGAACACGTACTGTACCCTCCCCTTGCAGACATCAACCACCCCTCTGGCTGTCAGGATTGTGGGCCTACTATCTGAATACACAGGTTCCACCAGGGCCTGGTAGTCGTTACCTCTGAGGCCTAAGGCCCCGTCTCACATAGCGAGATCGCTAGCGAGATCGCTGCTGAGTCACAAGTTTTGTGATGCAACAGCGACCTCCATAGCGATCTCGCTATGTGTGACACGTACCAGCGATCAGGCCCCTGCTGCGAGATCGCTGGTCGTGTCGGAATGGCCTGGACCTTTTTTCGGTCGTTGAGGCCCCGCTGACATCGCTGAATCGGTGTGTGTGACACCGATCCAGCGATGTCTTCACTGGTAACCAGGGTAAACATCGGGTTACTAAGCGCAGGGCCGCGCTTAGTAACCCGATGTTTACCCTGGTTACCAGCGTAAATGTAAAAAAAACCAAACAGTACATACTCGCCTTCTGATGTCCGTCAGGTCCCTTGCCGTCTGCTTCCTGCTCTCACTGACTGCCGGCCGTACAGTGAGAAGTGAGAGCACAGCAGTGACGTCACCGCTGCGCTCTGCTCTCACTGTACGGCCGGATCTCAGTCAGAGCAGGAAGCAGACGGCAAGGGACCTGACGGACATCAGAAGGCGAGTATGTACTGTTTGTTTTTTTTTACATTTACGCTGGTAACCAGGGTAAACATCGGGTTACTAAGCGCGGCCCTGCGCTTAGTAACCCGATGTTTACCCTGGTTACCCGGGTGCTGCAGGGGGACTTCGGCATCGTTGAAGACAGTTTCAACGATGCCGAAGTCGTTCCCCTGATCGTTGGTCGCTGGAGAGAGCTGTCTGTGTGACAGCTCCCCAGCGACCACACAACGACTTACCAACGATCACGGCCAGGTCGTATCGCTGGTCGTGATCGTTGGTAAATCGCTTAGTGAGACGGGGCCTCTATTGCTGCCCGACACCATATTAACATTTCACTCCTGGGGGGTATTACAATGGGGATCGGATCACTCACTGTGACACGTCCAATTTCTCCACCAGATAATTCTACCTGTTGTCTCTGCACCAGGGCTCTGATTTCCTTTTGCAGGACTCTCTGCTCACTGGGACCAGCAGTTTCTGCCACCTGTTGTAATAAGACAATAACCTCGGCCAGACAATTTTCAATAACATTAGTACCAATGGTCATCATAGGGTTACATTCACGTCGATCAATATAAACAATCACCATCCCTTGCGCTTTTAATTCGACCTCTTTGTATCCCACCTATGGCATAGGCTGACCACCATTACTGACTACTATCGTTAAGTCAGTATCTGGACCACGGGTTATGTGTGTATCCGCCCAATAACACTTATAAAGGATGTAAGGCATGGTTGTAACCTGTGAACCGGTGTCCAACAAAGCATTCATCGGGATGCCGTCAATCACAATGGGGAGAACTGGTCGTCCTCTGACGTATTTGGCTCGCCAGTTGTGTGGGCCTGGTCTTCCTATTCCTGGGGGTTGGCCCTCTGCCTCAGGGGTCGCTCGTTTAAATGACAGTACCTTGCAATGTGTCCTGCCTGGTTGCAGCGGAGGCAGATGGGTCGTCCATCCTGGTGACAGCGATCATCATCTCTCCTTCTGGTTGACGGGATCCTCTTCTGTCGTCACCAGGGGACGTCCTCCGGTCTGGAAGCCAGCTTGATCTTCTCCTTAGGGGATTCCTGTAGAGACGGTACGGTCCGGGCTAATGCAGCAACACTTTTGTCAGCTCCTGCACCTGGAGGCGTAGTCCTGTAGAAGAATCCTCATCTAGGACCTGTGCATCAGCTTCAACGGGGACCTGAGGATATGATGCCACCTCCTGGTGGTACGTGAGGGCTGGACACTTAAGAGGCACTGCATGGCTGGGTGGAGGCTCATGTAGCACCCAGATGGCTCTGTCCTTAAATTGCACAAAGTCCAGGTCAGGGTTTTGCAAGGCCAGGATGCATAACTGAGTCCTGTGGGTGCTAGACAGGAGCCCCTCAATGAACTGTTCTTTTAAGAGTTTATCTCCATGCTGTACGCTGTTAGGATCCACTTGATTAACAGCCCAGAGCGCCTCCTGCAAATTAAGGGCATAGTCCCGTATACTGACCTGTGCTTTTTGCTTACACCCAAAGAACTTCATTTTTATCTCTGCAGCGGTGCGGGTGTCAAAGGTAATTTTTAGCTTGGCAGAGATTTGCTGCACAGTCCTTTTATTCACATCTGGCCAGGATGTTACCTCCCTCAGGGCCGCACCAATCAGCTGACCAGTCAAATTGTTAATTTTCTGATGCTCTGGCAAAGGATAAACTTCAAACAGGCTGCAGAGCCTTTCTTTAATGTAATTTAACGTATGTGACTCTCCGGAATACTGTGGGAGCCATGCTGCTCCAGGTATATACGGCATGGAGAGGGACATGATTGGCGCCGTAGCTGTGGCTGTGTCCGGCCGGCATACTGGAGCTGTGGGCTCTGCGGGGCATGGTAGCGGTATGGGGCCTGCGGGTGCGTCCGCTGCAGGGCCTGGGGGTGCTATGGGGCCTGCGGCTGCGTCTGCCGCCAATCCTCCCCTGAGTCGGACATGGCTCTTCCCCCTCGCTAACCTGGTACAAGCCGGGCCTCCTCTCCAGAGTCTGCAGCAGTTCCTCCGATGTGCCGCTCGGCACTTTGCAGCGTCTTCACTTCTGGCGTCGCTGTACGGCGTCTTCACTTCCGGCGTTCCTCTCAGCAGCGCGGCACCTGTTTCTCTCTTCGCGCTCTTTCTCGCTGGCTCCACATACGAAGGTATGTCTCCTTCTTCCCCTCGCGCTCCACGTGCCACGGCAATGGCGGCAAACTGTCACAGTCACTGGCACACAGTACCTGGCGATGCCAGGGCACAAAATCCTGTTTGTGACGCCCAAATGAGTCGCCCGTCAGGGTCATGGGGTACCCGGTCCCTGGTCCGGTCGCAATTAAAGGGGCAGTCACGGTGGCAGTGATCCAGTCCGTGTCCCTGGGCAACCAAGTAAAAGTGACGGTCTTTAAAGGGGTTGTGGAAATAAGGAAAGTTCTGGACGCCACCTGTGGTTCTTGGTCAGAGGTGACCGACGCTGCTTAAAGGGGTCCTCTGGGGGCAATGGTGCTGCAGCAAAGATGGTGTCACTTCCCACAGTTGAAGTGGTGTCCCCAGGGCTCCCGGTGTATTTGGCAGGCATGGTGAATGCCGCAAATAATTGGAGGACACAGGGTTGCAGTCTTTTCCTGGTTTACTGAGATGGTATTCAGCCTCAGTCCAGGGTACTGGTAACAGGTGTAGCTGGAGTCCAGGCAGCCTGAAGACATGTGGAAATCCCCTTGACAGGTCAGTTTGGGAGCCTTCCACTATGCGCTGGTCTGTGGTCCCTTGCTGACTGTAGCTCTCTAAAGGTACCGTCACACTAAACGATATCGCTAGCGATCCGTGACGTTGCAGCGTCCTCGCTAGCGATATCGTTTAGTTTGACACGCAGCAGCGATCAGGATCCTGCTGTGATGTCGCTGGTCGCTGAATAAAGTCCAGAACTTTATTTGGTCGTCCGATCGCCGTGTATCGTTGTGTTTGACACCAAAAGCAACGATACCAGCGATGTTTTACACTGGTAACCAGGGTAAACATCGGGTTACTAAGCGCAGGGCCGCGCTTAGTAACCCGATGTTTACCCTGGTTACCAGCGTAAAAGTAAAAAAAACAAACAGTACATGCTCACCTGCGCGTCCCCCAGCGTCTGCTTCCTGCTCTGACTGAGATCCGGCCCTAAAGTGAAAGTGAAAGTACAGCGGTGACGTCACCGCTGTGCTGTTAGGGCCGGAGCTCAGTCAGTGTCAGGAAGCAGACGCTGGGAGACGCGCAGGTGAGCATGTAGTGTTTGTTTTTTTTACATTTTACGCTGGTAACCAGGGTAAACATCGGGTTACTAAGCGCGGCCCTGCGCTTAGCAACCCGATGTTTACCCTGGTTACCCGGGGACCTCGGCATCGTTGGTCGCTGGAGAGCTGTCTGTGTGACAGCTCTCCAGCGATCAAACAGCGACGCTGCAGCGATCGGCATCGTTGTCGCTATCGCTGCAGCGTCGCTTAATGTGACGGTACCTTAATAAGGCCCTCTTTCTTCCCTGTCCAGGGACAGTACCTGCACTGTAGGCAACTTGAGCCGTCTCTTTTGGGTCTCTGTTCACTGTGACTCTAGACTCTGATTGCTGCTGTACCTTCGGTATTATGTGGGCAAGTCCCTTTAAGTTTCCTGCCCTCCGGTTCTGCCGTGGGGCTTGCAGTCTCCCTCAGCCTCGGGCTCTCAGTACCCGGTTTCTGCGCTCAGCTTAGAGAGGCCCAGTAGCAGTCTTTCTCTAGCTCCTAAGTACCTTTGTGCTCCTTCACTGTCTGCTACCAACTGTCAACTGTCTGCTTGTCTGCCTAGCAACTGCTCAGCAACTGACTCATACTCCTGACCAGAGAGAGCAGCTCCCCTCAAGTCGGGTGTAGAGCTCCCCCTTCTGGTCTGGAGTCAGAATGTGCTGCATGTAAGGTTACCTGCCAAAGGGATTCCTCCTGTCTCCAGGCATGGCATTACCCTCCCCGAGAGGAAGGCAATACCACTGTGGTACCTGAACTCCTGGGGTGCCACAGATGTCCGGTGCCTGAAGGAGTTGAATGTGGACAGTCCTGTGCCCGAAGGAGTTGTATGTGGACAGTTCTGTGCCCAGAGGTGGATGTCCTGTGCCTGAAAGAGGACTAGCATGTGTAACAATTGCAAACAGGTGGATATGGTGTCCGGCTGCTATCCAGAGGATATCCTGGGCTGTGTATGGCTGTGTGAGTAAAGAGATTGTGATGCAGGACACCCACGGGAACTAGTCGGTGGGGGCTGGTGTGTGTAGTGTCTGCAACATATGAGGCTGTGTATATGGAGACTGTAATATGGCGTGCGGTCGCCCAGGGAAACTGGACAAGGGAAGTCTGGCCTGTTTAGGGACTGTAAATCTAAAGCCATATGATATGTATTGCTATGAACTGGTATGAACTGAACACTGATAATATACACTGAAGTTATATGCATTTGTGTGAATTGGACTTTAATGCTGTGAGGAAACACATTAAAAAGACTTTTGTGTTGGAACTTTGTGGGTCACTGCCTCTTCACTGCGTACGATGCTACCACAATGTTACATGTAGTAGACTTAGTAAGCTTGGATCTGCTCCCTTATCTCTGCAGTAAGCTTGGTTCTGCTCCCATATCTCTGTAGTAAGCTTGATTCTGCTCCCATAGCTCTTTAGTAAGCTTGGTTCTGCTCCTTTATCTCTGCAGTAAGCTTGGTTCTGATCCCTTATCTCTGCAGTAAGCTTGGTTCTGCTCCCTTATCTCTGTAAGAAGCTCTATTCTGCTCCCATATCTCTGGAGTAAGCTCAGTTCTTCTCCCACAGCTCTGTAGTAAGCCCAGTTCTGCTCCCATATCTCTGTAGTAAGCTCAGTTCTTCTTCCACAGCTCTGTAGTAAGCTCAGTTCTGCTACCATATCTATGTAGTAAGCTCGGTTCTTCTCCCACAGCTCTGTAGTAGGCTCAGATCTGCTCCCTTATCTCTGTAGTAAGCTCTGTTCTGCTCCCTTATCTCTGTAGTAAGCTCAGATCTGCTCCCTTATCTCTGTAGTAAACTCCGTTCTGCTCCCATAGCTCTGTAGTAAGCTCAGTTCTGCTCCCATAGCTCTGTAGTAAGCTCAGTTCTGCTCCCATAGCTCTGTAGTAAGCTCAGTTCTTCTCCCATAGCTCTGTAGCAAGCTCAGTTTTGCTCCCATATCTCTGTAGTAAGCTCAGTTCTTTTCCCACAGCTCTGTACTAAGCTCTGTTCCTCTCCCATATCTCTGTAGCAAGCTTGGTTCTTCTCCCACAGCTCTGTAGTAAGCTCAGATCTGCTCCCTTATCTCTGTAGTAAGCTCTGTTCTGCTCAATTATCTCTGTAGTAAGCTGAGTTCTGCTCCCTTATCTCTGTCGTAAGCTCAGTTCTGCTCCCATATCTCTGTAGTAAGCTCAGTTCTGCTCCCATATCTCTGTAGCAAGCTCAGTTCTGCTCCCATATCTCTGGAGTAAGCTCAGTTCTTTTCCCACAGCTCTGTAGTAAGCTCAGTTCTGCTCCCATATCTCTGTAGTAAGCTCGGTTCTTCTCCCACAGCTCTGTAGTAAGCTTGATTCTGCTC
Source organism: Ranitomeya variabilis (assembly GCF_051348905.1). Classification (NCBI taxonomy): domain Eukaryota; kingdom Metazoa; phylum Chordata; class Amphibia; order Anura; family Dendrobatidae; genus Ranitomeya; species Ranitomeya variabilis. The sequence continues at coordinate 397,537,524 of NC_135234.1, forward strand.
CCATAGCTCTTTAGTAAGCTTGGTTCTGCTCCTTTATCTCTGCAGTAAGCTTGGTTCTGATCCCTTATCTCTGCAGTAAGCTTGGTTCTGCTCCCTTATCTCTGTAAGAAGCTCTATTCTGCTCCCATATCTCTGGAGTAAGCTCAGTTCTTCTCCCACAGCTCTGTAGTAAGCCCAGTTCTGCTCCCATATCTCTGTAGTAAGCTCAGTTCTTCTTCCACAGCTCTGTAGTAAGCTCAGTTCTGCTACCATATCTATGTAGTAAGCTCGGTTCTTCTCCCACAGCTCTGTAGTAGGCTCAGATCTGCTCCCTTATCTCTGTAGTAAGCTCTGTTCTGCTCCCTTATCTCTGTAGTAAGCTCAGATCTGCTCCCTTATCTCTGTAGTAAACTCCGTTCTGCTCCCATAGCTCTGTAGTAAGCTCAGTTCTGCTCCCATAGCTCTGTAGTAAGCTCAGTTCTGCTCCCATAGCTCTGTAGTAAGCTCAGTTCTGCTCCCATAGCTCTGTAGCAAGCTCAGTTTTGCTCCCATATCTCTGTAGTAAGCTCAGTTCTTTTCCCACAGCTCTGTAGTAAGCTCTGTTCCTCTCCCATATCTCTGTAGCAAGCTTGGTTCTTCTCCCACAGCTCTGTAGTAAGCTCAGATCTGCTCCCTTATCTCTGTAGTAAGCTCTGTTCTGCTCAATTATCTCTGTAGTAAGCTGAGTTCTGCTCCCTTATCTCTGTCGTAAGCTCAGTTCTGCTCCCATATCTCTGTAGTAAGCTCAGTTCTGCTCCCATATCTCTGTAGCAAGCTCAGTTCTGCTCCCATATCTCTGGAGTAAGCTCAGTTCTTTTCCCACAGCTCTGTAGTAAGCTCAGTTCTGCTCCCATATCTCTGTAGTAAGCTCGGTTCTTCTCCCACAGCTCTGTAGTAAGCTCAGATCTGCTCCCTTATCTCTGTAGTAAGCTCCGGTCTGCTCCCTTATCTCTGTAGTAAGCTCAGATCTGCTCCCTTATCTCTGTAGTAAACTCCGTTCTGCTCCCATAGCTCTGTAGTAAGCTCAGTTCTGCTCCCATAGCTCTGTAGTAAGCTCAGTTCTGCTCCCATAGCTCTGTAGTAAGCTCAGTTCTGCTCACATATCTCTGTAGCAAGCTCAGTTTTGCTCCCATATCTCTGTAGTAAGCTCAGTTCTTTTCCCACAGCTCTGTAGTAAGCTCTGTTCCTCTCCCATATCTCTGTAGCAAGCTTGGTTCTTCTCCCACAGCTCTGTAGTAAGCTCAGATCTGCTCCCTTATCTCTGTAGTAAGCTCTGTTCTGCTCAATTATCTCTGTAGTAAGCGGAGTTCTGCTCCATTATCTCTGTAGTAAGCTCAGTTCTGCTCCCATATCTCTGTAGTAAGCTCAGTTCTGCTCCCATATCTCTGTAGCAAGCTCAGTTCTGCTCCCATATCTCTGTAGTAAGCTCAGTTCTGCTCCCATATCTCTGTAGCAAGCTCCGGTCTGCTCCCTTATCTCTGTAGTAAGCTCAGATCTGCTCCCTTATCTCTGTAGTAAACTCCGTTCTGCTCCCATAGCTCTGTAGTAAGCTCAGTTCTGCTCCCATAGCTCTGTAGTAAGCTCAGTTCTGCTCACATATCTCTGTAGCAAGCTCAGTTTTGCTCCCATATCTCTGTAGTAAGCTCAGTTCTTTTCCCACAGCTCTGTAGTAAGCTCTGTTCCTCTCCCATATCTCTGTAGCAAGCTTGGTTCTTCTCCCACAGCTCTGTAGTAAGCTCAGATCTGCTCCCTTATCTCTGTAGTAAGCTCTGTTCTGCTCAATTATCTCTGTAGTAAGCTGAGTTCTGCTCCCTTATCTCTGTAGTAAGCTCAGTTCTGCTCCCATATCTCTGTAGTAAGCTCAGTTCTGCTCCCATATCTCTGTAGCAAGCTCAGTTCTGCTCCCATATCTCTGGAGTAAGCTCAGTTCTTTTCCCACAGCTCTGTAGTAAGCTCAGTTCTGCTCCCATATCTCTGTAGTAAGCTCGGTTCTTCTCCCACAGCTCTGCAGTAAGCTCAGATCTGCTCCCTTACCTCTGTAGTAAGCTCCGGTCTGCTCCATTATCTCTGTAGTAAACTGCATTCTGCTCCATTATCTCTTTAGTAAACTCTGCTCTGCTGCCTTATCTCTGTAGTAAGCTCTGTTCTGCTCCATTATCTCTGTAGTAAGCTCAGTTCTGCTCCATTATCTTTGTAGTAATAAGCTCCGTTCCTCTCTAATATGAAAGAGGTAAGCTCTTTTCTGCTCCCATGTCTCTGTAGTAAGCTCGGTTATGTTCCCTTATCTCTGTAGTAAGCTTGGTTCTGCTCTTATATCTCTCTAGTAAGGTCGGTTCTGCACCCTTATCTGCGTAGTAATCCATCATTCTCGTGTATATGTAATCAGCTTGCTTCTGTTACAGTATCTATGTAAGCAGTAAGCTTGGTTCTACTCCCATATCTATGCAGCAAGCTCCATTCTATTTATATATCCATATACAAACCTGTTTTTAAAGCCTGTTATCTCTGTTGCTTTAATGAAGCAGCCAGAGATAAGTAGGGCAAAGGTGGGCGACTGCAACTCGAGGGCTACTGCCTTGTGATTGCCCCCCAGGCTGAAAAGTGCCAGCGAGCCCCTGATGGTGGTTGTGTGAGAAGGTGGGGCCATTCTGGAGGAATGTCTTAAAAATCATTACTAGGATATGTTCCCTTTCTGAACCCTCCCAACTGAGCCTTATTTTCATTAACTGGTTCAGGAGCACACCACAAATCAGACACAAAACCTTACTACTATTTCTATTGGCGGCAGCCAAGCTCTTAATACCCCCAAAGTGGCGCACGCAGAGCTGCCCGAACAATTCGGAGTGGATTCATAAGGTTGATCAGCTCTATTACATTGAACAAGTGGCGTCTTATGCCCATGACAAATTTAGTAAAATCTGGACCCCATGGACAGTATACCAAAAATCAAAAGAATATGTAGAATTGGTAGGGAGACAGCCGTCCACCTCCACTTGAGTCATTTACTTTTAAAACAAACAATTACAACTAATGACCTTCAACAATATACTCTTTTATTATGCCTTTAGAGAGTAGGTAGGATATTAGTGTGACCCACCAACCTCTCCTCCCCCATCCATCCTCATCCTAGATAGTTATCTAAAATACCTTTCCTTTTATATCTTTTCTATCTTACTTCATTCTGTTGTTTGCTATATATGTTTTTTTTGTTTGAAAATGACATTATGCAGTGTATGTGGAGAAAATATAGGAAATTGGAATTGAAGACATCCTGGTTTCAGAAGCAGGATTAGTCCTTTCACTTTATGCTAACGAGAATGGAGATACACAGAACTAATCATCGATGTTATTAAGACTGAGTCAAGCAAAAGACTTCTGGCTTTGTCTATTACATTTGGGTATCCTGAACTCCCATATATGGTGGGGACACTTATTATCAGACGAATGTTCTGTTTAATGTCGTATTATGCAAACACATATGGTGCATTTGGTTATTTGTATTGTCTTATCTTTGTTGAAAAACTAATAAAATGATGATTTAAAATAAAATAAAAATTGTTAGGCCTAATATTGGGGTGTAGCCAGGAGGCCCAATTAGCTAATACAATTCGCCGTCTCCTCTTGCAGCATTATCGTACCCGGCGCCTGCGCATTCATTTTTTTTTTCGGGCGTGTGCAGTTGCGCTGCCCTTTGTACTTACAGCGCAGGCGCCGGGGACGATAATGCAGCAAGAGGAGACGGCGCCCGACGCGCATAGGCCCGGAGTGACGGCTGTGCTGCGTCTGATTAGGAAGGAAAGACCCGCCTCCCTGGCGATTTCAGGGTATGAGGGGGCCCATTTTATAAACGTTTATTTCAGCATGTGCAGGGAGCATAACTAAAAGAGCCACCTTGTCAGAATGCAGCATTTGTGCTGCACAAGGTGGCTCTTTTAGTTACAAACGCCTGAGGGGGGTGACAGGTTCTCTTTAAGTAATTTACACGTCATTTTCAAACCAAATATTCATCAAAACATTTATATATCTATAATATAATGCTGGGAGCGTCACTCTGTCCCACTACTTTGTATACTGCGCAAGAGCCTGCGCAGGCGCTCCCAGCGTTACATTATAGTCACAGTGTCCGTCTTAAAGAAAAACCGGCGCCGGAAAGCGCCGACTGCGCTGGTACCGGTGTCAGCGTCACGATCTCACCTACTGATGAAGTCCACCGCCACAGTGTCCACATGTATATATATACATCTTTATATTTCATAGAGAGATAGATAGCAGAATAGCCAATAATTCATTTGTCAGCTTCTATAAAATCATTGCAGAAGCCGACAGGATAGGAGACATTGTTTACATAGAGTAAACCATTGCAGAACAGTGAGATTTATATTTGTCAGTGTCTAATACTGTTTGTAGCATGTGTGTAAAATTTGGGACCTGTATGTATTTAATAAAATAATTTTTTCACAGAAAAAAATAGTGTGCAGAAAGCCAGACACTGGGAGCAGATGTTTCTAGCGTGGGAAGGGGGTAATACCCATGGAGCTTCCCAGGCTATTAATATCAGCTCACAGCTGTATACTTAGCCGTTACTGGCTGTTAAAATGGGGGACCCCAAAAAGAAATGATGTGGGGTCCCCCCATAATTAATAACCAGGAAAGGCTATGCAGACAGCTGCGGGCTGATATTAATAGCCTAGGAAGGGACCATGGATATTGCTTCCCCCTGGCTAAAAGCATCAGCACTCAGCCGCCCCAGAAAAGGCTCATCTGTAAGATGCGCCAAATCCGATATTTAGCCTTGCTCTTCCCATTTGTCCTGTAGCGGTGGCAAGTTGGGTAATAGTTGGGGTGTTGTGACATAAAGCCCTGAGGTTAGTAATGAAGATGCGTCAGTTAGATGCCCCCATTACTAACCCCATATAGTGAAATAGGAAATAAAACACAGACACCCATTAAAAAATCCTTTATTTGAAATAAACACACAGACTCCTTTATTGTTCCTAATTAAACCATACTTACATCATCTGCCAATCCAAGCAACGCCCTCGATCTCCTGTAAAAAATAAAAAAACAACAATATACCCATACCTGTCCTGCGTACCATCAGTCCCACGCCACAATCCATATCTGGGGTAAATAAAGTTTACAACCGAGAGCAGTGCTAATGCGACCAGCCTGGCTGTAAACTACTAAAGAATTAATGAAATGCTGGGAGTGGAGCTTCAGAGACTAGCGGTGCCATCACTGAGTCTGCGCTCCCTCACAGCCTGAACTCAAATGAACTCTTGAGCGTGGGAAAATGCCAGCTGATTTTCCCACGCTGAAGAGTTCAGTGCTGTCAGGCTGTGAGGGAGCACAGCTTCAGTGACATCACCTCTATTCACTGAAGCTGTTCTCGCAGCAGGCATGAACTGCTGTGACCTCATCCTTGGCATTGGTCCTGGGAAAATGCGATTTCTTTTTTCTTGCACCCATTGACTTCTATTGCGAGATGCGATCCGTTTCTGATTACAATTTCAGCGTGCTGCAATATTTTCCAGCCCGATCGTGATCCGAGCTGGAAAAAACCCACAGATGAGCACTCAATCCTAGATTAACATTGGTCCGAATTCAATCCGATTTTTTTTAATCGGATTAAATTAATCCGATTTCATTGCATGTGAGCATGAGCCCTAACTGGACAGCCCACTTGATTCCCTTTCTTTGGCATAGCGGTACTCCTTGTATATGAGGTTGAGAAAGAGCATATGCTCCAGTGAATGGCAAGCACTGCATCAAGTGGCCTCTCCTCCTCTTCCTCCACCATAACATCACCCTAATAGAACCCTCAGAGGTGGCATCCTACTCACCCTTGTTTCCCCCATGTCAAAAATTTCCAAATGCTCTATTGACTGTGGGGAACCACAGATGCGCCATTCTGCAGAGATGTTCACACATTCAATCCCATGGGCATCAGAGGTCTGCTCCGAAGAATCACAGAATCCAGAGAAGGAAAGCATCTGCACCGATGCCCAAAAATTTTTCATGTTGGATGCGGGGACGGATGAAGTAGGGTCCGATCAGAATCCAGACCCTCGTCACCATACGTTATCCATTAAGGTTGGAGGTGATCCTGATGAGACTCAGATACTAGAGGCGCATGTTGACTGTACTGCGGTGTAAGGGCAGGAAGAGCAGGTAGGTGACTCTCAAGATTAAGAGTGTGAGAACAGAGAGGATGACGATGAGGTTGGAGATCCCACTTCATGTGAACACAGAGGTACGCAGTTGAGTAGCTCAGGAAAGAAGGTGGAGGAGGAGGAAGATGAGGAGGTTACGTTGTGGCTTCCCACACAGACTGCATTAATCTGTACCTCCCACTCTGGGCTCCAAGACTTCTCCCGTGTTGCGCCAATCCTCTAGAATAAAAAAAAAAGGAGAAGCCAGCACTGCTAATGGTCAGAACGCAATACAAATGGTGCACATGCACCTACTGAATTCTAACTGTAGTTCAAATATGAGACATTTAGCAAATAATTGATCAACTCTTTGAGCTACCCCGCCACTTCACGGCAATCTCATAATGGGGCAGTCCTACGCTACGTATTTTATTAACGTTGTGCCATTACGGCCTCCTAGATGTATAAAAGGAGCATAAATCCTCTAGAATACTCTACCCCAAGAAAGATTATTATTATTATAGTTACGAAATGAACAACCACAACAAGCACTGCATCCTCAGCTCCAACTCTGGCTGTCGCCAGCACCTGTCACGAGTAAGCAGTTCACAGGGGTGGCAAAGGTTGCCTAGCCTGGGCCTTTTTTGAGACAGCAAACGATGACCCAACACACGTTATCTGTCAAATTTGCAAAAAAAAAACTCAGTACAGGCAAAAATTGCAATAATTTGACAAATACATGCATGAACCGGCACATGTGCGATCAACATACCTTGGTGTAAGAATGTCAATGCGCTAAAATGCAGACTAGCAGGCCTCACCAACCACCGGCCATCCCATCAACCTGATCTACTGCTTCTTCCTCCTCCTTCACTGTGCCAAGTCTTCTCACACAGCTCTCTGGACATAGAAACTCCACTTGTTTACCCCCTACAGTCGGGGTGAGTGAGAGTCCATCAGCTGTTACGGAAGTGCACATGATTGCTGCTTTTTTGTCACCTAGCACAACACATCTTTCTCAATCCACCATAACATCTCCACCTACACCTCTTCACAGTCTAGCAGTTTGTCCTGTTCTCCATACTCCACCCTCTCTCAGCACAGCAGCCAGCTCTCAGACCTGCAGTTGTGGTCACGTAAAAGAATGTTTCCTCCTACACGTGACAAATCTAAGAGCTGAACTCCATCATCTATAAGGCTGGTTTCACATTAGCGTCTGTGTGTACAGCATTTCATCCACATAGATCTGCATGTATATTCACAAGAACCAGATCCCCAAGTAGTACTTGTGTATAAAATATCACTTTTATTAATAATTTTTAAAAACACGGAGTTACATTAAACAAGGATGCTTGGTCCTTAAATGAGGGACTTCAGTACCATAGGGTATTCCTAACTATTGGCTGCATAAATAATGGCAAAAATATCCCTGTATGCTTGAGCAAAAGAAATCACTGTTTCACATGGGGTATATAACAAGACCTCTAATAAACCTCCTTGGCATTCCTAAGTGGAGGAATATGACTGTATTAATCCATCTGTATCTATGTGTGCTCAATAGTGCAATGACAAGGGCTCAGACCATAATGATAAATATTAAGCTGTGTCAATACCTGATATGCAGCCACGTGGAATCCTCTCGGCGTACCTCTGCCCCGACGCGTGTTTCGCACTGGTTCTTCGGGAGGCGTGTCAGGGCAGGGGGCATGCCGGTTTAAATAGCATGTCTGTAGAGTTGGGGTACTGTTGCAGGATTGCGTAGGGAGATACATATCAGCTGTGCCGTGTTGATATATTACTGGGCATGCGCCCGAATATTAGTGTTTTTGTATATCCGTACGGATACCGGAAGCTAGTGATGTTACCTAAGGTGCCCATATATTTGCATGTGCTTCACTGATGTTAGTGCCATCCTTAAACAAGAGCATGTAGGGCGGTGTGTGATGCAGTTCATAGTGGCACATGCGCCCGCCTAACGGCACCCGTAATGAAGGGTGACAGTGTGCGGTCACGTGGACGGGAGTACCAGATCATCTGATAGATGACGTGGCAGTGCCGCCCCACTACAGACCGCTAGCCGTCAGCCCCATAGGTCCGCGGCCTGCGCATGCGCTCCACTGCCACAGGTGAAGTGCTGAGGGAGGCTATGTAGAAAACCATTCCTGAGAAGATGATGGTAAAAGGTTCAGCCCTAGAGCCCTGTATGAGATGCTTGTATATAACATATAGTCTGTAAAGGTACAATTTGGGCATGATATACTAAGAATTAAACGTGACACAAGCTATTTATATATGATACAGTGCTGAATTTAACTGGTAAATAAAATGAAATAATGAATGGTATGGTGCAGTTGTATTCATATATGACTAGTGTATGTGCAGTGATATTGATATGTGGTGAAAAATATGAATGGTGTGTAATTTGAAGTGAGATGATATGTGAAAATGCAGTTGCAAAATAACGGCATTTGTTGTTACAGGCTAAAAAAGCCCGAGGCAAAAAAGTGTAGATAAATATCGATAAAGTGATGACAATTAGTGAACTAAAATGTTGGTGCCTATTATGAGAGCTCTATTCCCTTTACTAAATATAGTAATATAACAAATAAATAAATAAAAAAATTATGTGTATTAAAAAAGCAGCCAGCATTGACTGCAAAAGGACAATGTTATATTGATATATAGCTCTTAGATGGATGACATGTCTATAATTATCATAATATATTCTAAAAGCTATCAAATAAATCCAATAAGGGCCCTGTGTCTAAAATGATTGTAACATTTGGCTCTAATGATCCAAAGAGACTGGTAGATACAAATTACAAATTGAAAATACAATTTGCATACTCATACATACATAAATCATCATAGTTAGATAGTCCACATAAAATCCCTTGTTGTTATGTCAAAGAGGTAACAGTCCTCAGGACTTCACGTAATTTTGGTGTGGAGTGGCCAGTTCTTCTCAAAGGTCCTCCTCTCAAGCCAAACATCCAATAGATTGGTTCCTCCTATCCCCCGTAAGGCGCAGACCTCAAGATGGATTATAGGACCATATTGATGGAACATATGTGACTGAAATAAAAACTAAAATTAAAAACCGACTATAAGACAGATTCAATTAAAACAAGACAATAATGATTGCCCCCTACCGTACTACTTCCATAAAATGTAAGGTATGTGATTTATATGAAGGCCCCAAACCCAAAGCTTTCATTCAGTCCTTGTGGGGCTATAGTCCCTAGTCTGTATATCCACTGACACTCCTTTTTGGCCAATCTCTTACCTATGTCACCTCCCCTGGGGCCCAAATCTACCATATCTATCCCTTTGACGGAAAGCATTTTTGAATTACACTGATGGTACCTCTTAAAGTGCCTTGGTATGGTTCTGAGGATGGTATCATCAGTTATTGTTTTAGCTTTATCTGTGTCCAAACAATGTTCGCGTACCCTGATTTTGAGTTCCCGACTGGTCATGCCGATATCATACCTCCCAACTTTTGAAGATGGGAAAGAGGGACAAAGTTTGTGGCGCGCAAAGCGCGCCACGGCAAATTTTAGGCCATGCTTCTGACCACACCCATTCATAACTAGCCACACCCATATCCACGTCCCAACCACACCCATTTAGCACTGCTGATCACACTGTTTCATAAAGAATAATTATGAACAAAAAAATATGGCCACACAGTGCTCCATACTGTATAATGGCCACACATGATGCTCCATACTGTATAATGGCCACACATGATGCTCCATACTGTATAATGGCCACACATGATGCTCCATACTGTATAATGGCCGCACCTGATGCTCCATACTGTATAATGGCCGCACATGATGCTCCATACTGTATAATGACTGCACATGATTCTCCATATTGTACAATGACCGCACATGATGCTCTATACTGTATTATGGCCACACATGATGCTCCATACTGTATAATGACTGCACATGATTCTCCATATTGTACAATGACCGCACATGATGCTCCATACTGTATAATGGTCGCACATGATGCTCCATACTGTATAATGACTGCACATGATTCTCAATATTGTACAATGACTGCACATGATGCTCTACACTGTATAATGGCCACACATGATGCTCCATACTGTATAAAGGCCACACATGATGCTCCATAATGTATAATGGCCCCACATGATGCTCCATACTGTATAAAGGCCACACATGATGCTCCATACTGTATAAAGGCCACACATGATGCTCCATACTGTATAATGGCCCCACATGATGCTCCATACTGTATAATAGCCCCACATGATGCTCCATACTGTATAATGGCCCCACATGATGCTCCGTACTGTATAATAGCCACACATGATGCTCCGTACTGTATAATGACCACACATGATACTTCATACCGTATAATGGCTACACATAGCTACTCCTACACACGCGGCTGCGCTCCGTACACACGCGCTCTGCTCCATACACCTCGTACACATTTAGCTCCGCTCCGTACACCTCATACACACACGCGCTCCACTCCGTACACCTCGTACACACACGCGCTCCGCTCCGTACACCTCGTACACACACGCACTCCGCTCCATACACCTCGTACACACACGGCTCCGCTACATCCACACTGTGCACCTCCTGACCCCACACACGGCAGCTTTCCTCATCCAGCACCAAGGCAAGTTGGCAACCAGCAAGCTGAGTCCTGCACTCCATGAGGTCCCGATCATGTGACCCCTGACTTCACCCCCTGTGACCTCATCACAGGTCCTGTGGCCACGAAGCAGCCAATATGTGCTGTGCTGTGCTCAGGCAGCTCTGCGGGCGCAGGGATGAGGCTGACTGCCTCATATTGCAGCACACCTCCCAACCACTGAGGGACAACTAATGTCCAGCCCGGGATCACGGGGCTGACTGTCAAAATCCGGACAGTCCCGCTGTATCCGGGATGGTTGGGAGGTATGCGATATAGATTTTTTTGCATGGGCATTCTGCGTAATAAATTACCCCTTTAATAGAGCATGTTATGTAAGTCCTAATGTCAAACATCAGAATTTTTCTTTCCCACAGGATATGTTGGCGCTTTAATTTTTTTTAATTTTTTTGTACAGAATGTACAGAATGTACCGCATCTTTATGCAACTAAAACCACTTCTGAAGAAACGTGCACAAATGGACAGCGACATTTTTTTCCTTTCTAAATGCAAAAAAGGAGACTCTAATTCCCAAAGGACTCTGGATTACAAACCCAATTCTTCATACCTACAATACCCATTATGCACAAAACGTGTGTCACAGATCTTCTGAGAGATTAAGGAATCACGTTTTGCATGTCTGCTACAGCATAAAGAGTAAAGTCCAAGGGCAATTTGAAACTCTGAGGAAAACACTTACAGAAGACACAGAGCAAAAATTACAACAATACTACAAACTGCGGACCCTTCTGATTCATAACAAGGAAATGAAACTGCACAGATTGCGCCTCAATTCAGGACTCTATACAAACAGATACAAAACAAAGCCAAAACCTGACAACTTGGACAACCACTCCATTCCAGACACATCTAACTGTGTCATTAATCTCTCAGATTATAAACCCAACAAAGTGGAGCTGGCCGTACTTTCCAGAGGACTCTCATTTTGTCCTACTAAGGCCCTGGATAAAACTGAACTCTGCAGTGATATGGAACATTTTTTCAGGAGACTGCGCCTGAGGGAATATTTGAATGATACAGAATATTCAGAACCCACCTGGACTGAAGGAAAAGGGATCCTAACAACAAAGAAGAGGTCAGACTGGACACCTCCACCTGGACGCAACCCTTGTTTGGATAAATATAGACTCCTTCAGACATTTGATAAAATCCAAAATCATAGATACTAACAGGAGACAAGCATCCAACATCAGTGCCCAGGAGAGAAAGGCCATGCAGTCTCTGAAAACCAACAAAGAAATCATCATCAAACCGGCTGACAAGGGAGGTGCAATAGTCATGATGAACACGTCAGACTAAACGAAGGAAGCAAACAGACAACTTATGGACACACGCTACTGGATCGCCCATCCAGAGTCCCTTTATCCAGGTGGAAATCAGTAGCCTTCCTACTAGCGCCTGGGTGTTGTAGTCTCTCCCTGCTGAGCAACTCGGTAAGGTCCTCACAACTCTTGTAGATGTTCTAGATGTTATTTCTTTCTCTCTGTCCCCCAGATGGTATGGATAGGACAAACCCGTATGACTGATGGCCTGAGGCTTGTTTATAGGGACCCTAGAGACGCCCTGACCCCCACAAGTTGCCACTGTGTCTTCTTAGGTATTAAGGTCGGGCAGCCAACTTGGAATTGACTGTCCTGCCGGTCTCTGAAGTAATGCGTAGAGTCAATTACTCCCTCGGTGTTCCGGCCACCGGCTACGCGCCTCAGAAAGAGGCAGCCTATTTCAGGGCAGAACTCCTCCTGGTGTTATCTCCTTGTGCTGTGACTTTGTTTCTCACCCTCTACAATACAATTCTCTTCGGGTCCTTTCTTAGGATGCTGCCGCACGTGGGGCAGGCGCAGCTCCGTAGCTTTCTGTCTCGCTAGGCCTCTGTCAGGATTCCACCCCTGACAGGGACCCTCTGTCTGCAGCTCAGATGTTTCTCCTTTCCCTCTGTCTGCCTGACAGGTGTTGCCTGGGCAAAGCCCAACCAGCGTCTCTCTAACTTTCTATCCAGCCCACCAGTTTTACCCTTCTGTGAGTAGTGCCCTAGTAGATAGGAGCAAAGCTCCCCCTGGTGGTCTGGAGTGTGAAGTGTAGTGTATGGTTTGTGATACCTGGTAGGTAGATCTCCTTTATTACCTTCAGACGTAATATCACTCCCCCTGGTGGAAGAATGACATTACTGCAACGACCAGGACTCTGGGGCGCTGCACTACTACAAAAAATTGGAGTCGGATCCTACACAGGACTATTACAAGGAACTAAACAAGTTGGTATCTTGTCTGCCTGACAAATCCACAAGAGCCAATGACCTGATACCAGAAAGTCCAAGAACAGGGATATTCTACATGCTTCCCCAAAATCCACAAATCTGGAAATCCAGGAAGACCAATTATTTCATGTGTGGGCACCGTTACTGAGCAGGTATCTGGATGGGTAGAGGGTATTCTTAAACCCCTGGTAAGGGATACACCCAGCTTCATTCAGGACACAACTGACCTATTGAATAAACTATCAGCAATAGGTCCTCTACCAGAAGGAACCATCCTGGCCACCATGGATTTGGAGTCTTTGTACTCCAATATCCCACACCAGGATGGATTAAATGCCTGCAAATCCTCCCTGGAAAACACAGGGACTGATGCGGATTCTGTGGTTAAACTTATAAAATTCATCCTCACTCACAATTACTTTGAATTTGACAACAAGATCTATCTACAGGAGACTGGCACAGCAATGGGAAGTAAAATGGCTCCACAGTATTCAAATCTTTTCATGACCAAGCTTGAAAGTGACTTTTTGTCCTCATGTCCCATCAGGCCTCTGGCCTACTACCGATACATTGAAGACATTTTAATCATCTGGACGGAGTCTGAGCCATAGCTGACGACATTCCATGAACAGTTTAATCAATTTCATCCCACCATTAACTTGACACTCAACTACTCCTGTACTGAAATTAACTTTCTGGACACCATCATTAAGCTGCAGAACAATAAAATAGAGACATCCCTGTATCAGAAGCTCATCGACCACCCAACATATCTTAAATGGGACAGTTTCCATCCAAAACACATAAAAACTCTATTGTCTACAGCCAAGCTATCAGATACAATTGTATATGTTCCAACCCAATGGATAGGGATGAACACCTTGGTCGCCTCAGAAAGACCTTTTTGAATCAAGGCTACCATCCAAGAATAATTGAAAACCAGATTACAAGAGCCACCAGAATATCAGGGAATCACCTGCTACATTAGAGAGCTAAAGAAGAAAATAACCGGGTACCACTAGTAGTTACCTACAATCCAAATCTGGAGGTGCTAAGGGGAGCGGCACGGAAATTTCAACCTTTACTACAAAAAGATGCCCGCTTATAATCCATTTTTCCAGACTCCCCACTACTGTGTTATAGGCAGCCCCCAAATCTAAGAAGCATCATTGTCAGAAGCTCCCTGTCCTCTCCAACAGCTGCAGGAACCTTTCCTTGCAACCAGAAAAAATGTAAAACAAGATAAAGATCCCCAATTCACATCAGGACTACAAGATACCAGGTACCTTCAGCTGCATCACATCTAATGGAGTACTTAATTATTTGCACTAAATGTCCAACTGGGGGTCAGTATGTTAGGGAGACGGCAAAAACTGAGAACAAGGATAAATTCTCACTGCCATACAATAAGAGAAAAAAGAATGGATCTACCTGTGGACAAACATTTTTGTATGCCTGATCATAGCACCATGGACCTGAAATTACTTGTTTTGAAAGGTAAATCTAAGAGAGACTGGAGAATTTGGGAGTATAAATTTATGATAACCTTTTACACACTTAGTGCAGGAATGAATGTGTCCCATGGATTTGTCTTTTTACATCAATTAAGGAATTTGCACTTCAGACCATGTGGGGTCATCATAACAGAACCAGACTCCAATCAGAGGACAAAACAAAACATTCACTCCTAATCTAGGAACTTTCCAATATTTATGGACACAACTGTTTATCACTTATCACTCTCCCATAATGACAGTTCTGTATTGTGTCGTGTATAAATATGTGATTCTTCAGAATTTGCTTTAGTCTGGGCCTGATGAAGAGACCTGAGTAGTCTCGAAAGCTTGCAATTTGTTACCATCTTTTCAGTTAGCCATTAAAAGGTATCAACCACTGAGGACTCTCAATTCTAAATATTTTTTTATTTTTTTGTAGCAATGTTTTTTATTTCTTTTTCAAACAGAACTTCGAGCAGCACCGCTGAACCTGGATCGTCCTCTGTTGGAGCGGCCAGCCGGCCACTCATCGAACAGCCACTGAACAGTCCCAGTCATCCACCAGCGATGCAGCAAGTGGGCAGGCTTCACAGGCTGGAGAACAGGCATAGAAGAGAAAGAAATAGCCTGCTTACCACCTCGGTGTGTAACAGCACGGACTCCAAGCAGACCACTTGAGTGTTGAATGAAAAAAAAGCTGGATGAGTCCAGCTGATAAAAAAGCTTAGAGAACAGGCAGCTGGTCCTTCAGGTTTTCCCCTGTCCCAGTCCTCTGCCGCTGTTTTTTTTTGCTCTTCTCGCCAGCAGCAGAAGGCCTGGAACAGGCCAGTCATGCACGGGTTTGTTCACATAGGCTCGATCTTCCAGAATGGCCTAAAGGCTGTTGGACACAGACTGGAAAGTGGGTTCGCGCATGTGAATTAACTTTTACAGGAAGTCAACCGATGCCTTGACCACCTGGAAGCTGACCTTCAGAGACCGGAACAGCATTTTTTTAATGCTATAGAGTGGGGCATGTCGGAAAACCTTACTTCTGATCTCCAGCTGAATGTGATGCAGGCCTGCCATGCTGCTTACAGCCAGGCTATGCAGCAGACTCGGTACTTCCAGCAGCCACACATGGCATTTCCGGCTGTTTCCCCACTAACCAGATTCACCACCATGCTGAGTCATGCTGCACATTTGCCTCAATCCACCATCATGCTGAGTCCTGCTGCACGCCTGTCTACATTCACCATCATGCCGAGTCCTGCTGCACACCAGTCTACCTCCACCACCATACCGTGTCCTGCTGCACACCTGCCTCAAGCCACCACCATGCCGAGTCCTGCTGCATGCCTGTCAACGTCCACCACCATGCCTTGTCCTGCTGCACACCAGTCTACCTCCACCATCAGGCCGAGTCCTGCTGCGCACCAGTCTACCTCCACCACCATGCTGAGTCCTGCTGCACACCAGCCTCAAGCCACCACTCCCACCCTCCCAAAGAAAAAAAAAAAGCAAACAGAAGGCCAGTACAAGTTCAGCACAGCAAACCAAGAAGAAGACTAGGACCAGCAAATGTACCCCAAGACTATCCTACCACCTCCACCCTCACCTTGCAATGTGTCTCTGTTTTCTAATTTGTCTCTCCCTTCCCACACTTCCACTTCTAATGTGTCTACTTCCGTCCTTGACCTCCCAGACCCCATGCATTTTGTAGGCCCTTCCTCTGGAACTCCATCATCCACACATGCTATCCAATCATCCCAGCTCCATACCCGCCATGTCCATCATATTTCACTCTCCGACATTCCCTAAAGCTATTTTTTTATTCCTCAAAGCTAATTTTTTATTCTTAAATAAAATGTTGCTTTTGTTTGCACATTCACAGTGTGTTCTTTATCTCTGTATGCGCCGTCGCCGCAAACACACACTTATGTGTGTTGTATTGTTGAGGGAACTTGAAACAGGTGTTTCACTAGAGGCTTTTTATTATTTCAGTCAGCAAACATTACAGGAACATTTTAACATTACAGTTAAATTTTAGCATTACAGGCACATTTTAACATTACAGGTACATTTTACCGGCTTAAACCATTTCGTCTTCCTATGCCAGATGTCCATTATCAGAAATAAAGTAGGCAGCAAATGTACCCCTCATTTGGGCAACTTCCACTGAAGTCCTCAGAGGGTGATCTTGGTAATCACACAATGTGGTAGTAACAGGTTCCTCTAGTTCTAAGTTTGGTCACTCTTTAGCCAGGATGTAGTTGTGCAGGACAACATGCTTTCAACAACCTCATCAATATTATCAATTAGACAAGATTAATGGCTGTTCCCAAAATGCGCCTTTTAGAGACCAGCAATCTAAAGGCACACTCCACAGTTCTTCGTGCCCTTGTCAGTCAGCAGTTGCAAATCTTTTTTGGGTGATTTAAGTCAAGACTTGAGTACGGCTTTAGGAGGTTGGCACACATTTGGAATGCTTCATCCCCAACTACAACAAACGGCATTTTCGGTCCTTCAGTGTTGGGAAGAGGTCGTGGCTGTGGAAAATTAAAATCATTACCATACAAACGTTGGCCCATGTCAGAGTTTTTAAAAGTATGTGAGTCATTTCCTCGTCCAAATGAGCCAATGTCAACGGTGACAAATCTACAGTCAGCATCTGCAATCGCCATATGAACAATAGAAAAGTATTTTTTATAATTGAAAAACTCGGATCCACTTCCAACTGGTTTCCCAATGCGAATATGTTTGCCGTCCACAGCCCCCAAAGAGTTAGGAAAATTACAAGTGGCCATAAATTTTGCAGCATTTTCCAGCCACAGTTCAGTTGTGGGTTGGGGGAGAAATTCTGCACGCAGAACATCACGTAAAGCATAGCAGGTGTCTGCAACAATCCCAGAAAGGGTGGACACTCCAATCCGGAATTTGAAATGATGAGATGATAAGGTCTCTCCAGTAGTCAGGAATCTGCGGAACAGAAAATGGGAAAAAAAAATCAGTACATGGCTTTTAGAACAAACATATTAATGGCAGGTGCTTCTTTTTCAAAATTATGTACCTCAGGGTCACCAACAGATGTTCTTCAGCAGGAATTGCTCTACGGAGTTGTGTGTCATGCCTGGTGATGGATCCTCAGACACATTGCAGCAAGTCATCGAATCGTTCGGACATCCTCGTGTAGTCAAAAAATTTCTGAGGGTTTGCACACAACTCGGTGTACAAAGAGTGGTAGACTCCACGGCTCTCTCGGACTTCAAAGATGGGGTGTTGCCAGTATCAACGATGACGTCTTCTCTGTCTTTCTCTTTTTCTTTTTTCATAACAAGCAACAGCAAAGGCATAAGCCAAGTTCAAATCCAAATCCAGACTACGATATAAGCTCTCCATGCGAAGATCCATCTTACAGCAGGATACAGCAGCAAAAGATGAGGATTTCATCTGTACATGGGTCTATATAGAGAATTTCCATGAGACACGCCCATTGGACGTGGCTTGTGTCAAGGAAATTCTCCTGGAAAAACACGCCCTGCGCATAAATAATGCAAACGCATGCCAAAATGCATGCAAATGCAGCGTTTTTGCATCATGCGTAAGATGATGCGGATAAAAAATGCTGCATTAGCATGCATTTTGACATGCGTTTGCGCATGCGGATAATACGCTGTGGACTCAAACGCTAATGTGAACCTAGCCTAATCTGGTGGCCATGGAAATGCTGCCTTTCTGCCTGGTGGATACAGAACGTTTCAGAAAGTTGATGGCCGTGGCTGTCCCACTTCCACTTGCCCAATAGCCATTACTTCTCTAAGAAAGCTGTGATTGCACTACACTAGCATGTCGCCGACAACATCACCATTTCCCTGAAAAAAATATGTCTGCCAGGGTGCATTTCACCACTGACACCTGGACAAGCAAACATGGGCAGGGGTGTTAAACCTTGCTGACTGGGTTCTGGAGACTCTAGTGGCAGTGGGGGAAGGTGGTCAAGGGGCTGCTCCACAAGTCTTTGATTCCCCAAGGCTTGTGAGAGAAACCTCTGTATTTAACAGTTCCTCCACTGCTTCTTCCTCCTCCATCTCCTCTAGGGCCTCCACCTGTGCCCTCAACCTCTCCCTTAATCTAACACTCATTCCAACAGCTCAGATAGAATCCACCCAAATCTCCATACTGTGCAGCCATAGCTCACCGCAATCAGGCAGTATTCAAAGTAATATGCTTTGGAGATTGCAGTCACACAGCTCAAGAGTTGTGGGCAGCTATCTATGCTGAGTTTCAGCAATGGCTGTCTCCACTGAACCTGGAGCCAGTGAAAACTGTGTGCGATAACAATGCAAACCTGGTGGCGGCCCTGTGCTGGGGCAACCTCACACATGTGCCTTGATGGCTCATGTCTTCAATCTGGTGGTACAGCAATTTCTCCACCACTATCCTGGCCTGGGTGTGCTGCTGCACAAAGCACGGTCGCTGAGTGCTCACTTCCGCCAATTGCATCCTGCAGGTCCTCGACTTGTATCGCTGCAGAGGTCTTTTGGCCTATCGGTTAATTGTTTGATTTGTGATGTTCCGACACAATAGAATTCCACTCTGCACAAGTTGCAACGACTGTGACAGCAGTGACGACCTCTGGTACAGTATGTCCTTTTGTATTGCCTGGGCCAACGCAGTACAGGAGTGGTGCAAATCACGCTTGAGGAGTGGTCGCAAATGAAAGACCTCTGCACCTTTATGCACAGTTTTGAAATGACTACTAAAATGGTTAGCGCTGATGATGCCATGTCATTAGCATCACTATTCCGATCTACATGCAGAAGCACACTTTAAATAGTCTGCATGAGGAGGTGGTGGTCCCAGAGAAAGAGGTGGAAGCAGAGGAGGATGCGGAAAGGATAACAATATTTCAAATTTCCAGACTGTTGTTATACAGGAAGGTGCAATGGGAGGGTGGCTTACAGCGATCGGGGGCTCATGGTACCAGACAAACTGTCAGTGACCGAGGAATAAATGGAGGATGAGGTGATGGACGTGCAGCATTCAGGAGATGAAGAGGACAATGATCCCCTCTATGTTGCCCGTGGTTGGAGAAAGGAGAAGGAGGAAGCAACCTTGAGAGTTAATCCTCCACCAACACACCATGGACTTTGACCTCATGGATGCGCCGGACACGTGAGCGCCTTCTTGCTGCACTATCTTCAACATGATGCCCGTATTCTTAGGGTTAGAAATAGTGCTGACTACCGGGTTGCCACTCTGTTAGATCCATGGTACAAGAGTAAATTTATCCAGATGCTTCCCCACCTTGAAAGGTATGCGCGCATGCTGGAGTATCGAAACACACTGTCAGTATTTGAACCCAGCATCTTTTGTGCATCAGCTCTTCCCTCTGAGCTACCCAGGGTGGAGCTACCCAAATGCTGGTACCTTTGTTGTTTCTGATTGTCTCCACCCTGAGTTCTTGTTTGTTTTCCTGAGTTCCTGATTGTATCCACCCTGATTTAACACCCTGCTTAAACCTGGCATTGCACTCTTCTCCTTGTGAGATTATTGAGCTACCAACCTATAGTTAAGCTTCCTTTCACCTGCTGCTTATTGTCAAGATTCTACTGCTGCTCCTTGTACCAACCCTTGACTATCGCTTACTATGCTACATCCGGCTCCTTAAAATTACATTGCTGCTCCTTCATATCGACTTCTTGGCTATTCCTGACTACAATACCTGCTGCTGCTGCCCACAGTGGTTGAAATTCACAACTCCAACCCAGGTCAGTCCATAACAGAATAATCTCACACACAAAATGAGTCTGTTGCAGCCCAACTGAGGCAACAAGTTTCTGAACTTCAGAATTTTGAGGCCACAAACCAAGAAATATATTTTAAGTTGCAAACTTAGGTGTTGAGTCAGCAAAAAGAAATTATTGAGTTGCAGAGGCAACTTCTGGATTTGCTCAACTCTGGCCTGGAATCACATGCATGCATGCTGCTGCCCGCAAAGTTCAGTGAGGATTGTCATCATTACCGTGGATTCCTAAATCAACATTGCATTTATTTTCAGATGCAACCTTCTCCATTTACCACTGACAGAAAAAAGGTTCTGTTCATCATTAATCTCCTGACTGGTGAGGCTCTTGCATGGGACTCACCTTATGTGGAAAAGAATTCTGACCTCCTTAACCCCTTCATGACCTTGGGATTTTCTGGTTTTTTTGTGTTTGTTTTTCACTCCCCTCCTTCCCAGAGCCATAACTTTTTTATTTTTCCATCAATATGGCCATGTGAGAGCTTATTTTTTGTGGAACAAGTTGTAATTTTGAACGACATCATTGGTTTTACCATGTCGTGTACTAGAAAATGGGAAAAAAATTCTAAGTGTGGTGAAATTGCAAAAAAAAAGTGCATTTCCACACTTGTTTTTTGTTTGGCTTTTTTACTAGGTTCACTAAATGCTCAAATTGACCTCTCATTATGATTCTCCAGGTCATTAGGAGTACATTGACACCAAACATGTCTAGGTTCTCTTTTATCTAAGTGGTGAAAAAAATTCCAAACTTTGCTAAAAAAAAAAATTGTGCCACTTTCCGATACTCGTAGCGTCTCCATTTTTCGTGATCTTGGGTCAGTTGAGGGCTTATTTTTTGCGATCCAAGCTGACGTTTTTATTGATACCACTTTTGTGCCCATACGTTCTTTTGATTGCCCGCTATTGCATTTTAATGCAATGTCGCGGCGACCAAAAAAACGTAATTCTGGCATTTCAAATTTTTTTCTCGCTACGCCATTTAGTGATCAGGTTAATCCTTTATTTTATTGATAGATCGGGCGATTCTGAACTCGGCGATACTAAATATGTGTAGGTTTGATTTTTTGTTATTGTTTTGTTTTGAATGGGGCACAATGGGGGTGATTTAAACTTTTATATTTTTTAATTTTTTTTCACATTTTTTTAAACTTTTTTTTTTACTTTTGCCATGCTTCAATAGCCTCCATGGGAGGCTAGAAGCTGGCACAACTCGATCGGCTCAGTTACATGGGAGCAATCATCAGATCGCCCGTATGTAGCTGAATTGCAGGCTTGCTATGAGCGCCGACCACAGGGTGGCGCTCATAGCAATCCGGCATCAGCAACCATAGAGGTCTCAAGGACCTCTATGGTTACTATGCAGATGCATCACTGACCCCCGATCATGTGACGGGGTCGGCGATGCGCTCATTTCCGGCCCGATGGCCGGATGCCGCTGTGAGCGTTTGACAGTAGCATTTAACTAGTTAATAGCGGCAGGTGGATCGCGATTCCACCCGTCGCTATTGCGGGCACATGTCAGCTGTTCAAAACAGCTGACATGTCCCGGCTTTGATGCGGGCTCACCACCGGAGCCCGCATCAAAGTGGGGGTTCTGACATCGGACGTACTATCCCGTCCGAGGTCAGAAAGGGGTTAATGACTTAGTTTCCTTCATCACAGCTATGGATCAAGTGTTTGGTGACCCGAATTGTTCTGTTACAGCTGAAACCAAATTGCATAAGGGCGGTGCTCTTTAGCTAAATATACTTCCGAATTCTGCTGCTGGGTGGCAGACACCACATGGAATTTAGCTGCTCAGAGAAGTCAATTTCGCCAAGGTTTATCAAAGGTAATAAAAGATGAACTTGCAAGGGTGGAGACCCCAAACAATTTAGAGGACTTTATTCAACTATGTATCTGAATTGATCAGAGACTCACTGAATAAATTAAGGAAAGACTGTGAGCATTTGCAAACAATGCTAAGTACTACTTTACTTAATCCGCATTAAAAAAACAACAAGAAATGGAAAGTGTGCCTGAATTTATTCAAATTGATGTCATCTGAAAACCTCGCTCTTCAGTAGAGAAGTAGAGGCGACGTACAGAGAATTTATGCCTCTATTGTGTGGGTTCTGGACATTTTGCCATTATTTGTCCAAAACTGCAAGCAATTTAGACCTTTTTGAACTGCTAGATCCGATTATGCAGACCATCTAATCTGTAATGCAGGATATGAGCAAAGAGCAATCACTATCATCTCATTTTGTCGTTCCTATACAGGTGAGCAGGAGGGAATGTTATGGACTTACAATCCACACTAGATAATAGCATTGCAAGTCAGACTAAATCCATGCCAATTGATATGGAAAATGTAGATGGATCACCTTTACCGTCTGGACCTGATGTAAGGGGGTGGTGCTGTTATGGACAGTAAGGAACACGCTGTCACTTTAAGAGACTGCACCCCCTTGTCTGGTGTGATGGAATATTCTGCTTCTCCTCTGCAAGAGGCTGTGTGAATGAGTTTGCCTGTGCAGAGGGTGGGGGTGGAGCCTGAACAGCATGTGTGAGCTGAAGCTGCTGCAGAGAGAACTTTGTGCTGTTTTCTGCAAGAGAGGACCCACAGCCTGTAACAGAGTGGACTTGTGAGATTTGACAGACTTTTCCGGGTGCAGCGAGAGTGGCTGTCCTGTGTGAGTTTGAGAAGCCACGAAGATACCGAGAAAGGGATTTAAAGTTTCCAGGAGCACCTCCAGGACCCAGAAGCAAGGAGAAGACCACGTTTCACGGAGCTTGCAGAAAGCTGTGTGCACCACCGTACTGGACTGTTGGGGGCCCCCTGGGACTGGATCTGAGTCCCCAACATCACCGTGAGTTTGTTCCTGTTTTGTGCACATGTTAGAGCCTAGTGTAGGCTTCAGTAGCCAGTACACAGCCGCCGTGTGCCCTGCTTAGTAAAGGCCAGTGAGGTTATATGTAGAGTAGCATCATTATTTGTTTATTGTTTGCATTTACTTGTGTGACGTATGTTGATTCTGTAACAGTTGGAGCACCGTGTTATTTTATGGACAAGCTAAAGAATATAACTCTTGTAAATTATGTTTTGCCATTGCATACCCCTGTTTGCATCTTCCTCATCCACTTCATTCCTTGCCTTCCAATAAATCTACCTTTTGTTGTTTGCACCTCATCTTGTGTATGGTAATCTTCCTGCACCGTGGTAGTCCCCCGGCCATCGCTTCAAGTGGCGCTGCGAGCAGGGTACTGTCACCAAGATGGAGGCAGCAGACAGCAACGGCGGGAATGCTAATGTTAATGGACATGCTGTGGGCATTGGTGGAACCCCTGCAAGGACACTATATTTAGTGTGCTACCAAAGTTTGACGGCAATAATATGCCACTGTCCGACTGGGTGTCCCGGCTGCAAAGCACCCTGATGATTTACAACATCATCCCGGACCTTGAAGCGGACATTGCTTTAACTGCCCTAGAGGGAGAAGCCATAGAAATGTCTGCCTGCAACCAGAACTCACTCGCAGTACCCTGAAGGAGCTAGTGAAGTTCCTGGAAGAGATCTACGGTGAGACTGCTAGCGCCGGACACCTTCGCGCCAAATTTTTCTCTAGGCTGCATTGGGAAGAAGAAGGAATTTCTCAGTATGCAACAGCACTGCAAGAAGTGTTGGTGGAGGTGCAGAGAAAGGAGGCAGATGGATTTGGCGGCATGGGCTCTAAAGACTGGATACTCTGGGAGCAATTCATTCTGGGACTGCACAGCACATCCTTGAGGCGAGCACTGTCAGAACGGGTCCGGGCAGATCCGGCTCTTGCGTTTCGTCAAATCCTGGTGGAAATGGTGGCCCGAAGTAAAGAAGAGAGCTACGTGTCTGGGGTGATGTGTGTCCAGGGCGCCAACACCAGAGGTGACCCAAACCATCAGGAGGTGCTAGTCCTGGTCGTGCAAGACTTGCAGTGGTCCCTTGTCAACATGCAAGAGAAACTGATCCAGATGAAATGTAGAGTGGGGGAACTACAACAGTCTGACACACCATACTCATGCAACCATTCTTCGGCCCGACCGATAAGGGATCAGTGGGAGCAAGCCCCCTCCCATCAGGCATTGGAGGCACGAGGACAGGCTCAAGGTGCCCCCCCGGTGAGGAGAAGGCATCCAATGCTGGGAATGTGGAGGACGGGGCACCTTGCAAGAGACTGTCAGAACTATACTCAAGGCCAGCGGAAGCCGCTGTTAAACTACCAACCCCCGCAGTAGTGCGGCACCTTGTGGGGGAAGCGAGGAGTGAGGCCGCTCCATATCATAACGAACACTTGATTGCTGGGTGTCCCATCCTACGTGCTGAATTTGAAGGAGTTCTAGTGGATTGCCTGATAGATACCGGGCCACAAGTGACGACAATGCCAGAAACTTATTTCAAGCAGCATTTCCAGGCCCTGGCCAAGCCAGAAAAAGAGACATTGATCTGGTTGTTGGCTGCCAACCAACAACCGATCCCGGTCACAGGGGTCGTGTGGATGAATATTCGAATTTGTGGGCAGCAAGTGGGGAGAAATGGGATCCTGCTACTCCCTGAGCCTATCAAAGAAGATGTGCCTGTAGTACTGGGAATGAATATCCCACATGAACTTGATCAGATTATGTTTACCAAACGGGGTCTGGATATTGGAAGAAGGCTACTACACATATGCCTGCTCAAGAAGCCCTTCAACGACTGATCCGTGACTGTGGGACGCAGAAGAGTGTGCCATCCTATCAGACCGTAGGGATCGTCAGGGCTCCTGGTAGAGAACCTGTAGTCCTGCCTCCCGAGTGAGAAACTATAGTATACCTTCCAGTGGGGACGCATCGCAACTTTGACGGGTTGGAAGTGATTGTTCAGCCTGTGGTAGGCGGAGGAGTGGACCAAGAAGTCATGATAGCTCGTACGACAGCTGTGGTCCAGCGAGGACACGTCCCCATAAGAGCTTTGAATGTGAGCCCCAGGGAGGTCTCCTTGCCACGAGGAACAGATCTGGCGCTGGTGTACCTACATAAGGGTGAAGTGGTGAGTCAGAAGATGTCTTTATCGCCGAAAGAAGGTGTGGGGTGGACCCTAGCAGTTGTTGCGGGGGCCGAAGAGACGCCATCCCCAGAGTGGAGTGGACGGGTCATCCTTGATCAAATGGAAGTGGATGTGAAGGCTCTGGGCCCTGAGAGTGTGGAAGCAATAGAAGCTATGCTGTGGGAGAAAGGGATTTACGGTTTCCAGGAGCACCTCCAGGACCCAGAAGCAAGGAGAAGACCACGTTTCACGGAGCTGGCAGAAAGCCGTGTGCACCACCGTACTGGACTGTTGGGGGCCCCCCGGGACTGGATCTGAGTCCCCAACATCACCGTGAGTTTGTTCCTGTTTTGTGCACATGTTAGGGCCTAGTGTAGGCTTCAGTAGTCAGTACACGGCAGCCGTGTGATCTGCTTTGTAAAGGCCAGTGAGGTTATATGTAGAGTAGCATCATTATTTGTTTATTGTTTGCATTTACTTGTGTGACGTATGTTGATTCTGTAACAGTTGAAGCACCGTGCTATTTTACGGACAAGCTAAAGAATATAACTCTTGTAAATTATGTTTTGCCATTGCATACCCCTGTTTGCATCTTCCTCATCCACTTCATTCCTTGCCTTCCAATAAATCTACCCTTTGTTGTTTGCACCTCATCTTGTGTACGGTAGTCTTCCTGCACCGTGGTAGTCCCCGGCCATCGCTTCACTGTTACTCATGAGACAACTGAACTTGAAATCTATATTGAACTAAATCATCATGAAGCAGTTCGTTTTCATCTTATTTAGTCTCCAAAATTTCCAGTTATTCTAGGAATTCCCTGGGTTTCAATCCATAACCGTCTATCAACTGAGCATCGAGGACCATTACCTTTCCCTCTCAGTACTGTAAGAACAATTGCCATGATAATTTATCTGTTTGCATCAACAATTGTCTATTTGTGGCCCATCCACCACTAGATGAGAAGAGACTCCAACGCAAAAATAAGATAAAATTTATACAAAGTTTATTGAAACAATGAAAAATATTTAGAAACGATACTAAAATTAGACAGGGCTAAGGCCTCAAAAAACAGGGAGGAAAAAACACACAGCTTAGGCCAGGCACAGTATAATTCATTAGGAGACAGATGCTCTAACAAAATATAGATAACAATTATATAAGATCCATGAAGGCTGTCACTATTAATATCTCAGTATAAGTCACATAAAGTTTATCAATGACATGTTATGAATCTACAGTAATAGACAAGTAAAAGAAATAAAATATATATAGGTGCAAAATAGATAGTCTAACTGCAGGAAAACAAATGTGCAGTATGCAAATATATTGTGTCCTAAGCAGTGGCAATTTTATTAGTAGCAGCAAGTCTATAGAGTCATGGGCTAAGGCATCATAATATCCCGGTAACTGAGGCAAAAGAGTCCCCTAAAAGTTTATTACCTGGGTAAAGTAGATGGATAAGCTGGTATTATTAGTGCTGGCCAAGATGGATGTAACAGAGCTATGTGATCCTCCCGCCCAACGGGCGCCGTTTCGCTGCTCGCTTCTACTGGGGGCGTGTAATTTATCTGTTTGCAAACAAATTCAAGGATCTGAGATATCTCATCAGAATTTTGATAAACTACCACCTCAGTACCAGCAGTTCCGTGTGATCTGCAGTAAGAAGAAAACTGATCAACTGCCTCCTCATCGTTCTCATGACTGTTCCATTGAATTACTTCCTGGAGTGTCCATTCCGTTTGGGCGAATTTATAATCTTTCCGAGCCAGAATTGAAAGTACTAAAAGAATATCTAAACGAAAATTTATAGAAAGTCTTCTTTCAACCTTCTTCTTCGCCAGCTGGAGCATCTTTGTTTTTATAGAAAAGAAGGGCTTAACCCTGCGGCCATGTATTGATTATAGAGAAATAAATAAAATCAATATACCTAATTTGGACGTGTCCGAGTGTCTGTTCACAATGAGTCATCCACAGCTGAACAGTAACTTAGGTATCCATCGTTACTACCACTAGCAGCTAACTGCCTGGGCATAACCATGGATACCTAAGGAGAGGAGCTCTCCCTGGTGGCGATTTAAAGCATAAGCCTTTTTTGCAACACTCGTGCAACACGGAGTCAACAGTTTGAGACAACATTGCAAAGATGGTTAAAATTGAGCACGCTGCTGCATGTAGAGAAGCGAATCACATCCGGTTGCGTAACCTGCGTCTTAATGAAACAGAATACGAACTAAATTGTCGAAGAATTGCCGATGCAGCCAGTCAGAGGGCGGCCAGAGCAAGAGAAGCAAATGAAGTAACTGAATCACGTTGAGCATCTAATGCTGCACAACAACGAGCAACACGCAATGCACAAAGTTATACACATATTTCACAAAAAAGAGAACAAGATAGAATATGTGTCCAAAATGCAAGAACCACTCGATAACGGCAAGTTACATTTGCCGCTAGAGGACTTCTCAATCAAATTGATGAGACACGTATTGAAGAGCACTATGATGGCGAACTGACATTTCGATGTAAGTTCTGCCAATCTAAAAAATTCAAAGACGAAATGATGCAGGACAAAACATTCCCTTCCTGCTGCAAGAGAGGGCGCATCCTATTACGTCCCATTCGTTTGGATGATCAATTAGTCAAGTTGATGAAAGGAGAGCATCAGCACTCCAATAACTTTATGGCTAAAATTAGGCAATACAATAGCTCGCTTGCTTTAGCATCAATGGGAGCACAAGTAGCGCCACCTCCTGGGCATGGTCCATACTGTTTTCGAATTCATGGACAAATTTACCACAGAACTGCCCCATTGCATCTTGCTGTGGGTAGTACTTCCAAGTTTGCCCAGATTTATATCTTGGACAGTGAAGAAGCATTAAGTACAAGAAGTCAAGCAAATAAAAAGTGCCTCCCAGCACTGCTGTCATCTCTTGGATAGAAAATGAAAGCAATTAACCCACTCGCAGGAGCTTTCACAATGATGAGGGAATTTGAAATAGAGGAAGAGAGGATTGCTGAATTAGAAAATCGCAATCCACTCGAAATAACAATGTCAATTATACTGTAAATGACTACAATGATGACCAGAGGCGCTACAATGCACCAAGGTGCAATGAAGCAGCTAAAATTTATCAAAATGCAATGGGTGAACCCCCATTTAATAGGGACATCAGAGTTCACTTCAAAAGTGAAAACCAAACTGTTCAAATCAGCTTTCTTCACAGAAAGTGTGATGCAATGACTTATCCACTTCTATTCCCATATGGGGACAGTGGATGGACAATAAATTTGACAACTCCAATTGCGCTAAGTGTGCAACATCAAGGAATTGGTGACATTTATCTACCATCCATACCAGTGGATCAAGATCGACAAGAAAAAATCACCCTGTTGCAGTACTATGCATACAGGCTTGCCATTCGTGACGAGTTCAATCCCCTTTTAAATGCTGGGAAGTTGATGCAACAATTTATCGTTGACAGTTACGTCACAATTGATTCCGACAGGATCGAATATATAAAATAAAATCAAAAGGCATTACACGTCGACAGTTATGCCGGTGTTATGGATCACATCCATAATGCTGCATTACACCAAGGGCTAAAAGCTGGGACACCAGTAATTTTACCGTCCACTTTCATTGGAAGCCAATCAATGTTGAGATATGTGCTTCAATAAAAAGTGTTAAATATCTTTTCAAATATGTATACAAAGGACATGACTGTGCCAATAACAAGAATGAAGCAGCCATGTACCTAGATTCTCAGTATATAAGCGCCCCTGAGGGCATGTGGAGAATCAGAAAAAGTAAAATGCATGCTTCACATACCATTAAAAGGCTTGCTGTTCACCTTGAAAACATGCAGCAAGTGTTTTTGGATATGGATATGGTTATTTCGGACTCAAAAGCCTCTACTCTGCAGGTTTATTTTGAGCTAAACAGAGTTGATGCTGTCGCCCGTCGGTATTTGTAAAGTGAAATCCCTGAACACTATGTCTGGGATAGAAAAGCTGTACCAGAAGGATGGGAAAAAACAACGGGCTCAATTTGGGAAAACAATTGTCCGAATGTATACAGTCTCTTGGTATGGTGAGCTGTATTACCTAAGACTCCTTTTACTTCACGGAAGAGGAGCAAAGTCTTATGCTGACTTAAGGACAGTCAATGGAGTCAATGGAGTCATACATGACACATGTAAAAATGCTTGCATTGATCTTCATCTTTTGGAAGACAATTCCAAACGAGGGTGAAGTTGAGTACAACTCATGGTTACTGAAACTTGGCAATGGAGAATTGTCAAATGTATATGGACTACCAGAAGACACAATTGAAATCCGGAATTCTTTTATTGGAGAGGGTGATTTAATTACAGC
Organism: Ranitomeya variabilis; assembly: GCF_051348905.1. Taxonomy (NCBI): domain Eukaryota; kingdom Metazoa; phylum Chordata; class Amphibia; order Anura; family Dendrobatidae; genus Ranitomeya; species Ranitomeya variabilis. Next base: position 397,567,349 of record NC_135234.1, read on the forward strand.
TATTTTTGGCGACTCAATTGAGATTACTGAAGCGATTGCCAATAAAGCAATTCTTACGCCATTGAATGATGACTTTCACGCCTTGAACGACAAAATTCTTAGTCAAGTTCAAGGTGAACACTCAACATATCGCTCCATGGACACAATTGTGGAAGAGGAGGGTGTGATTCTCACAGATTACCCTGTAGAGTTTCTTAACTCTTTGAATCCCACTGGGATGCCTCCTCATAAAGTAAAGCTGAAACCAGGAGATGTAATTATGCTCCTGCATAATCTTAACAGAAAGCATGGCCTTTGTAATGGCACAAGGCTTTATGTGAAAAGCTTAAAAGCAAACGTTATTCATGCCGTTGTTTTAAATGGAAAAGCAAAGGGTCAGACAGTTCTTATTTCAAGAATTGACCTGATTTCCGAAGATAAAAACTTGCCAGTCCAGATGCGACTGTGTCAGTTTCCTGTCATGTTGGCTTTTGCAAGGACCATCAATAAATCTCAGGGACAATCGTTGGATATTGTAGGAATTTATGCGCCTCTCCCAGTGTTTTCACACTGGCAGTTATATGTGGCTTTCTCCAGAGGAAGGAAAAGCCAACAAATAAGGGTCAAAATATTTGAGACACAGAAGCAAGGTAAACTTTTTCCTAACGTTAACATATGGTTTACTGTCAACTGTGTGTACAAATAAGTCTTTTATTAAGCTTTTTAACAATTGTAAAAGCCAAAAAGTTTTGTAGACAAAAGCAGGACTAACGCCTAGCTGCGGTCTGCGGACCAAACTTTGGGCATGGGCAGGGCCTAGGGGGCAGATGCCAAGTGCGCTCAACCATGTGAAATAGCTTACGCTCAGGAACATTGAGGAATAGCGCTATTGGATAGCTCTATCCGTTCATTTCCTTTAGGAATAGGGCTATGGGATAGCTCTACCCATTCACTTCATGGATAGCGCTATTGGATAGCTCTACCCGAACAGTATTAACTACAGAGCTTTTTCATACACAAGGTAGGAGTGGCAGGAGAAGGTACACCAGGTATTTATGTTTGCTATTAGTCTGCACATACGCCGGTCTGGTGCGTGGGTACACCCCATTGCGAGGTCAGTCTGCTGCATGGTTACACCCAATTGCATGGTTCCCAATCACAATGCGCGCCCGAAGGGCGCGCAATCACTCGTTACCATTAAAAATCACTACTCACTCCCCTTAATTCCTGAGTTACTCGAGAGACTGCATTCTGTCAGAATTTTTGCCAAACTCGCTCTAAGAGGGGCTTATAATCTCATACGAATCCACCCAGGAGATGAGTGGAAAACTGCTTTTAGAACTAGATATGGACATTTTTAATATCTGGCTATGCCTTTCGGCCTTAGCAAAGCCCCTGCCACCTTTCAGCACTTCAATAATGATGTTTTTTGAGATTCCTTGGATTGATTTGTTGTTTTTTATCTCAATGACATTCTTATATTTGCAGATTCCTTGGAGGAGAATCGCAGACATGTCCGCTTAGTCCTGGAATGTCTACAGGAGAACCATCTCTGTATCAAACTAGAAAAATGTGAATTTGAACAAATCTGAAAACAATTTATGGGATATATCATCTCCCCAGAAGGTCTGAGCATGGAGCCCAGTAAAATCAGAACAGTAGGCGATTGGCCTACCCCAAGAAATTTAAAAGACGGTCAGCGCTTTATAGGATTTGCAAATTTTTACAAAAGATTCATTAAAAACTTTTCAAAAATCATTTTACCAATTACTTCACTCAAAAAGAAAACCAAAATGTTTGTATTTCTGGTCTCCGGAGGCACAAGTGACTTTCGACAAACTAAAGACACTTTTTACACATCATTACTAGTCCATCCAAATCCTAATCTGCCATTTGATGTCTATGTAGATGCCTCAGACTTTGCGGTAGGAGCCATTTTATCACATCGAATTGGAGAAAAAATGCAGCTTCATCCATGTGCATTCCTTTCTCATACCATGTCATCTGCAGAAAAGAACTATGACATTGGAAATGTAGAACTTTTAGCTATTAAAGTCACCTTTTCTGAATGGAGACTTCTTTGGAAGGGGCCAATCATCCGGTGACTGTCCTTACTGGCCACAAAAATTTAGAATTTATCTGTACAACTAAGAGGTTGTCTGCAAGACAAGCCCGTTGGGCCTTATTTTTTTGCAGGTCTAATTTTATAAGTTCTTATTGACCTGGTTCAAGAAATGGCAAGGCTGATGCTCTTTCCAGGATATTTGCTGAACCTGGACCTCAGGAGAGGTCTAATACTAACTGTACCATTCTGCATCCAAAAAATTGGGGGGGAGAAACTGAACTACAAAGAATTTTTGAGGAAAATTAAAGATGGATACCAAACTGACATTTTTCTTAACCATCCCTCTAAAGACATTGATCTTTCTTCCTGAAAGAGTAGGAATTTCATCAAAATGAAAAAGACATGGATCTCCAATGAGTTTTGCACCCTGGTTGCAAACTGGGCAGACTAGGCGACGGTGTTGTTTTTAGTGTCATGCATTGACCTCACGCGGTGTCTTCTGTGCCTGCTGTTGCTACTGCTGCTCATGTTACAAACAATTTTTTTTAAATGTGGAGACTCCATGTTGGGTCTCCATCATGTGAGTTGCCTCTAGTGGAAGGTGTAGCAGAGGCCTTTTATACTGTTTCTACTCTGTGGAAATTGATTCCACTTTAGTGGTATGTGACAATTTTTTTAAATGTGGAGACTCGAACTTGGGTCTCTATCTGGTGGGTTGCCTATAGTAGAAATTTTGTCATAGGCCTACTATACTGTTTCTGCTCTGTGGAAATTGATGCCACTTTAGTGGTGTGTGACAATAATTTTCTGATTTGACTTTTATCCTAAGTCATATTGCAAGACTCGCTAAACGGTTGATTATTACTTGTAGGATCGCTACTTCCAAAAGGTGGCGCTATAGGGTTCAAGTCCTATTTCTCTCTGCATATTAAATTTCACAGAGGAGCAAACAAGCGATTCCACTGAAAGGGATAGTGAAAATGCTCTTAAAGCAACAGACAAGAAGCCCCATAATACAGAGACAAGAGAATGTTTCAGACATAAGAAAAAGGGATATTTAAAGAAAGACTGTACTATATGTAAAGCAGAACAACAGAAATTACACCAAAAGGAGAATAAACAGAAAGTAAAATGCACAATTTTTAACCCACATGCAGATCACTGGAATTGTACATTTAAAGTAACTGATGAATAGTAATCGTCAGGCTGGTTTATTGACTCATGAGCAACAAGTCACATGACTAGTGAAAAAAGCTTCTTTACTGAACTTGATGAAAATAAGAAGGAAGCAATTTATCTTGCAGATGGGAGTAAAATAACCACAGATGGTATTAGGCAAGGAATGCTAATCTGTCCTGATAGATTTGGGCATAATTCAAAATTACTAGTAAAGGATGTGTTTGGTCTGACAACCAAAGGACTTACTGTAAAATTCAAAGATGATAATTGTACAATCCTAGCGGGAGATAAGGTATTAATTAATGTCAAAGCAGGAGAATAATTATATCATCTAGACACATTAAAGGAACAGACGAAGTTATGTACACGTGATCACAAGAATTGTATTCACATGTGCCATAGACGTCTAAGACACAGACATCCTGGGAGTATAATGGCGTTACAAAAGAAGAATTTGACTAAAGGCCTATTGATATCTGATTTCTCAATTACCATAAAATGTGAATGTTGTATAAAATCTAAAACTAAAAGAGTATCTATACCTAAAGAGAGTGAGATAAAAAGCACAAGACCACGACTTGGTACACACTGATGTACTGTATGTGGACCTATGAAAGTGACCACATCAGGAGGTAATAGATATATGGTGACCTTCATAGATGACTACTCAAGATACACAGTCATGTACTTGATAAAGAACAAAAGTGTAGTTTTTGAAAAATTAGAAGACCATGACAAAGTCAAATAACAAAGTTTCAGAGGAAGCCAATGATCATCAGAAGTGATAACGGAGGTGAATTTACAGGACACCAAATAGAAAAGTACTTAAGACAGAATGGAATAGAGCATCAAAAGACTGTTCCATACACACCTGAACAGAATGGGGTAGCAGAAAGGAAAAACAGAACTCTGACTGAAATGATAAGATGTATGCTAACAGACTCCAAACTACCAGAGAAATACTGGGGTGAGGCAGCAATGCCAGCTACTTATCTGCAAAACAGACTTTTTCGAGAAAACTGAAAAAAAAACGCATATGAACTGTGTCATGGTAAGAAACCAAATGTGAATCAATTAAGTTTTTGGTTGCAAAGTTTTTGTGTTTATTCCAGAAGAAAAATGCTCCAAATTTCAAAACAGAGCCAGTAAAGGAATGTTTTAGTAAAATAAAATGACAGTTTGAGGAGCGCTAGGAAATACAGAACACAGTTGATTTGGGTGAATCCACAACGTGTTTTGACGGTACCCAGTCTTCATCAGGTAGAGATTTTGAAAAATCTGCACCTGTTGAAGATAGGGTACCATCGAAACGCATTGTGGATTCACCCAAATCACCTGTGTCCTGTATTTCCTAGCACACCTCAGACCATCATTTTATTTTACTATTGCATCCATCCTCCATTGGAGGCACACTGGAGCTGTAGGGGAATATTCATCTATCCGAAACATCTGCTTCCTATGCGCTCTCCTGAGACCGCCATTCACCTGACAGTAAAGGAATGTTTGTCAGATATAGTGACAATTGCAAAGGATACAGAATCCTAGATCTCAAGACATACAGAATCACAGTGAGTAACAATGTAACGTTCATTGAAGATCTAAATAATGACAATGACATCAATGGAAACAAAAAATGAGAGAAATGACAGTGATATAACAACAGGAACATCTGATGAGAAAGAAGTGGAAATCGATGAAAATAAAAAAAACTGAAAGTTAAGAGATACAGATCCATACCGACACAGAACCAAGACACTCAATAAAATAAAACAAGGGAAGGTCACCTCAACGTCTTTCATACAAGGCAAGTACAAATAAAATTTATGAACCTACATCTTGGGAGGACATATCTCAACTTTCAGAAGAAGAGGACAACAAATGGGTAAAGGCTGCAGAAATAGAAATAAAATGCATGCATGATTCCAAGACATGGACACTGACAGAACTACCAAAAGAAAAAAAGGCTATAGGGTGTAAATGGGTTTTCAAAGTAAAATACCAAGGAGACCGCACAGCTGATCGATACCGAGCAAGACTCGTAGCTAAAGGCTATTTTCAGAAATATGGAGAAGACTATGAGACATTTGTTCCAGTTGTCAAACACACCACAATCAGAACATTGTTTGCAGTTGCAGCAGTGAAACAAATGCAGTTGAATCATCTGGATGTAAAGGCAGCATTTCTGAATGGAGACTTAACAGAATATATTTACATGGAACAACCCTCAGGATTCAAGAATAAAAGGAAATCAAACATGGTTTGTAAGCTACGGAAAAGTATATATGGTTTAAAACAAGCCGCTAAAGCATGGAATGATAAAATCACAGAAGTACTCATAAATTAACATTTTCAAAGAAGCAGAGCGGATCCTTGACTATATACAAAGAAACGGATAGACAGATGGATCTATGTGCAGATATATGCGGACGATATTTCAGTTTGTTTGGAAATAGAAAGGAATGAAATGGAGATAGTGAAAACTTTGGATCAACACTTCAAGATCAAAGATCTGGGAAATGTGAAACAGTACCTAGGAATACAGATAGAAAGAGAAGAAGATGGGAGTTTCCTTCTTAATCAAAATTTACATGATTCAAGACATAATGGATTTGGATTGAAAGATGCAAAACCAGTAAAGTCTCCAATGGAAACCAACTATCTGAAGGAAATAAATAGTGAACAGAATCTGTTACCGAATAATGAGCAATACAGAAAGGCAATGGGAAATTTATTATATCTTGCGACTGTTACAAGGCCAGACATTGCAGCAGCAGTTGGAATTTTCAGCAGGAAGGTGTGAAAGCCAAACAAAATGGATTGGAATGCAGTGAAGAAAGTAGTCCATTATTTGCAAGGGACTAGCAGTGTTAAACTGAAACCACCTGCAAATGAGAAATGTATTTTAACCGGATACGTTGATGCAGACTGGGCTGGAGATCCAATTGACAGGAAATCTACCAGTGGCTATCTTTTTTTTGCTCTTGGGCGGACCAATTAGTTGTATTAGTAAGAAACAATCTATAGTAACACTGTCATTGATAGAAGCAGAATATGTCGCCGCAGCACATGCCAGTCAAGAATTTCTATGGTTAAGACAACTGCTAACAGACTTAGGACAACAACAATTGGGACCAACAAAGATGTATGAGGACAATCAAGGATATTTAGCTCTTGCTCAGATGGAAAGAGTTAATGCAAAAACTAAACACACTGATGTAAAGTTTCACTTCTTGAGAGATCACCAGGAACAAGGAATCCTAAATTTAGAGTACTGCCCAACTGAAGATATGACAGCAGATATTTTCACAAAGGCATTGAATGCTGAAAGACATCAGAGACTGATGAAGAAATTAGGCTTAACTGACAAAGTCCTTATTGTTGAGAAAGGGTGTTGGCAGATATGCAACAGATACAGACTTATTTGTGTGCAGGAGGAGTTTACATCTTTCTGACAGTAGATGGCGATGTTGTTACTGTTATATGCTTAATTTAATGCAATGCATATACTTGTTGCACTTTGGTTTCTCTCTGGTAAAAGGTCTTTTAGACTTCCTATTATGCTGTATTAAGAAGCTGATGCATGTACCTCATGTTGTGTGTAGATAAAGGTTGAATTACCCCATATAATCTCCTCTCACAAGTTTCTTCTGCAACCAAACTATGCAACACCAATAGCCCGAAACACTGTGTCTGCAAATTGAGATTCTGATTTGGCTTTTATCCTGATTCATATTGAAAAACTTGTTAAAGGATTGATTGTGACTTATAGGATCGCTACTTCCAACAGGTGGCGCTATAAAGTTAAAGTCCTCTTTCTCCCAGAGGATGCAATTTGCATAATATTTTTTTGAAATGTGGAGACTGCAAATTGGGTATCCATTTAGTGGGTTGCCTGTGTATGTAGGGATCCCAGACAGTCAGGCCTGTACTTACAGTATTTTCAGTCAACTACCTGTATTACTTTCCTTATATTTGTCTACCAGTAGTACGGTATGAAACTGATGTTTGTTCCATCTGAGTGTGGCTGAAAAAAAATTGGAGGGGGTTGCATGAGGTATCAGGGCTCCCAGCTAAGAAGACTTACACCTTTCCCTTAACCACCAGGTCCTCATTGAAACCTCAATTCAAAGCTGTAAATGTTGGGCCAGACCCTGATACCTCATGCATGGCCAAAGGCTGACTGCTGCTGTGCCATTTGCAAATTTCTACTGTGGGTCGATTGATGCAACTTTCCTTGGTGTCTGCTCCTAATTTTAGCTGTTTGGGAAGCTTTTTGTCACCCCTTAAGGTGATGTGTATACTTTTGTTTTGGCCTCCCATTGAATTTAATGGGGTTCGGATACGTTCGTCAAACTGATTGGCAAATGGCTAAACGTTCGACGAATTGAAGCAAACTGAACCGAAGCCATTTTTAAGCCCAAAATTTGGGTCTCCATTGACTTATTGGGTTTGGATCTAGGGTCAAGTTCGAGATCAAGTTTGGCCTTGAACCTGGTGAACAGCCACGGGTTCGTTCATCTCTACTCAGGTTTCAGCAGGATTTGACAAAGTAAATTATTTAGTGATATGCTTATCTATAGCAGTTAGTTTAGATGAAAGGGACTTGAAAAGTAGTGGCCAAGCCCTTTAGGCTATGTGCACACGTAGCGGTTTTTACCGCGGAAACGCAGCATTTCTGCAGCTGCGGGTCCGCAGCAGTTTCCATTGCGTTTACAGTTACATGTAAACCCTATGGAAACCAAAATCCGCTGTGCACATGCTGCGGGAAAAAACGCGCAGAAACGCAGCGGTTTACATTCCGCAGCATGTCACTTCTTTTGTGCAGAATCGCTGCAATTCTGCACACATAGGAAAGCATTGATCCGCTTACTTCCCGCATGGGGCTGTGCCCACGATGCGGGAAGTAAGCGGATCATGTGCGGATGGTACCCGGGGTGGAGGAGAGGAGACTCTCCTCCAGGCCCTGGGAACCATATTTGTGTAAAAAAAAAAGAATTAAAATAAAAAATAATTATATACTCACCTCTCAGCGCTGCACGCGGCCGTCCGGTTGCAGGGTTGCTGTGCGAGCAGGGCCTGCGATGACGTCGCGGTCACATGACCGTGACGTCACGAAGGTCCTTCTCGCACAGCAACTTTCGAACCGGACCGCCGCGTGCAGCGCCGAGGAGATCGGGACGTCAGAGGGTGAGTATATAACCATTTTTTATTATTTTTAACATTACTATTGATGCTACATATTGCTGCATATGCAGCATCAATAGTATAGGAGTATAGGAGTAAACCCGCAGCGGAAACCGCAAAACAAACCGCGATAAATCTGCAGGGATAACCGCAGCGGTTTTGCCCTGCAGATTTATCAAATCCGCTGCGGGAGAACCCACAGAGGACCCAACCTACGTGTGCACATAGCCTTAATCCTTGAGCTTTCTATGAATTAACACAATATTTTTTCAGTCATTGAACAAGAGATTTCATAAGTAAATGTCTGGATGATATTATCTTTTAAAGAACAACAGGACAAATAAACAATTAGGAGAAGCTGAGGAGATATTTCTGACATATTCCCTTTGAGTGTATCAAATTGCAAAATATATTATTGAAATTATGTTGTTATCTTGCTTTTATGTTTTATATCTCTTTATTTTTTATATGTGATAATAAATTTGGGGCTGCCATTGCTCACCTCTGTAGTATTTCTCCTAAATGAAACTATTTGACGGGGTGTGCAATAGAAAAAAAAACATGGTTAAGAATAACTGACTAGCTACTGTAGATCAATGATCGAGAGCTTATTCCTGGGGAGGAAGATGGATTCTGATGGACCTTATGAAAAATCATTAAGCACAAGATGGAAAATTATTTATATATTTATTATAAAGAAATGTCTTTAATATTATATATTTATTTATTTGATATTATATATTTATTTATTTTTATATTGTTGCACGATCACATGTTACATGTTTAATGTACTATATCGTTATATTAATTGATATAGCTATTTTCACTTGATATATGGCACATATGACTATATTATTATATAGCATTGTATTGTTTATATTATAACTTATTCATCAGTGTATTTACACATAATAGTTCATTTATAGCACACACATATCTGATACATGGCACTTATGACACATAAGGTATACACGGTTATATTTTATATTATATTCTACACTACACTACACACCACACTATATTATACACTATATTATTAATATTTACAATATTTTTAGTTTTTATAGTTTTTTCACATTATGACATTTTTTAATATTATACACTTGCACTATATATATTTATTTTGTAATGGTCACAGGTATAATTGTATTGTATGTGTCATATATGTATGGGAATGTTTTTATGGGTTTTTATAACTATGATATTGGTAATATTTAAATTATATTCGCTGTGTTTAGTGATTTATCTTTTGTTAGTGGGGCTAGTCATTCTTATTATATTACATGGTGGCTGTTAATAGCTCTCAGTTGTCACTATGCTAGCATAAGGTTTTTATGTTCCCTGATATCTATTTAGTCAGTATGCAGGCCTGGATATAGTGCGTACGCACTTATCCATTGTTTCACCTTAATGCGGTTGCTAATAGTTCTCAATTGCAACCACGCATGCTCAAAATCTTTCCTTCTCCTATATTTATGCAGCCAGTGCGCATGCCCGGACACTTCCGTGCCTGGATCTTCTCGATGCGCTCATGTGATGCGCGAGCATCCCCCGCTGCTAGGCAGCGGTGGATAGCTTGCGTCTCAAGAGCGTAGGAGGAAGTATCCCTATATGGGGCGGGATAGTGCCGACGCATGCGCCGAACATTGGCTGACATCATCTTTATTGCTCTCCCCCTATTGGATAGTCCCCATATATATATACGGATATGAGTTCAGTGTCTAGCCACGCCTCCTGAAGAAGAGAAAACAGCGAAACGCGCGTCGGGGCGGCAAGGTGGAGAAACCAGGCTTTCATTCACTCCTTAAGTAAGTTATTTCTGACATGGGTCCCCTAACTTTGGTCTAAATATAATATTTATGTTCCTGGTAGGATTGTTTTGCATGGCACTTGCGGGTTTGTTAAATCCTCATATCAGTCCTAATGACTACCCAGGACAAACTAGTTTCCTATAATTGATCTGGCCCTAGTTAGTTTTCACTTGCTTTCTACCTGGAGGGTCGGATATCCTTTTGCTTTATGATAGATAGTATTCGGCATGACAAAAATAATATAAGGATATACATGGCATCTACTATGGTAGTTTTCAGATCTACATTTTGTTAATTTTGTAAATGTTATTTGTAAATATACCTGGTTATAAGTCTCCTTTAAACCTGCTTGGTTTGTGGTACTCTAATTCTATGTAAACAAATTGTTTTGTATAAATAAATATTGATATTTTGAAAAAAACTCTTTACCTCATGTGATTAATATGCAATAGGGGTTGTGGTGTTATGTAGATCAATGAACTCCAGTGATCCATCTAGTACACTTTGCCAGGCCAGCTAAACTTATTAGCCTTAGGGCACAAATACAAGAATGGTGTCAAACCAGATTGCTTTGTCTGACAAACCAAAGGCTCCAAAATGTTTTCTTTAGTTACACAATGCAGTTATCTGACCATATTTATTTAAAGTAGAACTTCAGACTAAAATGTTATTATCTAAGCTTTTCTATATATATCTGTAATGTAGTATAGTTGTATTAAAATACTTGTACTAAATAATCGCAATGCGAATACAGTGGCCCGCGCTCAGGGGTGTGTGTATTATAGTAAAAGATTGTAGGCGGCTAACACAAGTATACAATGAATGATACTTGGATCGCTACAATGGTATACAATATATGGTGCTTAAATCACTAATTAAATGCTTAGACCTGCTGTAGAAAGCATATGAGTCAATATATCATAAATGTATTTATGCCCGTATCGGCTATGTAGAAGTTGCTTACTGTGATTGCTGCGCTGTTCCAGTGTCCTGAGTAGACCCCGGCCTGGAGTTCGCTGTGAGATAAGATGCGGCGTCTGTGCAGGGCGGGGGGGGGGGGTTTTGGTGGAGAAGGAATCGGCAGCTGTAGCGGTACCTGGGAGCCCCGGCCGAGGCGTCCCTGGTAACCGCGAGGAGAAAAAAATGGCCGCTAGCGCCGGCTCGCTGGTGCCTGCAGAGTGACGTCACTATGGTACGGAGCGGCGCTGGAGCCAAAAAGGTGGCGACAAACCAACGCGTTTCGAAGGTGCTCGGCCTTCTTCGTCAGGGTTCTGACGAAGAAGGCCGAGCACCTTCGAAACGCGTTGGTTTGTCGCCACCTTTTTGGCTCCAGCGCCGCTCCGTACCATAGTGACGTCACTCTGCAGGCACCAGCGAGCCGGCGCTAGCGGCCATTTTTTTCTCCTCGCGGTTACCAGGGACGCCTCGGCCGGGGCTCCCAGGTACCGCTACAGCTGCCGATTCCTTCTCCACCAAAACCCCCCCCCCCCGCCCTGCACAGACGCCGCATCTTATCTCACAGCGAACTCCAGGCCGGGGTCTACTCAGGACACTGGAACAGCGCAGCAATCACAGTAAGCAACTTCTACATAGCCGATACGGGCATAAATACATTTATGATATATTGACTCATATGCTTTCTACAGCAGGTCTAAGCATTTAATTAGTGATTTAAGCACCATATATTGTATACCATTGTAGCGATCCAAGTATCATTCATTGTATACTTGTGTTAGCCGCCTACAATCTTTTACTATAATACACACACCCCTGAGCGCGGGCCACTGTATTCGCATTGCGATTATTTAGTACCTACATTTCAATCCCAGGATAGGCACAGATCCTGTGTGGTTCCAGCAGCTAGGGGGGTTTTTTCATTCTATTCCACTCCACTGCCCACTCCTCCTGTCTCCCTGGTGGCGAGCGCCATAGTGTGCGTTATTTTCTCTTGTATTAAAATACTTACTTTGTCATTTTCCCTGTGGTCCCTGTGTGAGCGAGTAAAGGAGAGGAGCAGTCATTTGACCAAGATGAGGACTGAAGGGGTACTGGAAACCAGGGAAGACGATGATCGGTAAGTATTTTAATACAACTATACTACATTGCAGACAAATTTAGAAAGGTTTAGGGAATAAAACTTTTGACAGGAGTGCTTCTTTAAACTTTTCCAAATTATTTATCTTAAACATTTTGACCAAGTTATGGACTATAGACACATAAGGCTAAGTTCACATCATGTTTTAGAAACATGTCAATGGCCCCTTCAGCACCTACGTCTGAAGCCCTGAAAAACGAGACTCAGGTGTAGCCACCAATGGAGTCATTGACTTTAATGAAGAAAATGGGGTCACTTTGTGTTCTATCAGACATCCTTTTCCTTAACAACATTTTGGTGCCCACCTTCAGTAGGTGTATAATGCAAAAAATTATGTCAGACTGAGCACAAAATGAATCCGTTTGCATCTTGAAAAGTCAATCGCCCCGTTGTCAGATGAGTTCAAATTTTGTTTTTCAGGTATTCAGATGTGACCCCGATGGAGTCAGTGACATGTGGCTAAAACATGATGCGAACATAGCCTAAGAATACATCAGTACTGCAATATGTTTTAATTGGAGTTTAGTTTGCATTAGTGTCATGGCTTCCTGTGTAATAGATTTGTTTTATGACAATTAAAAAAATCCAAAATTTACACATAAAAAGGTAAATAATAAATGTTCCACATTACAGCATGTTAGCAGTAATGTTTGTGATCAGTCTTCAGGTTTCAGCAGGTTTTACTTCCACTAAAGTATTTGCTTAAAGCATACTGTATCAACTACACCTACTTACAGTGAAGAGCTGTTTTGTGAGTTTTATGGTTTTCCCCATTCTTTTTCTCTTCATTAGTTAACACAACATAGTTGCAACACCAGTCTCATGACTTTTCACATGTACAGTCAGCTATGATGGCAAGGGAGAAGGATGAACCTCGTGAGACCTCGCCGCTTTCAGGCAATCCAAAGGGATTTAAGAAACTCTTACATTATTTGACTATTGATGGATTTTGTAATGAAGCAAAAGATATGCTTGCGTTGGCCATACCTGTTGTAAGTACTGATTTCACATACTTTGTATGCATAAGTAGTCATGCAGAAATAAATATTCACAGTTTTGAAGGGTCATCATATCAACTAACTTATAGACCGTATAGAAATCGAATTTTGGAAATATAAAGAGTTACTTCTATTAAATGTAATTTAATTGTATTATTTGCTAGTATTGTATTTTTCCTATCACTGTAGTGTCAGGATAGCAGGTATTTTATAAATGCAATATATATAATGGTTAGTCAAGAAAGAAAAACTATTAGCTCACCCATGTAAAGGTCTGCAGCATAAAGACTGGCAGTGTCACAGTGAAAAGCAATGGTGGATTCCAGCGTCAGGATCTTTAGGTAAAATCACTATTTATTATTTAAGTATAAAAAAGTAACAAACCCTGTATAAGGATATCTAGCAAATTCGTTTAAGACTAGCATCATTAACCACTTCCCGACTGCCCATGGTACATAAACGTAGGCGCCAGCTGGGCTACGTGCAGCGCTGACATTTATAAGCGGTCGGTGGTCTTGCAGCGCTCTGGACTCCCAGGGTCCTGCACACGCTGCGATTCCTGGGCAGAGGGATTGCTCTGACAGGTGACATCATCAGGACCTGATTAGATCAGGTCCCAATTATATTAAACCTTTGAGATCTTCTAGCTGCCACGATCGTGGCAATTAGAAGATAGCAGAGGGAGACCACTGCTATACTCACCTCTCCGACGCCACATCTCATCTCATCACGGGGGATCCCGCATTGTCCCAGCAGTCGGAGGTCATGTGATGACTTCCAGGTCTGCCTGTTACGGTGGCTTGCCAGCGGCTGAGTCTAGCAAGCGATCTGACAGGGTAACACTGTCAGGTCTCATACAATGCAATACCTTTTTGTATTGCATTGCATTGCATGAGACCAGTGATTAGCCAAATAAAATTGAAGTCCCATACAGGATCTAAGTAAAAAAATATATTTTAAAACTATTAAAAAAAATCACACAAAAAAAAATAATTAAACCAATAAATACATATATTTATTATGTTTATGTAAAAACAAAAAAGCACACATATTTGGTATCGCCGCGTCTGGAACAAGCCGACCTATAAAACTGTCACACTTGTTAACTCCTTCAGTGCACACCGCAAAAAAAAACAAAAAGTAGAATAAAATGCGATCAAAAAGTCAAATCAAAATCAAAATTGTTGTGATGAAAATGCAAGATTGTACAGCAAAAAACAAGCTGCCAGACAGCTCTAACAGTGAAAAAATAAAAATTATAGCTCTCGGAATAAAGAGATACAAAAACAATTATTTTTTCTGTAAAATAGTTTTCATTGTGAAAAAGCGGCAAAACACAAAAAAGATATACCGTATTTTCCGGCGTATAAGAGGACTTTTTAACCCCTGAAAATCTTCTTAAATGTCGGGGGTCCTCTTATACGCCGGGTATCGTCTTGTACGCCGGGTGTATATGGTGGGTGGGGGGGGGAGTGGTCCTGATGACGACGAGGGGGCGTCTCAAAGGAAAGTGCGTGGAGTATCCCCCATTACCTCATCGTAGCGCTGCAGCGTGGGGTCTCTGTGCTGGGAGCGGCGGCTGCTGCTCCTCTTTGTGCCGCGTGGGTGCTGTGCTGTGGGGCGGCAGCTCCTCTTCTGCAGTGTGGGGCCTCTGTGCTGTGGGGCGGTGGCGGCGTATCTTCATGCAGTCAGTCGGGGCTCCTCCGGCATCTCCTTAAAGCCCGGAGGCCCCGCTGGCAGCTCCATTGCTATGATGCGGTGGCCTCCGGGAAAATGGCCGCTGCTCAGATTCAGATCTCGTCTCCCGAGATCTCGGGACGAGATCTGAATCTGAGCATGCGCCGCCCCCAGCGGCCATTTTCCCGGAGGCCACCACATCGCAGCAATGGAGCTGCCTCCGGGAAAATGGCCGCTGCTCAGATTCAGATCTCGTCTCCCGAGATCTCAGGACGAGATCTGAATCTAAGCATGTGTAGCGCCCCCACTGCCGCAGGGCCGAGGGGTACCCGGTACCGGGCCTCTGAGTCTCTGCTCTGGGGTTGTCACGGTGGCTAGACCCGGTCCGTGACCCTGCTGAGGGGCGTACAGTGATAGATGTAGATAGTGGTGGTGGTGCGGTGCAGTAAATAACGAGGACACCAGGTTGCAGTCTCTTTACCTCTTTACTGAAGGTCTCTGGGTCCTCAGTCCGGAATACGGTTCACCAGGCTGCGCAAGTCCGGCCGGTCCGATGGCACCTCCAGAGTTCTCCTTGCAGGTGGAAATCTGTGCCTTCCTGCTAGCGCTATGTGTTGTGGTCCTCCCCTGCTGTGCTTACGGGATAGTCCCCACAACTGTTGTGTCTGTTTCTCGTGTTCCCTCACAACAACTCGATTAGATGATGTCCTGCTAATCCTCCGTCCCTCCCGGTGTTATGGTTGGGACGCACCCGTATGACGGGTAGGCTCGGAGCTCTTCCGGGACCCTAGAGTCGCCCCTCTCCACAGGTTGCCCCCCAAGTCTGCATAGGTGATTTAGGTGAGACAGCCCGCCTGTGACTGACTGTCCTGCCGCTGGTTTGAAGTATTGCTTGGAGCTAGATATATGAATACTTCCTCGGCGTTCCGGCCGCCGGTTGTGCGCCTCAGTAGGATGTTGCCTTGGTCTTACAGCACGACTCCTACTGGTATTCTCCTTCTTGCTTTGATCTCGTTTCTCACTCAGCACAATATATCTCGCTTCTGATCCTTTCTTAGGGCACCACCGCTATGCTGAGCAGGCACGGTCCCGTGACGTTCTTTCTTGTTGCCAGGCCTCTGTCAGGGTCCCAAACCTGACAGGGACCCTACCGAATCTTCCCCACAACACCCCCTGCCAGAAGGTGTTGCCTGGTTCCAACCCAGTCAGCTTTCTTCACTAACTTCCTGCCTGACCCCCAGTTTACCCGCACGGTGAGGAGTGGCCTTATTAAATAGCACCCTTAGCTCCCCCTGGAGGCCCGACTGTGAAATGTATTGGTGTATGTGATACCTGGTCAGATGAACTCCTTCAGTGCCATCAGACGTACCATAGCCCCCCTTCGCGGCGGAGCCACAGTACTGCAACGACCAGGACTCTGGGGCGCTGCACTCCCCCCCGGTTAAATCCAGTACTCCGGGACTGGGAAGAAAACAACAATACATGTCAGCAAAAAGACATACAATTTTTGTGAGTGCAATAACAATAAGCATACTTGAACAGAGCTTCCCTTTATGGGAGGTGAGGACACTTGAACGTTACAAACATGGTTAAATACTTTGAATAACTTAGTATAAATAACTTTTCTCACCCAACCGGGTATTCTACTTAGTGCAAATCTTTGAACAATAATTTAACATTGCCTTTAAGGACGTACACTCTGAATCCACTAAAGACCTTCTTATAACACATTATAAGGCTGAGCAACGTTGCTACATTGTCCTACTTTACGTCTGCAGGACCGCCTGTCCTAACGGCTCCAGACCTACTGCCTCTCCTTTCTTTGCAGGACCGCCCCGTTCAGCCCGGGCCTACTGCCCTTCCACCACTATACACAGTGTAGAACATATCATTTTTCCTTCAGTTTAGGATCAACAGGCCATCTCTATATGGCTCCTAGGAGGACTCACCAACTAACCCCGTCCGGGTTCACTTTCTGTCCTCATTCTTCCATCAACATTATCAAACACTTTTCACAATTAACTAGTTGGTTACATTTAACGTTTACATATCAACATTATTACTTTCTTTCTTCTAAGACATTATTGCCCTCTAGCGGTCTCAAGGCAATACCATTCCTAAGTGCAACGCGTGAACATCCCCTTTAAGAGGAGACCAAGTCTTTATGAGGTAGCGCAGCTTCTCAAGCTGCAAGTCCGTATGCAGCTAGGACTCCAGTACAAATTCCAAGAATGGTATCTTCGCAAAGAGTCCTTCTTTTATGTAAAACCAGTAAGGAGCACCTTTAAGAAGGTGCAAACTATGTACAAGGAGTTCGTATCATGCATTGTTCATGATTCAGCAGTTTCTTAGTAACGGAACAAAAGGTAGAAAAACAAACAAAGAGCAATAGGGATCCCGGGTCAACAAAGGGATCCCTTTAAGAGTTAACCCTGGACGGGTTTAGCAGCAACATAGCAGAAACAAACAGTTTGAAGAACTATTTACATATTCAGAGTTTTAAGATCTTACTCTTGTGGTGCAAGGGTTGGCCTCTGATCCCCGGCCGATGCAATCAGATCACCCGGCGTCTGGATTTGAAGGCTAACCCTGCTTGCAAGTTCAGTAGCCGCTACAAGGCGTACAGTGGTGATAGTAACAAGATCTGGCAAATCTGGATCAATCATGATCGGGGCAACAGGCGGCGCTCCCTCAGGTTCACATCGGCGGACATTCCGAGCGCACCATCCTTGCGCGTTCCGATGACGGGTGTAGGTCACCTGATCCCCTCTTTGCAATGGATCCCCATCTCGGCTACAGCAGGGGGTTCTCACGTTGTAACTAGTAACAAAGACATCAGTTGGTAGTCCCGGTTCCTGTATGGAGCCCCATCCCCTCTTCGGGTAGTAGGCCAGCACAGTTCCCCGCTTTACCACGTCTCTCCTGCCGTGCGCAGACTTCCTACGTTGTGTATCATGTTGTTCGGTCTCGTCCCGATCTTTCCAGTGTTGGATTAAACATTGCTTATACTGTTCCCAGGTAAGTACCGCAAGGGTGAGGCTCTCCCCCGGAGCTCCATACGGCTCGTTCCAGGGGGTGTCCCACCAGAGGATCACCCCGTCCGGGCCTACATCTATGGGTTCCCCCATCTTAGTCGGCAGTGGGGGTACCAGCTTCCCCATCGCGTCGGGGGTGAGGACTACCCGCTCCACTGAGAGGAAACGGTTATTGTTGCTGGGGTGAGGAACGGTCACCGGAGCGGGATCGGTCAGGGAAGCCGGATCGGTCGGGAGAGCAGAATCGGCCGGGGGAGTAGGGGTGCCGTCCATACCTGCGCCTGATGTGATTCCACCGATGTCGATCTGTTCCGTTGACGAGGACACTGGAATCGGCTGCAGCCCGGACCGCGGCTCTTCCGGAGCGGCCTCTTGACGTGGCTCCGCCCTCCATGGCTCCGTGGCTGGGATAGGTAGACTCGGCTCCTCCACTGGCGGTGGACGCGAATCCGTCTCTGATGGATGAGGGCAAGCCGGGATCACCTCGCCGTTGCTCGGGCACTTGCTGCTCATCGTCGCTGTCTGACATTCGGCGGCAACGCATGCACCTGGCTCCACCATTTCTCCGAGGTTGAGCTTCTTCTTCACCTCGTTCCCGCCGTTGCAAATCAGGGGGCGGCTCTCCTCTGCTGCTGGGTAGGTCGTCCTCTCGCAGCAGGAGTCGGAGGGGGCAGTCACTACTTCTGGCGCCGCTTTGGTAGTCTCCTCCCATGGCACGCCCTTCTTCCTCTGTGCTCCCTGTGGCTCTGCAATGGCGGCGGCTTTTGGCGGGAACTTTTGGCGGTAAATGGCAACACACAGTCTTTGCAATAAAGTACAGTCCAAGCACAATAAATCACAGTTCCAAGGCACACATGACCTGATTCTTCAGGCTTAAGTAGATCCTGTTCGTGACGCCAAGTTGTAGCGCCCCCACTGCCGCAGGGCCGAGGGGTACCCGGTACCGGGCCTCTGAGTCTCTGCTCTGGGGTTGTCACGGTGGCTAGACCCGGTCCGTGACCCTGCTGAGGGGCGTACAGTGATAGATGTAGATAGTGGTGGTGGTGCGGTGCAGTAAATAACGAGGACACCAGGTTGCAGTCTCTTTACCTCTTTACTGAAGGTCTCTGGGTCCTCAGTCCGGACTACGGTTCACCAGGCTGCGCAAGTCCAGCCGGTCCGATGGCACCTCCAGAGTTCTCTTTGCAGGTGGAAATCTGTGCCTTCCTGCTAGCGCTATGTGTTGTGGTCCTCCCCTGCTGTGCTTACGGGATAGTCCCCACAACTGTTGTGTCTGTTTCTCGTGTTCCCTCACAACAACTCGATTAGATGATGTCATGCTAATCCTCCGTCCCTCTCGGTGTTATGGTTGGGACGCACCCATATGACGGGTAGGCTCGGAGCTCTTCCGGGACCCTAGAGTCGCCCCTCTCCACAGGTTGCCCCCCAAGTCTGCATAGGTGATTTAGGTGAGACAGCCCGCCTGTGACTGACTGTTGTGCCGCTGGTTTGAAGTATTGCTTGGAGCTAGATATATGAATACTTCCTCGGCGTTCCGGCCGCCGGTTGTGCGCCTCAGTAGGATGTTGCCTCGGTCTTAAAGCACGACTCCTACTGGTATTCTCCTTCTTGCTTTGATCTCGTTTCTCACTCAGCACAATATATCTCGCTTCTGATCCTTTCTTAGGGCACCGCCGCTATGCTGAGCAGGCACGGTCCCGTGACGTTCTTTCTTGTTGCCAGGCCTCTGTCAGGGTCCCAAACCTGACAGGGACCCTACCGAATCTTCCCCACAACACCCCCTGCCAGAAGGTGTTGCCTGGTTCCAACCCAGTCAGCTTTCTTCACTAACTTCCTGCCTGACCCCCAGTTTACCCGCACGGTGAGGAGTGGCCTAATAAATAGCACCCTTAGCTCCCCCTGGAGGTCCGACTGTGAAATGTATTGGTGTATGTGATACCTGGTCAGATGAACTCCTTCAGTGCCATCAGACGTACCATAGCCCCCCTTAGCGGCGGAGCCACAGTACTGCAACGACCAGGACTCTGGGGCACTGCACATGCGCCGCCCCCAGCGGCCATTTTCCCGGAGGCCACCGCATCGCAGCAATGCAGCTGCCGGCGGGGCCTCCGGGCTTTAAGAAGATGCCGGAGGAGCCCCGACTGACTGCATGAAAATACACCGCCGCCGCCCCACAGCACAGAGGCCCCACACTGCAGAAGAGGAGCCGCCGCCCCACAGCACCCACGCGGCACAAAGAGGAGCCGCCGCCGCTCCCAGCAGAGACCCCACGCTTCAGCGCTACGATGATGTAATGGGGGATAGTCCACTCACACTTTCCTGTGAGACGCCCCCTCGTCGTCATCGGGACCACTCCCACCCAAAAGGCACATTAGTCACCAGCCCTATAAGACGACATACGGCGTATAAGAAGGCCCCCGACTTTTAAGAAGATTTTATATTTTAACTGGAAAAGTTGGGGGGTCGTCTTATACGCCCAGTCGTCTTATACGCCGGAAAATACGGTAAATACGGTATCACTGTAATAGTACTGATCCGAAGAAAAAAACTGCCTTATCATTTTTACCACACGCGGAAAGGCAATAAAAAAAACTAAAAACAATTCCAGAATTCTTGGTGTTTGATCATTCTGTCCCCCAAAAATAAGAATAGAAAGCGATCAAAAAATGTAATGTGACCAAAAGTGGTACCAATAAAAATGTCAGCCCGACCCGCAAAAACAAGACTTCACATGACTCTGTCGGCCAAAATATGGAAGAATTATAGCTCTCAAAATATGATGATGCAAAAACTTGATTTTGCAATAAAAAGTGTTTTTTAGTGTCAGCAGCCAAACATAAAAACCCGATATAAATCTGGTATCGCTGTAATCGCACCAACCCAAAGAATAAAGTCGCCTCATCACTTATACCGCACAAGAAACGGTGTAAAAAATAAATAAAATCAATTCTTCTCCTGCTGTTGATTTTTTCATTCTGCCTCCCAAAGATCACAGTAAAGCTTGGTGCACATTTATCCTGCGCTTTGCGCTTACACCGTGGTTTCTGTGTAAATCTCTGAAATAAATGATTCAGACAGAACCCCCGGCAGAAGATTCCCTATAATGAGGCAGATGAAGGCACAGTGGATGCTACAGGACCTGTGATCCGGTGGTGTCTGTCTATTTAGTCATACATAAAAGCACAGTCCACCAGTTTTCTGAACCTCTGAAAATAAGGACTCCACTGAACAAAGGCCTGATGGAGTCCAGCATAACTCTGCTGCTTCACTATTGTGAATGGATCCCTTGGGGGTATCATCTGAATCACGTCACTCAGAGATTTAGATGGAAACCCTAAAGTAAGTGATCAGTGTATAGAGCCGGATAAATGTGATCCCTAACGTTATATAAAATGTTCCAAATAAAAGCTTCAACTCAATCCACAAAAAACGCAAGTCCTTACTCAGGTCCATCATCTGTTAAAGGAAATATAGGGGGCTTCCACGTTACTGTCCCGACACAGCTGTCGGGTGATGGTACTGCAGATGCCACTTATTTCTTGAGAAGCGAATGATGAAAAACATTATGGATCCTAAAGGTAGATGGTAAAGTAAGGCAGAATGCTATGTGATTGACGATGGCTAAGATCTTATAAGGACCGATAAACCTGGGACCCAGTTTCCAAGATGGAACCTTCAGCTTAATGTTCCTCGGTTAGTAGGTAACCCAGTCCTCAGACACAAAACATCTGACATACGTCTCTAAATTCAGGTTAACCCTATCAGTCTGCCCGTTAGACTGCGGGTGAAAAGCAGAAGAAAAAAACAAATGGATCCCCAGGTGCGTGCAATTCCCCCCAAAATTTGGAGACAAACTGCACCCCTCAATCAGAAACAATATTGGTAAGAATTCCATGCAGTCTAATTTGCAAAAATTTGTGCAAAGGATTTGGCATTAGGCAAAACGGGTAAAGCAATAAAATGAGACATTTTACTGAATCTGTCCACCACGGGTAGGTCCGTGATAAAATCAACTGACAAATGAGTCCAAGGTCTGCTGGGAATCTCCAATGGTTGGAGAGCCCCAGACAGACGAGTATGAGAGTTCTTAGAAGGCGCACAGACACTGCAGGTGGCTACATACTCCCGGATATCCTTATGAGCACCTGGCTACCAAAAACGCAGAGTAACGAAATCCGCGGTGGCTTTATTCCCAGGATTTCCAGACAACACAGTATCATGATGTTCACTGAGGACTCTAAGATGGAGATTATTAATAATAATAATAATAATAATAATTTTATATCTATATCGCTGACATATTCCGCAGCACTTTACATTTTAGAGGAGACTTGTACATACAATAGACATTACAGCATAACAATAAACCAATACAAAAATTATATTATAAGGTAAAGGGAGAAAAAATCAAGTGTGTAACATATAATCCCTTAAAAAATATAAACTTTTAATGAAAATTGGTTAAAAATACCTTCCCAGTGCAGACATAACAATAAATTCATTAAGATATAGGTCTTATTACAATAACCTGCCAATTCCCTACACTTGCCTGCTATCCCTTCTTAGCAGTGGGGGTTGGCACCCTATTAGGTACGATTGTTTGGCGCCCCCACTCCACGACGGCTGTCCATGACTAGCCCTAGTAAATACTATTATGCTAAAGGTTGGAAAACAATGAGCAATAAAAGAGATGAAGGGATAATACTTATCAATTTACAAAGAGCAGGTTATTTGAAGTGTTTTGCACCCTCATATAATAGAAACAAAAATAACAATCTCCCTGCAATAGTCAGGTTAAATTAACAAACATATCCTGTTGGGACCATATAGATTGGATGTATGATTTTTTACATTTAAATAGGGCTTCCACAAAAAGTCAATATGATTGATTTGACTAATGAATCCTATAAGAACTATAGCGATTGAATAAAGATAATAGTCCCTTCACAATTTTAACAGGACTTGCAAACACTATCAGAGGGGCCACACAGCTGATTAGACAGCAAGGTTCACGCAAAAAATTGTTTTTTTAACCAATTTTCATTAAAAGTTTATATTTTTTAAGGGATTATATGTTGCACACAGCATAACAATAAACACATAGATCAAAACAGACACCAAGAGGAATGAGGGCCCTGCTCGCAAGCTTAAAATCTGTGAGGAAAAGGGGAGACACGAGAGGTGGGTAGTAACAATTGGTTTAGTTGTTCGGACCAGCCAAAGTGTAAGAATCGTGTTCATGTAAAGCGGCATGAACTGGTTATCAGCCTAAGTATGTAACAATAATTAGCACGAATCAGGGATACCTCCAAAAAAAAATAATTAATTACCTAATATATAAATATATATATATATATATACCCGTGTGTATCAAATATATAATTTATTAGGAGGTAAATCCAATTAGCTGGAAGGACAGCCGGTAATGCAAGCAATCACCCCAAGAAAACAGATAAAAAACCGCCAAAAAAGTCCAAACTCTGTTATGACCATTAATATCATATTTTTATTAATTAATAGCTTAAAACAATGAGATCAAAAAGATCCATACAGTACATATAATAAAATTTGTAAAAACACTTTCTGTATATTAATATAAAGACTCAAGCAAATCCAGTATACCATTCATTATAGAATACACTGACATCAATAATTGGCTTATAGATGTGTAAATAATATATTTATAGTGTACATATAGTGCTAACAATAATGTGCATGAAACTATAAAAGATTAATACCAGACTTTATAAAGTGCATATATAAAATTTCATCAAGAGTGCAATTTGCCAAACCGCCAGTAGGAGTCAGTGTCTCCACATACATATTAGTTAGACCTGGGCAATAGTATAACTGTAAGCTACATACTTTAGATTCTAACCTCAAAATCAAAGAAATGAAGTGTAATAAGATACTTACAGAGCAGTATAGTATATACCTGGTCTCCTGGAATAGCGTCCAACACCCGACGCGTGTTTCGGCATGTTGCCTTTGTCAGGGGGTGGTGCCATTAGGAGAGAGGTAAGTATAAATAGAACATCCAACCAATAGAAAAACAAGGTGTGTTGAACGTAAACCAATAAAAAGAACAAACAAAGCCTCTATTGCGCATGACCATGAGTGCCGTCCTGCTCTGCCAAGCCAGATATATGATACGAATGCGCATGTTCAAAGCATAAAACCCTAATCCTTCTATCTGTGATAGATGCTTCTGGACTGAGTATGACCGGAAGTACTACACGAGTGTCACTTTGCCAAAATGAAAGTACTTACATTGCCATAAAAATATTAGTATATAGCAATAGAATCAATCTATGAATGTAGTGCCATGTTATAAATAAACTGGCACATAAATACCATTGCATATATAAAAGGCGTATCACTCCGTAGCTACGTAAGTATAGGCCAGGAAACTGCACATGAACGGAAGTAGGTCTAAAACAAAGCGCAGAATGTCACCATGGTAACCAAAGGAATATGCTCCTGTAGCTCAACATAGACATCACCATCATGTGCGGAAATGTATAGGTTTTAATTAAGGTGCCATAAGATTGTATGACTGGAGACCTAATGGTGCATAATGCACCCATTATAGACAGATCCAGGCCAAATGCAAAAAGTTGCCATGGCAGCAAAATTAAGAAACTACACAAAACCAAAAATTAAACCGCACAGGTAACGTTCTTATTGGCAAACATAGAGACATCTATTCCAATATGTCATCCCCATTCTAAATGTGTTGGTATAATATAAATAAAGAGCAATGAACTTAAAAGATTGGGAGCAAAATGAGGCGCAAACTAAGGCACAGATTGCAACAGCTACCAACATATCTAAAACAGGGCGGATCGTGTAACCACAGGGGGTATGTTGCCATGACCAACAACAATATAATGCATGACAAAAGATAAATCATACATTAAGAGTCAGGAGACTTGCGGGACCGAAAGTACATTGGCGCACGAAGTGCAGCGGCCGAGCCAGGCGCGTCTAGTCGCCACAGCAACTAATTGCTATTGAGACTGGAAAGACGCCGCCAGACGCGGGATGCCCAGGCAACCCCTGCCACAACGCGCGCACCACAGTCAGCCCAACAAGACCAGATCAAAAATTATATACTGTATCAACATACAACTAACGTTCTTGTGTGCCCTGGTGAAAAAAGTAACATAGGGTGATATCCAACCTCATGTAAAAATGTATATAATGCCCAGGCTACATAAATAATATATTCCACATATGTAATAACTTCACACACAAAATAACACCATTATATATATATATATATATATATATATATATATATATATATATATATATATATAATAAATACAATAGGGTGAATGAATAAATATATAATATACAAATAGTAACATCCTTTATAGATCTTCATGGTCCAAGTGAAGGCTTCATTATATCCTCTCATCTATTTTCATAAAGGTGTACAATGACCATACTGTTAAAAACCTTCCACTGAAATAACAAATATAAAAGATGATCATTCATATCAAATCACAAATATATTAATATAGAAATCTATATTGTCTGTGCTGACGCACAGCTATTCAATACTCTCCTAAAAGCTCCAAAGAAAAGAAGTTACAGACAAGTGATAATATTATTAATGCAAAAATTTAAAAACATAATTAACAAGGCACAAATATATACAAATGATCAGAGAAATGGGGCAAAACTATTATTCTCATTCAGGCCAAGTGGTTGGACCGTGTTTAAGGTAACAGTACAGACACAGAGGGCTATTAAATGCATAAAGCATGTGAGAACATGATGCGAGGAACCTGGTTATGGTAAAAATTTTGAATGGGCCACACAGGGATAGCTAGTTAATGCACTGAGTCGGTAGGCCAGTCTGAATAAATGCGCTTTTAGGGCACTCTTAAAACTGTGTGGATTGAGGATTAATAGTATTAACGTGGGTAGTGCATTCCAAAGAATGGGCGCATCATGTGAAAAGTCTTGGAGGTGGGAGTTGGAGGTTCTGATTATTGAGGATGCTAACCTCAGGTCATTAGCAGAACAAAGGGCACGGGTAGAGTGGTAGGCTGAGACCAGGGAGGAGATGTAGATTGGTGTTGAGCCATGGAGTGCTTTGTGGATGAGGGTAGTAGGTTTGTACTGGATTCTGGAGTGTATGGGTAATCAGTGTAATCACTGGCAATAGGCAGAGCAATCAGTGTAACGATTGGTGAGGAATATGATCCTGGCTGCAGCATTCAAGACAGATTGGAGCGGGGAGAGTTTGGTAAGAGGGAGACCGATTAGTTGAGAGTTGCAATAGTCCAAACGAGAATGAATAAGTGAAACAGTGAGAGTTTTTGCAGAGTCGAAAGTAAGAAAGGGTCGAATTATAGAAATGTTTTTGAGGTACAGATAACAAGAGCGAGCCAGTGATCGGATGTGATGAATGAAAGCTTGGAATCAAGTATGACCCCAAGACAGCGGGTGTGTTGCTGGGGAGTAATGGAGGAACCACACACAGAAATGGCAATGTCGGGCATAGGCACATTAGTAGTGGGAGGAAACATGAGGAGTTCAGATTTTGACAGGTTCAGTTTCAGATAGAGGGAGGACATGATGTTGGAGACAGCAGTAAGGGCCCCTTCACACTGGTCGATTCTGCTACGATTACGACGCATTTGCGTCATATTCGACATCGCAGTACGAGCTCGTAGCCAGCGGTCACACTCTACGATGTTAACGCTTTTTCTGACGTAGTTGCGATGTGAACGTCACGCGTCGCAATCGTGCGCTACCCTTCACACCGCCATAGTCCTACGACTCCGAGCGTGACGTATTACCAGCATGGGCGTGCTAAAACGTCACGCCCAATCAGGAGACAGGTATGCGGAAGCCCAACCCACGTAGTCGCATTACGAGCTCGTATGACCGCCGTCACATACTACAATTTCGACCGCCACAGCGAGACATTTACGACGAAAGAAAGTTCTGCTCTTTCTTTCACATCGTACGATGCTGGGCTGCGTCGCAAATCGTAACGCCATGTCACACTTTGCAACCTCGGAACGAGGACGGATAAACGTCACAAATCGAACGCTCGTTCAGACTTTGATTGCACAGTGTGAAGGGGCCCTAAGACAATCACTGGTGTTATCTAAAAAGGCAGGTGTGATATCAGAAGAAGAGTGTTAATTGGGTGTCATCAGCATAAAGATGGTACTGGAAACCAAATCTACTGATTGTTTGACCAATAGGGGTAGTATACAAAGAGAAGAGGAGGGGGCCTAGATCTGATCCTTGATGAACTCCAACAGTAAGGGTACCGTCACACAGTACCGTTTACATCGCTACGACGACACGATTCGTGACGTCGTAGCATCGTATGATTATCGCTCCAGCGTCGTAGACTGCGGTCACACGTTGCAATCACGGCGCTGGAGCGATGCCGAAGTCCCCGGGTAACCGGGGTAAACATCGGGTTACTAAGCGCAGGGCCGCGCTTAGTAACCCGATGTTTACCGTGGTTACCAGCGTAAAAGTAAAAAAAAACAAACCGTACATACTCACCATCTGATGTCCGTCAGGTCCCTTGCCGTCTGCTTCCTGCTCTGACTGAGATCCGGCCGTACAGTGAGAGCAGAGCGCAGCGGCGACGTCACCGCTGTGATCTGCTCTCACTTTCCGGCCGGCAGACAGTCAGAGCGGAAAGCAGACGGCAAGGGACCTGACGGACATCAGATGTGAGTATGTACGGTTTGTTTTTTTTTACTTTTACGCTGGTAACCACGGTAAACATCGGGTTACTAAGCGCGGCCCTGCGCTTAGTTACCCGATGTTTACCCTGGTTACCAGCGTACGCATCGCTGGATCGCTGTCACACACAACGATCCAGCGATGACAGCGGGAGATCCAGCGACGAAAGAAAGTTTCAAACGATGTGCTACGAGGTACGATTCTCAGCTGGGTGCCTGATCGCAGTAGCGTGTCAGACACTGCGAGATCGTAACTATATCGCTAGAACGTCACGAATCGTGCCGTCGTAGCGATAAAAATGCCACTGTGTGACGGTACCCTAAGGGGAAGATGAGAGAAGGAGGAGTCAGCAAAAGATACAGTGAAGGCGCGGTCAGAGAGATAGGAGGAGAACCAGGAGAGAACGGTGTCCTTGAGGCCAATGGAGCGGGGCATAGTGAGGAGGAGCTGATGATCCACAGTGTCAAATGCTGCAGAGAGATCCAAGAGAATTAGCAGGGAGCAATAACCATTAGATTTAGCTGTTAGTACATCATTAGAGACTTTAGTAAGGGCAGTTTCAGTAGAGTGTAAAGAGCGGAAACTGGATTGTAGAGGGTCAAGAAGAGAGTTATCTGAGAGATAGCGGATAAGACTTGAGTGGACCAGGCGTTCCAGGAGTTTAGAGATGAAGGGAAGATTAGAGACAGGTCTATAGTTAGTGGCACAGTTTTGGTTGAGGGATGGTTTTTTGAAGTAATGGATGTAGGATGACATGCTTAAATGAGGAGGGAAAGATACCGGAAGAGAGAGAGAGGTTGAATATTTTTGTTAGGTGAGGGGTGACAGCAGGGGAAAGGGACTGGAGGAGATATGAGGGAATGGGGTCACTGGTGCAAGTGGTCAGCCGAGAAGATGCAAGGAGCCTGATCACTTCTTCTTCCGTGACTGATTTAAAGTCAAAGAGTGAGCTAGATGCAGTGGGGGAGGGAGGACAGTGCATGGTATGAGGGGATTGGGAGATCATTTCCTGTTGGATATGGTCAACTTTTTTACCGGAACAAACAGTTTACCAAGTGGACAGACAACAGGGGCGTTCCTCTGAGCATCAACAACCTCTCTTTCCAGATCAGAGCATATAGACGCCATTACCACACTTTTTTCAAGAATAGGTACCGGTTTGCACTTATCTCCTCCCCCAGGAAAGCAACAGGATAAGGCATCCATCTTAACATTTTTGTTTCCTGTCCTATAAATAACAAAAAAGTTAAACCTGTTAAAGAATAATGCCCATCCAGACTGTCGAGGTGTTAGACTTTTCACCAATTCCAAGTATATCAGATTTTTATGATCCGTGATAACCATCACTGGGTTAACTGCTCCCTCCAAAAAATGGTGCCACTCCTCAAAAGCCCATTTGATAGCTAAGAGTTCCTTATTACAAATGTCATAATTTCTCTCAGCTGGTGACAGTTTCTTTGAAAAGTAAGCACATGGTTGCCATTTACCAGGAGACGCACAGTGTGATAATACAGCCTCCACTCTGACCTCAGACACTATGGTGATATGCTAGAATAGGTGGAAATGTGCAATCCTTTGATTCACGAACAGTTAAAGCTGCTATTTTTACATGGAAAAAAGTACTTTCCACTTCCTTCTATGAACTCTATGAAATATGATTAACTACATATGGAAGTTATGTTGCATAGTTTGGTCGCAGAAGAAACTTGTGAGAGTAGATTTTATGGGGTAATTCAACTTTTATCTACACAGAACATGAGGTACATGCATCAGCTTCTTATTACAGCATAACAGGAAGTCTAAAGGAACTTTTACCAGAGAGAAAGGGAAACCAAAGTACAACAAGTACATGCATCACATTCAACCAAGCATATAACAGTAACAAAATCGCCATCCACTGTCAGAAACTGTAAACTCCTCCTGCACACAAATAAGTCTGTATCTGTTGTATATCTGCTAACACCTTTTCTCAACAGTAAGGACTTATTCAGTTAAGCCTAATTTCTTCATCAGTGTCTGTTGTCTTTCAGCATTCAATGCCTTTGTGAAAATATCTGGTGTCATATCTTTAGTTGGGCAGTACTCAAAATTAAAGATTCCTTGTTCCTGGTGATCTCTCAAGAAGTGAAACTTTACATCAATGTGTTTAGTTCTTGGATTAACTCTTTCCATCTGAGCAAGAACTAGACATCCTTGATTGTCCTCATACATCTTTGTTGGTCCCAATTGTCCTAAGTCTGTTAGCAGTTGTCTTAACCATAGAACTTCTTGACTGGCATGTGCTGCGGCGACATATTCTTCTTATGTCGACAACAGTGTTACTATAGATTGTTTCTTACTAGTCCAACTAATTCGTCCGCCTGAGAGTAAGAAAAGATAGCCACTGGTAGATTTCCTGTCAATTGGATCTCCAGCCCAGTCTGCATCAAAGTATCCTTTTTAAAATGCATTTTTAACTTGCAGATAGTTTCAGTTTAACACTGCTAGTCCCTTTCAAATAACGGATTACTCTCTTCACTGCAATCACATCCATTTTGCTTGGCTTTGGTAACAAATTCTGTTCACTATTTATTTCCTTCAGATAGTTGGTTTCCATTGGAGACTTTAGTGGTTTTGCATCTTTTAATCCAAATGTTTCGATTATGTCTTGAATCATGTGATTTTGATTAAGAAGTAAACTCCGGTCTTCTTCTCTTTCTATCTGAGTTCCTTGGTACTGTTTCACATTTCCCAGATCTTTGATCTCAAAGCGTTGATCCAAAGTTTTCACTACATCCCTTTCTTTTTCAAAACAAACTAAAATATCTTCCACATATTTCAGCACATAGATCCATCTGTCTGTCAGTCACTTTGTATATAGACAAGGATCCGCTTTGCTTCTTTGAAAATGTTCATTTATGAGTACTTCTGTGATTTTATCATTGCACGCTTTAGCGGCTTGTTTTAAACCATATATACTTTTCCGTAGCTTACAAACCATGTTTGATTTCCTTTTATCCTTGAATCCTGGGGGTTGTTCCATGTAAATGTCTTCTGTTAAGTCTCCATTCAGAAATGCTGCCTTTACATCCAGATGTTTCAACTGCATTTGTTTCGTTGCTGTAACTGCAACAAAGTTCTGATTGTGGTGTGTTTGATAACTGGAGCTAATGTCTCATCATAGTCTTCTCCATATTTCTGAGAATAGCCTTTAGTTGCGAGTCTTGCTCGGTATCGATCAGCTTTCCCGTCTGATTTGTATTTTACTTTAAAAACCCATTTACATCCTATAGCCTTTTTTTTCTTTTGGTAGTTTTTGTCAGTGCCCATGTCTTTGAATCATGCATGGATTTTATTTCTGTTTCTGCAGCCTTTATCCATTTGTTGGTCTCTTCTTCTGAAAGTTGAGATATGTCCTCCCAAGATGTAGGTTCATAAATTTTATTTGTACTTGCCTTGTATGAAAGACGTTTAGGTGGTCTCCCCTTGTTTTCTCTTATTGAGCATCTTGGTTCTGTGTTTGTATAGAGCTGTATCTCTTGACTTTCAGTTATTTGATTTTCATAGATTTCCACTTCTTTCTCATCAGATGTTCCTGCTGTTATATCACTGTCGTTTCTCTCATTTTATGTTTCCAATGATGTCATTATGTCATCATTTAGATCTTCAATGAATGTTACACTGTTAGGCTGGTTTCTGACTGGCGTAAGGGAGGGCTGCGGATGGCAGCATACTTCCTCCCTTCTTCCTCCCTGAAACCCCGCCTATGCTCCGCCTACTTGTCCTTGCATCCTGCGGTGCCCTGTGTACCTATCTTTAACATTGGGTACGCAGGGACATGCGCTGTATGTGGATGCCTCCGCATGCGCCATTTTGACGCTGCGCCAACCACAACAAAATGCAACATGTTGCGTTAGGCACAGCATCCAAATGGCGCATGCGGACCTAATGTTAAAGATAGGTATGCAGGGCACCGCAGGATGCAAGGAGAAGTAGGTGGAGCGTAGGCAGAGTGTAGGCGGGGTTTCAGGGAGGAAGAAGGGAGGAGGTATGCTGCCATCCGCAGCCCTCCCTTACGCAAGTCTGAAACCAGCCTTACTCACTGTGATTCTTTCGGTCTTGGGATCTAGGATTCTGTATCCTTTGCAATTGTCACTATATCCGACAAATATTCCTTCAATGGCTGTTTTGAAGTTTGGAGAGTTATTCTTCTGGAATAAGAACAAAAGCTTTGCAACTAGTGTTGAGCGATACCGTCCGATACTTGAAAGTATCGGTATCGGAAAGTATCGGCCGATACCGGCAAAGTATCGGATCCAATCCGATACCGATACCCGATACCAATACAAGTCAATGGGACTCATGTATCGGACGGTATCCCTGATGGTTCCCAGGGTCAGAAGGAGAGGAAACTCTCCTTCAGGCCCTGGGAACCATATTAATGTGTAAAAGAAAGAATTAAAATAAAAAATATTGCTATACTCACCTCTCCGACGCAGCCTGCACCTTACCGAGGGAAGCGGCAGCGTTCTTTGTTTAAAATTCGCGCTTTTCTTTCCTTTACGTGAAGTCCCGGCTTGTGATTGGTCGCGTGCCGCCCATGTGGCCGGGACGCAACCAATCACAGCAAGCCGTGACGTAATTTCAGGTCCTTCAGGATTTTAAAATTACGTTCCGGCGTTGTGATTGGTTGCGTCGCAGTCACATGGGCGACGCAACCAATCACAGCAAGCCGTGACGTAATTTCAGGTCCTTCAGGATTTTAAAATTACGTCCCGGCTTTGTGATTGGTTGCGTCGCGGTCAACCAATCACAAGCCGGGAGGCTGGACACGCGCGCATTTTAAAATGCGCGCTTGTCCAACCTCCCGTGACGTCCCGGCTTGTGATTGGTTGCGTCGCGGTCAACCAATCACAAGCCGGGAGGCTGGACACGCGCGCATTTTAAAATGCGCGCTTGTCCAACCTCCCGTGACGTCCCGGCTTGTGATTGGTTGCTTCGCGGTCAACCAATCACAAGCTGGGAGGCTGGACACGCGCGCATTTTAAAATGCGCGCTTGTCCAGCCTCCCGGCTTGTGATTGGTTGATCGCGACACAACCAATCACAAGCCGGGACGTCACGGGAGGCTGGACAAGCGCGCATTTTAAAATGTGCGCGTGTCCAGCCTCCCGGCTTGTGATTGGTTGATCGCGACGCAACCAATCACAAGCCGGGACGTCACGGGAGGCTGGACAAGCGCGCATTTTAAAATGCGCGCGTGTCCAGCCTCCCGTGATGTCACGGCTTGTGATTGGTTGCGTCGCCCATGTGACTGCGACGCAACCAATCACAAAGCCGGGACGTAATTTTAAAATCCTTAAGGACCTGAAATTACGTCACGGCTTGCTGTGATTGGTTGCGTCGCCCATGTGACTGCGACGCAACCAATCACAAAGCCGGGACTTCACGTAAGGAAAGAAAAGCGCGAATTTTAAACAAAGAACGCTGCCGCTTCCCTCGGTAAGGTGCAGGCTGCGTCGGAGAGGTGAGTATAGCAATATTTTTTATTTTAATTCTCTCTTTTACACATTTTTACATTAATGTTGTTTCGATACCGATACCCGATACCACAAAAGTATCGGATCTCGGTATCGGAATTCCGATACAGCAAATATCGGCCGATACCCGATACTTGCGGTATCGGAATGCTCAACACTATTTGCAACCAAAAACTCTTAAATGATTCACACTTGGTTTCCTACCTTGCCACAGTACATATTGTTTTTTTTTTTCATTTTCATGTAGCTGTCATTGCTGCTTCACCCCAGTATTTCTCTGGTAATTTGGAGTCTGTTATCATACATCTTATCATTTCAGTCAGAGTTCTGTTTTTCCTTTCCACTACCCTGTACTGTTCAGGTGTGTATGGAACAGTCTTTTGATGCTCTATTCCATTCTGTCTTAAGTAGTTTTCTATTTGGTGTTTGGTAAATTCACCTTCATTATCACTTCTGATGATGATTGGCTTCCTCTGAAACTTGTTATTTGACTTTGTCACATAGTCTTCTAATTTTTCAAAAACTTCACTTTTGTTCTTTGTCAAGTATGTGACTGTGCATCTTGAGTAGTCATCTATGAAGGTCACCATATAACTGATGTGGTCACTTTCATGGGTCCACATACATCAGTGTGTACCAAATCAAGTGGTCTTGTGATTTTTGTCTCATTCTCTTTAGGTATACATACTCTTGTAGCTTTAGATTTTATACAACATTCACATTTTACAGTAATTGAGCAATCAGATATCAATAGGTCTTTTGTCAAATTCTTCTTTGTAACACCATTATACTCTCAGGATCTCTGTGTCCTAGACGTCTATGCCTCATGTGAATACAAGTCTTGTGATCATGTGTACATAGCTTCATGTGTTCCTTTTAATGTGTCTAGATTATATAATTGGTCACCTGCTTTGAAATTAATTATTACCTTATCTCCCGCTAGGATTGTACAATTATCATCTTTGATACAATAAATTCTTTGGTTGTCAGACGCTTTACGGATAACAATCCTCCTTCAAGTCCCGGGACATATACCATATCCTGTACTAGTAATTTTGAATTATGCCCAAATCTATCAGGATAGATTAGCATTCCTTGTCCAATACTGCGGTTATTTTACTCCCATCTGCAAGATAAATTGCTTCCTTCTTATTTTCATCAAGTTCAGTAAAGAAGTTTTTATCACTAGTCATGTGACTTGTTGCTCCTGAGTCAATAAACCAAAAATCCACAAGAAAAGGGAAGTACGAGACCAAAAAATATTCACAATATGTTAAAATAAAAGCTTATCAGTATACATAGGGGAGTCAAACAAGGCGGAGTGAACTCCAAGCAACCCGTAACATAATTGATAATAGTAACAACCGTATACAAGATCATAAGGATCAATATACCTTAGATAAAATAAATTGTTTGCTGGCTTTAGCATGTATTAACCACAGCTGCAACAGCAGGCTCTGGATTGTAAACATAGATTTCAGAAAGATCAGTGCGATGGATACAAGACATGCCTATGAGGGCTAAGAATAGCTAGTGCTAAAGTGCAAGTGCATAACCTATAAAAATGTCTCAATACATCAGATCTAGTAAAGAGTATCCCACAGGAGCTAACAATGACTTGTGTTAAAATGCAAATGCATAGTTATACAGTAGGTCTAAACACATAATAGCCCTTATGGAAAAGTGAAGATCTAAAAAATAAAGAGGCAATAACACCATGCTGTCCTTTTTATCTGCGTAATGGTGATTGCTGGGAGGAGGGAAACCCCGACGCGCGTTTCGCTTGTCGCTTCTTCCTGGGGGTAGTGGTGATGGAGGAACGAAGGTGCCGGCTTCCGGTGCTGTGTCTGATGGATGCCAGCGCCATACTCGCTGCTGCATTTAAAAAGCCGTCACTTTCATTCCTCCATCACCACTACCCCCAGGAAGAAGTGACAAGCGAAACGCATTGCATTTGCACTTTAACGCACTCTACTCTTTACTAGATCTGATGTATGACTTATGACCTATGATGTATAGGTATGTCGTAGGCCATGTCTAGGCACATAACATTTTATTTGACAGTGACATTTAACATGCAGAAGCGCATCACACACCCCACCCATCGGCACCCCTGTCACATAATCGAGGGACGCTGATGGGTTGGCATGACACCCGGGGGTCTGCAGAAAACCCACGTGCCTGTCATTGCAGATCTCCTATGAAGGAGATGATGGAGAAGATGAAGCCCTGCTATCTGTAGCATATGCAATCAGACGTTTGTAGTTTCAAGTCTCCTAAAGGGAGCAAGTAAAAAGTAAAAAAAATGCTTTAAAAAAATTAAGAAATATAAAACTTGAAATCACTCTCCTTTTCCCCTATTCAAAATAAAAGAATAATAAAAAATACACATGGTATCGCTGCCTTTAGAAATATCCAATCTATCAAAATATAGAAACAATTAATCCGATCGGTAAGCGGTGTAACAAGTACACAATCAAAATGCCAGAATTACACTTTTTTGGTTGACACAACATTGCAATAAAAACATGTTATCAATAAATGGTAACAATAAAAACATCAGCTCAGCATGCTAAAAATAAGTCCTCACCCAGCCCCAGATCCCAAAACATGAGACACTGCGGGTTTCAGAAAATGGCACCTTTTTTTTTATCTTACATGGATTTTTCTTTGACCACTTTAAAAAAAAAAAAGAACTTATACGTGTTTGTGTACAAACTTAAATAAAAAAGAACCTATACATATTGATTTGCAAACTTGTAATTACCTGGAGAATCGTAATGATAAGTCAGTATTAGCATTTAGTAAACATTAGTAATGAGCGAGCAGTAAAATGCTCGGGTGCTCGTTACTCGGGTTGAACAAATTGGAATAGTCGAGTACTCGACCCGAGAAACGAGCCCAATGTAAGTCTATGGGAAACCCAAGTATTTTTACCGCGATCCCCCCAGGGGGTCTTTTTAAGGTCTAAAAATGTCTGAAAATTATGGAAAGACTGCTCATATGACACAGGAACATCATGGGGATCACCCCTGGAAGCATTCCTGACTCCTAAGGCTGGAGTCACACTAGCAAGTTTTACGGACGTATGAGCGCAGAAAATACGTCCGTAAAACTCGCCAAACAAAAGGCACAATTATTCTCAATGGGTCTGGTCCCATCAGCCATATATTACGGCGACGTATTATACGGCTTTCTACGGCCGTAGTAAATCGCAGCATGCTGCGTTTGTCAGCGTATTGCGCAAATAATACGCCAATGAAAGTCTATGGTGGCGAGAAAAATACGGATTACACACGGACCAGCAGTGTGACTTGCGAGAAATACGCAGCGGTGTTAGTGACAAGCCGGTAATTCAATTGCCGGCTTTTCATTTCTCCTTCACAAACCCGACAGGATATGAGACATGGTTTACATACAGTAAACCATCTCATATCCCCTTTTTTTTTGCATATTCCACACTTCTAATGTTAGTAGTGTGTATGTGCAAAATTTGGGCGCTGTAGCTGCTGAAATAAAGGGTTAAATGGCGGAAAAAATTGGCGTGGGCTCCCGCGCAATTTTCTCTGCCAGAGTGGTAAAGCCAGTGACTGAGGGCAGATATTAATAGCCTAGAGAGGGTCCATGGTTATTGGCCCCCCCTGGCTACAAACATCTGCCCCCAGCCACCCCAGAAAAGGTACATCTGGAAGATGCGCCTATTCTGGCACTTGGCCACTCTCTTCCCACTCCCGTGTAGCGGTGGGATATGGGGTAATGAAGGGTTAATGCCACCTTGCTATTGTAAGGTGACATTAAGCCAGATTAATAATGGAGAGGCGTCAATTATGTCACCTATCCATTAATAATCCAATTGTATGAAAGGGTTAAAAAAACCACACACGTTATTAAAAAGTATTTTAATGAAATAAACAAACAGGTTGTTTTAGTATTTTACTGCTCTCTCAATCCATCCGGAACACCCTCGCTTGGCAAAATAATAAACCCACAATATACATACCATCCAAGGATCTGTCAGGTCCCACGATGTAAATCCTTCTGAAGGGGTTAAATCAATTTACAGGCAGGAGCTGCGCTAAAGCACTCGCTCGTGCCTGTAATCCCCGGGTGCTGAAAGGATGATCTTTATTTACCTTGAGTTGCGGTGAGGCGCCCTCTGGTGGATGTTCTCATGAACTGCAGCCTTGGAAAAGTTCCCACTCTCGAGTTCATATGAGTTCATCCAGCAGAGGGCGCCTCACCGCGACTCAATGTAAGTACAGATCACCCAGCTTTCCTTTCATCACCCGGGGATTACAGACACGAGCGAGTGCTTTAGCGCAGCTCCTGCCTGTAAATTGATTTAACCCCTTCAGATGGATTTACTTCGTGGGACCTGACAGTTCATCTGAAGGTATGTATATTGTGGGTTTATTATTTTGCCAAGCGAGGGTGTTCCGGATGGATTGAGAGAGCAATAAAATACTAAAACAACCTGTTTGTTTATTTCATTAAAATACTTTTTAATAACGTGTGTGTGTGTTTTTTAACCCTTTCAGACAATTGGATTAATAATGTATAGGTGTCATAATTGACGCCTCTCCATTATTAATCTGGCTTAATGTCACCTTACAATAGCAAGGTGGCATTAACCCTTCATTACCCCATATCCCACCGCTACACGGGAGTGGGAAGAGAGTGGCCAAGTGCCAGAATAGGCGCATCTTCCAGATGTGCCTTTTCTGGGGTGGCTGGGGGCAGATGTTTGTAGCCAGGGGGGGCCTATAACCATGGACCCTCTCCTGGCTATTAATATCTGCCATCAGTCACTGGCTCAATGATAGATATATATATATATATATATATATATATATATATATATATATACTGTATATATGTATTACCGAACATTTGAGCACATAAATCCATTAGATGTCGGTTTTGCAAGCCTGCGAGAAAATATCGCAGTACGGATGCCATACGGATTACATACGGAGGATGCCATGCGCAAAATACGCTGACACACCCTGCCTACGGATCACTATTTTGGGAACATTTCTCCGTATTACGGCCGTAAAAAACGGACCGTATTGTCTTACGCTGAGTGTGACTCCAGCCTAAGTCACAGCTGTAAGCAATGTTGTCAGAGTTTCACTCCATTTTTACAGGTGCACCAAAAAACATACAAAAACTAAAGCAAAATGGATTTTGCTGTGAAATATATTAACCCCTTCACCCCCAAGGGTGGTTTGCACGTTAATGACCGGGCCAATTTTTACAATTCTGACCACTGTCCCTTTATGAGGCTATAACTCTGGAACGCTTTGACGGATCTTGGCGATTCTGACATTGTTTTCTCGTGACATATTGTACTTCATGTTAGTGGTAAAATTTATTCGATATAACTTGCGTTTATTTGTGAAAAAAATGGAAATTTGGCGAAAATTTTGAAAATTTTGCAATTTTCCAACTTTGAATTTTTATGCCCTTAAATCACAGACATATGTCACGCAAAATACTTAATAAGTAACATTTCCCACATGTCTACTTTACATCAGTACAATTTTGGAACCAAAATTTTTTTTTGTGACGGAGTTATAAGGGTTAAAAGTTGACCAGCAATTTCTCATTTTTACAACACCATTTTTTTTTAGGGACCACATCTCATTTGAAGTCATTTTGAGGGGTCTATATGATAGAAAATACTCAAGTGTGACACCATTCTAAAAACTGCACCCCTCAAGGTGCTCAAAACCACATTCAAGAAGTTTATTAACCCTTCAGGTGTTTCACAGGAATTTTTGGAATGTTTAAATAAAAATGAACATTTAACTTTTTTTCACACAAAATTTATTTCAGCTCCAATTTGTTTTTTTTTACCAAGGGTAACAGGAGAAAATGGACCCCAAAAGTTGTTGTACAATTTGTCCTGAGTACGCTGATACCCAATATGTGGGGGTAAACCACTGTTTGGGCGTATGGCAGAGCTCGGAAGGAAAGGAGCGCCATTTGACTTTTCAATGCAAAATTGACTGGAATTGAGATGGGACGCCATGTTGCGTTTGGAGAGCCCCTGATGTGCCTAAACACTGAAACCCCCTACAAGTGACACCATTTTGGAAAGTAGACCCCCTAAGGAACTTATCTTGATGTGTGGTGAGCACTTTGACCCACCAAGTGCTTCACGGAAGTTTATAATGCAGAGCCGTAAAAATAAAAAATCATATTTTTTCACAAAAATGATCTTTTCGCCCCCAATTTTTTATTTTCCCAAGGGTAAGAGAAGAAATTGGACCCCAAAAAATGTTGTGCAATTTGTCCTGAGTACGCTGATACCCCATATGTGGGTGTAAACCATTGTTTGGGCGCATGGCAGAGCTTGGAAGGGAAGGAGCGCCATTTGACTTTTCAATGCAAAATTGACTGGAATTGAGATGGGACGCCATGTTGCGTTGGAGAGCCCCTGATGTGCCTAAACATTGAAACTCCCTACAAGTGACACCATTTTGGAAAGTAGACCCCCTAAGGAACTTATCTAGATGTGTGGTGAGCACTTTGACCCACCAAGTGCTTCACAGAAGTTTAT
This sequence comes from Ranitomeya variabilis, assembly GCF_051348905.1. Lineage (NCBI taxonomy): Eukaryota > Metazoa > Chordata > Amphibia > Anura > Dendrobatidae > Ranitomeya > Ranitomeya variabilis. The sequence continues at coordinate 397,607,184 of NC_135234.1, forward strand.
AATGCAGAGCCGTAAAAATAAAAAATCATATTTTTTCACAAAAATGATCTTTTTGCCCCCAATTTTTTATTTTCCCAAGGGTAAGAGAAGAAATTGGACCCCAAAAAATGTTGTGCAATTTGTCCTGAGTACGATGATACCCCATATGTGGGTGTAAACCATTGTTTGGGCGCATGGCAGAGCTTGGAAGGGAAGGAGCGCCATTTGACTTTTCAATGCAAAATTGACTGGAATTGAGATGGGACGCCATGTTGCGTTTGGAGAGCCCCTGATGTGCCTAAACATTGAAACTCCCTACAAGTGACACCATTTTGGAAAGTAGACCCCCTAAGGAACTTATCTAGATGTGTGGTGAGCACTTTGACCCACCAAGTGCTTCACAGAAGTTTATAATGCAGAGCCGTAAAAATAAAAAATCATATTTTTTCACAAAAATGATCTTTTCGCCCCCAATTTTTTATTTTCCCAAGGGTAAGAGAAGAAATTGGACCCCAAAAAATGTTGTGCAATTTGTCCTGAGTACGATGATACCCCATATGTGGGGGGGAACCACTGTTTGGGCGCATGACAGAGCTCGGAAGGGAAGGAGCGCCATTTGGAATGCAGACTTAAATGGATTGGTCAGCAGCCGTCACGTTGCATTTGCAGAGCCCCTGATGTACCCAAACAGTACAAAACCCCCACAAGTGACCCCATATTGGAAACTAGACCTCCCAAGGAACTTATCTAGATGTGTTTTGAGAACTTTGAACCCCCAAGTGTTTCACTAAAGTTTATAGCGCAAAGCCGTGAAAATAAAAATTCTTTTTTTTTTTCACAAAAATGATTTTTTAGCCCCCAGTTTTGTATTTTCACAAGGGTAACAGGATAAATTAGACCCCAAAAGTTGTTGTCCAATTTGTCCTGAGTACGCTGATACCCCATATCTGGGGGGAACCACTGTTTGGGTGCATGACAGAGCTCGGAAGGGAAGGAGCGCCATTTGGAATGCAGCCTTAAATGGATTGGTCTGCAGGCGTCACGTTGCATTTGCAGAGCCCCTTGATGTACCCAAACAGTACAAACCCCCCACAAGTGACCCCATATTGGAAACTAGACCTCCCAAGGAACTTATCTAGATGTGTTGTGAGAACTTTGAACCCCCAAGTGTTTCACTACAGTTTATAACGCAGAGCCGTGAAAATAAAACATCTTTTTTTTCCCACAAAAATGATTTTTAGCCCCCCAAATTTTTATTTTCCTAAGGATAACAAGAGAACTTGGACCCCAGAAGTTGTTGTTCAATTTGTCCCGAGTACGCTGATAACACATATGTTGGGGTAAACCCTTTTTGGGCGCACGGGAGAGCTCGGAAGGGAAGGAGCACTGTTTTACTTTTTCAACGCAGAATTGGCTGGAATTGAGATTGGACGCCATGTCGCGCTTGGAGAGCCCCTGATGTGCCTGGACAGTGGAAACTCCCCAATTCTACCTGAAACCCTAACCCAAACACACCCCTAACCCTAATCCCAACGGTAACCCTAACCACACCCCTAGCCCTGACACACCCATAATTCTAATCCCATCCCTAATCCAAACGTAAATGTAATCCAAACCCTAACCCTAACTTTAGCCCCAACCCTAACTTTAGCCCCAACCCTAACTTTACCTCCAACCCTAGCCCTAACCCTAACCCTACCCCTAACCCTAACCCTAAATGTGACTGAAATACGTGGCACTGAAATACGTGGCACTGAAATACGTGGCACTGAAGTACGTGGCACTGAAATACGTGATACGTGGCACTTAAATACGTGGCACTGAAACACGTGGCACTGAAATATGTGATACGTGGCACTGAAATACGTGGCACTTAAATACGTGGCACTTAAATACGTGGCACTTAAATACGTGGCACTGAAATATGTGATACGTGGCACTTAAATACGTGGCACTTAAATACGTGGCACTGAAATACGTGGCACTGAAATACGTGGCACTGAAATACGTGGCACTGAACTATGTGATACGTGGCACTTAAATACGTGGCACTGAAACACGTGGCACTGAAATACGTGATACGTGGCACTGAAATACGTGGCACTGAAATACGTGGCACTGAAATACGTGGCACTGAAATACGTGGCACTTAAATACGTGGCACTTAAATACGTGGCACTGAAATATGTGATACGTGGCACATAAATACGTGGCACTGAAATACGTGGCACTGAAATACGTGGCACTGAAATACGTGGCACTGAAATACGTGGCACTGAAATACGTGGCACTGAAATACGTGGCACTTAAATACGTGGCACTTAAATACGTGGCACTGAAATATGTGATACGTGGCACTTAAATACGTGGCACTTAAATACGTGGCACTGAAATACGTGGCACTGAAATACGTGGCACTGAAATACGTGGCACTGAAATATGTGATACGTGGCACTTAAATACGTGGCACTGAAACACGTGGCACTGAAATACGTGATACGTGGCACTGAAATACGTGGCACTGAAATACGTGGCACTGAAATACGTGATACGTGGCACTGAAATACGTGGCACTGAAATACGTGGCACTGAAATATGTGGCACTTAAATACGTGGCACTTAAATACGTGGCACTGAAATATGTGATACGTGGCACATAAATACGTGGCACTGAAATACGTGGCACTGAAATACGTGGCACTGAAATACGTGGCACTGAAATATGTGATACGTGGCACTTAAATACGTGGCACTGAAACACGTGGCACTGAAATACGTGATACGTGGCACTGAAATACGTGGCACTGAAATACGTGGCACTGAAATACGTGGCACTGAAATATGTGATACGTGGCACATAAATACGTGGCACTGAAATACGTGGCACTGAAATACGTGGCACTGAAATACGTGGCACTGAAATATGTGATACGTGGCACTGAAACACGTGGCACTGAAATACGTGATACGTGGCACTGAAATACGTGGCACTGAAATACGTGGCACTGAAATACGTGGCACTGAAATACGTGGCACTTTAAATACGTGGCACTGAAATATGTGATACGTGGCACATAAATACGTGGCACTGAAATACGTGGCACTGAAATACGTGGCACTGAAATACGTGGCACTGAAATATGTGATACGTGGCACTTAAATACGTGGCACTGAAACACGTGGCACTGAAATACGTGATACGTGGCACTGAAATACGTGGCACTGAAATACGTGGCACTGAAATACGTGGCACTGAAATATGTGATACGTGGCACATAAATACGTGGCACTGAAATACGTGGCACTGAAATACGTGGCACTGAAATACGTGGCACTGAAATATGTGATACGTGGCACTTAAATACGTGGCACTGAAATACGTGGCACTGAAATACGTGGCACTGAAATACGTGGCACTGAAATACGTGGCACTGAAATACGTGGCACTGAAATACGTGGTACTAAAATATGTGGCACTGAAATACGTGATACGTGGCACTGAAATACGTGATACGTGGCACTGAAATACGTGGCACTATGTCAGAAAATGTTCATTAAACGGTTAGGGGTGAGGTTAGGGGTAGAGTTAGGGTTAGGGTTTGGATCCCTTTATCACCTTGATGGTGGTGGGTGGCTTTTCAGTGTGTTTTCTGTTTTTTTTCGATAAAAATGCATGCGTTTTTAACGCAAACAAACGCATGTGCTTAAAAACGCAAGAAAATACTGCAGGTTGTATTTCTGAAAATGAACGCATGCAGAAAAAAACCGCATGCGTTTGAAAACGCGACCAAACGCGTACAAAAAAACCGCATGCGTTTTCAATGTTAAATATAGGGAAAAAACGCATGCGTTTTTTTGTGCAAAAAACGCTGCAGACAAAAACGCAAGTGTGAAACCAGCGACACTTTTTATAGCAAAAAAGTTTTTGCGTCTCCACATTTTGAGACCTATAATTTTTCCACATTTTGCTCCACAGAGTCATGTGAGGTCTTGTTTTTTGCGGGACGAGTTGACGTTTTTATTGGTAACATTTTCGGACACGTGACCATTTTTGATCGCTTTTTATTCCGATTTTTGTGAGGCAGAATGACCAAAAACCTGCTATTCATGAATTTCTTTTGGGGGAGGCGTTTATACTGTTCCGCGTTTGGTAAAATTGATCAAGCAGTTTTATTCGTCGGGTCAGTACGATTACAGCGATACCTCATTTATATCATTTTTTTATGTTTTGGCGCTTTTATACGATAAAAACTAAAATATAGAAAAAATAATTATTTTGGTATCGCTTTATTCTCAGGACTATAACTTTTTTATTTTTTTGCTGATGATGCTGTATGGTGGCTTGTTTTTTGCGGGACAAGATGACGTTTTCAGCGGTACCATGGATATTTATATCAGTCTTTTTGATCGCGTGTTATTCCACTTTTTGTTCGGCGGTATGGTAATAAAGCGTTGTTTTTTGCCTCGTTTTTTTTTTTTTTTTCTTACGGTGTTTACTGAAGGGGTTAACTAGTGGGGCAGTTTTATAGGTTGGGTCGTTACGGACGCGGCGATACTAAATATGTGTACTTTTATTGTTTTGGTTTTTTTATTTAGATAAAGAAATGTATTTATGGGAATAATATATATATTTTTTTTATTATTTATTTAGGAATTTTTTTTTTTTTTTTTTTACACTTGTGGAAAATTTTTTTTTTACTTTTTTACTTTGTCCCAGGGGGGGACATCACAGATCATTGATCTGGCAGTGTGCACAGCACTCTGCCAGATCGACGATCTGCTGTGCAGGGCTGCAGGCTTACCAAGTGTCTGCTCTGAGCAGACACTCGGTAAGCCACCTCCTTCCCTGCAGGACCCGGATGCCGCGGCCATCTTGGATCCGGGACCTGCAGCCAGGAAGGAGGTAGGAGACCCTCGCAGCAACGCGATCACATCGCGTTGCTGCGGGGGGCTCAGGGAAGCCCGCAGGGAGCCCCCTCCCTGCGCGATGCTTCCCTATACCGCCAGTACACTGCAATCATGTTTGATCGCGGTGTGCCGGGGGTTAATGTGCCGGGGGTGGTCCATGACCGCTCCTGGCACATAGTGCCGGATGTCAGCTGCGATATGCAGCTGACACCCGGCCGCGATCGGCCGCGCTCCCCCCGTGAGCGCGGCCGATCGCGTATGACGTACTATCCCGTCGGTGGTCATACGGGCCCACCCCACCTCGACGGGATAGTACGTCTGATGTCAGGAAGGGGTTAAGGAACATTTTTTCCAGGGTAAAAAATTATATAAAGCAAAATAACTAACTCCAACTAAAAATGTACAAGGCTGTACTCACATATAAATACTGCAGACTTGTAGCTTAAGACTGGACAACCCCTTTAATGATTCTTGCCCATTGTGTTTTAATAGGGGCTTTTGTTGCATGCAGTGATATTGGAGTATAACCAGTAGTGATTGGCGAGCACTAAAATGCTCGGGTGCTCGTTGCTCGGGGCAAGCAAATTGGAATAGTCGGGTACTCGACCCGAGCACTGAGCCCAATGTAAGTCTATGGGAAACCCGAGCATTTTTACCGCGATCCCCCCGGGGAGTCCTTTTAAGGTCTAAAAATGTCAGAAAACGATGGAAACACTGCTCATATAACACAGGAACATCATGGGGATCGCCCCTGGAAGCATTTCTGACTCCTAGGTGACAGCTGTAAGCAATGTTGTCAGAGTTTCACGCCATTTTTAGAGGTGCACCAAAAAACATACAAAAACGTAACCAAAATGGATTTTGCTGGGAAATGTGTTAAGGTACATCCTTTCCAGGCAAATGATTTGTATATAAGGCAAAGTAATTTACCCCAAACCAAACTGTTCCTTCACCATTTGGGCTATGTTCACACACAGCGTTTTTTATGCGTTTTTCAACTTTAACATTGCTTTCAACCAATACAAATGCATTCACTGGGAAATGTCATTGTAACATTTAACAACCCTAGCTGGCCATGTGGTGTGTGACACATAAGGAGACCCATCTTGTCTCATTTATGAAGGAGGGACTCTTAAAGTCACAAAGCCTATTTTTAGAGGGGCATCAGGCGGCATTAATATTCTTAAAGGGCCATTACTAAACAGTGGGTCTCCTATGCTGTTATTGCCTATGTAGTGAGAGGCTGGGCTGCCAAGAATTACAACGCACCCCAATACCCCTTTCACGAGAGGTACAGGAGGGCCTCCTGAAAATATGTTGCATTGAATGCAAGGCCTGCCCTGCATATGAACCCCAATAAGGCTTTGAACCCAGGTATTGGATGGCCACTGGAAAGCCCACTTCACAGTCTTCAGTTGGTCCTGCCATACAGTTTCCTTATGCATTGAATGCAAGTGCCGCCTTTACCCAAAATTGCACGCACCTCAATCCCCCCTTGGAAGAAACATGGAGGAGGGCCTCCTAAAAAAATTTCCCATTACAAAGGAGCACGTCTCCTAGACTCATAATGCCCATACACTAAGTGTATGGGCTGACAAACATTTCCCCATGGGGGGTACATTTTTTAAACATTTTTTTATGGGGATCATAGACACCCTTGCCAAAAAAATTGACTGGCTGTAGCAGCATAGAACACGTTCACCCTTGTGTTCTAGTGGCAGTGGATGATGAGATGTGGAGGAAGGCCTCATTAAAAAAAAGTCACAATTTAAAGGAATGGGTCTCCTATACTTGAAATGCCCATACACTAAGTGTATGGGCCGACAAACATTTCCACATGGGGGGTAAATTAAAAGAAAAAAATTCAGCCCAAAATAGTGTTTACTGTTTAGAGTTTGGGTAAAACACAGCAAAAAAAGGTGAATGGAAGCCTGAAAAGCACACTTTGTAGACCATAGATACATGGGGCGTGTCACGAAGATACCACACTGTAAAATATGTAGTCTGTGTTTTTATTTTGCCCCATAAATAGTGTATGGAAATCAGGTCAAAGACTGCAAATGCAGTGGAATGTAGCCCTGAAATGCCACAGTTTTTAGGCCACAGATACATCTGGCGTTTGACTGAGATACCAGTATATACTGTATATTTATTTTTTACTGCTAAATAGTGTTTAGAGCTAGGGTAACACACTGCAAAAAACGGTGAATGGAAGCCTCAAAAGCACACTTTGTAGCCCACAGATTGATAAGGCGTGTCATTGAACTACCACACTGTAATATATAGGGTTTTTTTTAACAAAATAGTGTATAGACCTAAGGTATTAGACAGACCAAAAATTGCAATGTATGCATGAAAAACAACTATTTTTAGACCACACATAGAATGGGTGTCGGACGGAGAAAATAAGACTGTTTCAGACTGTGTCAATAAGTGGCCTGTATTATGTACATTTTTTTTAACCACAAAATACTATATACACCAAGGGTAGCGGCCAAAAAACTGGAATGTATGCCTGAAAAGCAAGGACTTGGAGACCACAGATAGATCAGGAGTCTGACTGAGATAACAGACTTTCAATATGTGGCCTGTATTTTGTAAAATTTTAAAAACAACAAAATACTGTATACACCAAGGATAGCAGACCAAAAACTGGAATGTATGCCTGAAAAGCAAAGATTTGCAGACCATAGATAGACCAGACGTGTGACTGAGATAGTAGACTGTTTCAATATATGGCCTGTATTTTTTACAATTTTAAAAACCATAAAATACTGTATACATCAAGGGTAGCAGACGAAAAACTGGAATGTATGCCTGAAAAGCCAAGATTTGCAGAATACAGGTAGACCAGACATGCAACTGAGATAACACACTGTTTCAATATGTGGCCTGTACTTTTTATACTTTTTAAAATTTTAAAAACAACAAAATACTGTATGCACCAAGCAAAGAAATGTAGAAAAAAGGGGCCTATGGATTGCTTTCTAAAAAAATGAGCAGGTATAAGCTACAAAAAAAAAAAAACACGGATACCTACAGCTACGTATATATAAAATACGCATCAGCAGACAGTAATGGAGCCTTTTGATGAGTGCAGTGAGATCTATACACTCACATACAGTGCCAGCAGGCCTTGCACTGATGTGGATATGTGCACATAGACTCGCCTGCCTACCTAGCGCTGCTATCTATCTACCCCCCAAATTAGCCCTAAAAAGGACTGTTGATTTATCAGGATTTGTGGATTCTGTGATGGTAGACCCACACTAACTAATCACAGTTAGAATCTGACCCTATCTCAGCAGCAGCTCTCCCTACACTAGCTGAGTCCAGAGAAGAATGCGTCGAGCAGGGTGGCGCCAGGTCTCTTATAGACCTGATGACGCTGTGCGGCCAGCCAATCACTGTAATACCACAACAAAGATGGCTGCAGTATTACAGTGCATGGCAGACAATCCCTGCATGCTGATTGGTGCTCTAAAAAGCACCAAAATTAAAAGGAGGAGACCTGAGCTCCTGCCGAATAATCCCGGAAATGCTCGGTGCTTGCCGAGTACACTGAGCATAGTGATACTCGGGGGAGTACCGAGTAGTAGGGAGCACATTTGCTCATCATTAGTAAACATGGTAAAAAAAAAACTATTGTGGAATTGCATAATTTTTTGCAATTTCACTGCACTTGGTTTTTTCCTGTTCTCCAGTACACTATATAGTAAAATCAAAAGTGTTGTTCAAAAGTACCACACATTCCGCAAAAAAATAAGCCCTCACATGGATATATTGACGTAAAAATTAAACCATTATGGCTCTGGAAACAGGGGGAGCAAAAAAACGAAAACAGAAAATCCCAAGATTGTAAAGGTGTTAACATCTCACATTAATGTTTTTATGTATTTACAATAGGATCATTTTCTCTCAACTAAACATATAGTTGTACTCAAAAGTTTACATACCCCGGCAGAATTTTTGCTTTCTTGAGCTTCTTTCAGAGAATATGAATGATAACACCAAAACTTTTTCTCCACTCATGGTTAGTGTTGAGCGATACCGTCCGATACTTGAAAGTATCGGTATCGGATAGTATCGGCCGATACCCGAAAAGTATCGGATATCGCCGATACCGATACCCGATACCCGATACCAATACAAGTCAATGGGACACCAAGTATCGGAAGGTATCCTGATGGTTCCCAGGGTCTGAAGGAGAGGAAACTCCCCTTCAGGCCCTGGGATCCATATTAATGTGTAAAATAAAGAATAAAAATAAAAAATATTGATATACTCACCCTCTGACGCGCCCTGGTTGTAACCGCCAGCCTCCGTTCATAAGAATGAGCGCTTGAAAGTCCTTAGATGACGTCGCGGCCTGTGATTGGTCGCGGAGCGGTCACGTGACCGCAACGCGACCAATCACAGGCCGCGACGTCATCTAAGGACTTTCAAGCACTTGAAATGTAGCGCCCCCACCGCCGCAGGGCCTTGGGGTACCCGGTACCGGGCCTACGAGTCTCTGCTTCTGGGGGTTGTCACGGCGGCTAGGCCCCGGTCCGTGACCCTGCCGTGGGGCGCACAGTGAATGATAGGTGTGGATGTTGGTGTTGTAACGGTGCAGTTGTGGGATGCAGGTCGCGGTAAATAACGAGGACACCAGGTTGCAGTCTCTTTACCTCTTTACTGGAGATCTCTGAATCCTCAGTCCAGAATACGGTTCACCAGGCTGCGCAAGTCCGGCCGGTCCAATGGCACTTCCAGAGTTCACTTCACAGGTGGAAATCGGTGCCTTCCTTCTTAGCGCTATGTGTTGTAGTCCTTCCCTGCTGTGCTTACGGAAAGTACCCCACAACCGTTGTGTCTGTTTCTTAAGTTCCCTCACAACTCGATTAAATGATGTTCTTCTAATCGTCCGTCCCTTCCTGATGTTACAGTTAGAACGGCACCCGTTTGTCGGGTAGGCCTGGAGTTCTTCCGGGACCCTAGAGACGCCCCTCTCCCGCAATTGCCTCCCAAGACTTCATAGGTGATATGTGTTAGACAGCCCGCCTTAAACTGACTGTCCTGCCGCTGTTTAGAGTATTGCTTGAGGCTGAATGTTATAATACTCCCTCGGCGTTCCGGCCACCGGTAGTGCGCCTCAGTAGGGTGTTGCTCCGGTCTTACAGCACGACCCCTACTGGAATTCTCCTATCGCTTGATCTCGTTTCTCACTCAGCACAATCTATCTCGCTTCTAGTCCTTTCTTGGGCCCCGCCGCTTCCCGGAGCTGGCGCGGACCTGTTACGTTCTTTCCAATGCCAAGCCTCTGTCAGGATCCCACCCCTGACAGAGACCCTACTGTCTCTTCCTCCACAACACCCTCTGCCACTAGGTGTTGCTTCGTCCAATCCAGTCAGCTTTCTGATCTAACTTCCTGCCTGACCCCCAGTTTACCCACTATGGTGGGGAGTGGCCTAATGAATAGAACCCTTAGCTCCCCCCGGAGGCCCAGCTGTGAAATGTATTGGTGTCTGTGATACCTGATCAGATGAACTCCTTCAGTGCCATCGGACGCACCGTAGCTCCCCATAGTGGCGGAGCCACAGTACTGCAACGACCAGGACTCTGGGGCGCTGCAGAAAGACCTTAGATGATGTCACGGCTTGTGATTGGTCGCGTTGCGGTCACGTGACCGCTCCGCGACCAATCACAGGCCACGACGTCATCTAAGGACTTTCAAGCGCTCATTCTTATGAACGGAGGCTGGCGGTTACATCGGTAAGGTCCAGGCTGCGTCGGAGAGGTGAGTATATCAATATTTTTTATTTTTATTCTTTATTTTACACATTAATATCGATACCGATACCGATTCCCGATATCACAAAAGTATCGGATCTCGGTATCGGAATTCCGATACAGCAAATATCGGCCGATACCCGATACTTGCGGTATCGGAATGCTCAACACTACTCATGGTTAGTGGTTGGGTGAAGCCACTTATTGTCAAACTACTATGTTTTCTTTTTTTAAATCATAATAACAACCCAAAACATCCAAATGACCCTGATCAAAAGTTTACACACCCCATTTCTTAATACCGTGTATTGCCCCCTCTAACATCAATAACAGCTTGAAGTCTTTTGTGGTAGTTGTGGATGAGGTTCTTTATTTTCTCAGATAGTAAACCTGCCCACTCTTCTTGGCAAAAAGCCTCCAGTTCCTATAAATTCCTGGGCTGTCTAGCATGAACTGCGCACTTGAGATCTCCATAGAGTGACTCAATGATATTGAGGTCAGGAGACTGAGATGGCCACTCCAGAACCTTTACTTCGTTGTGCTGTAGCCAATGACAGGTCGACTTGGCCTTGTGATTTGCATCGTTGTCATGTTGGAATGTCCAACTACGTTCCATGTGCAGCTTCCGCGCTGATAGGCCTTGTTGACCCCTGTCCAAATGTAATGTTTATGGCTTTGGTCAAAAAGTTCAATTTTGGTCTCATCACTCCAAATGACCTTGTTCCAGAAATTTTGAGGCTTGTCTCTGTGCTGTTTTGCATATTGTAGGTGTGATACTTTGTGGCATTTGCACAGTAATGATTTTCTTCTGGCAACTCAACCATGCAGTCCATTTTTCTTCAAGTGCCTCCTTATTGTGCATCTTGAAAAAGCCACACTGCTAGTTTTCAGAGAGTCCAGTATTTCAGCTGATGCTATTTGTGGGTTTTTCTTTGCATCCCGAACAATTTTCCTGGCAGTTATGGATGACATTATTGTTGATCTACCTGACCGTGGTTTTGTTTTTACAGAGCCCCTGATTTCCCAATTGCTAATCACAGTTTGAACGCTGCTGACTGACATTATCAATTCCTTGGATATCTTTTTGTATCCCTTTCCTGTGTTATACAGTTCAACTACCTTTTCCTGTAGATCCTTTGACAATTCTTTATCTTTCCCCATGACTCACAATCCAGAAAAATCAGTGGCTGTATGAAAGATGCAAGAGTCTGTCTGCATCCCAGACTCACTCAGCTTTTATGCACACACACTGATTACAAGCAAACAGGTCACAGGTGAGGATGTTACCTTTAGTAGCCAGTCAAACCCATTTGTGTCAACTTCTGTGCATGTTATCAGGCCAAAATCACTAGGGTATGTAAACTTTTGATCAGGGTCATTTGGAAGTTTTGGGGTTGTCATTATGATTTAAAAAGAGAAAACACCGTATTTTGACAATAAATGGCTTCACCAAATCATTAACCATGAGTAGAGAAAAAGTTTTGGTGTTGTCATTGATACTCTCTGAAAAAGGCCAAGAAAGCAAAAATTCTGCTGGGGTATGTAAACTTTTGAGCACAACTGTATTTCCATTTCTTTGAAAACTACGAAATCTACTTTTAGATGACACAAAAAAAGGTATCACTGAAGCATATTTGGCTTTAACTTCTACAGGTCATTCAGATCAATCTCTCCTTTAGGTCCAAATGAGAATATGATTAGTAAAGTAATTTTTAATGATAATCAATCTCTCCTTGCTTACAAAATAAATGCCAAATCATCTCATTGTGTAAGTCATTTAGAGATCTTGAGAACATTTTTATACAGGTAGAACCGTACTCCATATTGCCTCTAATAATTATACACTTCCCTGAATCAGTTTCATAAAAAGTATCAGTTCTGGTTATTTGTGACTAGATGGTAACCCGATTCTAATGCATCGGGTATTCTAGAATATGTATGTAGTTTATTTATGAAGATTTTAGAATAATGCATTGAATACACAGGATTCGGCCTGCAGCGACCAATTAGCGAAGCTAACAGTCTGATATCTCCGTCCGATGCCTGGTCTATCTGTGCTATACAAATATTGCTTTTCAGGCATACATTCCACTTTTTTGTCTGTCTGCTACCCTTGGTCTATACAGTATTTTGGGGTAAAAAACTCCAGGTCACATATTGAAACAGTCTGTTATCTCCGTCCGACGCCTGGTGTATTTGTACTGTACAAATACTTGCTTTTCAGGCATTATTCCACTTTTTTGTCTGCTACCCTTGGTCTATACAGTATTTTGGGGTAAAAAAAATGTTGAAAACTCCAGGCCACATATTGAACCAGTCTGATATCTCCGTCCGACGCCTGGTCTATTTGTGCTGTACGTACAAATACTTGCTTTTCAGGCATACATTCCACTTTCTGTCTGCTACGCTTGGTCTATACAGTATCTTGGCGTAATTTTAAAAAAACAAAAAAACTCCAGGCCACATATTGAAACAGTCAGTTATCTCAGTCAGATGCCCGGTCTATCTGTGGTCTCCAAATACTTGCTTTTCAGGCATACATTCCACTTTTTTGTCTGTCTGCTGCCCTTATTCTACACAGTATTTTGAGGTAAAAAAAATGCAAAAACTCCAGGCCACATATTGAAACAGTCTATTATCTCTGCCCGACACCTGGTCTATCTGTGCTATACAAATACTTGCTTTTCAGGCATACATTCCACATTTTTGTCTGTCTGCTACCCTAGGTCTATACAGTATTGTGGGGTAAAAAAAATCTAAAAACTCCAGGCCACATAGTGAAACAGTCTGGTATCTCTGTCCGATGCCTGGTCTATCTATGCTGTAGAAATACTTGCTTTTCAGGCATATATTCCACTTTTTTGTCTGTCTGCTACCCTTTGTCTATACAGTATTTTGGGTTAAAAAACATTTAAAAATACTCCAGGCCACATATTGAAACAGTCTGTTATCTCTGTCTGACGCCTGATCTATCTGTGCTGTACAAATACTTGTTTTTCAGGCATACATTACACTTTTTTGTCTGTCTGCTACCCTACGTCTCTAGAGTATTTTAACCCCTTAACGACCGCTGATATGCCTTTTAATGGCGGTAGTTAAGGGTACTTAAACCACAGCGCCGTTAATTAACGGCGCTGTGGAAAAAGTGAATAACGCCCCCCAGAGTCGGATTTTCTCTGGGGTCTCGGTTACCGGGGGTAGCCAAGACCCCAGAGAACATGATTGGGGCTTTTTTTACCGACTCCCCAAGTTGCGATTGCCGGTAATTAACCGTTTACCGGTGGTCGCAAAAAAAAACGCGATTTCCCATTTAATTTCTCTGTCCTCCGATGTGATCGCACATCAGAAGACAAAGAAATGGGGTCCCCGATCGCCCCCGATAGCCCCCCGATACTCACCTGTCTCCGCTGGTGCTCCTCATGGCTCCCGATGGGCGGCGCCATCTTGTTCTGGCCAAAAAATGGCGGCCGCATGCGCAGTGCCCCCGCAGGCCGGCACCCGGAAGATCTTTGGGGTCTCGGCTGCTGGGGTGTCATGGTTCCCAATGGCAAGGGAACGTCAGAGAACTTAAATAACAGACTAGCTCTTGGGTGATGGAATCTCGAGCTGACCGTGAGCTAAACCTACCACACAACTAACAGTGGCCGGGTGACGTACCTATGTTTTATCCCTAGACGCCCAGCGCCAGCCGGAGAACTAACTAACCCTAATAGAGGAAAAAACAGACCTGGCTTACCTCTAGGGAAATTCCCCCAAAAAGGAGACAGAAGCCCCCCACATATATTGACGGTGAGTTCAGAGGAAAAGACATACGCAGTATGAAGGTAGGTTCAGCAAAGCGAGGTCCGCTTACTAGATAGTAAGAAGATACAATAGGGAACTTCACGGTCAGCTGAAAACCCTATTAAAATACCATCCAGAAATTACTTTAAGACTCATGTGTCAACTCATGACACCGGAGTGGTAATTTCGGCCCACAAGAGCTTCCAGCTACAGAAACATAACATAACTGTGAACTGGAACAAAAATGCAAACAAACTTAGGACTAAGAGTCCAACTTAGCTGATAGTAGTCTAGAAGCAGGAACATGCAACAGAAAGGCTCTGGTTACATTGATGGCCGGCACTAGAATAACTGAGCAGCAAGGCTAAATAGGATACTCCCATATCCTGATGGAAACAGGTGAACAGAGAAAGTGAAGCACACAAGTCCAGTACCACCAGTGACCACCGGGGGAGCCCAAAAACCAAATTCACAACAGTACCCCCCCCTCAAGGAGGGGGCACCGAACCCTCACAAGAACCACCAGGGCGATCAGGATGAGCCCTATGAAAGGCACGGACCAAATCAGAGGCATGAACATCAGAGGCTGTCACCCAAGAAATAACCTCCTGACCGTAGCCCTTCCACTTGACCAGATACTGAAATTTCCGTCTGGAAACACGGGAGTCCAAGATCTTCTCCACAACGTACTCCAATTCACCCTCAACCAACACCGGAGCGGGAGGCTCAACGGAAGGCACAACCGGTACCTCATACCTGCGCAATAATGACCGATGGAAGACATTATGGATAGAAAAAGATGCCGGGAGGTCCAATCGAAAGGACACAGGGTTAAGAATCTCCAAAATCTTATACGGGCCGATGAACCGAGGCTTAAACTTAGGAGAAGAAACCCTCATAGGGACAAAACGAGAAGACAACCACACCAAGTCCCCAACACGAAGACAAGGACCAACACGACGACGGCGGTTAGCAAAATGCCGAGTCTTCTCCTGGGACAACTCCAAATTGTCCACCACCTGTCCCCAAATCCGATGCAACCTATCCACCACAGTATCCACTCCAGGACAATCCGAAGACTCCACCTGACCAGAAGAAAAGCGAGGATGAAACCCCGAATTGCAAAAGAAAGGAGAAACCAAAGTGGCAGAACTAGCCCGATTATTGAGGGCAAACTCCGCCAACGGCAAAAAGGCAACCCAGTCATCCTGATCCGCAGACACAAAACACCTCAAATAAGTCTCCAAGGTCTGATTAGTTCGCTCAGTCTGGCCATTAGTCTGAGGATGGAACGCAGACGAAAAAGACAAATCAATGCCCATCCTAGCACAGAACGCCCGCCAAAATCTAGACACGAACTGGGTCCCCCTGTCAGAAACGATATTCTCCGGAATACCATGCAAGCGAACCACATTTTGAAAAAACAGAGGAACCAACTCGGAAGAGGACGGCAACTTAGGCAAGGGCACCAAATGAACCATCTTTGAAAAACGGTCACACACCACCCAGATGACAGACATTTTCTGAGAAACAGGGAGATCAGAAATAAAATCCATAGAGATGTGAGTCCAAGGCCTCTTTGGAATAGGCAAAGATAACAACAATCCGCTAGCCCGAGAACAACAAGGCTTGGCCCGAGCACAAACATCACAAGACTGCACAAAAACTCGTACATCTCGAGACAGAGAAGGCCACCAGAAGGACCTAGCCACCAAATCCCTGGTACCAAAGATCCCGGGATGACCTGCCAACGCAGAAGAATGAACCTCCGAGATGACTCTACTGGTCCAATCATCAGGAACAAACAGTCTACCAGGCGGGCAACGATCAGGTCTATCCGCCTGAAACTCCTGCAAAGCCCGTCGCAGGTCTGGGGAAACAGCAGATAATATCACCCCATCCTTAAGGATACCTGTAGGTTCAGAATCACCAGGGAAATCAGGCTCAAAACTCCTAGAAAGGGCATCCGCCTTCACATTTTTAGAACCTGGTAAGTATGAGACCACAAAATTAAACCGAGAGAAAAACAACGACCAGCGCGCCTGTCTAGGATTCAGGCGCCTGGCAGACTCAAGATAAATCAAATTCTTGTGATCGGTCAATACCACCACCTGATGTCTAGCCCCCTCAAGCCAATGACGCCACTCCTCAAAAGCCCACTTCATAGCCAAAAGCTCCCGATTACCAATATCATAATTTCGCTCGGCGGGCGAAAATTTTCGAGAAAAGAACGCACAAGGTCTCATCACGGAGCAATCGGAACTTTTCTGCGACAAGACCGCCCCAGCTCCGATCTCGGAAGCATCGACCTCAACCTGAAAAGGAAGAGCAACATCAGGCTGACGCAACACAGGGGCGGAAGAAAAGCGGCGCTTAAGCTCCCGAAAGGCCTCCACAGCAGCAGGGGACCAATCAGCAACATCAGCACCCTTTTTGGTCAAATCAGTCAAAGGTTTAGCAACATCAGAAAAACCAGTTATAAATCGACGATAAAAATTAGCAAAGCCCAAAAATTTCTGAAGGCTCTTAAGAGAAGAAGGTTGCGTCCAATCACAAATAGCCCGAACCTTGACAGGATCCATCTCAATGGAAGAGGGGGAAAAAATGTACCCCAAAAAAGAAATCTTTTGAACCCCAAAAATACACTTAGAACCCTTCACACACAAGGAATTAGCCCGCAAAACCTGAAAAACCCTCCTGACCTGTCTGACATGAGAATCCCAGTCATCCGAAAAAATCAAAATATCATCCAGATACACGATCATGAATTTATCCAAATATTCCCGGAAAATGTCATGCATAAAGGACTGAAAGACTGAAGGGGCATTTGAAAGACCAAAAGGCATTACTAAATACTCAAAATGGCCCTCGGGTGTATTAAATGCGGTTTTCCACTCATCCCCCTGCTTAATTCGCACCAAATTATACGCCCCACGGAGATCAATCTTAGAGAACCACTTAGCCCCTTTTATTCGAGCAAACAAATCAGTCAGCAGTGGCAGAGGATACTGATATCTGACTGTAATTTTATTCAAGAGTCGATAATCAATACACGGCCTCAAAGAGCCATCTTTTTTAGATACAAAGAAAAAACCGGCTCCTAAGGGAGATGAAGAAGGACGAATATGTCCCTTTTCCAGGGACTCCTTAATATATTCTCGCATAGCAGCATGTTCAGGTACAGATAGATTAAATAAACGACCCTTTGGAAATTTACTGCCCGGAATCAGATCTATGGTACAATCGCAATCTCTGTGAGGAGGTAGTGAACCAAGCTTAGGCTCCTCAAAAACATCACGATAATCAGATAAAAATTCCGGAATCTCAGAGGGAATAGATGACGAAATGGAAACCAAAGGTACGTCCCCATGAGCCCCCTGACATCCCCAGCTTAACACAGACATTGCTTTCCAGTCAAGAACTGGGTTATGAGATTGTAACCATGGCAATCCGAGCACCAAAACATCATGTAGATTGTACAACACAAGGAAGCGAATCGTCTCCTGATGGTCTGGATTCATACGCATAGTCACTTGTGTCCAGTATTGTGGTTTATTACTAGCCAATGGTGTAGAGTCAATACCCTTCAGAGGTATAGGAACTTCCAGAGGCTCTAGATCAAACCCACAGCGCCTGGCAAAGGACCAATCCATAAGACTCAAAGCGGCGCCAGAGTCGACATAGGCATCCGCGGTAATTGACGATAATGAACAAATCAAGGTCACAGACAAAATAAACTTAGACTGTAAAGTGCCAATTGAAATAGACTTATCAACCTTTTTTGTACGTTTAGAGCATGCTGATATAACATGAGTTGAATCACCACAATAGAAGCACAACCCATCTATCACATTGCATATTTTCTGGAGCCTTCTCAGAAGACACCGCCAAATGGTGCACAGGTTTGCGCTCCCGCAAATGCCGATCAATCCGAATAGCCATTGTCATGGACTCATTCAGACCTGTAGGTGCAGGGAACCCCACCATAACATCTTTAATGGCATCAGAGAGACCCTCTCTGAAATTCGCCGCCAGGGCGCACTCATTCCACTGAGTAAGCACAGACCATTTACGAAACTTTTGGCAGTATATTTCAGCTTCATCTTGCCCTTGAGATAGGGCCATCAAGGTTTTTTCAGCCTGAATCTCTAAATTAGGTTCCTCATAAAGCAACCCCAAAGCCAGAAAAAACGCATCCACATTGAGCAACGCAGGATCCCCGGGTACCAACGCAAATGCCCAATCCTGAGGGTCACCCCGCAGCAAGGAAATTACTATCCTAACCTGCTGTGCGGGATCTCCAGCGGAGCGAGATCTCAGGGAAAGAAATAATTTACAATTATATTTGAAATTCAGGAAACGAGATCTATCCCCGGAGAAAAATTCTGGTATAGGAATTCTAGGTTCAGATATAGGAGCATGAATAACAAAATCCTGTAAATTTTGAACCTTCGTAGCAAGATTATTCAAACCTGTAGCCAAACTCTGAGGATCCATTTTAATCAGGTGAGATCAGAGCCATTCAAGGATTAGAAGGAGAGAGAGAGGCAAAGGCTGCAATTAGAGCAGAAATGCAACTGAGTCAACTATAGAGCAAGCTCAGAAGAAAAAAAAAAAAAATAAATCTGCAGACTTCTTTTTCTCTCCTTTCTTCTGCCAACGGTTTTAACCCTTGGCCGGCCATACTGTCATGGTTCCCAATGGCAAGGGAACGTCAGAGAACTTAAATAACAGACTAGCTCTTGGGTGATGGAATCTCGAGCTGACCGTGAGCTAAACCTACCACACAACTAACAGTGGCCGGGTGACGTACCTACGTTTTATCCCTAGACGCCCAGCGCCAGCCGGAGAACTAACTAACCCTAATAGAGGAAAAAACAGACCTGGCTTACCTCTAGGGAAATTCCCCCAAAAAGGAGACAGAAGCCCCCCACATATATTGACGGTGAGTTCAGAGGAAAAGACATACGCAGTATGAAGGTAGGTTCAGCAAAGCGAGGTCCGCTTACTAGATAGTAAGAAGATACAATAGGGAACTTCACGGTCAGCTGAAAACCCTATTAAAATACCATCCAGAAATTACTTTAAGACTCATGTGTCAACTCATGACACCGGAGTGGTAATTTCGGCCCACAAGAGCTTCCAGCTACAGAAACATAACATAACTGTGAACTGGAACAAAAATGCAAACAAACTTAGGACTAAGAGTCCAACTTAGCTGATAGTAGTCTAGAAGCAGGAACATGCAACAGAAAGGCTCTGGTTACATTGATGGCCGGCACTAGAATAACTGAGCAGCAAGGCTAAATAGGATACTCCCATATCCTGATGGAAACAGGTGAACAGAGAAAGTGAAGCACACAAGTCCAGTACCACCAGTGACCACCGGGGGAGCCCAAAAACCGAATTCACAACACTGGGGGTAGCCGAGACCCCAGAGAACATGATCGGGGTCGGTTTTTACTGACCCCTGTTTTGCGATCGCCGGTAATTAACTGTTTACCGGCGACCGCAAAAAAAAAGTTCTCTCACATCAGAGGACAGGGAAATAGTGGGATTCGGGGACCCTGTTATACTTACCGGTGTCCCTGGGTCCTCCTGTGTCCTCTCTTGGCCGCCGGCTTCTTCCTCCGGTAAGAAAATGGTGGGCGCATGCGCAGTGCGCCCACCATGATCTGCCGGCCGGCAGCTAGAGGAGTTGGGGCTAAAATTAGGGTTAGGGTTGGGGCTAAAGTTAGGGTTAGGGTTGGGACTAAATTTAGGGTTAGGGTTGGGGCTAAATTTAGGGTTAGGCTCAGGGTTGGGGCTAAATTTAGGGTTAGGGTTAGGGTTGGGGCTAAATTTAGGGTTGGTGCTAAATTTAGGGTTAGGATTGGGGCTAAAGTTAGGGCTAGGGTTAGGGTTGGGGCTAAATTTAGGGTTAGGGTTGGGGCTAAAGTTAGGGTTAGGGTTGGGGCTAAAGTTAGGGCTAGGGTTGGGGCTAATGTTAGGACGAGGGTTGCGGCTAAAGTTAGGGTTAGAGTTGGGATTAGGGTTAGGGTTTGGATTAGGGTTGGCATTAGGGTTACGCTTGGGATTAGGGTTAGGTTTGGGATTAGGGTTAAGATTAGGGTTGGGATTAGGGTTAGGGGTGTATTGGGATTAGGGTTAGATTTGAGGTTAGGGTTGAGATTAGGATTAGGGGTGCGTTGGATTTAGGGTTCTGATTAGGGTTATGGTTGTTTTGGGGTTAGGGTTGTGATTATTGTTAGGGTTGTGATTAGGATTTTGGATCGGGTTGGGATTAGGGTTAGGGGTGTGTTGGCGTTAGGGTTGGAGTTAGAATTGGGGGGTTTCCACTGTTTATGTACATCAGGGGGTCTCTAAACGCCACAGCCAATTTTGAGCTCAAAAAGTCAAATGGTGCTCCCTCCCTTCCAAGCTCTGCCGTGCGCCCAAACAGTGGTTTACCCCCACATATGGGGCATCAGCGTACTCGGAATAAATTGGACAACAACTTTGGGGTCTAATTTCTCCTATTACCCTTGTGAAAATAAAAACTTGGGGGCTAAAAAATCTTTTTTGTGGAAAAAAAAATATTTTTTATTTTCACGACTCTACATTATAAACTTCTGTGAAGCACTTGGGCATTCAAAGTTCTCACCATACATCTAGATAAGTTCCTCGGGGGGTCTAGTTTCCAAAATGGGGTCACTTGTGGGGGTTTCTACTGTTTAGGTACATCAGGGGCTCTGAAAACGCAACATAACGCCCGCAGACCATTCTATCAAAGTCTGCGTTCCAAAACGGCGCTCCTTCCCTTCCGAGCTCTGCCATGCGCCCAAACAGTGGTTTACCCCTATATATGGGGTATAAGCCTACTCAGCATTAATTGCACAATAAAATTTGGGGTCCAATTTCTCCTGTAACCCTTTGTGAAAGTAAAAATTTTGGGGTGAAAAGATAATTTTTGTGGAAAAAATATGATTTTTTTTATTTTCATGGCTCTACATTATAAACTTCTGTGAAGCAGTTGGGGGTTCATAGTGCTCACCACACATCTAGATAAGCTCTTTGGGGGGTCTAGTTTCCAAAATGGTGTCACTTGTGGGGGGTTTCTACTGTTTAGGTACATCAGGAGCTCTGCAAATGCAACATGACGCCCGCAGACCATCCCAACAAAGTCTGCATTCCAAGCAGCGCTCCTTCCCTTCCGAGCCCCGATGGGTGCCCAAACAGTGCCCCCCCCACATATGGGGTATCAGCGTACTCAGGACAAACTGGTCAACAGATTTTGGTGTCCAATGTCTCCTGTTACCCTTGAGAAAATAAAAAATTGAAGGCTAAAAAATCATTTTTGAGGAAAAAAAAAAGGATTTTTTATTTTCACGGCTCTACGTTATAAGTTTCTGTGAAGCACTTGGGGGTTTAAAGTGCTCACCACACATCTAGATAAGTTCCTTAAGGGGTCTAGTTTCCAAAATGGGGTCACTTGTGGGGGGTTTCTACTGTTTCGGTACATCAGAGGCTCTCCAAACGCAACATGGTGTCCGATCTCAATTCCAGCCAATTCTACATTGAAAAAGTAAAACGGCACTCCTTCAATTCAAAGCTCTGCGGAGCGCCCAAACAGTGGTTTACCCCCACATATGGGGTATCAGCGTATTTTGCACAACAAAATTTATGGTTAAATTTCTGTTTTTACACTTGTGAAAATAAAAAAAAATGTTTCTGAAGTAAAATGTTTGCAAAAAAAAGTTAAATGTTCATTTTTTCCTTCCACATTGTTTCAGTTCCTGTGAAGCACGTAAAGGGTTAATAAACTTCTTGAATGTGGTTTTGAGCACCTTGAGGGGTGCAGTTTTTAGAATGGTGTCACACTTGGTTATTTTCTATCATATAGACCCCTCAAAATGACTTCAAATGTGATGTGGTCCCTAAAAAAAAATGGTGTTGTAAAAATTAGAAATTGCTGGTCAACTTTTAACCATTATAACTCCCTAACAAAAAAAAATTTTGTTTCCAAAATTGTGCTGATGTAAAGTAGGCATGTGGGAAATGTTATTTATTAACTATTTTTTGTGACTTATCTCTCTGATTTAAGGGAATAAAAATACAAAGTTTGAAAATTGCAAAATTTTTACAATTTTCGCCATATTTCCGTTTTTTTTCATAAATAATCGCAAGTAATATATCGAAGAAATGTTACTACTGTCATGAAGTACAATATGTCATGATTAAACAGTCTCAGAATCAGCAGGATCTGTTAAAGCATTCCAGAGTTATAACCTCATAAAGTGACAGTGGTCAGAATTGTAAAAATTGGCTTGGTCATTAAGTACCAAATTGGCTGTCACTAAGGGGTTAAGGTAAAAAAAATTAAAAAACTCCAGTCCAAATATTGAAACAGTCTGTTATCTCCGTCTGTCGCCTGGACACAATAAGGCACGGCTTATCTTACAATCTTTGTTTGCACTTTAATATGGATGTTCCGTTTTCTCTTTTGCGATTTCCCCTATCAGGCTTCCGGGAGAGAGAGCGCATGCGCGTGCGATCGGATCACCGGTGTTCCCTGGAGCACTCTGTATTGAACCTGCGCACTATAACAGTGGGCGGCTCATTGAGCGCTGTCTGGAGAATGCCTAATAGGGTGACCATCGCCGCCGCATGCGCCGTAGACTCTACCTGGTAGCCGACATAGAGGAGCGGTGCACGCCCACTACGGCAACCCCAGCAAAGCTTGCGTTCCATCTGCGGGTCACATACGTCACTTTCCCTTCCCTCACATGCAAGCAAGGTGTAAGGCATTTAACCGGAAATGATGTAGATCACATGCCCTGCCCCTGTACGCTAATTGGTGGCCACTCATTTAAAAGATCGCACTCTTCATCCCTTGGGCACGCCCCCAGAAGAAGCCAAGGGCGAAACGCGCGTCGGGGCGACAGGGGAGCACGGAATCACCCGGAGGCATCTAATATTGGACCCATCACCTTATCGGATCTATTGCTCTGTCCACGGCTACGAGGTAATATATACCTTAAATATTGGTACCTACATAAGTATTATTTATATTAGTATGCCAGATCAGGGCACTAGGTAAATATATAACATCTTAAATGGTGGACATAATAGTCAAACAAAGTGGCTCAGGGCTTTGAACTATTTTTATATATTTTGGAAATTCCTTTTTGAGTGATATTGGACCATATACTGTTATATCATATGTTAGGGTGTGTCCCTGCTCCCCTGGGTGTTTTTTGTAATTGTACCACATTTGTTCAAATTTTAATGTAAAAAATAAATATTATATTTTAAGGGTTATTCATTTTTGGTTCACATATTTAAACTGTCTGTTATCTCAGTCAGACGTCCGGTCTATCTGTGGTCTCCAAATACTTGCTTTTTAGGCATACATTCCACTTTTTTGTCTATTTGCTACCCTTGGTCTATACAGTATTTTGGGGTAAAAAAAAAACTATATATATATCAGAAAAGGGGTGTAAATAAACGAAAATACAAATGCAATATATTAAAAGAATATTTTTATTGAATGTAATTAAGATTAATACCAAAAACATATGATAAAGGTCAAAATATGTACCAGAGTTAGCCACAAGATGGAGCCAACAGCAATGTTACAGGGTTTGTGCCGGTGAAGTAAAGTAGTTACCGATGACCTGCTGTGGCACCAAGGAATCCCTACGTACATTTCAGCTGAATGAGCCTTCTTCCGGGAGAGTCTCTTCACCAAATATTGAAACAGTCTGTTATCTCCGTCCGACACCTGGTCTATCTGTGCTGTACAAATACTTGCTTTTCAGGCATACATTCCACTTTTTCATTTGTCTGCTACCCTTGGTCTATACAGTATTTTGGGGTAAAAAAAAATGTAAAAGAAATCCAGGCCACATATTGAAACAGTCTGTTATCTCCGTCCGACACCTGGTCTATCTGTGCTATACAAATACTTGCTTTTCAGGCATGCATTCCACATTTTTGTCTGTCTGCTACCCTAGGTCTATACAGTATTGTGGGGTAAAAAAAATCTGAAAAAACTCCAGGTCACAGTGAAACAGTCTGTTATCTCTGTCCAATGCCTGGTCTATCTACGCTGTACAAGTACTTGCTTTTCAGGCATACATTCCACTTTTTTGTCTGTCTGCTACCCTTTGTTTATACAGTATTTTGGGTTAAAAAAAATTTAAAAATACTGCAGGCCACATATTGAAACAGTCTGTTATCTCTGTCTGACGCCTGATCTATCTGTGCTGTACAAATACTTGTTTTTCAGGCATACATTACACTTTTTTGTCTGTCTGCTACCCTAGGTCTCTAGAGTATTTTAAGATAAAAAAAATTAAAAAACTCCAGTCTAAATATTGAAACAGTCTGTTATCTCCGTCTGTCGCCTGGTCTCTCTGTGCTGTACAAATACTTGCTTTTCAGGCATACATTGTACTTTTTTGTCTGTCTGCTACTCAAGGTATATACAGTATTTTGGGGTAAAATATTTTTAAAAAACTCCAGACCACATGTTGAAACAGTTTGTTATCTCCGTCTGATGCCTGATCTATATGTGGTCTACAAATACTTTATTTTCAGGCATACATTCCACTTTTTTGTCTGTCTGCTACCCTAGGTCTATACAGTATTTTGGGGTAAAAAAAATTTAAAAACTCCAGGCCACATATTTAAACTGTCTGTTCTCTCAGTCAGACATCCGGTCTATCTGTGGTCTCCACATACTTGCTTTTCAGGCATACATTCCACTTTTTTGTCTATTTGCTATTTTGGGGTAAAAAAAACTAAAAAATTACAGGCCACATATTGAAACATATATAAGAAAAGGGGTGTAAATAAATGAAAATACAAATGCAATATACTAAAATAATATTTTTATTGAATGTAATTAAGACGAATACTAAAAACATATGATAAAGGTAAAAATATATACCAGAGTTAGCCACAAGATGGAGCCAACAGCAATTTTACAGGGTTTGTGCCGGTGAAGTAAAGTAATTACCTATGACCTGCTGTGGCACCAAGGAATCCCCACGTACATTTCAGCTGAATGAGCCTTCTTCCGGGAGAGTCTCTTGGCCAAATATTGAAACAGTCTGTTATCTCCATTCGACACCTGGTCTATCTGTGCTGTACAAATACTTGCTTTTCAGGCATACATTCCACTTTTTTGTCTGTCTGCTACCCTTGGTCTATACAGTATTTTGGGGTTAAAAAAATCAAAAAAACTCCAGGCCACATATTGAAACAGTCTGTTATCTGTCCGACGCCTGGTCTATCTTTGGGCTACAAAATCTTGCTTTACATGCATACATTCCACTTTTTTGGCGTTGTGTTAGCCTACTTCATGACAGTAATTTTCTTTTAAAAAAATAAAAAAGCCACATATTGAACATTGTAGTTTCTCTGTCAGGCACCTCCTCTATCTGTGGGTTAAAAAATTGTTGAATTTGAGTGCTCTATTGAACTGGTTTTGGTGTGTCTTACCCTAGTGATTAATAAAATTTGTTGAAAACAAAATAAAAAAATTACCAACATTCCATTGAATTACAAGTGTGTTTTTTCGACACACTTATTACATATAGGTTTTCTCAAAATTAATCCATTTGTATTGAACTTTTAAAATATTTCAGTAGTCCATTTAAAATGGGCAAGGCAAGGGGCAAGGGATGAGGAAGTGGACGTGATGCTGATGGTGCATGCAGAGGACGAGGCTGTGGCCACGCTGAAAGTAGGCCACAACAAACATCTTCTCAAAAGCTACCCAGAGCTGCCAGATCTGATAGTGAAAGTACGCCACCTGTCTGCCCATTTTAGAAAGTCAGCTACAGCTTCAGCCACGCTTGCCATGCTTCAGCAGTGTTTGCAGCTTCCTGCTCACCGACTGGTGTGTGATGTCCCCACATGTTGGAACTCTACACTGCATATGTTGGAAAGGATTTGTGAGCAAAAGAGGGCAGTTGTTGACTACCAGCATCAACAAGGCCATCGTTATTCAGTTCAGACTCCACACATAAGACCTCAGGAGTGGACATGGATGTCAGACAAATGTACCATCCTCCAAAACTTTGAGGACTGCACCAAGATGGTGAGCGGCGATAACGCCATAATTAGCATCACCATCCAGCTTCTTTGCTCACAAATAAAGAGGATGCATTGCAGGCGGAGCACAAGGACATGGAGCAAGGAACCATACAGGGTGATTGGTAGACAATGAGGAGGAGGAGGAAGAACAGGAGCCACTTTCATGCGCTATAGACGGTACTACAAGCGCAACTGTCATACCATCTGTTCAGCGTGGATGGCTTGTGGACAGGGAGGAGGAGGAAGAGGAGGAGGATAGCATGGTCAGTCATCCTGTTGGTGAGGACACGGAAGTCTTGCCTGTTAGTAGTCTGGCACGCATGGCTGACTTTATGTTGCATTGCGTTTCCCGGGTCACTCGCATTATTAAAATTTTTGGTGACACTCAGTACTGGTTGGTGACACTTCTAGACCCACGCTACAAGGAGAACTTTCAATCTCTTCTTCCAGAGGCATACAGGTGTACTAAAATGGTGCAGTGCCAGAGGGCCCTTGTAGCGGAATTACTAAAAAAATCCCATCTGAGAATGCTGGCAGCAGATGTCAGAGTTTCTTGGACAACCAAGGAGTACAGGCAAGGGAGACAGAAGTACCATCCAGCACAGGCAGGGGAACAATGGTAAAGTTATGGGACAGTTTTCTCAGACCCTCCCATCACGCGGGCACAGAGACAAGGGGTGCTGTCACAAGAAGTGCAATGTTTGGGAAGATGCTGAGGGAGTACCTTGCTGATCGTACAAACATCCTCTGTGATTCCTCTGTGCCTTTTAATTATTGGGTATCCAAGCTGGACATGTGGCATGAACTGGCTCTCTACGCTTTGGAGGTCCTGGCCTGCCCTTCTGCTAGCGTTCTGTCAGAGCGGGTTTTTAGTGCCGCTGGTGGAATTATAACTGATAAGCGCATCTGCCTGTCAACTGAAAATGCTGACAGGCTGACTCTTATAAAAATGAACAAGGGCCAGATTGGGCAAGACTTCTGTACAGCCCCAAATGAAAACAGCTAAACATAACCTCAAATACACTGTCTTTTTTGGGGAGGTGTATTCACATATGAGGACATTCTCTGCATCTCTTCAGGCACCACCACTAGAACACGAGAGTGAAGGTATTCCGTGATGCAACAGTCATTCAATTTTTGGGCAAGGATGTTGTTATTATGCCCGTAAATACTTACCAAAAATAAATACCCCCCACTGGGAATGTTCGTCAGCCCATACACTTGTATGTACAGTGTATGGGCATTCAAAATGTAGGAGACCCCGCTCCTTTAAATTGGAAATAGAGACATATGGGAACATCCTCCACGTCTCTTCAGGCACCACTACTAGAACACGAGGGAGAACGGATTCCGTGATGCAACAGTCACTCAATTTTGGGGCAAGGGTGTTGTTATGACGCCCGAAAATACTTACCAAAAATAAAAATTTTGTACCCCCCGGGGGTAAATGTCATACACTTAGTGAATGGGCATTCAAAATGTAGGAGACCCGCTCCTTTAAATTGGGAATAGAGACATATGAAGACATCCTCCACGTCTCTTCAGGCACCACCACTAGAACACGAGGGTGAAGGTATTCCGTGATGCAACAGTCACACAATTTTTGGGCAAGGGTGTTGTTATGATGCCTCATAAATACTTACCAAAAATAAAAATGTTGTACCCCCGAGGGGGAAATGTTTGTCAGCCCATACACTTTGTGTATGGGCATTCAATATGTAGGAGATACGCTCCTTTAAATTGGGAAGAGACATATGAGGACATCCTCCACGTCTTTTCAGGCACCACCACTAGAATACGAGGATGAACAGATTTCGTGATGCAACAGTTACTCTATTTTTTGGAAAGAGTGTTTATGATGCACGTAGATACAAAAAAAAAAAAAAGGTGTACCCCCAGTGGGAAATGTTTGTTAGCCCATACACTAAAGGTACCTTCACACTGAACAACTTAACAACGATATCGCTAGAGATCCGTGACGTTGCAGCGTCCTGGATAGCGATATCGTTGTGTTTGACACACAGCAGCGATCTGGATCCTGCTGTGACATCGTTGGTCGGAGCTAGGCCAGCACCTTATTTCGTTGCTGGATCTCCCGCAGACATCGCTGAGTCGGCGTGTGTGATGCCGATTCAGCGATGTCTTCACTGGTAACCAGGGTAAACATCGGGTTACTAAGCGCAGGGCCGCGCTTAGTAACCCGATATTTACCCTGGTTACCAGTGTAAATGTAAAAAAAAAAAAAACACTACATACTTACATTCCGGTGTCTGTCGGGTCCCCCAGCGTTCTGCTTCCCTGCACTGTGTCAGCCCTGGCTGGCCGTAAAGCAGGGCACAGCGGTGAAGTCACCGCTCTGCTTTACGTCCGGCACTTACAGTGCAGGGAAGCAGAACGCCGGGGGACCCGACAGACACCGGAATGTAAGTATGTAGTATTTGTTTTTTTTTACATTTACACTGGTAACCAGGGTAAACATCGGGTTACTAAGCGCGGCCCTGCGCTTAGTGACCCGATGTTTACCCTGGTTACCCGGGGACTTCGGCATCGTTGGTCGCTGGAGAGCTGTCTGTGTGACAGCTCTCCAGCGACCACACTGCGACGCTGCAGCGATCGGCATCGTTGTCTAGATCGCTACAGCGTCGCTAAATGTGACGGTACCTTTAGTGTATGGGCACTCCAAGTATAGGTGAAGCTCTCCTTTTTAATGTGACAATTTTTTTATGCAACCCTCCTCTACGTTTCTTCTAAGGGGGATTGTGGTGCATGCAAATTATGGCCAGGCCTTGCATTCACTTCATGGACAAAATTTATGGTAATAAAAAAAAATAAAAATGTGAGCTTTTGTTTCATGTGGCCATCCAGTACGTAGTTTCAAAGGGTTATTGGAATGCATGTAACATTGGTGC
The DNA here is from genome assembly GCF_051348905.1 of Ranitomeya variabilis. Classification (NCBI taxonomy): domain Eukaryota; kingdom Metazoa; phylum Chordata; class Amphibia; order Anura; family Dendrobatidae; genus Ranitomeya; species Ranitomeya variabilis. The sequence goes on from NC_135234.1 coordinate 397,636,619, forward strand.
AGGGCAGGCCTTGCATTCAGTGCATAAGCAAACAATATGGGAGATACACTTTCTTCTAATGGAAGCAATTTTGTCATGAGGCCGTAAAGTATATCTGCTGAAACAGTTATTGAGGTGCATGTGTAACACCCCAGGGTCCTGGTTGTTGCAGTGGCATTGCTTTCCTCATGGGGAAAGTGATGTCATGCTTGGAAGTGAGCGAAGATCTTCTTTATCAGGTAATCACAAACATACAACATGTTCACACTCCAGGCCAGAAGGGGGAGCTCTGATCCAGCTTATGGGTGGCTCATATATATATATATATATATATATATATATATATATATATATATATATATATATATATATTCTGGTCTGGAGGGAAGGTTAGAGAGTTAGTGCCAGACAGCAGAGTGGAGCAGTCTGAGGCAGAGAGTAGTGTGAGGGGCCGTGCAGCCAAGAGGATGCTGCAGCTCCCCTAGACGGAGAGAACATAGAAGGAAGAACATATTGTAGAGAGCGTGCAGGAGAGCGAAGCACAGGAGAGTGACAACTGGGGAGGACAGCTGCGATTGGGCTACCTCCCTGCAAAGAGTAGATACTGGTAGCTGGACCACCGAGGTTGTGAGGGACTCCAAGACTTACAGCAGAAACCAGCAGGACAGCTGGACTTCACGTCACCTATCTGCCCTAAAAGCCAGGAGACACAGTGGCACATAGAATCCGGGTCATGATAGAGACCTTGTAAAAAGTCTCGAGCCACCTGTCATACGGGTTAGTGTCCCACCTTTAAGGATGACAGAGAGAACTGTGAGGACCTTGACAGAAGCCACAGGCAGCAAGGGACTACACCACCGCGCTAGCAGGAAGGCTTTTAACTCCTCCTGGTAAAGGGGACTCTGAACTCGCTTCCAAGCCGGCCGGACCCTGCCTGTACCTGTGATCTGGTGCCCTGGACTATGGCTGCCTGATGTCTTCAGTAAACCAGGTAAAAAGACTGCAAACCCTGTGTCCTCTGTTTCTTACCGCACTACCCACCATCTTTATCTACACACCGGGAGCCTGGGGGACCAAACTTCACCTGTTATAAGTTATACCATCTTAGCTGCCATAACATCACCCCAGAGGACCCCTTTAAGTAGCATCGGTCCCCACTGACCGAATACCACAGGTGGCATCATGAACACAAACTTTATTCAAAACCCCTTTTAAAGACATTCCCTTTTACTTGGGCGCCGAGGGCCACAGACCGAGTTGCCGCCACCATGACATCCCCTTTAAGTACCGGACCCGGTACCGAGTACCCCACGGCCCTGGCGGGTGTTCCACATGTAACAGTGGTGCGGGGCACGCCTTGCATTCAGTGCACAAGCAAACAGTATGAGAGACACACTTTCTTCTAATGGGAACAATTTTGTCATGAGGCAGTAAAGTACGTCTGCTGAAAGGCTTATTGGGGTGCATGTAACTTTGGGACAGGCCAGGCCTTGCATTCAATGCAACATTTTCTTAGGAGGCCCTCCTGTACGTCTCGTGAAAGGGGTATTGTGGTGCGTCATAATTTTTGGCAGCCCATCCACTCACTGCATAGGCAATAACAGTATAGGAGACCCACTGTTTAATGGCCCTTTAAGAACATTAATGCCGTCTGATGCCCCTCGAAAAATAGGCTCTGTGACTTTAAGAGTCTCTCCTTCATAAATGAAACAAGATGTGTCTGCTTATGTGTCACACACCACATGGCCAGCTAGGATTGTTAAATGTTACAATGACATTTCCCAGTGAATGCATTTGTATTGGTTGAAAGCAATGCTAAAGTTGAAAAACGCCTCAAAAACGCTGCTTGTGAACATAGCCCAAGTGGAGGAGGAACATTTTTAGTAGGAGTTAGGTCACGTGCACACTTTGCGGGTTCCTCTGCGGGTTAATCCCGCAGCGGAATTGATAAATCTGCAGGGCAAAACCGCTGCGGTTATCCCTGCAGATTTATCGCGGTTTGTTCCGTGGTTTCCGCTGCGGGATTACTCTTGTACTATTGATGCTGCATATGCAGCAATATGCAGCATCAATAGTAATGTAAAAAATAATAAAAATCGGTTATACTCACCCTCTGACGTCGCGATCTCCTCGGCGCTGCAAGCGGCTGTGCCGACAAGGACCTTCGTGACGTCACGGTCATGTGACCGTGGCGTCATCACGGTCATGTGACCGCGACGTCACCACAGGTCCTGTTCGGCACAGCAACTGAGACCGGACGCCGCGGGCAGCGCTGAGAGGTGAGTATAGCATTATTTTTTATTTTAATTCTTTTTTTTTACACTAAAATATGGTTCCCAGGGCCTGGAGGAGAGTCTCCTCTCCTCCACCCCGGGTACCATCGGCACATTATCCGCTTAACTTCCCGCAACGTGGGCACAGCACCATGCGGGAAGTTAGCGGATCAATGCATTTCTATGGGTGCAGAATCGCTGCGATTCTGCACCAAGAAGTGACATGCTCCTTCTTTTTTTCCGCAGAAAAGCCGCGCGGCTTTTTCCGCGGAAATCCGCAGCATGTGCACAGCGGGTTTTGTTTTCCATAGGGTAACATTGTACTGTACCCTGCATGGAAAACTGCTGCGGATCCGCAGTGTCAAATCCGCTGCGGATCCGCGGCAAAACTCGCAAAGTGTGAACATAGCCTTAGTTATTTTGCTTTATATAATTTTTTACCCTGGAAAAGATGTTCCTTAACATATTTCACAGCAAAATCCATTTTGCTTTAGTTTTTGTATGTTTTTGGTGCACCTGTAAAAATGGAGTGAAACTCTGACAACATTGCTTACAGCTGTGACTTAGGAGTCAGGAATGCTTCCAGGGGCGACCCCCATGATGTTCCTGTGTCATATGAGCAGTGTTTCCATAATTTTCAGACGTTTTTAGACCTTAAAAAGACCCCTGGGGGGGGATCGTGGTAAAAATGCTCGGGTTTCCCATAGACTTACATTGGGCTCAGTGCTCGGGTCGAGTTCCCGACTATTCCAATTTGCTCGACCCGAGCAACGAGCACCCGAGCATTTTAGTGCTCGCCAATCACTACTGGTTATACTTCAAAATCACTGCATGCAACAAAAGCCCCTATTAAAACACAATGGGCAAGAATCATTAAAGGGGTTGTCCAGTCTTAAGCTACAAGTCTGCAGTATTTATATGTGAGTACAGCCTTGTGAATATTCACATCGAACACAGATGAGGAGGAGGCGTGAACAGTGTTGGACTGGCCAGGCAGAGCACCGGAAGATCCTCCGGTAGGCCCTCCCCCTTGCTTTTGGGTGTTTGGAGCAGAAACTCTTTGGCTAAAGTATGTAGCATCATTTAAGGTAGTGCTGGCATCTACATTGGGTTCTGAAGTACTACCTTAATAAAACTCTATGTGCTTTCTCTTTGTGTCATAAAATATTGACCAATATATATCATACAATATGCTATTATACACATACAATATATGTTTATATTTTGTTTTTCCTACAGTTCTTATCCCAGCTGATGGTGTTTCTTCTGACTATTGTGAGCTCTATATTCTGTGGACATTTAGGTAAAATTGAGCTGGATTCTGTAACCCTTGCTGTGGCTGTAAGTATATGTTTTTAAGTAGATAACATTCTCAAACATTTTTGTATACATTTAAATTTATTTTAAGGTAGACATTTATGTACTTATGTGTATTAAACATGTAATTATATGCATTGCTTACAGAATGTCATAAATATACATCAATAAATTTTAAGATGTTCAGAGATTTAAATTGAGGTGCTAAGGACATGATAAAACAGACCTCTATGAATCAAGAAATCTATGAATCAAGGTACATGTTCTATCTGTGTATCCATTATAGTATATGGAGCTATTCTCATGGTCGTGTTTTTTACGGACTGTGGGCCTGGTTAAGCAAAGCTTTCATGCCAGAGTTCTGGTGTAAAAGCTTTGAAAAGTTGCAAAATGTAGGCATCTCTAAGTTGTGCCTAAATTTTCCCACTTTTAGGCTATGTGCACATGTTTTCCATGGCAATTCTGCAGCTCCTTGCCGCGAGAAATACGCATGCAGAATTGGCATGCATATTCCCGCTAAACACTATCATTTTGCAAGCGTAATTAGCTTGCAGAATGCTAGCGTTTTCCAAGCGATCTGTAGCATCGCTTGAAAAACTGATTGACAGGTTGGTCACACTTGTCAAGCATAGTGTTTGACAAGTGTGACCAACTTTTTACTATTGATGCTGCCTATGCAGCATCAATAGTAAAAAGATCTAATGTTAAAAATAATTAAAAAATAAAAAATCGTGATAGTCTCACCTTCCGGAGGCCCCCGCAGCCTTCCCGCTCCTCGCGATGCTCCCGGCAGCTCCCGTTTCCAGTAATGCCTCGCGAGACTGCTACATCATCACAGGTCATTGTCGCAAGGCATTACTGGGAACAGGAGCATCGCGAGGAGCACGAAGGCTGCGGGGGCCGCCGGAAGGTGAGAATATCCCGATTTTTTATTTTAATTCTTTTTTTTAACAGGTATATGGTTCCCAGTGCCTGGAGGAGAGTCTCCTCTCTTCCACCCTGGGTACCAACCGCACATGATCATAGCCCCATGTGGGAAGTAAGTGGATCAATGCATTTTTATGTGTGCGGAATCCCCGCGATTCCGCACAAAGAATGAACATGCTGCGTTTTTTTCTGGAATGCAATTCCGCCACAGGAAAAAATGCAGCATGTGCACAAAAAATGCGGAATGTATTAAAAATGATGGGATGCTTATGTAAGCGATTTTTTTAGTGTTTTTTGGCCAGAAAACAGCTGAAACAAAAAAACGCTAAAAAAACCCTAAAAATCCTAAACGTGTGCACATAGCCTTAGTGTTTCACACCAGTTTCTCCTACCTTTGACAATATAGGCAGAACTGGGGTTGGGCAAGGGCATAATGCCACAGCTTGTCTAATTAATGGCAAGCAGTGGTGTTCCCTGCTCCAGAAATCTCACACCAGTACCTGACGGGATTGAGATTTTTGGTGTAGCGCACGGAGGCACAAGACCCTTGTCAGGCACTCCTGATTCATAAAGAAGGGTGCATGTCTTCATGAATCAGGAGCATCTGACTCCAGCATGCTCTCTCATCAAGAAAGGTGTCAGTCTAGGTTCACATTAGGGTTTCTGTGCGCAGCGTATCATCTGCAGGCCAAAACGCATGTTTACGTATTATGTTTGCATAATCTTACGCATGACGGACAAAAAATGTTGCGTGTGCATGCGTTTGTATGCGTTTTTGCATGCATTTGCATTGTTTATGCTCATGCGTTCGGGCTTTTACAATGGGTGTGGCTTATGGGATTTCTGTATATAGACCCTGCAAAGATGAAATCCTCTTCTTTTGATGCTGTATCCTGCTGCAAGATGGACCTTAGAATGGAGAGCTTCAATCCAAATCTGGATTTATCATTGAAATTGGCTTTCGCTTTTGCTGTGGCTTGTGAGAAAGAAGAGAGAAGAGAAAGACAGAGAAGACGTCATCATCGCTATTGACAACACCCCATTGTTGAAGTCCGAGAGAGCCGTGGAGCCTACCACTTATTGTACACCGAGCTTTGTGAAAACCCGCAAAAGTTTTTCGAATACATGAGGATGTCTGAACAGAGCTTCGATGAATTGCTACAACGTGTCCGAGGATCCATCATCAGGCAGAACACGCAACTACGTAGAGCAGTTCCTGCTGAGGAACACCTGTTGGTGACCCTAAGGTACGTAATTTTGAAAAAGAAACACCTGTCATTAATATCCTTGTTAAAATAGCCATGTACTGATTTTTTTTACCATTTTCTTTTCCACAGATTCCTGGCTACCGGAGAAACCTTAAGATCTTTACATTTTCAATTTTGGATTGGATTGTCCACCCCTTCTGGGATTGTTGGAGATACCTGCTATGCATTGTGTGATGTTCTGCTGGCAGAATTCCTCCCCCAACCCACAAATAACTCTGGCTGAAAAATTCAAGGAAATGTAATAATTATAGGGGATAACTCAGGAGACTCTTTGCGTGGAACAAGACAACTACAGGACACAGTTTGATAAGTGGTAAAGTCTATATTATCACACGGTGATTCAAACAGGTGCAGAGAGAAACTCAAGTCCACAACACTTGGTGTAAATATTAAACGCAGCTTAGCAGTCTATAGGAAACTTCAGAGGAAAATGCAATCAAGCAGAAAGTCTATGAAGCACAGTTATTCTTGAGGATACTTGACACGAATAAATCCGTGTCTTACTCCAAACACAGATGGATAAGCTTATAAGGCAGTTCAAATCATATCTTAGCTCAACCAGGGAGGCCTGATTAATAGTCTCAGGTTTTTGCAGAGCAGAATCAGCTTACATGTCCAGCAAATGCAGATGGAAGTAAACACGAGCAGCAGATGAAGGAGGATTACTGGAACTGGTGTATGCAGGAGGAACTCAGAGCAGAGTAGTAGGATCACCACACAGGTTCACAGGAGCAGGTACATAGCCAGGGAGTAATCAGAGGTCAGGAGCTGGATGCAAGGCAGAATACTCTAGCACAGACTGAAGTCTGGGGTGGAGTTTTATAGCAGGAAGACATAGTGCACATGAGACCAAAGACACCATCTTGGAAAAGGGAAGTAATGCACAAAAGGTAAAAAATGTTCAGAGTCCTGACATTACTCCCTCTTTAGAAGCGGCCTCAGGATGATCCTGGACCTGGTTTCTCAGGGAATCTCTGATGAAAACGAGAAATCTTCTTTGGGCATTGATGTTTTCCACAGGTTGCCAAGAGTCTTCCTCAGGGGCATATCCCTGCCATCTTATCAGATATTGGAGCCGATTCCTGCGAATCCTGGAATCAATAATTTCCTCCACCACAAATTGTTCTTGCCCATCAATCACCACAGGCTGCGGAGATGGCACAACACATCCCTGGAAGGTATTAGGAGATACAGGCTGTCAGGACTCTGAACATTTTTTACCTTTTGTGCATTACTGCCCTTTTCCAAGATGGCGTCTTTGGTCTCATGTGCACTGTGTCTTCCTGCTATAAAACTCCACCCCAGCCTTCAGTCTGTGCTAGAGTATTCTGGCTTGCATCCAGCTCCTGACCTCTGATTACTCCCTGGCTATACACCTGCTCCTGTGAACCTGTGTGGTGATCCTACTACTCTGCTCTGAGTTCCTGCTGCATACACAAGTTTCCAGTAATCCTCCTTCATCTGCTGCTCGTGTTTACTTCATCTGCATTTGCTGGACATGTAAGCTGCTTCTGCTCTGCAATAACATGAGACTATTAACCAGGCCTCCCTGGTTGAGCTAAGATATGATTTGAACTGCCTTATAAGCATATCTATCTGTGTTTGGACTAAGACAAGGATTTATTCGTGTCAAGTTTCCTCAAGAATAACTGTGCTTCATAGACTTACTGCTTGATTGCATTTTCCTCTGAAGTTTCCTATAGACTGCTAAGCTGCGTTTAATATTTACACCAAGTGTTGTGGACTTGAGTTTCTCTCTGCACCTGTTTGAATCACCGTGTGATAATATAGACTTTACCACTTATAAAACTGTGTCCTGTAGTTGTCTTGTTCCACGCAAAGAGTCTCCTGAGTTATCCCCTATAATTATTACAGGATACTCTAGCCATAAAAAAAAGGAGACTGCTGGAACAATGACTGCAGAAAGCAGATTAGAGCAGGTGTTTTCCATAAATAGATCACTGCAGAAAGATGTGGAAGGTCTGCAAAAGAAGTTTGGATGCTTTGAACACAATCAACAAGTGTTTGGGCAAACTTTGCAGGACTTAAGCAACCGCATGGCAGCCCAGGAAAACAAACTTGCTGGCATAGAGTCCCAGTATGGACGGGCTTTTCAGGACATAAGCACGCAAATAGCTGCACAAGTGACTTTACACTCTGGGCAACCGCCACCAGCTAGCCCACCTAAGTTGCCCCCATTCAGATTTAATGGTGATCGTGACAAATTTTGTGGCTTTGTGAATCAATGTATGCTATATTTTGACGTGCATGCTGACCGATTTCCTACCGATAGATCCAAAGTATTGTGTGTAATAATGCTGCTGACCTCACGAGCGCTCGCCTGGGCGAATCCGATGATTGAGTCTCGTGACCCACGGTTAAATAACTTGGATGAATTCTTGGCCGCTATGGCATTAATGTTGGATGACCCTAATCGCCGTGCAACCGCTGAATCTGCTTTGTTGTCTTTACGCCAGGCTAAACGTTATGTTATTGAGTATGCCACTGAATTCAGGAGATTAGCGGTAGATACCAATTGGGACAGTTATGCACAATTGCCTATTTTTAAAAGGAGTCTGTCTAGTATTGTAAAAGATAAACTAGCCCGCTCTGAGTCACCACAAGAGCTAGAGACATTTATACAGCATTGTGTGCGCATAGACATTCGCCTTGCTGAGCGTAGGCAGGAGAAATTTGCTGCATATAACCGTCTTTCTAACTTTTCCCTTCCTTCCAAAGAGCCTGCAGGTAAAACATCTCGGGAGGTGGAGGAGGTACCCATGCAAATTGATTCCATTCAGAGGCGCGAGATCAATGAGCGCCGGGAGCATCGCCTTCATGAAAGTCTATGTTTCTACTGTGGCCAGTCTGACCACTTCTTGATCAATTGTCCTAAGTGTCCTAGACGGCCTAACAAGGTGCTAGCAGCAATAGGGGAGTATGACAGCTGTGATGATGAATCTGACATCTCTGAATGTAGCCTGCCTTTAAACGCTGTATTCCATTCACTTTCTATGACTTCACCCCCCAAGGAGCTGAAGGAAAAGAACTCTCACTGTTCTCTCCCTATTAAGATCCTGTGTTCAGGACAGTGGATTTCCAGTGCAGCTATGATTGACTCAGGTGCAGGTGGCAATTTCATGGATATCGCATTTGCCAAGGAACATGGTATTGAAATTCAGCAAAGAGCCTCTCCAATTACCATGGAAACAGTGGACGGGTCACCTTTAATCTCTGGGCCTGTGGATCAGGAGACCATACCCCTTGAAATTTTGTTGGAGCCTAATCATCAGGAGCAACTTTCTTTCTTGCTAATTTCTTCTCCTCATTTTCCTGTGATTTTAGGCATTCCTTGGTTACGTTCTCAGAACCCAATTATCAACTGGGAGACCAAGGAGATTATTTTTCCAACAAGGAGCAACTCAGCGCTAACAGAAGCTGTCCCTGAGTCCACGGCTGCGGAACCACATGTACAGGTATTTTCTTTACCTCCAGCATATAAAGAGTTCTCTGACATCTGTGACAAGAAGAATGCAGATCAGCTTCCTCCACACAGGCATTATGACTGTCCCATTGAGTTGCTTTCTGGGGCAGCTATTCCTTTTGGTAACTTATACCCTTTGGCGGCACCTGAGCTTCAAGCCTTAAAGGAGTATATTGATGAAAATCTGGCCAAAGGCTTCATACGTCCTTCTTCCTCACCAGCAGGGGTACCTATCTTTTTTGTAAAAAAGAAGGATGGTACCCTGAGACCCTGTGTTGACTATCGGGAACTCAATAAGGTAACCGTACGAAACCGTTACCCTTTGCCTCTGATTTCCGAATTACTGGAAAGAGTCCGCCATGCTAAGGTGTTCTCTAAACTGGATCTTCGTGGGGCTTATAATTTGATGTGTATTCGTGCAGGGGATGAGTGGAAGACAGCATTCAGATGCCGGTATGGACACTTTGAATCTCTTGTGATGCCCTTCGGGCTTTGTAACGCCCCTGCAACGTTTCAACACCTTGCTAATGACATTTTCAGAGATTTGTTGGACCAGTTTGTAGTGATCTATTTGGACGATATACTAATCTTTTCTGACTCTCTACAGGAACATGAAGAACATGTCAAAACTGTTTTAAGACGTCTGAGAGAGAACCATCTGTATATTAAGCCGGAGAAATGCGAGTTCCATCGTTCTGAGATACAGTTCTTAGGTTATATCATCTCTCCCCAGGGGCTGAACATGGAATCTGGTAAGATTCAGGCTATCCTTGACTGGCCGGTACCCAAGAATGTTAAGGAGGTCCAACATTTTATTGGTTTTGCTAATTTCTACAGACGCTTCATTCGAAATTTTTCTGATATTGTCCGTCCCATTACTTCCTTGACAAAGAAGGAAAAGCCCTTTAAGTGGTCATCACAGGCTCAAGAAGCTTTTGATCGGCTTAAGATCTGTTTCACATCAGCACCCAGATCCAACACATCCTTTCATTGTGGAGGTGGACGCTTCTGATAATGCTTTGGGGGCTATTCTCTCCCAAAGAACTGGAGAGAAGGGTCTGCTACATCCTTGTGCTTTCTTTTCCCATAGACTAACCTCAGCAGAGAAGAATTACGACGTGGGAGACAAGGAATTGCTGGCTTTTATTGCGGCTTTCAAAGAATGGAGGCATCATCTGCAAGGAGCTGCAAAACAGATCATAGTGCTAACTGACCATCGCAATTTAGAGTTCCATAGATCCGCTAGATGTCTTTCTCCTTGTCAGGCTCTTTGGAACTTATTTTTAAATCAATTTAACTTTGTTATCTCGTACCGTCCAGGTTCTCGTAATGGGAAGGCTGATGCTTTATCCCGAATCCATGCTGTGGATTCCGTACCTGGAGCCCCGTCCAAGACCATTCTATCTGATGCCAATTTCATCGGAGTTATCCACGATCAGGACTTGTGGAAGGAGTGCAGGGAGGCCTATGAAAGTGATGTATTTCTGGCCAACCCACCTGTGGATATTAATCTTGTCTTTAAGGGTGGCATGTGGTTCAGAGATCGACATATCTACGTCCCTGAGGTTGTCCGTCTGCAGATCCTCAAGTTGGTACATGACTCCAAGTTGTCTGGTCACAGGGGGGTACAGAAGACACAAGAGTTCCTGAGCTGATTCTTCTGGTGGCCAACTTGCCTGAAGGATACCAAGGACTATGTTCTCTCTTGCGAGGTATGTGCCCGTTACAAGACTCCTCATGTGGCTCCTACGGGTCTTCTACAACCATTACCTGTTCTGTCCCGCCCTTGGGGGTCTATATCAATGGACTTTATTGTGGAGCTGCCTACATCGGGGGGCATGAATACAATCATGGTGGTAGTTGATCACCTGACTAAAGCTGCTCATTTCGTTCCGTGCACCGGCCTCCCCTAAGCTAAAGATACAGTGAACTTGGTTATACAGAATGTCTTTAGGCTGCATGGGGTTCCGGATGAGATCATCTCTGACAGTTCACTTCAAGATTCTGGAAGGGATTTTGCTCTGCACGCAATATTAATGTCTGTCTCTCTTCCGCTTACCATCCCCAGACAAATGGTCAGACTGAGCGTACCAACCAGACGATGAAATTGGCATCAGATAGAATGGTCTTGGACGGGGCTCCAGGTACGGAATCCGCAGCATGGATTCGGGATAAAGCATCAGCTGTTATGATCCTTAGTGGTTGAGGATCACAAATTACTCCAGCTAAGTAACAAAACATAGGACAAGCTCTAGGGAGGTGGCAAACTGGACTGACCGCAAATCTGAACCTATCCAAAACACACCAGAAGCAGCCGGTGAACGTGCCCAAAAATCCTAGATGTCTCTAGCCAGCCTGAGGAACTAACTACCCCCAGAGAGAAAGAAAGACCTCTCTTGCCTCCAGAGAAATAATCCCCAAAGATATAGAAGCCCCCACAGATAATAACGGTGAGGTAAGAGGAAGGCACATACACAGGGGTGAAAGCAGATTCAGCAAAAGAGGCCCACTAATTCTAGATAGCAGAAAATAGCAAAGGGGTCTATGCGGTCAGTAAAAAACCCTTACAAAATATCCACACTGAGATTTCAAGAACCCCCACACCAACTAACGGTGTGGGGGGGAGAAAGTCAGTCCCCTAGAGCAACCAGCAAGTAAGAAATCACATTTTAGCAAGCTGGACAAAAAAACATGATGAACGCTGATAATCAGAAAATGAACAAACAAGGACTTAGCTTGTCTTGGAGAGACTGGGAGCAAGGTAGTCACAAGGAATCTGAAGAGCACTGAATACATTGATAGCAGGCAAGGAACTGAGTATCCAGGTGAGTTAAATAGGAAACCAACCAAGGATAACGAACCAGCTGATGAGGCCACCTGCAGAAAGACAACACTACACAGTACCGCTTGTGACCACTAGAGGGAGCCCAAAAATAGAGTTCACAACAATCAGCCTTCCCATTACGAGAACCTGGACGGTACGAGATAACAAAGTTAAATTGATTTAAAAATAAGTTCCAACGAGCCTGACGAGGAGAAAGACATCTAGCGGATCTAAGGAACTGTAAATTGCGATCGTCAGTTAGCACTATGATCTGTTGTGCAGCTCCTTGCAGATGATGCCTCCATTCTTTGAAAGCCGCAATAATAGCCAGCAATTCCTTGTGTCCCACGTCGTAATTCTTCTCTGCTGAGGTTAGTCTATGGGAAAAGAAAGCACAAGGATGTAGCAGGCTTGTCTCTCCAGTTCTTTGGGAGAGAATAGCCCCCCAAAGCATTATCAGAAGCGTCCACCTCCACAATGAATGAAAGTGTTGGATCTGAGTGTATCAACAGCGGTGCTGATGTGAGCCTGTGATGACCACTTAAAGAGCTTTTCCTTCTTTGTCAAGGAAGTAATGGGACGGACAATATCAGAAAAATTTCGAATAAAGCGTCTGTAGAATTTTGCAAAACCAATAAAACGTTGGACCACCTTAACGTTCTTGGGTACCGGCCAGTCAAGGATAGCCTGAATCTTACCAGATTCCATGTTCAGCCCCTGGGGAGAGATGATATAACCTAAGAACTGTATCTCAGAACGATGGAACTCGCATTTCTCCAGCTTGATATACAGATGGTTCTCTTTCAGACGTCTTAAAACAGCTTTGACATGTTCTTCATGTTCCTGCAGAGAGTCAGAAAAGATTAGAATGTCATCCAAATGTATCACCACAAACTGGTCCAACAAATCTCTGAAAATGTCATTAGCAAGGTGTTGAAATATTGCAGGGGCATTACAAAGCCGGAAGGGCATCACGAGATATTCAAAGTGTCCATACCGGCATCGGAATGCTGTCTTCCACTCATCCCCTGCACGAATACGCACCAAATTATAAGCCCCACGAAGATCCAGTTTAGAGAACACCTTAGCATGGCGGACTCTTTCCAGTAATTCGGGAATCAGAGGCAAAGGTTAATGGTTTCGTACGGTTACCTTATTGAGTTCCCGATAGTCAACACAGGGTCTCAGGGTCCCATCCTTCTTTTTTGCAAAAAATATAGGTGCCCCTGCTAGTGAGGAAGAAGGACGTATGAAGCCTTTGGCCAGATTTTCATCAATATACTCCTTTAAGGCTTGAAGCTCAGGTGCCGCTAAAGGGTATACGTTAAAAAAAAGGAATAGCTGCCCCAAAAAGCAGCTCAATGGGACAGTCATAATGCCTGTGTGTAGGAAGCTGATCTGCATTCTTCTTGTCACAGATGTTAGAGAACTCTTTATATGCTGGAGGTAAAGAAAATACCTGTACATGTGGTTCCGTAGCCGTGGACTCAGGGACAGCTTCTGTTAATGCTGAGTTGCTCCTTGTTGGAAAGATAATCTCCTTGGTCTCCCAGTTTATAATTGGGTTTTGAGAACGCAACCAAGGAATGCCTAAAATCACAGGAAAATGAGGAGAAGAAATTAGCAAGAAAGAAAGTTGCTCCTGATGATTAGGCTCCAACAAAATTTCAAGGGGTATGGTCTCCTGATCCACAGGCCCAGAGATTAAAGGTGACCCATCCACTGTTTCCATGGTAATTGGAGAGGCTCTTTGCTGAATTTCAATACCATTTTCCTTGGCAAATGTGATATCCATGAAATTGCCACCTGCACCAGAGTCAATCATAGCTGCACTGGAAATCCACTGTCCTGAACACAGGATCTTAATAGTGAAAGAACAGTGAGAGTTCTTCTCCTTCAGCTCCTTGGGGGGTGAAGTCATAGAAAGTGAATGGAATACAGCGTTTAAAGGCAGGCTACATTCAGAGATGTCAGATTCATCATCACAGCTGTCATACTCCCCTACTGCTGCTAGCACTTTGTTAGGCCGTCTAGGACACTTAGGACAATTGATCAAGAAGTGGTCAGACTGGCCGCAGTAGAAACATAGACTTTCATGAAGGCGATGCTCCCGGCTCTCATTGATCTCGCGTCTCTGAATGGAATCAATTTGCATGGGCACCTCATCCACCTCCCGAGAGGTTTTATTTGCAGGCTCTTTGGAAGGAAGGGAAAAGTTAGAAAGACGGTTATGCAGCAAATTTCTCCTGCCTACACTCAGTAAGGCGAATGTCTATGCGCACACAATGCTGTATAAATGTCTCTAGCTCTTGTGGTGACTTAGAGCGAGCTAGTTCATATTTTATAATACTAGACAGACCCCTTTTAAAAATAGGCAATTTTGCATAACTGTCTCAATTGGTATCTACCGCTAATCTCCTGAATTCAGTGGCATAGTCAGTAACAGAACGTTTAGCCTGGCGTAAAGACAACAAAGCAGATTCAGCGGTTGCACGGTGATTAGGGTCATCAAACATTAATGCCATAGCGGCCAAGAATTCATCCAAGTTATTTAACCGTGGGTCACGAGACTCAATCATCGGATTCGCCCAGGCGAGCGCTCGTGAGGTCAGCAGCATTATTACATACAATTCCTTGGATCTATCATTAGCAAAACGGTCGGCATGTACATCAAAATATAGCATACATTGATTCACAAAGCCACAAAATTTGTCGCGATCACCATTAAATCTGAATGGGGGCAACTTAGGTGGGCTAGCTGGTGGTGGTTGCCCAGAGGGTAAAGTCACTTGTGCAGCTATTTGCGTGCTTATGTCCTAAAAAGCCCGTCCATACTGAGACTCTATGTCAGCAAGTTTGTTTTCCTGGGCTGCCATGCGGTTGCTTAAGTCCTGCAAAGTTTGTCCAAACACTTGTTGATTGTGTTCAAAGCATCCAAACTTCTTTTGCAGACCTTCCACATCTTTCTGCAGTGATCTAGTTATGGAAAACACCTGCTCTAATCTGCTTTCTGCAGTCATTGTTCCAGCAGTCTCCTTTTTTTTATGGCTAGAGTATCCTGTAATAATTATAGGGGATAACTCAGGAGACTCTTTGCGTGGAACAAGACAACTACAGGACACAGTTTTATAAGTGGTAAAGTCTATATTATCACACGGTGATTCAAACAGGTGCAGAGAGAAACTCAAGTCCACAACACTTGGTGTAAATATTAAATGCAGCTTAGCAGTCTATAGGAAACTTCAGAGGAAAATGCAATCAAGCAGTAAGTCTATGAAGCACAGTTATTCTTGAGGATACTTGACACAAATAAATCCTTATAAGGCAGTTCAAATCATATCTTAGCTCAACCAGGGAGGCCTGGTTAATAGTCTCAGGTTTTTGCAGAGCAGAAACAGCTTACATGTCCAGCAAATGCAGATGGAAGTAAACACGAGCAGCAGAAGAAGGAGGATTACTGGAACTGGTGTATGCAGCAGGAACTCAGAGCAGAGTAGCAGGATCACCACACAGGTTCACAGGAGCAGGTATATAGCCAGGGAGTAATCAGAGGTCAGGAGCTGGATGCAAGACAGAATGCTCTAGCACAGACTGAAGGCTGGGGTGGAGTTTTATAGCAGGAAGACACAGTGCACATGAGACCAAAGACGCCATCTTGGAAAAGGGCAGTAATGCACAAAAGGTAAAAAATGTTCAGAGTCCTGACAGGAAATTTGTAATTTTCCAAACTGTGTGGGGGCTGTGGATGGCAAACACATTCGGATTCTAAAATCTGCTGGAAGTGGATCCGAGTACTTCAATTCTAAAAAAATACTTTTCTGTTGTTCTCATAGTGATTGCCGATAATGAATGTCGATTTGTCGCCGTTGACGTTGGCTCATTTGGACGAGGAAATGACTTACAGACTTTCAAAAACTCTGACATGGGACAATGTTTGTATGCTAATAATTCTAATTTTCCACTGCCACAATCTCTTCTGAACACTGAAGGACCGCCAATGCCATTTGTCGTTGTTGGGGATGAGGTGTTTCAAATGTGTGCCAACCTCATAAAACCATACTCAAGTCGGGACTTGAATCGCACCACAAGGATTTTCAACTAGAGACTGACAACGGCACAAAGAACTGTGGAGTGTGCCTTTGGTTTGCTGGAAGCTAAATGGTGCATATTGGGAACTCCAATCAATCTTAAAGTAGAGACAATTGATGAGGTTGTGAAAGCGTTTGTTGTTCTGCATAATTACATCCTGGCAAAAGAGCAACCCCACTTCGAACTTGAGGAACCTGTTAATACCACATTGCCGGATTATCATGCTAACCCTCTGAGGACTACAGTGGAAGTTGCCCAAATGAGGGATAAATTGGCTGCCTACATTAGGAGTGGAAAACAGGTTGGAAGGGATTGACACACTGGATGGGAAAGAGCCAAGGCAAGGTGTGGACAGACTTGAAAACAAAGACACATTCGGAGGTGAGGTTGGAGGGGGTAGGTAATCTTTTTTGGCCGTTTTACATTTCCTGGACTTGATTTTGCTGCTTCCTGTTTCTGTGTGGTGGGAGTGGAAGTCTGGGCTGCTGCACTCAGCTGCATGGTAGAAGTGGAAGGCTGGGCTGCTGCACTCAGCTGCGTGTTTGAAGGGGACAGCTGGGCTGCTGCACTTGGCTGCATGGTGTAGCTGGGTACTGTTGGAATAGTCCTAATGTCCAGCGGTGGTGGTGGTGGTGGTGGATAGTGCCACTGTTGCTGTCCTGGAGCTTGTTGCCCTGTAGGGAAAGAACTTGGTGCCTGCTGCTGGTATCAGGACCGTTGCATGGCCTCGGTGTAAGCATCCTGACAGGCCTTCATCACATAGAACTAAAGATCAGGACTAAGGTTTTCCATCATGCGCCATTCTATAGAGGAAAAATAATGTTGTGCCGGTCTATTAAGGTCAACTTCCAGGTGGTCAAGGCGTCTTCTGACGTCCTGGAAAAGTGTGTTCACCTGAGTGAACTCACTATCCAGTCTTTCTACAACCGCCTTCATCCCAGCCTGGAACACTGAGCTTAAGTGAATAAACTCGGGCATAAGTGACCTCTCCATGGCCCTCTGCCGCTGGTGAGCAGACCCAAGTAAAGTAGTGGCAGAGGGCTGGGAGAAGGGAAAACAAGATGGACCGGCTTACTGTTCCCCAGCCTGTGAAGCCTGCCTGATTGCTCTATTGCTGGAGGATGATTGGAACTAGGCCTGTTCGTTGGCTGGTCGATGAGGGGCCACTCCAACAGAGGACGGTCCAAGTTTTGTGGTGCTGCAACAGGTTCTGTGTGGAAAAAAAATGAAAAACATTAGTAAAAAAAATAATAGTTTAAATAATAGTAAGACAACACAAAAGATACTCACGTCTGCTGATTAAGCGCAGGCCTCAGAAAAAAAAGCAACTAATGGTACTATTATTACAAAATTATTGTAAAAAGACACCAACATTTACAGCAAAACTGATGTGTAAAAGACCACATTGCAATACTTACGAAAATCCTTTCTCACTTGTGGCCTTGCATGGTCCCAATAATCCAATAGTGATCTGGCCACTTCTTCGCAGAGTCGTCAGATCAAGGCTGAGTCGGAATGATTCCGATCACGGGGGTCCCACAACGCTGCTCGCTCTTGCACAAGCTTGAATAAGGACTTCGTTATCGATATCCAGTTGTCCTTCCTCACGTTGTGGAACCTATAGATGAAATACCAAAAACAATTGTAAGTAAAACTGAAAACAAAATCAATTACTACTCTGATAAAGGCTACTTACACCCTGTCTTTCCTCCTCAGCAACTTGAGGCCGACGACCCTGGGAAGAATCTTTTCCACTAGACTGCTCTTGCTCTTCTGCACTGTCAGGTACCTGTAAAGAAAATACTGTCTAGTATTGACAAAAAGTGATATACAGGATATAACTAGAAGGGTGTATAGAAACACAGATACTAACCCTACCACTAGGGCAAATATAAATTTGCAACCCTATGAACTATCTTCCTACCTAGGTGCGGGGGTAGGCACCCTAAGAAAAACGAGAATGGCGCCCCCGCTCGTGCGGTGGCTGTCCCTGGTTAACTACACACTCCCTATAAGAAACAGGGTGTGAAACAGAAAGCCAAGTGGCTGTAAATAACTTGTAAATATATGTGATACCACTTAATACAGCATAACAGGCCCACCCCCACAATGTGCTGTAAGGTAGGGATAGGAAAACTAGATGTATACAAATATATACCACTAATGATACAATGAAAAATAACAAAATAAACACATAAGTAATACCAGTATTACAAAGAGCTATAGATAGCAACAAGTGCCACAAAAGAAGTCCCCACAAAACATAACTGGATGTAAAATAAATACCAATAAATCAGAGGGAATGCCATAAGCAGATAAAGACACACATCAGTGTTTGTAATGATATACTCATCTGCTGCAATAGTAGATCCCAGCTAATGCTTCATCCAGTATGCATTAAGATAGGGCAAACAAACTCCATAATCCACCTCTCGACGCGTTTCCCCCATAACCATGGGTTCATCAGGAGAGTAACGAAGATAATATGGCAGTAGACAGATATAAAAAACGATAGGGCTGCAGCGACATACCTAAGGGCCATCTTTAAATAGATGATCTCCAAATACAGGAGACGTATGTATTTCCTGTTTAATGCTAAAAGTCAGTAACCGTGCCCTCATCCAGGATGTACACGTTAGCGGGAACAGGCAAAGCATATGTATAACGCCATGATATTGGAGCATACGGCGGCCCCACACAGAAGTGAAAAGCAACAAGTACCTCCATCGCCAGGAGATCCCGGAAATATCCGATAAAGGCGCTAAAGAACAGCGCATGCGCCGGATGCACAAACGGTAGAGGATAACACACCACCATGATGTTGAAGACCATAGGAGCTCCATAGAAACATCAAGACAACAGCGCATGCGCCGCACAGTGCAATGAGAGCACTAAAAAACAGACAATGCGCCGGATAAAGTGAAAAATAACAAACCACTTCGATATAAGAGACCCTAGGTATTCAATTCACCTATCTCTCAAAGGGTACCACAAGAATACATAAAGGTGATAAATATATAATAAACTTCATCACCTTCATTGATATATACATAAACAAAAAACAGGAAAATACGAATACAAATAAAAAAATATACCATAAAAAACCCAAACCCAGTGATAATGCTGCAAATAACAAAATACACAAAAAAAGATAAATAAATATATATCAGGCATAATACCTCAATAGGAAAAGCTAGCTAATATCAATAGGTAGATATACCCATCATAAGAAACAGCAATAATTTTGCTGTTCATTCAGGCCATAAGGTGCAAGAGTGCGTAACCTAAAAATCCACTGACACTCCTTTTGAAGGAGCAATTTATCCAGGTTGCCACCACGGGGATTACGTCGCACCACCTCCAGGACACAAAAAGAAATTACTCTACTGTCATTTGAGTGAAAACATCTGACATGCTGGGCTATAGGTGTGTCCCGTTTGTGCTTTATGTCTCCCAGATGTTCACCAATACGTCTTCGTAATTCTCTTTTAGTTTTTCCAATATAGTTAAGCGGACATGAACAAGTTGCCATATATACTACACCCTCGGACTTACAGTTGGCAAAGTCCCTCATATAGTAGATCTTATCTGATGTTGTGCTCCTAAAAGTTTTCTCCTTTTTTATCCATGGGCAGAATTTACAACTACCACACCTAAAAGTACCACATGGTTTACGATCCAACCACGTTCCAGGTGTTTTAGGGCGATCATAAAAACTATGGACCAACCGGTCCTTTATGGATCTACCCTTCTTGTACGTAATTCTTGGAGTGGAGGGAATAAAATCTTTCAAGTCAGGGTCCGCCCTGAGAATCCCCCAATGTCTTTTCAAGATACTCTGCACCACATTCGATCTATTGTCGAACATACCAATGATTCTAGGAATCTCAGGTATGTCCTCCTTACGTGGTGGATAAAGTAACTCATGCCGTGTACAACCGGCTGCATGTTTCAGGGCACCATCCAGAACCAAACCAGGGTATCCTCTCTGGCCAAATCTACATCTAAGATCATAGGCCTGTTCAGTAAAGTCATGGTTACTGGAACAATTTCTCCTGATACGAAGAAATTGTCCTTTTGGAATACCTTTACGGAGAGTGCCAGGATGAAAACTATCCCACCTGAGGAGGCCATTTGTGGAGGTGGGTTTCCTAAACGTCTTGGTGGTCAGCCTCCCCCTATGATCCTTTCTAATGTTAAGGTCGAGGAAATTGATGGATTCTTCATGTATTTCGGATGTGAACCTCATATTAATATTATTCTTATTGATGTGCAAAATAAATCGGTCAAACTCAGCCACAGTGCCCGACCATAATATGAACACATCGTCGATAAATCTCGACCAAAACAAAATCTTGGGGAACCACCACGCTTCTTCCACAAAAATAACGGTCTCCTCCCACCAGCCCAGGAAGAGGTTGGCATACGATGGGGCACATCGTAATACATCGAAATACATGAAGAATCCATCAATTTCCTCGACCTTAACATTAGAAAGGATCATAGGGGGAGGCTGACCACCAAGACGTTTAGGAAACCCACCTCCACAAATGGCCTCCTCAGGTGGGATAGTTTTCATCCTGGCACTCTCCGTAAAGGTATTCCAAAAGGACAATTTCTTCGTATCAGGAGAAATTGTTCCAGTAACCATGACTTTACTGAACAGGCCTATGATCTTAGATGTAGATTTGGCCAGAGAGGATACCCTGGTTTGGTTCTGGATGGTGCCCTGAAACATGCAGCCGGTTGTACACGGCATGAGTTACTTTATCCACCACGTAAGGAGGACATACCTGAGATTCCTAGAATCATTGGTATGTTCGACAATAGATCGAATGTGGTGCAGAGTATCTTGAAAAGACATTGGGGGATTCTCAGGGCGGACCCTGACTTGAAAGATTTTATTCCCTCCACTCCAAGAATTACGTACAAGAAGGGTAGATCCATAAAGGACCGGTTGGTCCATAGTTTTTATGATCGCCCTAAAACACCTGGAACGTGGTTGGATCGTAAACCATGTGGTACTTTTAGGTGTGGTAGTTGTAAATTCTGCCCATGGATAAAAAAGGAGAAAACTTTTAGGAGCACAACATCAGATAAGATCTACTATATGAGGGACTTTGCCAACTGTAAGTCCGAGGGTGTAGTATATATGGCAACTTGTTCATGTCCGCTTAACTATATTGGAAAAACTAAAAGAGAATTACGAAGACGTATTGGTGAACATCTGGGAGACATAAAGCACAAACGGGACACACCTATAGCCCAGCATGTCAGATGTTTTCACTCAAATGACAGTAGAGTAATTTCTTTTTGTGTCCTGGAGGTGGTGCGACGTAATCCCCGTGGTGGCAACCTGGATAAATTGCTCCTTCAAAAGGAGTGTCAGTGGATTTTTAGGTTACGCACTCTTGCACCTTATGGCCTGAATGAACAGCAAAATTATTGCTGTTTCTTATGATGGGTATATCTACCTATTGATATTAGCTAGCTTTTCCTATTGAGGTATTATGCCTGATATATATTTATTTATCTTTTTTTGTGTATTTTGTTATTTGCAGCATTATCACTGGGTTTGGGTTTTTTATGGTATATTTTTTTATTTGTATTCGTATTTTCCTGTTTTTTGTTTATGTATATATCAATGAAGGTGATGAAGTTTATTATATATTTATCACCTTTATGTATTCTTGTGGTACCCTTTGAGAGATAGGTGAATTGAATACCTAGGGTCTCTTATATCGAAGTGGTTTGTTATTTTTCACTTTATCCGGCGCATTGTCTGTTTTTTAGTGCTCTCATTGCACTGTGCGGCGCATGCGCTGTTGTCTTGATGTTTCTATGGAGCTCCTATGGTCTTCAACATCATGGTGGTGTGTTATCCTCTACCGTTTGTGCATCCGGCGCATGCGCTGTTCTTTAGCGCCTTTATCGGATATTTCCGGGATCTCCTGGCGATGGAGGTACTTGTTGCTTTTCACTTCTGTGTGGGGCCGCCGTATGCTCCAATATCATGGCGTTATACTTATGCTTTGCCTGTTCCCGCTAACGTGTACATCCTGGATGAGGGCACGGTTACTGACTTTTAGCATTAAACAGGAAATACATACGTCTCCTGTATTTGGAGATCATCTATTTAAAGATGGCCCTTAGGTATGTCGCTGCAGCCCTATCGTTTTTTATATCTGTCTACTGCCATATTATCTTCGTTACTCTCCTGATGAACCCATGGTTATGGGGGAAACGCGTCGAGAGGTGGATTATGGAGTTTGTTTGCCCTATCTTAATGCATACTGGATGAAGCATTAGCTGGGATCTACTATTGCAGCAGATGAGTATATCATTACAAACACTGATGTGTGTCTTTATCTGCTTATGGCATTCCCTCTGATTTATTGGTATTTATTTTACATCCAGTTATGTTTTGTGGGGACTTCTTTTGTGGCACTTGTTGCTATCTATAGCTCTTTGTAATACTGGTATTACTTATGTGTTTATTTTGTTATTTTTCATTGTATCATTAGTGGTATATATTTGTATACATCTAGTTTTCCTATCCCTACCTTACAGCACATTGTGGGGGTGGGCCTGTTATGCTGTATTAAGTGGTATCACATATATTTACAAGTTATTTACAGCCACTTGGCTTTCTGTTTCACACCCTGTTTCTTATAGGGAGTGTGTAGTTAACCAGGGACAGCCACCGCACGAGCGGGGGCGCCATTCTCGTTTTTCTTAGGGTGCCTACCCCCGCACCTAGGTAGGAAGATAGTTCATAGGGTTGCAAATTTATATTTGCCCTAGTGGTAGGGTTAGTATCTGTGTTTCTATACACCCTTCTAGTTATATCCTGTATATCACTTTTTGTTATATTTTACTATCCTAGTTAGACATATAGGTAAATTATCGTTACATGGTTCCAGTATAGGGCTTTTTCTATTTGTTGGGGTTATTATCCCCTTTATACTCTTGTATTAGATAGGGGTTTGGTTTTAATATTATCAATAAAGTATCCTTTTATGGGGGTTTTTTCCATTTGTAAGCCATCCTAGTATTGACAGTCAATAAATACCAATCTGTAAGGCTGCTTTCACACTAGCGTCGGTACGGGGCCGTCGCGCTGCGTCGGCCCGACGTACCGATGCATACTGTGAAAAAAATGCCCGACAAGGGCAGCGGAAGCAGTCTTAGAACGCTTCCGCTGCCCCATTGCAAGGTCCGGGGAGGAGGGGGCGGAGTTTCAGCTGTGCATGCTCGGTCGAAAATGGCGGTCTCGACGCACAAAAAAAGTTACATGTAAAAATTTTTGTGGTGGCGGTCTGCCAAAACACGACGCAACCGTCGCTTGACGGTTGCTACGTGTGGCACTGCGTCGCAATGCGTTGCTAATAAAAGTCTATGGAGAAAAAATGCATCCTGCGGGCAACTTTGCAGGATGCATTTTTTCTCCACAACGACGCATTGCGACGTGCAGTGCCCAACGCTAGTGTGAAAGTAGCCTTAATCAAATGTGATTACATAATCTGTGTCATGTCCACTTTCAGAAGCTTCAGTGGAGGACATGTTGGAAGAGTAGGCAGCAGTCAAGTGAAACACTAGAGAAAAGAACAGATAAGAAAAATTTAACTTGTTAAGAGCCAAACACAATGTAGCACAAAAAAAAGAACAATGGACAGCAATACTTACATTAGAGGCAGTTGTCCAACATCACAGCAGTCAGGCAGCGCCAGGATGGCAGAAGCACCAGGACCACAGCAGCACCAAGACAGCAGTAGCACCAGGATGGCAGCAGCACCAGAAAGACGGGAGCAGCAGCACCAAGACGGCAGCAGCACCAGAAAGACTACAGCAACAGGAAGGTGGCAGCACCAGGAAGATGGCAGCAGCACCAGGACCGGAGCAGCAAACAGTCTACAAGTAAAAGAAAAAAATGAGTACAGAGTACACAGGACAGCAGCAACAGGACCGAAGCAGCAAACAGTCTACAAGGAACAGGAAAAAAATAGTAGAGTACAGACTGCAAAGAGAAACAGACATTTTCAAAGCTTCTATACTTACATCCAGCAGCACCAGGATGGCAGCACCAGAAAGACGGCAGCAACAAGAAGGTGGCAGCACCAGGACGCCGGCAGCACTAGGACAGCAGCAACAGGATGGCCGCAACAGGACCAGAGCAGCAAACAGTCTACAAGGAGCAGAAAAAAATAGGACAGAGTAAAGACTGCAAAGAGAAACAGACATTTTTAAAGCTTCTATACTTACATCCAGCAGCACCAAGACGGCAGCACCAGAAAGACAGCAGCAATAGGAAGTCGGCAGCACCAGGATGGTGGCAGCACTAGGATGGCAGCAAAAAGACCGGAGCAGCAAACAGTCTACAAGGAACAGAAAAAAATTAGTACAGAGTACAGACTGCAAAGAGAAACAGACATTTTCAAAGCTTCTATACTTACATCCAGCAGCACCAAGACGGCACCACCAGAAAAACGGCAGCAACAGGAAGGCAGCAGCACCAGGATGGCCGCAGCACTAGGATGGCAGCAACAGGATGGCAGCAACAGGACTGGAGCAGCAAACAGTCTAGAATGAACAGAAAAAAATGAGTACAGACTGCAAAGAGAAACAGACATTTTCAAAGCTTCTATACTTACAGCCAGACTCTTGTCCTGAGTCTTCTGCTGAGTCTTCTGCCTCCATCCAGAGTCTTGAGAGTAATGGACTTCCTGTCTCCATACCCCCTTTTATACATCAGTGATTTTGCAGGTGGTAACATCATTTCCTGGACATAGTTAGTGTGAAGTATTCATGCGTATCAAACACATGCGTTCACATGTCCTTGCATACCAATGTGTTCCCATATATATGCAAATTGCCTCTGCTGAAAAAGAGGACTTAACTCTATAGCGCCACCTATTGGAAGTAGCGATCCTACAAGTCACAATCAACCCTTTAACGAGTCGTGCAATATGACTTAGGATAAAAGCCAAATCAGTATCTCAATTCGCAGACACGGTGTTTCGGGCTGTTGGCCCTCGTCAGTGCAAAGCATGAGAACTGATTTGGCTAGGTGAGAGGCTCTGGAGTGGGGTCTAAGGGGTAACGTTTCTCCTTATGGAGAGTGACATACCAGCTGGCTTGTCAAGGTAAGGAGGCTTATTCGCCGTGCAATGCTCCTCTGGGAATTTAAATATGCAAATTGCCTCTGCTGAAAAAGAGGACAACTCTATAGCGCCACCTATTGGAAGTAGCGATCCTACAAGTCACAATCAACCCTTTAACGAGTCGTGCAATATGACTTAGGATAAAAGCCAAATCAGTATCTCAATTCGCAATAGATAGATAGTAATGCGTTTTTTTTACACAATCCTCCGCATGCGGACGATTGAGAAATATTTGACGGCTCAAAAAATGCAACATGCTACGTTCGCTGGACACCGACAAACGACACATGCGTACGCAACTGCATGCGAACGCATGTCCCTGCATTCACCATGTTAACCCCTTACTGACATCGGACGGGATAGTACGTCCGATGTCCGCTCCCCTGCTTTGATGCAGGGCTCTGCGGTGAGCCCGCATCAAAGCCGGGACATGTCAGCTGTTTTGAACAGCTGACATGTGCCCGCAATAGCGGCGGGTGAAATCACGATTCACCCGCCGCTATTAACTAGTTAAATGCCGCTGTCAAACGCAGACAGCGGCATTTAACTACCGCATCTGGCCGGGCAGCCGGAAATGACGGCATCGCCGACCCCCGTCACATGATCGGAGGTCGGCGATGCTTCTCCATTGTAACTATAGAGGTCCTTGAGACCTCTATGGTTACTGATCGCCGGCAGCTGTGAGCGCCACCCTGTGGTCGGCGCTCACAGCACACCTGATTTTCTACTACATAGCAACGAACAGCAGATCGCTGCTATGTAGCAGAGCCGATCGTGCTGTGCCTGCTTCTAGCCTCCCATGGAGGCTATTGAAGCATGGCAAAAGTAAAAAAAATGTGAAAAAAATAAAAAAAATATAAAAGTTTAAATCACCCCCCTTTCTCGCCCCAATCAAAATAAATCAATAAAAAAAAAAATCAAATCTACACATATTTGGTATCGCCACGTTCATAATCGCCCGATCTATCAATAAAAAAAAGCATTAACCTGATCGCTAAACGGCGTAATTAGAAAAAAAATCGAAACGCCAGAATTACTTTTTTTGGTCGCCGCGACATTGCATTAAAATGCAATAACGGGCGATCAAAAGAATGTATCTGCACTGAATTGGAATCATTAGAAATGCCAGCTCGGCACGCAAAAAATAAGCCCTCAACCGACCCCAGATCATGAAAAATGGAGACGCTACGAGTATCGGAAAATGGCGCAATTTTTTTTTTTTTTTTTTTTTTTTTTAGCAAAGTTTGGAATTTTTTTTCACCACATAGGTTAAAAATAACGTAGTCATGTTAGGTGTCTATGAACTCGTAATGACCTGGAGAATCATAATGGCAGGTCAGTTTTAGCATTTAGTGAACCTAGCAAAAAAGCCAAGCAAAAAACAAGTGTGGGATTGCACTTTTTTTGCAATTTCACCGCACTTTTTTTTTTTTTTTTTTCACCGCAATTTTTTTTCCGTTTTCCAGTACACGACATGGTAAAACCAATGATGTTGTTCAAAAGTACAACTCGTCCCGCAAAAAATAAGCCCTCACATGGCCAAATTGATGGAAAAATAAAAAAGTTATGGCTCTGGGAAGGAGGGGAGTGAAAAACAAACACGGAAAAATGAAAAATCCCACGGTCACGAAGGGGTTAAAGACATGTACGCATGACGCATGTGGATGTATGTGCATCATACGCAGCACACAGAAATGCTAATGTAAACACGGAATCACGTAGTTACCACTACAGTGTAGAGCCAGAAGTCTGCAGCGTCTGATTGCTCCTACTCCAGCGCTGAGAAGAAGCCCTTCTCCTTCATTTTAAATGTGTTTATTCCTTTTGGCTGAACATGTGTTAATCAGCCATGTTGGAAATCCTTGTGCTCACAGCTGAACTCGGTTAGCCACTCCTTTTACCTAAGGCCATGTGCACACGTTAAGTATTTTTCGCATTTTTTTCGCTATAAAAACGTGATAAAAACGCGAAAAAAACGCTTACATATGCCTCCCATTATTTTAAGTGTATTCCGCATTTTTTGTGCAAATGTAGCCTTTTTTTCCGCGAAAAAATCGCATCGCGGAAAAAAAAGCAACATGTTCATTAAAATGCGGAATTGCAGGGGATTCCGCACACCTAGGGGTCCATTGATCTGCTTACTTCCCGCACGGGGCTGTGCACACCATGCGGGAAGTAAGCAGATTATGTGCGGTTGGTACCCAGGGTGGAGGAGAGGAGACTCTCCTCCACGCACTGGGCACCATATAAGTGGTCAAAAAATAAGAATTAAAATAAAAAATAGCGATATACTCACCCTCGATGTCTTCCCGCCTCCACTGCACGCTGTCGCTTCGGTTCCTGTAGCTGATGTGCGGCGAAGGACCTTGCCGATGACGTCACTGTCCTGTGATTGGTCGTGAGCGGTCATGTGACCGCTCACGTGACCGTGACGTCACGGAAGGTCCTGTGCGCACAGACCAGCTATAGGAAGACGAACGGACGCCGCTGATGAGATGTCTGGGTGAGTATAAGCATTTTTTTATTTTTTTAATTATTTTTAAACATTCTATCTTTTACTATAGATGCTGCATAAGCTGCATCTATAGTAAAAAGTTGGTCACACTTGTCAAACAGTATGTTTGACAAGTGTGACCAACTTGTCAGTCAGTTTTCCAAGCGATGCTACAGATCGCTTGGAAAACTTTAGCATTCTGCAAGCTAATTACGCTTGCAGAATGCTAAAAAAACGCGAAAAAAACGGAAAAAAACCGCAAAAAAAAAAATGCGGATTTCTTGCAGAAAATTTCCGGTTTTCTTCAGGAAATTTCTGCAAGAAATCCGCAACGTGTGCACATACCTTTAAAATCTGGGCTTTGATACAAATCCTTGTCAGAGCCAGCTTTTTTGCTGCATGACTAAGGGTACCGTCACACATTGAAATTTTCATCGCTGCGACGGCACGATTTGTGACGTCGCAGCGTCGTATAATCATCGCTCCAGCGTCGTAGACTGCGGTCACACGTTGCAATCACGGCGCTGGAGCGATGCCGAAGTCCCCGGGTAACCAGGGTAAACATCGGGTAACTAAGCGCAGGGCCGCGCTTAGTAACCCGATGTTTACCCTGGTTACCAGCGTAAACGTAAAAAAAACAAACAGTACATACTCACCCGTCGGTGTCCTTCAGGTCCCTTGCCGTCTGCTTCCTGCTCTGAGTGCAGCCGTACAGTGAGAGCAGAGCGCAGCACCGCTGTGATCTGCTCTCACTTTCCGGCCGGCACTCAGAGCAGGAAGCAGACGGCAAGGGACCTGAAGGACACCGACGGGTGAGTATGTACGGTTTGTTTTTTTACGTTTACGCTTGTAACCAGGGTAAACATCGGGTTACTAAGCGCGGCCCTGCTCTTAGTTACCCGATGTTTACCCTGGTTACAAGCGAAGACATCGCTGGATCGCTGTCACACACAACGATCCAGCGATGTCAGCGGGTGATCAAGCGACGAAAGAAAGTTCCAAACGATCTGCTACGACGTACGATTCTCAGCAGGGTGTCTGATCGCAGTAGCGTGTCAGACACAGCGATATCGTAACGATATCGCTAGAACGTCACGAATCGTAACGTCGTAGCGATGGAAATTTCAATGTGTGACGGTACCCTAACAGAGGGAGAAGAGTTCTTATGAGAACGAGAGTTGGAGGAGTTATTAGTGACTGTTGCTTGGTTTGTATGTGTAATAATTCCTTGTTCTTCTCTATTTTGGTTTATTATCCTACTTTCACACCCGGTGTATTCCTCTGTTATATGTGAGTAAATATTTTGTATGCCTGGAGTTTTCTGTTAACCCTTGTCTGTGTTGCCATGTTTGTCTGGTTGGGGTACTACGGTGCACAGTAATGCCCCTCTTCTCTGGGTTGTGGAAGGGAACAGACGGAGAGCTTACTCAGGAGATAAGGCAAGGGTGGAGGCCCCGGCATCTTCACGTTCTAAAGTATCCCGGAGAGTAGGGCGAGCTAGGGCACCCTCTAGAGTTAGGGACAGGGAAGGAGCCCCTGGTCCCAGGTCACCCAATAGCTGTGTCGAGACAAAGGTGTGAACAACGAAGGTGTTGATTAATCAGGCCATGTGGGCTCACACAAGATATCATGGCGACAAGTCGATTTTTGATCTGTGTCATGATCAAAATTACCCAAACAACTGTAGAGGTCCATGAAAATTACAGGCTGAACACAAATGGCATGAGAGTACAGTCCTTGTGCTGTCTGTGATTAAAATTTAAATGATTAGGAGGAGATTTGCATGTTTGTCTTTTCTTCTACATAAGTGCAAAATACATGATGAAATACTGATGGTAAAAAATGAAAATCTGATCAAAAACCGATGAATTTTCGACCACTTTTTTGTGCAAGAGAGAACTCACTGATGTCTAGGTGACGCCAAATACAAGACTCTTTTTGAATGGCAGAGAGACCACAAATACATACATTTTGATCACTTTTTATTGTTTTGTTTTTTTTAGGAGGCGGAATGAACAAAAAAGTTTATTCTGTCATTGCGTTTATTTTTTTACAATGTTCTTCATACAGGTGAAACATTTCTGATTTTTTTTGTACAAGTCATATGGGTGTGGTGATAATTATGTGCAGTTTTTCAAATTTTTTTTTTATGAAAAACAGTTTACGGTGCCAAATTGGTAATTTTGGGCCTTTCTACTATGATTTTTTCCCTAAACCCGTCTTTGTTTTACTTTTTTTCTAAGTTCCCAGAGGAAACGTGATCCCTGCTTACATGATACACTCATGTAGAATGTAGACCACACAGATGTAGGGACTTCGCTAGAGATGTCAAAGGCTAGTGTAAGGAGTTGGCCGGTTCCCTCATTTGCACCCTCTCCTTCTCCATATGACCCTCCGTGCACTTCATATAAATATGTTGCATGTTTACTACTGTAATGTGCGTTTGTGAATGTTATACTATGTACCGTCATATAATACACTTATAATGTATGGTGTAATGTGGGGAGTTTCACTTTAACTACTGTTGATATTTTGTACATGTTAAAGTCTATGCTTATGTGTCACTGTTGTAGAGTTAGGGACAGGCAACGGATAATTTAGTGGGCTGGCCAGATTAAGCAGAGGGGCTGGGCTAGCAGCCACAAGGTGAGAGGAAGCTGCAACTTCCTCAGTTCTGCCTGGATCATCTACTAGAGCAGATGTGCCACAAAGCGGGGCACTGCCAGACCACCCGGACGGGAGAGGTCTGTTGCCCTGGACTAAGAATTTACAACACAGGCCCCAGGACTGAAAAAAGGGCCTCCACTGAAGGGGTCTCAGGTGCCCAGATACCAGTGGTTAGAGGACTGTACATCCTAGCTACCGTGGATGTTGTGGTTATGGCCGGTGGATAGTGTCAGGGAAAGAACAGAAATCCAATGTTGTGCCTTGTTTCTACTACCCTACCTTGTTCCATAACCTTTTTTATGAAAAACAACACAATAAAAGTTTTCCCTGTTGGATCCCCAGTGTGACCCTGGACTCTTATTGCCTAGACTGCAGTGACCAAGAAGGAGAACAGGTAAACTGTGGGGAAAAACTGCACCATTTACATCTTACATGTACATGGTACCGGGGGTGCTCGCTGACCGTGTGTGTCAGGACTCTGAACATTTTTTATTACCTTTTGTGCATTACTGCCCTTTTCCAAGATGGCGTCTTTGGTCTCATGTGCACTGTGTCTTCCTGCTATAAAACTCCACCCCAGCCTTTAGTCTGTGCTAGAGTATTCTGCCTTGCATCCAGCTCCTGACCCTGGTGACTCCCTGGCTATATACCTGCTTCTGTGAACCTGTGTGGTGATCCTGCTAGTCTACTCTGAGTTCCTGCTGCATACACCAGTTTCCAGTAATCCTCCTTCATCTGCTGCTGTTGTTTTCTCCACCTGCATTTGTTGGACATGTAAGCTGTTGCTGCTCTGCAAAAGCCTGAGACTATTACGCAGGCCTCCCTGGTTGAGCTATTATATTATTTGAACTGCCTTATAAGCATAGCTATCTGTGTTTGGACTAAAACAAGGACTTATTCATGTCAAGTATTCTCAAGAATAATTGTGCTTCATAGACTTTCTGCGTGATTGCATTTTCCTCTGGTTTCCTATAGACTGTTAAGCTGCATTTTATATTTACACCAAGTGTTGTGGACTTGAGTTTCTCTCTGCACCTGTTTGAATCACTGTGTGATCATATAGACTTTACCACTTATAAAACTGTGTCCTGTAGTTGTCTTGTTCCATGCAAAGAGTCTCCTGAGTTATCCCCTATAATTATTACAGGATACTCCAGCCACAAAAGAGGAGACTGCTGGAACTATGACTGCAGAAAGCAGATTAGAGCAGGTGTTTTCCATAATTAGATCACTGCAGAAAGAGGTGGAAGGTCTGCAAAAGAAGTTTGGAAGCATTGAACACAATCAACAAGTGTTTGGACAAACTTTGCAGGACTTAAGCACCCCCATGGCGGCCCAGGAAAACAAACTTGCTGGCATAGAGTCCCAGTATGGACGGGCTTTTCAGGACATAAGCACGCAAATACTGCACAAGCGACTTTACCCTCTGGGCAACCGCCACCAGCTAACTCACCAAAGTTGCCCCCATTCAGATTTAATGGTGATTGCGACAATTTTCGTGGTTTTGTGAATCAATGTATGCTATATTTTGATGTACATGCCGACCGTTTTGCTAATGATAGATCCAAGGAATTGTATGTAATAATGCTGCTGACCTCACGAGCGCTCGCCTGGGCGAATCCGATGATTGAGTCTCGTGACCCACAGTTAAATAACTTGGATGATTTCTTGGCCGCTATGGCATTAATGTTTGATGATCCTAATCGCCGTGAAACCGCTGAATCTGCTTTATTGTCTTTACGCCAGGCTAAACGTTCTGTTATTGAATATGCTACTGAATTCAGGAGATTAGCTTTAGATACCAATTGGGGTCTGTCTAGTATTGTAAAAGATGAATTCGCTCGCTCAGAGTCACCACAAGAGCTAGAAACGTTTATACAGCATTGTGTGCGCATAGACATTCGCCTTACTGAACGTAGGCCGGAGAAGTTTGCTGCCTTTAACCGTATCTCTAACTTTTCCCTTCCTTTACAAAGAGCCTGCAGGTAAAACATCTCGGGAGGTGGAGGAGGTGCCCATGCAAATTGATTCCATTCAGAGGCGCGAGATTAATGAGCGCCGGGAGCATCACCTTCGTGAAAGTCTATGTTTCTACTGCGGCCAGTCTGACCACTTTTTGATCAATTGTCCTAAGTGTCCCAGACGGCCTAACAAGGTGCTAGCAGCAGTAGGGGAGTATGACAAGTGTGATGATGAATCTGACATCTCTGAATGTAGCCTGCCTTTAAACGCTGTATTCCATTCACTTTCTATGACTTCACCCCCCAAGGAGCTTAAGGAAAAGAACTCTCACTGTTCTCTCCCTATTAAGATCCTGTGTTCAGGAAAGTGGGTTTCCAGTGCAGCTATGATTGACTCTGGTGCAGGTGGCAATTTCATGGATATCACATTTGCCAAGGAACATGGTATTGAAATTCAGCAAAGAGCCTCTCCAATTACCATGGAAACAGTGGATGGGTCACCTTTAATCTCTGGGCCTGTGGATCAGGAGACTGTACCCCTTGAAATTTTGTTGGAGCCTAATCATCAGGAGCAACTTTCTTTCTGGCTAATTTCTTCTCCTCATTTTCCTGTGATTTTAGGCATTCCTTAGTTGCATTCTCAGAACCCAATTATCAACTGGGAGATCAAGGAGATTATCTTTCCAACAAGGAGCAACTCAGCGTTAACAGAAGCTGTCCCTGAGTCCATGGCTATGGAACCACATGTACAGGTATTTACTTTACCTTCAGCATATAAAGACATCTGTGACAAGAAGAATGCAGATCAGCTTCCTCCACACAGGCATTATGACTGTCCCATTGAGCTGCTTACTGGGGCAGCTATTCCTTTTGGTAACGTATACCCTTTGGCGGCACCTGAGCTTCAAGCCTTAAAGGAGTATATTGATGAAAATCTGGCCAAAGGCTTCATACGTCCTTCTTCGTCACCAGCAGGGGCACCTATATTTTTTGTAAAAAAGAAGGATGGGACCGTGAGACCCTGTGTTGACTATCGGGAACTCAATAAGGTAAACATACGAAACCGTTACCCTTTGCCTCTGGTTCCCGAATTACTGGAAAGAGTCCGCCATGCTAAGGTGTTCTCTAAACTGGATCTTCGTGGGGCTTATAATTTGGTGCGTATTCGTCCAAGGAATGAGTGGAAGACAGCATTCAGATGCCGGTATGGACACTTTGAATCTCTTGTGATGCCCTTCGGGCTTTGTAACGCCTCTGCAACGTTTCAACACCTTGCTAATGACATTTTCAGAGATTTGTTGGACCAGTTTGTGGTGATCTATTTGGACGATATACTAATCTTTTCTGACTCTCTACAGGAACATGAAGAACATGTCAAAACTGTTTTAAGACGTCTGAAAGAGAACCATCTATATATTAAGCCGGAGAAATGCGAGTTCCATCATTCTGAGATACAGTTCTTAGGTTATATCATCTCTCCCCAGGGGCTGAACATGGAATCTGGTAAGATTCAGGCTATCCTTGACTGGCCGGTACCCAAGAACGTTAAGGAGGTCCAACGTTTTATTGGTTTTGCAAATTTCTACAGACGCGTTATTCGAAATTTTTCTGATATTGTCCGTCCCATTACTTCCTTGACAAAGAAGGAAAAGCCCTTTAAGTGGTCATCACAGGCTCAAGAAGCTTTTGATCGGCTTAAGATCTGTTTCACCTCAGCACTGCTGTTGATACACTCAGATCCAACACTTTCTTTCATTGTGGAGGTGGACGCTTCTGATAATGCTTTGGGGCTATTCTCTCCCAAAGAACTGGAGAGAAGTGTCTGCTACATCCTTGTGCTTTCTTTTCCCGTAAACTAAGCTCAGCAGAAAAGAATTACGATGTGGAAGACAAGGAATTGTTGGCTATTATTGCGGCTTTCAAAGAATGGAGGCATCATCTGCAAGGAGCTGCACAACAGATCATAGTGCTAACTGACCATCGCAATTTAGAGTTCCTTAGATCTGCTAGATGTCTTTCTCCTCATCAGGCTCTTTGGAACTTATTTTTATAACAATTTAACTTTGTTATCTCGTACCGTCCAGGTTCTTGTAATGGGAAGGCTGATGCTTTATCTCGAATCCATGCTGCGGATTCCGTACCTGGAGCCCCGTCCAAGACCATTCTATCTGATGCCAATTTCATCAGAGCAATCCACGATAAGGACTTGTGGAAGGAGTGCAGGGAGGCTTATGACGGTGATGTATTTCTGGCCAACCCACCTGTGGATATTAATCTTGTCTTTAAGGGTGGCATGTGGTTCAGAGATCGATGTACCTATGTCCCTGAGGTCGACTGTCTGCAGATCCTCAAGTTGGTACATGACTCCAAGTTGGCTGGTCACAGGGGGGTACAGAAGACACAGGAGTTCCTGAGCCGATTCTTCTGGTGGCCAACTTGCCTGAAGGATACCAAGGACTATGTTCTCTCTTGCGAGGTATGTGCTCGTTACAAGACTCCTCATGTGGCACCTACGGGTCTTCTACAACCATTACCTGTTTCATCCCGCCCTTGGGGGTCTATATCAATGGACTTTATTGTGGAGCTGCCTACATTGGGGAGGCATGAATACAATCATGGTGGTAGTTGATTGCCTGACTAAAGCTGCTCATTTTGTTCCGTGCACCGGCCTCCCCTCAGCTAAAGATACAGTGAACTTGGTTATACAGAATGTCTTTCGGTTGCATGGGGTGCCAGATGAGATCATCTCTGACCATGGAGTACAGTTCACTTCAAGATAATGTCTCTCTCTCTTCCGCTTACCATCGCCAGACAAATGGTCAGACTGAGCGTACCAACCAGACGCTGGAACAATATCTAAGATGCTATGTCAGCCGTCTCCAGAATGATTGGTTGGAGTTGCTGCCATTAGCCAAATTTTCATATAACAATTCTCAGAGCGCCTCCACTTAATTTACACCTTTCTTTGCCAATCTGGGTTATCATCCGTGTATCTTACCTAGGTCTCCAATTAATTCTCCGGTTCCGGCAGTGGAGGAAAGGCTGACTGCGATGAGGCAAAATCTGGAGGTTCTGAAGGAATCCCTGACCACAGCTCAAGAACGTTACAAGAGATCGGCTGATAGATTCCGTAAGCCTGCACCCATGTTCAAGGTAGGCCACGGCGGCACCTGTGCTTCCACAGGCCACACCTGTTCGAAAAGATGCCCGCGGCCTGAATGCAGAGGAGCCTCGGGTGCATACCGAGGCCGAGTGGAAACGCAAAGTGATCCAGGAGAAAAGGCAGAGGGAGTGCCGCATCCGTGCAGACTGCAGCGCCCCTGCGGAGGACCAGCGGCAGGCAGGATGACCTGCAACCTCGTCCGGTATCTGAACCAGAAACAGGGCTATGGCTTCATGCAGGAGCCAAGGTCTACATCAACGCTGGCTCCCTTATGTTCCGCGGTCTCTTACGAGAGGGGGACTACATGTTCCGTGTTCTTCATCAAAGAGGAAGGCCCCCAGGGGCCCTACGCAATGGCCACCCAGCTGACCTCTGATCTAGAGGCCAGCCTATCACCAGAGGCCCCACATGTGGAATGGCCAGCTACTATGGCCACAGTCGCTCAGGCCTCACATGGGAAAGCAGTGAATCAGGGCAGTGAGGCGGCCGCAACAGTGTCAGCAGGGCCACAGGCTCAAGGAGTTACAGAAACGCCACTGGAGGGAGTACAGAGCCGGAAAAACAGCAGAGACTCCTCCTCCTCCAGTGGGTCATCATCGCAGGTGTATGTGGTGGTCCAGGGGCCACATGCGGCCTACTATGCAACTCAGCGGCTGTGCACATACTGAGCGGCCCCTTTAAGAAACTAACGTTAATTGGTGCCGGTTGCACCCAGCACATGTAACGGACTGTTCTGCATCCCCAAAAGGATAATGGACCTTATACAGAGGCTAAGGACGATGCTATCTGTAGTGGGCAGTGGCCCCATGTTAATGGCCACACTTGTTTGTTTTCCCCCTCCTCCCAGTTTTATTGACACCCGCTGGTTTCCCTCCTGCTGGATCATGGAGCCAGAACCCCATGGTTAGCCTGCATTCTTATAGTCTTCTACCAGTTTGTGGACTGGCAGTGGCAGCACTTCAGCACAACAATGGAAAGAAAGGTGTCTGATGACTGAGACAGATGTG
Organism: Ranitomeya variabilis; assembly: GCF_051348905.1. Lineage (NCBI taxonomy): Eukaryota > Metazoa > Chordata > Amphibia > Anura > Dendrobatidae > Ranitomeya > Ranitomeya variabilis. The sequence goes on from NC_135234.1 coordinate 397,673,233, forward strand.
AAATAATTAGTATACAGACTAGATCATCTGTCAGCGCTACTGCCCAATGCTAGGGATAAGCGATGCTATATATTATTTGCACTAGGAAAGCACTAATTCTGATTCCCCCTGAGTGACACTTCAAGGGTGTCCACAGATCGCAGCTGCTGCTGGCCTGACGTCCCTTATTTCTACTGACTAAACCAGTGTGTGCAGTAGTCAGTGTCAGAAACAGTCAGTATACTGTTTTGTAATGAATGAACCTACACCAGCACCAGGGAATAGCTGGCAAATTTTAGCCTGGGGGCAAACACAAAGCAGAGACCCAGTAGCGGTGCCCCATCCTTATGCTAAGGTCTCAAATACCATTCGGCGTCTGTAGTGCACATCCAAGGTGTTGGTGCAAAGAAACCATTTCATACAACTCAACTTGAATTGTCTTCTTAGCAGTCATACCGTATTGTTACAAACAACAAATACTACCTGAGACCCCGGCCTTAACATGTTTACATTTATAATCGCATGCCCTCTTGCAGTAACCCCCCAATGTGTACAGTCACACATAAGTGTAAGATTGCTATACAGACATGACAACTGCCTAAGAAACTTCAGTTTTATTTGTGTATTGAATCCACTAATACACGTAGGCCACAATTCATCAAAGTATTTGTGACAAAATTCTGTCATAATACACTTTGAAATGTCACAAACTTTATGCGCATCTCAAAGCTAGGGTTGAGCGAAACGGGTCGTTCATTTTCAAAAGTCGCCGACTTTTGGCAAAGTCGGCGTCTCATGAAACCGAGCCGATCCCAGCGTTGCATCGGCCATGCGGTACGCGACTTTTGCGCCAAAGTCGCGTTTCAATGACGCGAAAAGCGCCATTTCTCAGCCAATGAAGGTGAACGCAGAGTGTGGGCAGCGTGATGACATAGTGCCTGGTCCCCACCATCTTAGAGAAGGGCATTGCAGTGATTGGCTTGCTGTCTGCGGCGTCACAGGGGCTATAAAGGGGCGTTCCCGCCGACCGCCATCTCACTGCTGCTGATCTGAGCTTAGGGAGAGGTTGCTGCCGCTTCGTCAGAAGCAGGGAGAGCGTTAGTCAGGGTCCATAAACCACCAAACCGCTTGTGCTGTAGCGATTTCCACTGTCCAACACCACCTTCGGTGTGCAGGGACAGTGGAAGCTACATTTTTTTATTTTTTTCTCTCAGCGCTGTAGCTCATTGGGCTGCCCTAGAAGGCTCCCTGATAGCTGTATTGCTGTGTGTACGCCACTGTGGAAACCAACTGCTTTTTTTCAAAGCACATATCCTCTTGTTCCTTCCTTTCTGCACAGCTATCTTTTTTGTTTGTCCACACTTTTTATTTAATTTGTGCATCAGTCCACTCCTTATTGCTGCCTGCCATACCTGGCTGAGATTACTGCAGGGAGATAGTAATTGTAGGACAGTCCCTGTTTTTTTTTTTTTTGTTGGAGATTAAGATTGGCATTTCTGCTAGAGTGCCATCCGTGTGTGTGCCATCTCTCACTGAGTGGGCCATAGAAAGCCTATTTATTTTTTTCCATGATTTGGGTTCTAAAATCTACCTGAAAAAAAAACACTACATCAATCAGTGGTAGAAAAATATTGGCCTCAGTCAGGGCTTGTGTGCCACTCCTGACTCCTGTGTGTGCCATCTCTCACTCAGTGGGCCATAGAAAGCCTTTTTTTTTTTTTTTTTTTTATTATTTGGTTTCTAAAGTCTCCCTGAAAAAAATAAAAAAAAATAAAAAAACAGTGGGAGATTAATATTGCCCTTTCAGCTTGTGTGCCAGTCTTGACTCCTGGGTGTGCCACCTCTCTCTCTCAAATTGTGGGCGATAGAAAGCCTATTTATTTTTTTCCTTGATTTGGGTTCTAAAATCTACCTTAAAAAAACACTACATCAATCAGTGGTAGAAAAATATTGGCCTCAGTCAGGGCTTGTGTGCCACTCCTGACTCCTGTGTGTGCCATCTCTCACTCAGTGGGCCATAGAAAGCCTATTTATTTTTTTCCTTGATTTGGGTTCTAAAATCTACCTTTAAAAAAATCACTACATCAATCAGTGGGAGAAAAATATTGGCCTCAGTCAGGGCTTGTGTGCCACTCCTGACTCCTGTGTGTGCCATCTCTCACTCAGTGGGCCATAGAAAGCCTTTTTTTTTTTTTGTTATTATTTGGTTTCTAAAGTCTCCCTGAAAAAATAAAAATAAATAAAAAAACAGTGGGAGATTAATATTGCCCTTTCAGCTTGTGTGCCAGCCTTGACTCCTGGGTGTGCCACCTCTCTCTCTCAAATTGTGGGCCATAGAAAGCCTATTTATTTTTTCCTTGATTTGGGTTCTAAAATCTACCTTAAAAAAAACACTACATCAATCAGTGGTAGAAAAATATTGGCCTCAGTCAGGGCTTGTGTGCCACTCCTGACTCCTGTGTGTGCCATCTCTCACTCAGTGGGCCATAGAAAGCCTATTTATTTTTTTGCTTGATTTGGGTTCTAAAATCTACCTTTAAAAAAATCACTACATCAATCAGTGGGAGAAAAATATTGGCCTCAGTCAGGGCTTGTGTGCCACTCCTGACTCCTGTGTGTGCCATCTCTCACTCAGTGGGCCATAGAAAGCCTATTTATTTTTTTGCTTGATTTGGGTTCTAAAATCTACCTTTAAAAAAATCACTACATCAATCAGTGGGAGAAAAATATTGGCCTCAGTCAGGGCTTGTGTGCCACTCCTGACTCCTGTGTGTGCCATCTCTCACTCAGTGGGCCATAGAAAGCCTATTTATTTTTTTGCTTGATTTGGGTTCTAAAATCTACCTTTAAAAAAATCACTACATCAATCAGTGGGAGAAAAATATTGGCCTCAGTCAGGGCTTGTGTGCCACTCCTGACTCCTGTGTGTGCCATCTCTCACTCAGTGGGCCATAGAAAGCCTATTTATTTTTTTCCTTGATTTGGGTTCTAAAATCTACCTTAAAAAAACACTACATCAATCAGTGGGAGAAAAATATTGGCCTCAGTCAGGGCTTGTGTGCCACTCCTGACTCCTGTGTGTGCCATCTCTCACTCAGTGGGCCATAGAAAGCCTATTTATTTTTTTGCTTGATTTGGGTTCTAAAATCTACCTTTAAAAAAATCACTACATCAATCAGTGGGAGAAAAATATTGGCCTCAGTCAGGGCTTGTGTGCCACTCCTGACTCCTGTGTGTGCCATCTCTCACTCAGTGGGCCATAGAAAGCCTATTTATTTTATTTTTTTATTATTTGGTTTCTAAAGTCTCCCTGAAAAAAAAAAAAAAAAAAAAAACAGTGGGAGATTAATATTGCCCTTTCAGCTTGTATGCCAGTCTTGACTCCTGGGTTTGCCACCTCTCTCTCTCAAATTGTGGGCCATAGAAAGCCTATTTATTTTTTTGCTTGATTTGGGTTCTAAAATCTACCTTTAAAAAAATCACTACATCAATCAGTGGGAGAAAAATATTGACCTCAGTCAGGGCTTGTGTGCCACTCCTGACTCCTGTGTGTGCCATCTCTCACTCAGTGGGCCATAGAAAGCCTATTTATTTTTTTGCTTGATTTGGGTTCTAAAATCTACCTTTAAAAAAATCACTACATCAATCAGTGGGAGAAAAATATTGGCCTCAGTCAGGGCTTCTGTGCCACTCCTGACTCCTGTGTGTGCCATCTCTCACTCAGTGGGCCATAGAAAGCCTATTTATTTTTTTGCTTGATTTGGGTTCTAAAATCTACCTTTAAAAAAATCACTACATCAATCAGTGGGAGAAAAATATTGGCCTCAGTCAGGGCTTGTGTGCCACTCCTGACTCCTGTGTGTGCCATCTCTCACTCAGTGGGCCATAGAAAGCCTATTTATTTTTTTGCTTGATTTGGGTTCTAAAATCTACCTTTAAAAAAATCACTACATCAATCAGTGGGAGAAAAATATTGGCCTCAGTCAGGGCTTGTGTGCTACTCCTGACTCCTGTGTGTGCCATCTCTCACTCAGTGGGCCATAGAAAGCCTATTTATTTTTTTGCTTGATTTGGGTTCTAAAATCTACCTTTAAAAAAATCACTACATCAATCAGTGGGAGAAAAATATTGGCCTCAGTCAGGGCTTGTGTGCCACTCCTGACTCCTGTGTGTGCCATCTCTCACTCAGTGGGCCATAGAAAGCCTATTTATTTTTTTCCTTGATTTGGGTTCTAAAATCTACCTTAAAAAAAACACTACATCAATCAGTGGTAGAAAAATATTGGCCTCAGTCAGGGCTTGTGTGCCACTCCTGACTCCTGTGTGTGCCATCTCTCACTCAGTGGGCCATAGAAAGACTATTTATTTTTTTGCTTGATTTGGGTTCTAAAATCTACCTTTAAAAAAATCACTACATCAATCAGTGGGAGAAAAATATTGGCCTCAGTCAGGGCTTGTGTGCCACTCCTGACTCCTGTGTGTGCCATCTCTCACTCAGTGGGCCATAGAAAGCCTTTTTTTTTTTTTTATTATTATTTGGTTTCTAAAGTCTCCCTGAAAAAAAATAAATAAAAAAACAGTGGGAGATTAATATTGCCCTTTCTGCTTGTGTGCCAGTCTTGACTCCTGTGTGTGCCATCTCTCACTCAGTGGGCACTGGGCCATAGAAAGCGTTTTTTTTTTTTTTTTTATTATTATTTGGTTTCTAAATTGTCCCTGAAAAAAACATTTTATCTTATTTGGTTTCTAAAGTCTCCCTGAGAAAAAAAAAAAAAAAAATAGGTGGGAGATTAATATTGACATTTGGGCTTGAGTGACAGTCCTGCGTGTGTGGCATCTCTGTGATTTTGTGCCACAGAAAGCAGTGTGTGTAACATTGTGCCTGATTTTCCTTGTGGTCTCAACAACCTGTTAAGGGATATTGAAATCATACTGAAGTTATAGCTCACCGTGTAAGTTGTTTGACAGCAACAAATAAAGTTACTTTGGTTACGTTTTTAAAACAATGAGGAAGTATGGTGCAAGAGGTCGTGGCCGTGGGCGTTCATTGTCAGCTGGTAATGATGGTAGTGGTAGTGGAGCATCAGGTGGGCGTGGGGATAAAAATATTCCACCTAAGTCTGGAGCTGTGGAGCCAGTTTCGTCGTCTGGCTACACAAGGCCTCGAAAGCTCTCTTTTCTGGGAGTAGGAAAACCGCTTTTAAAGCCGGAGCAGCAACAGCAAGTTTTGGCTTACATTGCAGACTCAGCCTCTAGCTCTTTTGCCTCCTCTTCTGAAACTGGTAAATGTAAAAGCAGCGCATCGCTTGTGGATGTTCACGGTCAGTGACAAGTCGCTTCCTTGTCCTCTTCAGCAAAAACAACAACAAGAGAGAAGGATGCAGCAGGCGACACAACGGGTTACTCCATGGAGCTCTTTACACATACCGTCCCTGGCTTAGAAAGTGAAACACTTAACAGGCCATGCCCATTACAAGTAGATTCTGACATGGAGTGCACTGATGCACAGCCACAGCCAGAGTACTATGCTGCTCCTTTGACTCAGACCACAACATTGCCCTCTCAGGGTACTGATCCGCAATCAGACCCTGATGAGACTATGTTGCCCCGCCACGAACGCTATACCACCGACCGACACGGTGACACAGACGAAGTTGCACATGAGCTCGAAGAGGAGGTAATAGATGACCCAGTTGTTGACCCCGATTGGCAGCCATTGGGGGAACAGAGTGCAGGCGGCAGTAGTTCAGAAGCGGAGGTGGAGGAGGGGCCGCAGCAGGCATCAACATCGCAACAGGTTCCATCTGCCGGGCCCATATCTGGCCCAAAACGCGTGTCAAAGCCAAAACCTGTTGGAGGACAGCGTGGCCATCCGGTTAAAGCTCAGTCTGCAATCCCTGAAAAGGGATCCGATGCTAGGAAGAGTGCAGTCTGGCATTTTTTTAAACAACATCCAATTGATCAGCGCAAAGTCATCTGTCAAAAATGTTCAACTAGCTTAAGCAGAGGTCAGAATCTGAAAAGTCTCAATACTAGTTGCATGCATAGACACTTAACCACCATGCATTTTCAAGCCTGGACTAACTACCAAACGTCCCTTAAGATTGTAGCACCCTCGGCCAATGAAGCTAGTCAGCAACGCAACATCCCTTCCGTCACTGTAAGGCCACCATTTTCCGCACCACCGGCAGTATCTGTGCAGGTTTCTTTGCCAGCCAAAAGCAGTCAGGGTCAGGGAATCACCAGTTTTGTAGGAGGAAATATTGCATCTAGGGCACCGGTGGAAACAATACTGTCTCCAACCGTCTCTCAGTCTGCCATGTCCACCGGCACACCCGCAAGTTCCACGTTCTCCATCTCTCCAGTTCAGCTCACACTACATGAGACTCTGGTTAGGAAAAGGAAGTACTTATCCTCGCATCCGCGTACACAGGGTTTTAACGCCCACATAGCTAGACTAATCTCGTTAGAGATGATGCCCTACCGGTTAGTTGAAAGCGAAGCTTTCAAAGCCCTGATGGAGTACGCTGAACCACGATACGAGCTACCCAGTCGACACTTTTTTTCAAGAAAAGCCATCCCAGCCCTGCACCAGCATGTTAAACAGCGCATCGTCCATGCACTCAGGCAATCTGTGAGTACAAAGGTGCACCTGACTACAGATGCATGGACCAGTAGGCATGGCCAGGGACGTTATGTGTCCATCACGGCACACTGGGTGAATGTGGTGGATGCAGGGTCCACAGGGGACATCAATTTCGGGACAGTTGTGCCTAGCCCACGGTCTAGGAAACAGTTGGCTGTAGGCGTTCGCACCCCCTCCTCCTCCTCGTCCTCCTGCAGAAGCTACAGCTCTTCCACAGACCGCAGTCGGCCAACCACTCCATCGGCAGATGACACTGTTGCACACCAGTTGTCCCATTATGGGCCAGCTACTGGCAAGCGTCAGCAGGCTGTATTGGCTATGAAGTGTTTGGGCGACAACAGACACACCGCGGAAGTTCTGTCCGAGTTCTTGCAACAAGAAACGCAGTCGTGGCTGGGCACAGTAGATCTTGAGGCAGGCAAGGTAGTGAGTGATAACAGAAGGAATTTCATGGCTGCCATCTCCCTTTCCCAACTGAAACACATTCCTTGCCTGGCTCACACCTTAAACCTGGTGGTGCAGTGCTTATTGAAAACTTATCCTGGGTTCTCCGACCTGCTCCTCAAAGTGCGTGGACTTTGCTCACATATCCGACGTTCGCCTGTACACTCCAGCCGTATGCAGACCTATCAGCGGTCTTTGAACCTTCCCCAGCATCGCCTAATCATAGACGTTGCAACAAGGTGGAACTCAACACTGCACATGCTTCAGAGACTGTGCCAACAGAGGCGGGCTGTTATGTTTTTGTGGGAGGATACACATACACGGGCAGGCAGTAGGATGGCAGACATGGAGTTGTCAGGTGTGCAGTGGTCCAAGATACAAGACATGTGTCAAGTCCTTCAGTGTTTTGAGGAATGCACACGGCTGGTTAGTGCAGACAACGCCGTAATAAGCATGAGCATCCCCCTAATGCGTCTGCTGATGCAAAGTTTGACGCACATAAAGGATCAGGCGTCTGCACCAGAGGAAGAGGAAAGCCTTGATGACAGTCAGCCATTGTCTGGTCAGGGCAGTGTACAGGACGAGGTAGCGGGCGAAGAGGAGGTGGAGGACGAGGAGGATGATGGGGATGAGTATATTTTTAATGCGGAAGCTTTCCCGGGGGCACTGGAAATTGGTTGCGTGGCAAGGCCGGGTTCTGGTTTTTTGAGGGACACAAGTGACGTAGATTTGCCTGAAACTGCCCCTCAACCAATCACAACCGGAGATTTGACAACTGGAACTTTGGCCCACATGGCGGATTATGCCTTACGTATCCTAAAAAGGGACACACGCATTACGAAAATGATGAACGATGACGATTACTGGTTGGCCTGCCTCCTTGATCCACGCTATAAAGGCAAATTGCAAAATATAATGCAACATGAGAACTTGGAACTAATATTAGCAACCAAACAATCAACTCTTGTTGACCGTTTGCTTCAGGCATTCCCAGCACACAGCGCACGTGATCGTTCTCACACGAGCTCCAGGGGGCAGCAGACTAGGAGTGTTAGGGGTGCACACATCAGAAGTGGCGTTGGACAGAGGGGTTTTCTGACCAGGTTGTGGAGTGATTTTGCTATGACCGCAGACAGGACAGGTACTGCTGCATCAATTGAAAGTGACAGGAGACAACATTTGTCCAGTATGGTTACTAACTATTTTTCATCCCTTATTGATGTTCTCCCTCAACCGTCATTCCCATTTGATTACTGGGCATCAAAATTAGACACCTGGCCAGAATTGGCAGAATATGCATTGCAGGAGCTTGCTTGCCCGGCAGCAAGTGTCCTATCAGAAAGAGTATTCAGTGCTACAGGTTCAATATTAACCGAAAAAAGGACTCGTCTGGCTACCCAAAATGTTGACGATCTAACATTCATTAAAATGAACCACAACTGGATTTCAAAATCTTTTGCCCCACCTTGCCCGGCCGACACCTAGCTTTCCTATGAAAAGCTCTTGCCTGTGAATTACTTTTCTAATGTCTAATTTGCTGCAGCTGATTGTCCAGCATACGACATGTTTACACCTCCATAAATGGCCAAACTCACCACACGGGGCCGTGGTATCGCGACTTGGCGCAAGCACCCGTGAGACTGCTGTTTGTCTGAAGAGGTGGGTGTGCTCGCTTTTGGTTGACGGCATTGCTACTGGGTCCCTCATAGTACAATGTAGTGTCTCTGGCGGTGGTGGTGCGCACCCAACGTCAGACACACCGTTGTAACATGAGGGGCCCTGGGGCGGTCCCGCCGGCCACAAGAGAGTTCCCCCCTCCCCCAGCTCAAACTGCTCTACCACGTGCAAAATTATGTCGCACAGCTCCACCAATGTTTAGTCTATTCGCTGACATCATTCAATGTCTGGCACTGACAATACAAATTTGTAGACATCTATGATGCTACTTAAAGTAGTCTGTGTCAGTGTCCTGTATTGGCACCATTAAATAGTTACTGCCAAATTACTATGTCAGAAACTCAGCAGATGAGCCCACCCCTGTACCTAAGTATGCCACCTTTTTTTTTTTTTTTTTTTTTTGGGTTGTTTTGCGAGACATTAACATCTATTTATATTTTGGGAGTACTGGGACAGACACTCCTTGCAATACTCCTCCACTGACCACAATGCTGCCTGCCTGTGTATCCATGTAACTGATGTAAAACTGCCTTGAGCCTATGTTTTGTTATTTTAGGCCTTTGATAGCCTGTCTGCGGTCCCTACTTGCAATACTCCTCCTCCGCTGACCACCAAGCTGCCTGTGTATCCATGTAACCTATTTTAAACTGCCTTGAGCCTATGTTTTGTTATTTTAGGCCTTTGATAGCCTGTCTGCGGTCCCTACTTGCAATACTCCTCCACTGACAACAATGCTGCCTGCCTGTCTATCCATGTAACCGATTTTAAACTGCCTTGAGCCTATGTTTTGTTATTTTAGGCCTTTGATAGCCTGTCTGCGGTCCCTACTTGCAATACTCCTCCACTGACAACAATGCTGCCTGCCTGTCTATCCATGTAACCTATTTTAAACTGCCTTGAGCCTATGTTTTGTTATTTTAGGCCTTTGATAGCCTGTCTGCGGTCCCTACTTGCAATTCTCCTCCTCCGCTGACCACCAAGCTGCCTGTGTATCCATGTAACCTATTTTAAACTGCCTTGAGCCTATGTTTTGTTATTTTAGGCCTTTGATAGCCTGTCTGCGGTCCCTACTTGCAATACTCCTCCACTGACAACAATGCTGCCTGCCTGTCTATCCATGTAACCTATTTTAAACTGCCTTGAGCCTATGTTTTGTTATTTTAGGCCTTTGATAGCCTGTCTGCGGTCCCTACTTGCAATACTCCTCCACTGACAACAATGCTGCCTGCCTGTCTATCCATGTAACCGATTTTAAACTCCCTTGAGCCTATGTTTTGTTATTTTAGGCCTTTGATAGCCTGTCTGCGGTCCCTACTTTAAATACTCCTCCACTGACCACCAAGCTGCCTGTGTATCCATGTAACCGATGTAAAACTGCCATGAGCCTATTGTTTGCTATTTTAGGCCTTTGATAGCCTGTCTGCGGTCCCTACTTTAAATACTCCTCCACTGACAACAATGCTGCCTGTGTATCCATGTAACCGATGTAAAACTGCCTTGAGCAGTATTTTAGGTATTTTAGGCCTAGGAAGCCTGTCTGCAGTCCCTAATTCAAGTTGTTCTCAAATGAATAAAGCTGAGCTTCTACCTTCTGCCTCTCATTAACTGCTGTTTTTTTAAAAAAAATGGTGTTTAGGGCCTACTACTAACGGTTTCTGCCCCTCCCTGGTGTTGTCCTCAACTGAATACAGCTGAGCTTCAACCTTCTGGCTCTCATTAAGTGTTTTTTAAAAAACAAAATGGTGGTTAGGGCCTACTAACGGTTTCTGCCGCTCCCTGGTGTTGTCCTCAACTGTATAAAGCTGAGCTTCAGTCTTTAGGCTTTTGGCCTATAGTAGCAGATATTAAACTGCATTTGGCCTACTAGTGTGGTTGGGCCCTTAAAACAGTGTCTGCTGCTCCTGGGTTTGCTACTCCACTGAACAAAGCAATGCCGCCTGTTTAGTCCTGTTACCAATTTTGAACTGCATTTAGCCCACTTTATTCTTTGGGCCCATATCTGTTTCCCCCTCATCCTGCCCATTGCCCAGCCAGTGATAGATGAGTCTGCTGGTACATTGACCCATAATGCAACATTCCCCGTGCACGCTACACTGCAAGATTGTGACCCTGCTGAAAGTCAGGTCCCCCTTCCCGCATAAAATACCACCTTACACGGGGACAAAGAGGAAGGTGCAGATGAAGGTGCAGGTTCCTTCATCAGGTGGGGGGAGGAATACTCGTTGGCGACGTCACTGCCACAGGGCCCCTCATAGTACGCAAAAGTGTTGCTACCGGTGGGAGGCGCCCCCGCCGTGCAAACACACCGCTGTACTTTGATCGGTGACTACCCAGATAACGGTGCAGCTACGACACTTAAGTAAGCCCACCACGAAGTCCATCCCGACCATCTCCCAGGGCCTGTCTGCCACTGGCAGGGGGTAAAGTAGCCCAGCAGGCCGTTGCCGAGTAGACCGATTCTTGGCGCAGGAGACACATGCCCAAATATTATCCCCGACATCACGAGCCATATGCGGCCACCAGTATGTTCTCGCCAGAAGCTCAAATGTCCTCTTGATCCCGAAATGTGTACCCTCCTTGGACAAAGGAGCCCAACAGAGAAACTCCGGTCGCAAATTTGATGGTACAAAAGGCTTGCCCGGGGGAACAGACTCTAGTGAATCCGGAGCCACGGTTCTCAGGCTCTCAGAAGGGACAATAAGCCAAGGCTCCTCCTCCTCTGATGACACTACGGAGCGGGAGAGAGCGTCGGCACGAATGTTCTTCAACCTGGAGAAAAAAGTTAGGGTGAAATGGAACCGGGAGAAGAACAGGGACCATCTGGCCTGGCGAGAATTTTGCCGCTGGGCTGTCTGTTAGTACACAAAATTTTTTTGGTCTGTAAAAACTTTAGGAGGTGTCTCCACTCTGAGAAAGCCAACTTCATGGCTAGCAACTCCCTGTCCACGATGGAATAATTCCTCTCCGCTGGTGAGAAGGTCTTGGAGAAGAAGCAAGGATGCTTCCGACCTTGAGCATCCTTTTGGAAGAGGACTGCTCCAGCACCAACGGATGAGGCATCCACCTCTATTATAAATGCCTTATCTACATCGGGGCGATGTAGGATGGGAGCGCTAGCGAAGTGTGACTTAATAGTGAGTAGGGCCTTGGAGACCTCCTCCGACCACAACTTGGGATTTGCTCCCTTCTTGGTGAGGGCAACCAAGGGAGCTACCAAAGATGAGAAGTGTGGGATGAACTGGCGATAGTAATTAATGAACCCCATAAAGCGCTGCACTGCTTTAAGAGAATGGGGTTCTTGCCAGTCCATTACAGCCTGTAGCTTGGCAGGATCCATAGCCAATCCCTGGTCAGAGATGATATAGCCAAGGAAAGGCAAAGACTCCTGCTCAAACACACACTTCAGTTTGCCCGTAAGAGGTCAAAAACTTTGCAAACATCTCTCTGATTGGAGTCAATATCTGGAGAGTAGATGAGAATATCATCCAGATAGACTACGACCGAGGTGGTGAGCATCACCCGGAAGATGTCGTTCACAAAGTCTTGGAAAACGGCTGGGGCATTACAGAGTCTATCAAAGAGCTCAGATATCAAGGGCAAAGGATACTTATTCTTAAGTGATGGCGTTAAGACCCCAGTAGTCTATGCATGGACGTGCAGCGCCCCAGAGTTCTGGTCGTTGCAGTACTGTGGCTTCGCCGCTAAGGGGAGCCATGGTACGTTCGATGGCACCGAAGGAGTTCCTCCAATCAGGTATCACAGACACCAATATGTTTCACAGCTGGGCCTCCGGGGGGAGCTAAGGGTGCTATTCATTAGGCCACTCCCCACCATAGTGGGTAAACTGGGGGTCAGGCAGGAAGTTAGAAGAGAACGCTGACGGGATTGAACGGAGCAACACCCTGTGGCAGGGGGTGTTGTGAAGGGAGAGACTGTAGGGTCTCTGCCAGGGGTGGGATCCTGGCAGAGGCTTGGCATTGAAAGAACGTAACGGGTCCGCGCAGGCTCCTGGAAGCGGCGGGACTCAAGAAAGGACTAGAAGCGAGATAGATTGTGCTGAGTGAGAAACGAGATCAAGCAGAAGGAGAATACCAGCAGGGGTTTTGTTGAAAGAGGCAGCACCCTGCTGAGGCGCAATACCGGTGGCCGGAACGCCGAGGGAGTGGATTAGAATACAGCTTCAAGCCATACTCCAAACAGCGGCAGGACAGTCGGTCTTAGGCGGGCTGTCTACCACATATCACCTATGAAGTCTTGGGGGGCAATTGCGGGAGAGGGGCGACTCTAGGGTCCCGGAAGAACTCCAGGCCTACCTGACAAACGGGTGCCATTCCAACCTGAATACAGGGAAGGGGTGGATTACAGAGGAACATCAAATCGAGTTGTGAGGGAACTTAAGAAACAGACACAACCGTTGTGGGGTTACTTTCCGTAAGCACAGCAGGGAAGGACTACAACACATAGCGCTAGAAGGAAGGCACAGATTTCCACCTGAGAGGAGAACTCTGGAGGTGCCATTGAACCGGCCGGACTTGCGTAGCCTGGTGAACCGTGTTCCGGACTGAGGACTCAGAGATCTCCAGTAAAGAGGTAAAGAGACTGCAACCTGGTGTCCTCGTTATTTGCTGCGACTTACACCCCACAACCGCTACACTACCCCACCGCTACCATTACTACCACCTATTTCACCGGACGTCCCCCACTGACGGACAGGGCCACGGACCGGGTCTAGCCACCGTGACAACCCCGAGACTGAGACCCAGAGGCCCGGCTCTGGGTATCCCCTCGGCCCTGCGGCGGTGTGGGGGCGCTCCAAAACTTGGCGTCACGAACAGGATCTACTTAAGCCTGAAGAATCAGGTCATGTGTGCCTAGAGACTGTGATTTGTTGTGCTTGGACTGTACTTTATTGTAAGACTGTGCTGCGCCACTTGCCGCCAGAAGTTCCCGCCAAAACCGCCGCCATTACAGCGCTAAGGAGAGCGCAGGAGAAGAAGAAGGGCGTGGAAGTGGGCGTGAACAAGCTGAAGAGCGCGAAAGACAATGGCCGCCCAGTCTAAATATCTCGGCCCCTTGAGGACGTGTCCGTCAGCAGCCGAGATCCGCCTCCTGATCCTTAATGGTGGGCAGAGACAACGAAAACGAAACCGCCCACGAAGAAGAGAGCGGGAAAAGGACCAGGAAGAAGGAGCGAGCGACATGGAGGACGCCATGGCGAGCCGCCCGGAGCCGGAGCGTGGGGTCGGAGCAGAGGACTCCCCCAGCCACCCGGAGGGGCACCGCAACCAGGCCTCCACCGCTGATGCTGAATTCCTGCAGGCCGGAGTGGACGAGCTCAGCGACCGACCCCGGCGGACGCAGCTGAGCACCGAGGCCGGGTGGAAGAAGGCCATCATCAGGAGCCTCACCGGACATCTGTCGGCAGCCTCATCTGGTCCGGAGCAGGGAAGAAGTCCCAGCGCTCCGAAGCTGGAAAGCAAGGCCCTGCCGGAAAGCGAGGTGCTGCAAGCAGAGATGACAGCGTCGCAGAACAAGGCCCTGCAGCCAGCGTTCCAGACCCCAGCGGAGACGGAGCAGACCGGCACCGGAGGAACCGCATCTGAAGCAGGTAGGAAGAGCCACCCTGCCCTGACGACCGACACCACCCCAGCGACTGCTAGTGCCACAGCTGCTGACTCCGTTCCAGTGACTGATCTTGCAGCAGCCGCTACCTCTGCTGCAGCAGATGCCCATACTCAAGCTGCGCAGACCTCCATCGCTGCGCATGATTTAATCGTACATGAAAGACGGATTAACGGCGTTTGTCCAGCACTGGGTGTAACCCTGGACCTCACTTTGCCCAGGCCAAGAAGGGTTAAGTGCCAGGTGCAGCCCTGGAAGCCGTCCAACTAAGCCTCGGAAACCTGAAACTGTAAATAGTTAACTGTTTATTTCCTTGCTGTTTTGCTGCTAAAACCCGTCCTGGGTTAACTCTTAAAGGGATCCCTTTGTTTACCCGGGATCCCTATTGCTTTTTATTTTTGCTTTCACTTTCATTTTTGCTTTTTGTTCCACAATGTTATAAAAACTGCAGAAATCATGGACTGTGCATGATTCGAACTTTCTTTTGTAAATAGTTTGCACCTTCTTAAAGGTGCTCCCTACTGGTTTTAGCCAAAGACACTTTGCGAAGATATTTGCCCTATTGGTTTGAGCCAAAGACACTTTGTGAAGATACCTTTCCTACCGGTTCTAGTTAAAGACACTTTGCGAAGATACCATGCCGGAACCTTTGCATGGGCTGGTAGGCTGAGAAGACGAGCTACCTTAGAAAGACTTGGTCTCCTCTTAAAGGGGATGTGAGAAACTGAGCTTGAGAGAGATACTGTTGCAGAACAGTAATGCCATAATGATGCTTTGAAAAGAAATGTAACTGTTTTACATGCTAAGTTATATGTGTTGAATTTGTTGAAATGTGAAATCTAAATAATGTTTTGCAGAAAGAAAAGATGCAGAGAGCCCGTAGGGGTAGAGTAGAGGTCTGCATAGTTGAAAGTAAGCGAAGTAATAATGAAGGTGAGGATAGAAGGTAAACCCCGCGTCCCCATTGAAAGTTACTTTGTTACTAAGGACAGAGAGTGAACCCGTAGGGGTTAGAGAGTGAGTCCTTAAAGGAGCCGAGTAGAGCTGGCTCAGAGTTCTTTAAACGAAAGGAATGTTATGTCTATACCATGTATAGTAGAGAAAGGCAGTAGGCCCTGGCTGAACGGGGCGGTCCTGTAAAAGAAAGGAGAGGCAGTAGGTCTGGTGCCATAGGGACAGGCGGTCCTGCAGGTTCAAAGTAGGAGAATGTGAAGTTACCTTGCCCTGTAATGTGATTATAGGAAGGCCTTTGGTAAACTAAGAGTGTATGTTTCTTAAAGGCAATGTTAATTTATTGTTCCAGAATTTGCACTAAGTAGAATACCCGGTTGGGTAACAGGAGTTATGCATAGCCTGTAATTTATAATGTTGACCATGTTTGTAACGTTAAAAGTGTCCTCACCTCCCATAAAGGGAAGCTTGTTCAAGTATACTTATCGTTTTGCACTCAACAAAATTGTATGTCTGTTTGCTAATCTGTATTGTTGTTTTTCTTCCCAGTCCCGGAGTACTGTGTTTAACCAGGGGGGAGTGCAGCGCCCCAGAGTTCTGGTCGTTGCAGTACTGTGGCTTCGCCGCTAAGGGGAGCCATGGTACGTTCGATGGCACCGAAGGAGTTCCTCCAATCAGGTATCACAGACACCAATATGTTTCACAGCTGGGCCTCCGGGGGGAGCTAAGGGTGCTATTCATTAGGCCACTCCCCACCATAGTGGGTAAACTGGGGGTCAGGCAGGAAGTTAGAAGAGAACGCTGACGGGATTGAACGGAGCAACACCCTGTGGCAGGGGGTGTTGTGAAGGGAGAGACTGTAGGGTCTCTGCCAGGGGTGGGATCCTGGCAGAGGCTTGGCATTGAAAGAACGTAACGGGTCCGCGCAGGCTCCTGGAAGCGGCGGGACTCAAGAAAGGACTAGAAGCGAGATAGATTGTGCTGAGTGAGAAACGAGATCAAGCAGAAGGAGAATACCAGCAGGGGTTTTGTTGAAAGAGGCAGCACCCTGCTGAGGCGCAATACCGGTGGCCGGAACGCCGAGGGAGTGGATTAGAATACAGCTTCAAGCCATACTCCAAACAGCGGCAGGACAGTCGGTCTTAGGCGGGCTGTCTACCACATATCACCTATGAAGTCTTGGGGGGCAATTGCGGGAGAGGGGCGACTCTAGGGTCCCGGAAGAACTCCAGGCCTACCTGACAAACGGGTGCCATTCCAACCTGAATACAGGGAAGGGGTGGATTACAGAGGAACATCAAATCGAGTTGTGAGGGAACTTAAGAAACAGACACAACCGTTGTGGGGTTACTTTCCGTAAGCACAGCAGGGAAGGACTACAACACATAGCGCTAGAAGGAAGGCACAGATTTCCACCTGAGAGGAGAACTCTGGAGGTGCCATTGAACCGGCCGGACTTGCGTAGCCTGGTGAACCGTGTTCCGGACTGAGGACTCAGAGATCTCCAGTAAAGAGGTAAAGAGACTGCAACCTGGTGTCCTCGTTATTTGCTGCGACTTACACCCCACAACCGCTACACTACCCCACCGCTACCATTACTACCACCTATTTCACCGGACGTCCCCCACTGACGGACAGGGCCACGGACCGGGTCTAGCCACCGTGACAACCCCGAGACTGAGACCCAGAGGCCCGGCTCCGGGTATCCCCTCGGCCCTGCAGCGGTGTGGGGGCGCTCCAGACGTAGTTCTCCCCATATTGACAGCAGCATCAGAGGGGCTAAACGCCCACGATCAATGCTAGCAGGGCGTCAACTCTCATATTGAGTTGACACCCACATTTGATCGTGACGGTGCTTTGTGTGAGCACATATGATCCCACAGCACTGTACATATATGGCGCATGTTGGGAAGGGGTTAAGAAAGAAGTGTGTAAAGACAGAAGACACAACCTTCAAAGAAATCATGCATTTTGGAAATTAAGAAAAGTAAACACTGAATCAGAAGGCAAACATTTTAATAAAATTCACAATACTAATAACAATACCACACACAATACAATACAACCACTCACCGATTCATCAAACCTACATACTAAAGATGACCTGCTAATAGTTGTTATCACATTTTACTGTCTTTATAAGTATAACAGCAGCTCTAGAATGTTGTCTTTATGTTGTTTTTTATCTATTTTGAAACACTACTGCTTTTGACAGAACAAACTTGACATTTAAGTCTGTCTTAAAATATTGTGCACAGGGCAACAAGCTCAGAGTACAAAACCAGCACTAAAACTACATATAAATTATAAAAAAGGAATCAATGAAGAAAGTAATGCAATAAAAGGAACAAATAATGTCATGTCAAATGCATACAGGTTGCTGGGGAGAGGATGTATGCCTACAAAAAAGTGCTGAATGATTGCCCACTGTCCTTAAAAGGTGATGATACCTATGGTGATAATTACAATCAGTTCCTTCTATAAAATCTTGCAATGGCTTTAAAATATAACACATTAAGTAGCAATGAAAAAAGTGTTTAAGTAGGAAAGATGGATATGCTTCTTAGACCAGCTAATTTTCCTTACTGCTCAGTTCACAGATCTGGGGGTATGACCTAGAATAATGGCCCAACAGACGGAACTTGATAACATTTCACCTGAGAAGAGCTGACAAGTGTCTATTCAGTTTTTATTATATATAACAGTAAAGGCATAACAATCATTTCCAAACCATGAAATCTTTGAGATCTCTTAGAGCCACAATTACAAAAAAAATATAATGTGACTCATTAGAAACACATATATAAGACACTTTATAAGCGTGTCCCGAGGAACACTCCGGTATAAAACATCAGAAAATATAAAAATAAGTATTTTGCTTATAAAAAAGAAAATACTGGAGAGATATCAAATGCAGACATTTTAACATTAAAAACAAAAACACATACAACAAAAAACTGGTACAGTACAAAAATTGGCCACCAGCTACAAAAACTTTCTCATGCAAGTAGTTAACTGAAAGGTTTTTTTCAGTTGAAAACACAGATATGGCATCCACCGAGTGTTGTCCTGTCGCGTCTTCTTTATATTATTGCCAAGAAGCTGCAACTGAATAAAGCTGTGCTTCAACCTTATGGCTTTCGGCCTATAGTATCAGATATTAAACTGCATTTGGCCTTCAACTTTGGTTCCGGCCTACTAACGGTGTCTGCCCCTCCCTGGTGTTGTCCTCAACTGAATAAAGCTGTGCTTCAACCTTCTGTTCCAAATTAAGATTTTTAAAAAAGAAATTGGGTGTTTAGGGCCTACTAACGGTGTCTGCCCCTGCCTGGTGTTGTCCTCAACTGAATAAAGCTGAGCTTCTACCTTCTGGCTCTTATTAACTGCTGTTTTTTTAAAAATTGGCTGTTCCGGCCTACTAACAGTGTCTGCCCCTGCCTGGTGTTGTCCTCAACTGAATAAAGCTGAGCTTCCACCTTCTGGCTCTGATTAACTGCTGTTTTTTAAAAAATTGGCTGTTCCGGCCTACTAACGGTGTCTGCCCCTGCCTGGTGTTGTCCTCAACTGAATAAAGCTGAGCTTCCACCTTCTGGCTCTGATTAACTGCTGTTTTTTTAAAAATTGGCTGTTCCGGCCTACTAACGGTGTCTGCCCCTGCCTGGTGTTGTCCTCAACTGAATAAAGCTGTGCTTCAACCTTCTGTTCCAAATAAAAAATTTTAAAAAAGAAATTGGGTGTTTAGGGCCTACTAACGGTGTCTGCCCCTGCCTGGTGTTGTCCTCCACTGAACAAAGCTGAGCTTCTACCTTCTGGCTCTTATTAAGATTTAAAAAAAAAAAAATGTTTAGGGCCTACTAGCGGTGTCTGCCCCTGCCTGGTGTTGTCCTCAACTGAATAAAGCTGAGCTTCTACCTTCTGGCTCTTATTAACTGCTGTTTTTTTAAAAATTGGCTGTTCCGGCCTACTAACGGTGTCTGCCCCTCCCTGGTGTTGTCCTCAACTGAACAAAGCTGAGCTTCCACATTCTGGCTTTCGGCCTATACTATCAGATATTAAACTGCATTTGGCCTACTAGTGTGGTTAGGCCCTTGAAACAGTGTCTGCTGCTCTTGGGTTTGCTACTCCACTGAACAAAGCAATGCCGCCTGTTTAGTCCTGTTACCAATTTTGAACTGCATTTAGCCTACTTTATTCTTTGGCCCTATATCTGTTTCCTCCTCATCCTGCCCATTGCCCAGCCACTGCTAGATGAGTCTGCTGGTACATTGACCTAGACCACTACATTCCCCTTGTACTCTACACAGCCAGAATCTGACCCTGCTGAAAGTAAGGTTCCCCTTCCCGCATGTTATACCACCTTACACAGGGACAAAGAGGAAGGTGCAGATGAAAGTGCAGGTTCCTTCATCAGGTGGGGGGGGGGGCATACTCGTTGGCGACGTCACTGGCACAGGGCCCCTCAGAGTATGCAAAAGTGTCGCTGCTGGTGGGAGGCGCCCCCGCCATGCAAACACACCGCCGTACTTTGAGGGGCCCTGTGCCAGTGCCAATGCGAACGAGTGGGCCCCCCCTGCTTGCTCAGGATCACAGCACTTGCAACGTTGAAATACTTACCTCACCCTGCTCCACCACCGTGACGTAGTCCGCATTTCCTGGGCCCACGAAAAACTTGAGCCAGCCCTACTCCCCCCACAACTTTAGCCAAATGACCCCCAATTTCCTATGCCAAACTATTATTATAAAGTTAATTAAGATTGACAAGCTTCAGAAACAAGAATGGATGTTTTTGGCATTAAAATGGGCACTGTAGGTGTTTTCCTGGCCTCCACTCACTGCCGACTATGCTTCCCCATTGACTTGCATTGGGTTTCGTGTTTCGGTCGATCCCCGACTTTTAGAAATAATCGGCCGACTGCACTCGACTCGACTCTGGACAAAGTCGGGTTTCACAAAACCCGACTCGATCTTAAAAAAATGAAAGTCGCTCAACCCTACTCAAAGCTGTTAAAAAAATGTTGTGACTATTGCCATTTTCACCCAGTTTTGGCCAGATACACCAAAGTAGGAAGAACAAGGGCGGGAAGTGGCAAAGTGAAGCCTGTCAACTAAATTCTTCAAAAGCTATAACACTTTAGTGGCCTGACTTAAGCCAGGAATGTACACTTCTGGCAAGGAGCACACCAGTGATAAGATGTTCCTAATTCATTAAGTGTTAAGTGCGCCTCTTAATGAATCAGTCACATCTTACACCTGCACGGCCATCAATACCTATAATGTCCTTTGTAATGTCTATCCTTACACCCTAACCATTTTATTACACAACACCCTACACATCTCTCTGCCTATCTAATCCTTAAAAGCATTTTTTTTACTTTACTTCCTGTGAAATTTTGATTACATGGAAACTGTCACTAGAACAAGCAGTATTAAGGTTTGTGCACACGATCAAGTTTTTTCGCGCTAAAAACGCTATAAAAACTCATTAAAAATGCATACATTATGCATCCTATCATTTAGAATGCATTCTGCATGTTTTGTGCACATGGTGCGTTTTATTCCATGAAAAAAACGCATCGCGGTAAAAAAAGCAGCATGTTCATTAATTTTGCGGATTTTCCGTGTTTTTCCCGCAATTCTATGCATTTGGAAATGGCAAGCTGTATTCACGATTTCTGAATGTTTTCCTGAGCCCATGCAGTGATTTGAACAACAGAATTATGCCTGTTTTTAATGCAGTGTCTAGACAAATGTAAACATTTTGAGTTTAAAGGGAACCTGTCACCCCCAAAATCGAAGATGAGCTAAGCCCACCGGCATCAGGGGCTTATCTACAGCATTCTGGAAGATGAGAAAAAGAGGTTAGATTATACTCACCCAGGGGCGGTCCCGCTGCGGTCCGGTCCCATTGGCATCGCTGTTGTGAATTTGCTTTTTGCTCCCTCTAGTGGTTACTAGTTTTTTGACTCTGGTTTTTCTGTCATTCCTTTTATCCGCACCTGGGTCGTTAGTTAGGGGTGTTGCTATATAAGCTCCCTGGACCTTCAGTTCAATGCCTGGCAACGTAGTTATCAGAGCTAGTCTGCTGTGCTCTTGTCTACTGATCCTGGTTCCAGTTATATCAGCTAAGTCTGCCTTTTGCTTTTTTGCTATTTGTTTTGGTTTTGTATTTTTGTCCAGCTTGTTCCAAATCTATATCCTGACCTTTGCTGGAAGCTCTAGGGGGCTGGTGTTCTCCCCCCGGACCGTTAGACGGTTCGGGGGTTCTTGAATTTCCAGTGTGGATTTTGATAGGGTTTTTGTTGACCATATAAGTTACCTTTCTTTATTCTGCTATCAGTAAGCGGGCCTCTCTGTGCTAAACCTGGTTCATTTCTGTGTTTGTCATTTCCTCTTACCTCACCGTCATTATTTGTGGGGGGCTTCTATCCAGCTTTGGGGTCCCCTTCTCTGGAGGCAAGAAAGGTCTTTGTTTTCCTCTACTAGGGGTAGCTAGATTCTCCGGCTGGCGCGTGTCATCTAGAATCAACGTAGGTATGATCCCCGGCTACTTCTAGTGTTGGCGTTAGGAGTAGATATATGGTCAACCCAGTTACCACTGCCCTATGAGCTGGATTTTTGTATTCTGCAGACTTCCACGTTCCTCTGAGACCCTCGCCATTGGGGTCATAACAGTTTGCCAGGCCAGTATTAAATGTTTAATGCATTGCAGAAGAGGGATTATAAGAAAGAAGATTCTGAGTTTTTTTTTTCTTCTTCCCCTTTACCTCAGAGTGGCTATGCTTGCTGCAGACATGAATGTCCAGACCTTGATTACAAGTGTGGACCAGCTGGCTACTCGTGTGCAGGGCATACAAGACTATGTTATCAGAAATCCTAGGTCAGAACCTAAAATACCGATTCCTGAACTGTTTTCCGGAGACAGGTTTAAGTTTAGGAATTTTGTGAATAATTGTAAATTGTTTTTGTCCCTGAGACCCTGTTCATCTGGAGATTCTGCTCAGCAAGTAAAAATTGTTATTTCGTTCTTACGGGGCGACCCTCAGGATTGGGCTTTTTCGCTGGCGCCAGGAGATCCGGCATTGGCTGATCTTGATGCGTTTTTTCTGGCGCTCGGTTTACTTTATGAGGAACCCAATCTTGAGATTCAGGCAGAAAAGGCCTTGCTGGCTATGTCTCAGGGGCAGGACGAGGCTGAAGTGTATTGCCAAAAATTTCGGAAATGGTCCGTGCTGACACATTGGAACGAGTGTGCACTGGCCGCTAATTTTAGAAATGGCCTTTCTGAAGCCATTAAGAATGTTATGGTGGGTTTTCCCATTCCCACAGGTCTGAATGATACTATGGCACTGGCTATTCAAATTGACCGGCGGTTGCGGGAGCGCAAAACCGCAAATTCCCTCATGGTGTTGTCTGAACAGACACCTAATTCGGTGCAATGTGATAGAAAAACCGCAAATTCCCTCATGGTGTTGTCTGAACAGACACCTGATTTAATGCAATGTGATAGAATCCTGACTAGAAATGAGCGGAAAATTCATAGACGCCGGAATGGCTTGTGCTACTACTGTGGTGATTCTACACATGTTATCTCAGCATGCTCTAAACGTATAGCTAAGGTTGTTAGTCCTGTCACCGTTGGTAATTTGCAACCTAAATTTATTCTGTCTGTAACTTTGATTTGCTCACTGTCATCTTATCCTGTCATGGCGTTTGTAGATTCAGGTGCTGCCCTGAGTCTCATGGATCTCTCATTTGCTAGGCGCTGTGGTTTTACTCTTGAACCATTGGAAAATCCTATTCCTCTTAGGGGTATTGATGCTACACCATTGGCAGCAAATAAACCGCAGTATTGGACACAGGTTACCATGTGCATGACTCCTGAACACCGCGAGGTGATACGTTTCCTGGTTTTACATAAAATGCATGATTTGGTTGTTTTAGGGCTGCCATGGTTACAGACCCATAATCCAGTCCTGGACTGGAAGGCTATGTCAGTCTCAAGTTGGGGCTGTCGTGGTATTCATGGGGATTCCCTGCCTGTGTCTATTGCTTCTTCTACGCCTTCGGAAGTTCCGGAGTATTTGTCTGATTATCAGGATGTCTTCAGTGAGTCTGGGTCCAGTGCACTGCCTCCTCATAGGGACTGTGACTGTGCTATAGATTTGATCCCAGGCAGTAAATTTCCTAAGGGAAGACTGTTTAATCTGTCGGTACCTGAACATACCGCTATGCGTTCATATATCAAGGAGTCTCTGGAGAAAGGACATATTCGTCCGTCTTCTTCCCCTCTTGGTGCGGGATTCTTTTTTGTGGCAAAAAAGGACGGATCTTTGAGACCTTGTATTGATTATCGGCTTTTAAATAAGATCACTGTCAAATTTCAGTATCCTTTACCGCTGTTGTCTGACTTGTTTGCCCGGATTAAGGGTGCCAAGTGGTTCACCAAGATAGACCTTCGTGGTGCGTACAACCTTGTGCGCATTAAGCAAGGTGATGAATGGAAAACCGCATTCAATACGCCCGAAGGTCATTTTGAGTACTTGGTGATGCCTTTTGGGCTCTCCAATGCGCCTTCAGTTTTTCAGTCCTTTATGCATGACATTTTCCGGAAATATCTGGATAAATCTTTGATTGTTTATCTGGATGATATTTTGGTTTTTTCTGATAATTGGGATTCGCATGTGGAGCAGGTCAGGTTGGTCTTTAAAATTTTGCGTGAAAATTCTTTGTTTGTCAAGGGCTCAAAGTGTCTCTTTGGTGTACAGAAGGTTCCCTTTTTGGGGTTCATTTTTTCCCCTTCTGCTGTGGAGATGGACCCAGTCAAGGTCCGAGCTATTCTTGATTGGACTCAGCCCTCGTCAGTTAAGAGTCTTCAGAAGTTCTTGGGCTTCGCTAACTTCTACCGTCGTTTTATCGCTAATTTTTCTAGCATTGTGAAACCTTTGACGGATATGACCAAGAAGGGCTCCGATGTAGCTAACTGGGCTCCTGCTGCCGTGGAGGCTTTCCAGGAGTTGAAACGCCGGTTTACTTCGGCGCCTGTTTTGTGCCAGCCTGACGTCTCACTTCCCTTTCAGGTTGAGGTGGATGCTTCGGAGATTGGGGCAGGGGCCGTTTTGTCGCAGAGAGGCCCTGGTTGCTCTGTTATGAAACCTTGTGCCTTTTTCTCTAGGAAGTTTTCGCCTGCCGAGCGAAATTATGATGTGTTCAATCGGGAGTTGTTGGCCATGAAATGGGCATTTGAGGAGTGGCGTCATTGGCTCGAGGGTGCTAAGCATCGTGTGGTGGTCTTGACTGATCACAAAAATCTGATGTATCTCGAGTCTGCTAAACGCCTTAATCCGAGACAGGCCCGCTGGTCATTGTTTTTCTCCCGCTTTGATTTTGTTGTCTCGTATTTACCAGGTTCAAAGAATGTGAAGGCCGATGCTCTTTCTAGGAGCTTTGTGCCTGATGCTCCTGGAGTCGCTGATCCTGTTGGTATTCTTAAAGATGGAGTTATCTTGTCAGCTATTTCTCCGGATCTGCGACGTGTGTTGCAGAGATTTCAGGCTGATAGGCCTGAGTCTTGTCCACCTGACAGACTGTTTGTCCCGGATAAGTGGACCAGCAGAGTCATTTCCGAGGTTCATTCCTCGGTGTTGGCAGGTCACCCGGGAATTTTTGGCACCAGAGATCTGGTGGCCAGGTCCTTTTGGTGGCCTTCCTTGTCAAGGGATGTGCGGTCATTTGTGCAGTCCTGTGGGACTTGTGCTCGAGCTAAGCCTTGCTGTTCTCGTGCCAGCGGTTTGCTCTTGCCCTTGCCTGTCCCGAAGAGACCTTGGACACATATCTCCATGGATTTCATTTCTGATCTTCCGCTATCTCAGGGCATGTCCGTTATCTGGGTGATATGTGATCGCTTCTCCAAGATGGTCCATTTGGTTCCTTTGCCTAAGCTGCCTTCCTCTTCCGATCTGGTTCCTGTGTTTTTCCAGAACGTGGTTCGTTTGCACGGCATCCCTGAGAATATTGTGTCAGACAGAGGATCCCAGTTCGTTTCCAGGTTCTGGCGATCCTTTTGTAGTAGGATGGGCATTGATTTGTCGTTTTCGTCTGCTTTCCATCCTCAGACTAATGGACAGACGGAGCGAGCCAATCAGACTTTGGAGGCTTATTTGAGGTGTTTTGTCTCTGCTGATCAGGACGATTGGGTGACATTCTTGCCGTTGGCTGAGTTTGCCCTTAATAATCGGGCTAGTTCCGCCACCTTGGTTTCGCCTTTTTTCTGCAACTCTGGTTTCCATCCTCGCTTTTCTTCGGGTCATGTGGAGCCTTCTGACTGTCCTGGGGTGGATTCTGTGGTGGATAGGTTGCAGCAGATCTGGAATCATGTGGTGGACAACTTGAAGTTGTCACAGGAGAGGGCTCGGCGCTTTGCCAACCGCCGCCGCGGTGTGGGTCCCCGACTACGCGTTGGGGATTTGGTGTGGCTTTCTTCCCGCTTTGTTCCTATGAGGGTCTCCTCTCCCAAATTTAGACCTCGTTTTATTGGGCCTTACAAGATATTGGAAATCCTTAATCCTGTATCTTTTCGTCTGGATCTTCCTGTGTCGTTTGCTATTCACAATGTATTTCATAGGTCCTTGTTGCGGCGGTACATTGTGCCTGTAGTTCCTTCTGCTGAGCCTCCTGCTCCGGTGTTGGTTGAGGGCGAGTTGGAGTATGTGGTGGAGAAGATCTTGGATTCTCGCCTTTCCAGGCGGAGGCTTCAGTACCTGGTCAAGTGGAAGGGCTATGGTCAGGAGGATAATTCCTGGGTGGTCGCCTCTGATGTTCATGCGGCCGATTTAGTTCGTGCCTTTCATGCCGCTCATCCTGATCGCCCTGGTGGTCGTGGTGAGGGTTCGGTGACCCCTCACTAAGGGGGGGGTACTGTTGTGAATTTGCTTTTTGCTCCCTCTAGTGGTTACTAGTTTTTTGACTCTGGTTTTTCTGTCATTCCTTTTATCCGCACCTGGGTCGTTAGTTAGGGGTGTTGCTATATAAGCTCCCTGGACCTTCAGTTCAATGCCTGGCAACGTAGTTATCAGAGCTAGTCTGCTGTGCTCTTGTCTACTGATCCTGGTTCCAGTTATATCAGCTAAGTCTGCCTTTTGCTTTTTTGCTATTTGTTTTGGTTTTGTATTTTTGTCCAGCTTGTTCCAAATCTATATCCTGACCTTTGCTGGAAGCTCTAGGGGGCTGGTGTTCTCCCCCCGGACCGTTAGACGGTTCGGGGGTTCTTGAATTTCCAGTGTGGATTTTGATAGGGTTTTTGTTGACCATATAAGTTACCTTTCTTTATTCTGCTATCAGTAAGCGGGCCTCTCTGTGCTAAACCTGGTTCATTTCTGTGTTTGTCATTTCCTCTTACCTCACCGTCATTATTTGTGGGGGGCTTCTATCCAGCTTTGGGGTCCCCTTCTCTGGAGGCAAGAAAGGTCTTTGTTTTCCTCTACTAGGGGTAGCTAGATTCTCCGGCTGGCGCGTGTCATCTAGAATCAACGTAGGTATGATCCCCGGCTACTTCTAGTGTTGGCGTTAGGAGTAGATATATGGTCAACCCAGTTACCACTGCCCTATGAGCTGGATTTTTGTATTCTGCAGACTTCCACGTTCCTCTGAGACCCTCGCCATTGGGGTCATAACAATCGCGGTCCGGGGCATCCCATCTTCTTACGATGACATCCTCTTCTTGTATTCATGCTGCGGCTCTGTCGCAGGCGTACTTTGTCTGCCCTGTTGAGGGAAGAGCAAAGTACTGCAGTGCGCAGGCGCCGGGAAAGGTCAGAGAGGCTCGGCGCCTGCGCACTGCAGTACTTTGCTCTGCCCTCAACAGGGCAGACAAAGTACGCCTGCGCCGGAGCCGCAGCGTGAAGACAAGAAGAAGACCTCATCCTATGAAGTTAGAAGGCCCTGGACCGGACCGTGACGCCCATCGGATCGGACCGCCCACCCAGGTGAGTATAATCCAACCTCTTTTTCTCATCTTTCAGGATACATCAGGGGCTTATCTACAGCTTAGCTCATCTTCGATTTTGGGGGTGACAGGATCCCTTTAAATAGAAAGAAAAACTTGTCCGGCACCATTTCACACTGCTTAAGCATCAGAGAGAAGAAAAGCATCATTTTGCATTGCCGCATAGTTTTTCCCTTATATTGCCTTGCAGCTATTGCATCTTTCGTATTATTATGCCTTGTTCAATGAAGGTCAGTATCTTCGCCATCAAAGATCAGCAGTTCCCAGTGGAGCACAATTTATACAGCAGAGTCATATTGCATTTCCAGAGTCACTGGTTAAATCTATCTCTTCTGTAGAGTGTAAGATCTTATGGTCAGCAGGGTCCTCTCTCTTACCTGTAGAGTGTAAGCTCTTACGATGGGTTCTCGCCCTATCTCTTCCCTGTAGAGTAAAGCTCTAATGGTCAGTGGTGTCCTCTCTCTCGCTTGTAAAAGGTGAGCTCTTATGGTCAGTGTGGTCCTCTCACTTACCTGTAAAGTGTAAGCTTTTATTTCCAGCAAGGTTCTATCTCTCTTCATAGAATCCAATATTGACACTTGTCCCCTTCGCACATGGATATTTCCAGAGTTTCTGAATCTTTTGTTTATATTATGTTCTGTAGAAGGAGGAGTTTTTGCTGAGGAACATTTGTCTGAAATGGTTCCACATTTCAAAGACACAGTTGTTCACAGATTGGTGAATCTCTGACCATCATTGCTTCTGAAAGACTGCCTCTCTACCATTCTCTTTTTATACACAGTTATGTGACTTAGATCAAAATTCACAGCACAGTTGCTTTCTAGCCTTTTGTTAACCCTTGCTCAACTTTTTTTTATATTTGTTGCTGCAATCAAATTTAAATGAGTAAAGTTTTTTAAATGAAATTGAAAAATGTCTAACTTTAAACTTTTGAGATGTGAACGTTGTTCTGTTGTGAGTAAAACATGGCTATAAGAGAATTTCAGCTCATTGCATTTTTGTTTTCTTTCTATTTTTCAAAGTCTAACTTTTTAAAATTGGGGTTGTATTTGAAATTAGGCATTTTGTGCATTTGTTTCTTATTCTTTTTTTTCTTCTTCACAGATTATAAATGTAACAGGGGTATCGGTGGGTTTTGGCATGATAGCAGCGTGTGATACACTCATGTCCCAGGTATGAACAATAAAAGGTTGAACATTTTGTATACATCTAAAGCAAAACTCCAGCCAAATCTATACTTTGCCATGTGGGTGAATATGTAATTTCAATAATTTTATGAATCTGCCTCTTACCTGCCAGTTTGAATGGTCGTAGAAGTAATCCTTATATATTATTTCTAAACACTCTTTTTCGGTGATTACTTTGTATTTCCGTTCATACTGCACCCACACACACAAATGATACACCATTTGAAAGGTAAACTTGCCCCCTTCAGCAAGAAAATAGCCAAACAAGCCACACATCCACGATGTGATCACAAAATACAGTTTAGACATTAATTTTCATAAACCTGCAGTAAGGAAAAATGACCTGCAGGTGGCACCACACTACCCCAAAGCACACTACCACAAAGCTGCTTACAGACATCACAAACAAATCCTAACAGTTGCCTTGGGGGCTTTCTAGCTTGCCGAACTCCTTGCCCAGCCGATTTCAGGCACATTGGATGATTGCACTCTTCACTGCAGGTTAGTCACATATGCAAACACATTTGTAAACATGCCCTGCCTATTCAATTGCAGACTTGCTCCGTTTATACTCCACCGACACACACAAATTATACACCATTTCAAAGGTCAAATTACCTGCAGGTGGCATTTGCCTTGTGGTCTTTCCAGCTTGCCGAAGTGCCTGCCCAGCCTATTTAAGGCAAATTTGAGGATTGCACACTTCACTGCAGGTGAGTCACATATGCAAACACATTTGTAAACATGCACTGCTTTTTCGGTGATTACTTCGCCCCACACACACACAAATAATACACCATTTGAAAGGTAAACTTGCCCCCTTCAGCAAGAAAAGACACAAACAAACCACACATTCATGATTTGATGAATAAATACAGTTTAAACATCATTTTCAGAAACCTGCAGAAAAATAACAATAACCTGCAGGTGGCACCACAACCTCAAGACATTTTTTTAGCCTCTACCTATCAAACCAATTTATTGTATTACCAATCTACATATATAAATACCTCTCTGTGTTCATCATCTCATTAAATACATTAACATTTGACCAACTTGATTTTCCTGAAATTGCCTGCGTCCCCGACAACCATTGTGCGAAAATTTCACACTGGCCAACTAGTTAGTACTAGTACTAGTTGCTGCCATGTTAATAGTGAAATTTACGCTGACATATAGAACTGTATGGCCACTAGCAATAATAGTTCTTTTAGATGCAATCATTTACAAAAAAAAGCCTATATGCATGTTGGCTCTGCTTCTGGCCACATAATGGCCGCACCTTGATTCTGGCATGTGAACACAGCCTACTGTAAATCCATTTAAAGGGAACCTGTCAGCAGGATTGTGCACAGTAACCTACAGACAGTGTCAGATTGGTGCCTTTATACTGATTAAAATGATACCTTGGTTGATGAAATCCGTCTTGTGGTTGTTGTTTAATCTTTATTTTCAGTTTTGAATTAATGATATGCTCGTGATTTAGGGCGGGCCTGTGGGGAGGTCTTCATGTGGTGCTCTGCTTAGCTATTCATCTGTATGGCTTCTCACAGGTCACTGATCCTTCAGTGAACTTCCCCCTATTTTACATAATATTATATATATATATATATATATATATATATATATAATGTCACCTTCTGCAGGCAGGCGCGGCAGTGGCAGCGCCTGCGCTGCCCCATGATCGCATCTATAATGTGTATTTAATTCTTTTATTTAATGATAATAAAAATCAGTCTGAAAATGGCGCCGGGCACACCTGCGCAGTAGCAGCTATAAGCGATCCGATAGCTGCTACTGCACAGGCGACGGCAGCACCATCTTGCTAGAGAAAAAAATCCCACCTCCAATATGGCGCCGCCTGCGCAGTAGCATCTATCGGAACGCTGATAGATGCTACTAAGCAGGCATGGCCGGTGCCACCTTAGTGGAGACAATTTTTTTCTCTAGCAAGATGGCGCCGCGGGCCCCTGCGCAGTAGCATCTATCGGCAAAACTATATATGCTACTGCACAGGCAATACTATTTTGGAGGAGGCAATTTTTTTTCTCTAGCAATATGGCGCCACTGACACTTGTGCAGTAGCAGCTATCGGATCACCAATAGCTGCTACTGGGCAGGTGCGGCCGGCTACATTTTCAGGCTCATTTTTTAATGAATTTATGTATGCCATCAAATAAAAGAATGAAATACACATTATAGATGTGATCATGCTGCTGTGCAGGCGGCGGCGCCTGCCTGCTCCAGGTGATTTTTTTTTTTACAATATATATAATATTTATTATGTAAAATAATGGGAAGGTCACTGAGGGATTAGTGACCTGTCAGAAACCATACAGATGAATATTTAAGCAGGGCGCCGCATAAAGCCCCCTCTTCCCCCCCACACAGTCCTGCCCCAGAGCACGAGCATATCATTAACTCAAAACTAAAAATAAAAGTTAAATAACAACCACAAGATGGATTTCATCAGCCAAGATATCATTTTAATCAGTATAACAGCACCAACTGACACTGTCTGTATCTTACTGTGCACAATCCTGCTGACAGGTTCCCTTTAATTTAGGAAGATGGAACATCATCAAAACTTAAAGGGGTTGTGCCTCGATTACATTTAGGCCGGCGTCACACATGACGTATAAAAAAATGTCCATTTTTCAGGGCCGAGATTCACAGAAATGTTCCCCAGTGATCCGTATGTAATTCATGTGCAATGCGAGGATGCGATTTTTTTTCTCATCAAAGTATCCGTGTGGCATCCGTATGGCGAAATTTTCTCGCTGGCTTGCAAAAAGGACATATAATGGATCCATGGCCTCATATATTCGTGAAGACATATATTCACACATATATCTATATATATATAATTGGCTAAGCGGTACTTCCGTCTGTTTGTCTGTCTGAAACTTCCGTAATGGAAATCTCGCATCGCTGATTGATCGCGGCCGGCAGGCTTAGTCCGGCCGTGAATTGGCCCCTCCCTACTCTCCACCAGTCAGTGCCCCCTCCCTACTCCCCTCCAGTCAGCGCCAGTGTGTCGCCCCATCCAGGACCAACTTTTTACTATTGATGCTGCCCGTCCACCAATGCGGTCGTGAGACCGCTAAGTCATCTGGGTAATTTTGCAATGCATCACTGCGAACAGAAGCTGGCGGCAGCATCGTGCACATCGGTACAGCTTCGCTGGACGCCGGAGGGTGAGTATATAACTATTTTTTTATTTATTTATTTTTTTTTAACAGGGATATGGTGCCCACACTGCTGTATACTACGTGGTATGTGGGCTGTGTTAGATACTATGTGGGCTGGGTTATATACTGCATGGGCTGTGTTACATACTGCGTGGGCTGTGCAATATACTACGTGGGCTGTGCAATGTAATATGTGGGCTGTGCAATGTACTATGTGGGCTGTGCAATATACTGCGTGGGCTGTGCTATATATTACGTGGGTTGTGCTATACACTGTGTTCCAAATTATTATGCAAATAATATTTCCTCATATTTTCTCTAAATTACCTATCTGAATTGCAGTCATTGTTATTTTCCAGTCATCTACTATTCTAGTATAATTGCAATGTTTTGGAACAAACTACCTATGAAAACAGTATCTTTTTTTAAAAAAATAAACACTCAAAATGCATGTTCCAAATTATTATGCACAGCAGAGTTTTCAACCTTTTTTTTATTTTGAACAAAAAAATGGTCAGTTGTGAAGTTATAAGCATTATCAGCTTATTACAAAATGAAATCAAACAGTTTTCAAGTGAAAATTTTATTCTAGGTGATGTTACATTTGCACATAGGACCCCTTGTTCAAAAGAAGCGTCTGCACTCTCTCGTCCATTGAATTTGTCAGTTTTTGGATGGTTTCTGCTTCAATTGTTTTGCATGTGGACAGAATACCCTCCCAGAGCTGTTGCTTAGATGTGAACTGCCTCCCGCCATCATAGACACTCCTTTTGATGATGCTCCAGAGGTTCTCAATGGGTTGAGGTCAGGGGAAGATGGTGGCCACACCATAAGTTTGTCCTCTTTTATGCCCATAGCAGCCAGAGATGCAGATGTGTTTTTTGCAGCATGAGACAGTGCATTATCATGCATGAAAATGATCTTGCTGCGGAAAGCACGGTTCTTCCTCTTGAACCATGGCAGGAAGTGTTGTTTTAGAAACTCCACATAGATTATGGAGTTCATCTTTACCCCTTCAGGGATCATAAAGGGGCCGTCAATCTCTCTCCCCATGATTACAGCCCAAAACATTACTACACCTCCTCCTTGTTGGCGCCTTAGCCGTGTTTTCATGGGGTGTCCATCCTCCACTCCGTCCATCTGGACCATCGTGCATTGCACGACACTCATCGGTGAACAAAACAGTTTGGAAGTCAGTCTTTATGTATCGTTTGGCCCACTGGAGCCGTTTCTGCTTGTTGCAGTGGATAGAGGTGGTCGACAGGATGGCTTACGCACAGCTGCAAACCTCTGAAGGACCCTGCATCTTGTTGCTCTGGGGACGTTGGAGGCACCAGCAGCTTCAAAAACTTGTCTGCTGCTATGACAAGGCATTTTTGCAGCTGCTCTTTTAACCTTTTAACCTTATGCAATTGCCTGTTGGAAAGAGTCCTCAATTTTTCCTTATCAGCACGCACACGTGTGTGCTGGGAATCAGCTACATACTTCTTGATTGTGCGATGATCACGATGAAGTGTCTTGGCAATGTTGATTGTAGTCATGCCTTGACCTAAACACTCCACAATTTGTTGCTTCTCAGCAGCCGACACATCCTTTTTCTTTCCCATTTTGGCAAAAAATGTAGGCTGCTTAATAATGTGGAACAGCCTTCTTAAGTAGTCTTGCCTTTATTTGGACACACCTGCCAAACTAATTTGCACAGGTATCTGCAATTGCTTTCAGTGATATAAAGAGCCCTGACACACATCACCATCAATGAGTTTAAATGACAAACAAAAAATTCTAACCTTATCACTCCTAAACTCTATGTGCATAATAATTTGGAACACAGTGTATATTACGTGAGCTGTGTTATATACTACGTGGCTGCTATATACTATGTGGGCTGTGTTATATACTGCGTGGCCTGTGTTATATACTGCGTGGGCTGTGCTATATATTATGTGGGCTGTGTTATATATTATGTGGGCTTTGTTATATACTACGTGGCTGCTATATAGAACATGGCTGCTATATACTGCATGGCTGTGCTATACACTACGTGGCTGTCTGTTACGTGGGCTGTGTTATATACTATGTGGGCTGTGTTATATACTACGTGGCCTGTGTTATATACTGCACGGGCTGTGTTATATACTACGTGGGCTGTGCTATATATTACGTGGGCTGTGTTATATACTACGTGGCTGCTATATACTACGTGGCTGCTATATACTATGTGGCTGTGCTAAGCGCGACGTAGATACATACATGTTCTAGAATGCCCGATGCGTTAGAATCGGGCCACCATCTATTATATATATATATATTGTAGCATGGCTAAAGGGTGTGTAGTCGATGGGAGGTATGTGCCACATAAGTGCCTTGTTGCTGTAATGTAGCCCGGAGTATTTCTTTGTTGTATATAACCATGTATATATATATATGTGTTTCAGGACCTGTGGTGATGTCAGACCACATGGCTAATCATGTGATGGGTTACTGGGTGTGGTTAGCTCTATATAAGACAGGCTAATGCTTAACACAGGATATATATGTGTGGAGGTGCTAGCCTCCAGGGTGTGTTAAGACTCCAGGACTGAGCCTGAAGGAATGGACACTTGTTTTTTCATTTGCCTGAGCTAAAGGCTATTTGTTTTCTGTTTATGCTAACTGGTTTATGGAACAATAAACCTTTGAACTTTTGTTGGAACCTGCATCCTGAGTGTCAGCCGTCGCACCTGAGTGAGTGAAACCCCTACAATTGGTGGTAGACGTGCGGGCAGCGTTCCCAGCGGAGACGAAAAGTCTGTTATTGAATGTCCTGGGTCAAGTCTGTTGTAAGCCAGCCGGGGAAAATGGAGGAACTGCTGAAACACTTGGTCCAGTTGCAGTCACAGCAGCAAGAGACCAACAGGCAGTCGCAGTCACAGCAGCAAGAGGCTAACAGGCTGTTTATGCAGCAGTTGCAACAGAACCAGCAAGAGACCAACAAGCTGTTGATGCAGCAAATACAACAGAGCCAGCAGGAGCAACGGCAGAGCCAGCAGGAGCAACGGCAGCAGATGCAGCTTCTGGCAACCGCCATCCAGGGCAAGACGAGTGCCCCAACCCCAGGTCTGGCTGATGACACCCACGTCCGGAAGACGGTAAGACGCGCATTGCAGAAAATGACTCCCGGGGATGACGTCGAGGCCTTCCTGATGGTGTTTGAGAGGGTTGCTGAGAGGGAAAAACGTCCGCCAGAACAGTGGGCAGAGGTATTGGCGCCTTACCTGACGGGGGAACCTCAGAAGGCATACTATGATTTGACCTTGCAGGATGCCAAAGAGTATCACAAATTGAAAGCCGAGGTTCTCGCACGTTTGGGGGTGACACTAACTGTTAGGGCACAGCGAGTTCACTGCTGGGCCTATCACCGGGACAAACCGCCTCGCTCCCAAATGTTTGACCTGTTGCACCTGGTCCAGAAATGGCTACAGCCAGAGTCCTCTACGCCTGCACAGATGGTAGAACAGGTGATGATGGATCGGTTTGTGCATTCCCTCCCGAGGTCCATACAGACTTGGGTTGCCCAGGGCGATCCCCAGAATGCCGACGAACTGATCGGACTAGTCGAGAGATACCAAGGGATGGAAGGCTCCTTTGGGAGGCAGCCCATGCCGTACTGGGGGTCCCAGAAAGGTGCTGAGTCCCAAAAAGGGGTGGTGCGTCCAAGGTCACAAAGGGCGGGGGAGATGGTGCCCAAGGTCCCTACGGGTGATATTTGCTGGAGGTGCCACGGGCCAGGACATATAGCTGCCCGTTGTTCCCAGACCACTGAGCAGATGGACTGCAGCATGGGACGCCGTTGTTCATACTATGCGTATCCAGCCTGCAGTGTGAACTCTCCGCCCAACGAGGGACCTCAAGCGTGTCCCGTAAAGGTGAACGGTCGAGCAGTAACGGCACTGTTAGACTCGGGGAGCATAGTGACCCTGGTGAGGGCCACTTTCCCTCTCCACCTGCTCCCGGGAAAGAAGGTCGGAGTGCGGTGCATACATGGTGATGCAAAGGACTACCCTTTGGCCAGGGTGGACATTGAAACGGCATGTGGCACTGAGTCCCACATAGTCGGCGTCGTGCAGGACTTGTTGCACCCTATAATTATTGGCCAGGATTTATGTTTGTTTTTGGATTTGTGGGGAAAAGGTTCTGAGCTCCCTAGCAAGAGTAGGGAACCAATGAACCCTGGAAGGGTGTCGCCACACCCGGAGTCAGACAGGTTTCCTTTTTGTGTTCTGGTTGGGGATGAGGAGGAAGTGTCCCCTGCATCTGACATTCTGGAGTTAGAGGTAACCGGTGAAAATTTTGGGACTGCCCAACATAGGGACCCCACTCTGAGGGAAGCCTTTAATAATGTCACAGTTATTGACGGGGTGGTACAGGAGCCGGGGGCAGACACAAGATTTCCCCATTTTCTGATGAGTGGGGAGTTGTTGTACCGGGTCACGAAAATAAGGGGGGAGTTGGTAGAGCAGATGGTAGTGCCGGGTCCATATAGACGGAAGGTGTTGGACATGGCCCATTCACACATCTTGGGTGGACACCTAGGGGTGGAAAAAATGCAGGAATGGGTTGTGCAGAGGTTCTATTGGCCTGGGTGTCACCGGGAAATAGTGAACTACTGCAGGTCCTGCCCTACATGTCAGCTAACTGCTCCCACTCCTCATTTCCGGAACCCCCTTGTGCCCCTGCCCATTATTGAGGTGCCGTTCGAGAGAATTGCCATGGGCTTGGTTGGTCCCTTAGTTAAATCAGCCCGGGGCCATCAGTATATATTAGTCATCCTGGACTATGCCACACGCTATCCTGAGGCAATTCCTCTGAGAAATTCTTCCTCGAAGAGTATAGCCCGCGAGTTGGTCCATGTCTTTTCCCGGACAGGTCTGCCGAAGGAGATCCTGACTGACCAGGGGACACCTTTCATGAGCAAAGTGATGAGGGAGTTATGCAAAGCCCTGAAAATCTCCCAGTTGAGGACCTCGGTGTACCATCCCCAGTCAGATGGCCTTGTTGAGAGATTTAACAAGACACTGAAGAACATGCTGAGAAAAGCTATAGAGAAAGACGGTAGAGACTGGTATTGTCTCTTACCCTATCTGATGTTTTCCATTCGTGAAGTTCCACAGGCCTCCACAGGGTTCTCACCGTTTGAGCTTCTATATGGCCGACATCCACGAGGACTCCTAGATATAGCCAAGGAAACCTGGGAAGCCGAAGTCACGCCCCACAGAAGCGTCATTGAGCATGTGGCCCTGATGCAGCAGAGGATTGCAAAGGTGATGCCTATTGTGAAAGAACACCTCCTCCAGGCACAAGAAGATCAGGCCAGAGTCTACAGCCGGTCTGCAAGAGTGAGGCAGTTCAATCCGGGAGACCGAGTTCTTGTGTTAGTTCCGACGGTGGAGAGCAAGTTCTTGGCCAAATGGCAAGGGCCATATGAGGTTGTCGAGAAACTTGGTGAAGTAAATTATAAAATTCACCAACCAGGAAGACGGAAACCATTCCAAGTATACCATGTCAACCTCATCAAGCCATGGCAAGATAGAGAGCTGACAGTAACTCCATCGTTGTTAAGCAACCCAGAAGGTGAGGTTGGAGCGGTTACTATAGCGGAGACGCTATCGAAGACCCAGAAACAGCAGTGCCGGGAGTTACTCCAGAAAAACAGGGACCTGTTTTCAGAGTTGCCAGGACACACGAAGGTCATAGAGCACGAGGTCCTAACAGAGCCACATGTGCGGGTGAACGTGAAGCCCTATCGTATTCCTGAGTCTCATCGAGAAGTTATCTCCAAGGAAGTGGAGCGTATGTTGAAGCTTGGAGTCATTGAGGAATCCAAGAGCGGTTGGTCGAGCCCAATTTGTTGTGAATTCTGCTCTTGGGCTCCCTCCAGTGGTTGTAAGTGGCATTTTTGTGAATTCTGTTCTTGGGCTCCCTCCTGTGGTTTTGAGTGGTATGGCTGCTTCTGGGATTTAGCATCAGCAGCTGTTTTCACTGATCGTCTTTCTGGCTCGGCTATATTAGTCTGGCCTGTTTCCTCATTTAATGCCAGTTGTCAATTGTTCCAGCCTGGAGTCACGGCTCTTTCGATTTCCCTGACACTCTGACCAGTTCAGCAAAGCTAAGTCCTTGCTTGTCCTTTTGCAGTTCACTTGTTGTGGACTTTGTTGTTCAGCACTTTCTATGTTTTGCTCATTTGTCCAGCTTATCAGTATGAACCTATTAAGCTTAGCTGGAAGCTCTGGGCAGCAGAGTTTGCCCTCCACACCTTTAGTCAGGTGTGGAGATTTTTGCATTTCTCTGCGGTGGACTTTTTCTAGTTTTTATTACTGACCGCACAGTGTTCTGTCCTGTACTAATTCTATCTAGCTAGAAGTGGCCTCCTTTGCTAAATCTTGTTTCATACTACGTATGTAATTTCCTTCTCCTCTCAGTCATTATTTGTGGGGGGCTGTCCTATCCTTTGGGGATTTTCTCTGAGGCAAGATAGCTTTCCTGTTTCTACCTCTAGGGGTAGCTAGTTCTCCGGCTGTGACGAGGTGTCCAGGGAGTGACAGGAACATCCCACGGCTACTGCTAGTGTCTGTGTTAAGATCAGGAACTGCGGTCTGTATAGTTACCACCTGCTAAGACCTAGTCGCATGTCGCTCCTACATCACCAGATCATAACAGTACAACTGGCCAAAAATGAGCTGAATGCATCTCAAAAGAAGGAAAAGAAAAAGAGTTCTGAGCCATTTTTTTTTTCTTTAGTCTGTTTTGTCTTTTTCCTTCCTCTTAATCTCTGGGTGATTCAGGATTTGTATGCGGGCATGGATGTTCAGGGGTTGTTTTCTCATGTGGATCAGCTTGCTGTAAGAGTACAGAGTATCCAAGATTATGTTGTTCAGACTCCGGCCTTAGAGCCTAGAATTCCTACTCCGGATTTGTTTTACGGGGATAGATCTAAGTTTTTGAACTTTAAAAATAACTGCAAATTGTTTTTTGCTCTGAAACCCCGTTTCTCTGGTGACCCCATTCAGCAAGTTAAAATAGTTATTTCTCTGCTGCGTGGTGACCCTCAGGACTGGGCTTTCTCCCTTGAGTCAGGGGATCCGGCATTGCTTAATGTAGATGCATTTTTTCAATCGCTCGGATTATTGTATGACGAACCTAACTCTGTAGAGCATGCTGAGAAAACACTTTTGGCCCTGTGTCAGGGTCAGGAAGCGGCAGAATTATACTGCCATAAATTTAGAAAATGGTCTGTGCTCACTAAATGGAATGAGGATGCTCTGGCAGCAATTTTCAGAAAGGGTCTTTCTGAAGCCCTTCAGGATGTTATGGTGGGGTTCCCCACGCCTATTGATTTGAGCGAATCTATGTCTCTGGCCATTCAGATTGATCGGCGCCTGCGCGAACGCAAAGTGGTGCACCATATGGCAGCGTCCTCTGAGCAGAGACCTGAGCCTATGCAATGTGATAGGATTTTGACTAGAGCGGAACAGAGGGGATACAGACGTCAGAATCGGCTGTGTTTTTACTGTGGTGATTCTGCTCATGCTATTTCTGATTGCCCTAAGCGTATTAAGAGGGTCGCTAGTTCTGTTACCATTAGTACTGTACAGCCTAAGTTTCTCCTGTCTGTGACCCTGATTTGCTCATTGTCATCTTTTTCTGTCATGGCATTTGTGGATTCAGGCGCTGCTCTGAATTTAATGGACTTAGAATTCGCCAGGCGCTGTGGCTTTTCTTTGCAGCCTTTGCAGAGTCCTATTCCCTTGAGGGGTATTGATGCTACACCGTTGGCCAAGAATAAACCTCAGTATTGGACTCAGCTGACTATGTGCATGGCTCCAGCACATCAGGAAGATTGCCGTTTTCTGGTGTTGCATAATTTACATGATGTTGTTGTACTGGGTTTTCCATGGTTACAGGTGCACAATCCTGTGCTGGATTGGAAATCGATGTCTGTGACTAGTTGGGGTTGTCAAGGGGTACATAGTGACGTTCCTTTGATGTCAATTTCCTCTTCCCCCTCTTCTGATGTTCCTGAATTTTTGTCAGATTTCCAGGATGTATTCGATGAGCCCAAGTCCAGTTCCCTTCCTCCACATAGGGACTGTGATTGTGCTATTGACTTGATTCCTGGCTGTAAGTTCCCTAAGGGCCGACTTTTCAATCTGTCTGTGCCAGAGCATGCCGCTATGCGGAGCTATGTCAAGGAGTCTTTAGAGAAGGGGCATATTCGGCCGTCTTCGTCACCATTGGGAGCAGGATTCTTTTTTGTTGCCAAGAAGGATGGCTCCTTGAGACCCTGTATTGATTATCGCCTTCTTAATAAAATCACGGTCAAATTCCAATACCCTTTACCTTTGCTCTCTGATTTGTTTGCTAGGATTAAGGGGGCTAGTTGGTTTACCAAGATTGACCTTCGAGCGGCATATAATCTTGTTCGTATTAAACAGGGTGACGAATGGAAAACTGCATTTAATACGCCCGAAGGCCATTTTGAATACCTGGTGATGCCTTTCGGGCTTTCTAATGCTCCTTCTGTATTTCAGTCCTTTATGCATGATATTTTCCGCAATTGTCTTGATAAATTCTTGATTGTGTATTTGGATGATATTTTGATTTTTTCCAATGATTGGGAGTCTCATGTGAAGCAGGTCAGGATGGTATTCCAGATCCTTCGTGATAATGCTCTATTTGTGAAGGGGTCTAAGTGCCTATTTGGAGTTCAGAAGGTCTCTTTTTTGGGGTTTATTTTTTCTCCTTCATCTATAGAAATGGATCCTGTTAAGGTCCAAGCCATTCATGACTGGATTCAACCCACATCTGTGAAGAGCCTTCAGAAATTTTTGGGCTTTGCTAATTTTTATCGCCGTTTCATTGCCAACTTCTCTAGTGTGGTTAAACCCCTGACCGATTTGACAAAGAAAGGCGCTGATGTGACAAATTGGTCCTCTGAGGCTGTTGAGGCCTTTCAGGAGCTTAAACACCGATTTACTTCTGCCCCTGTCTTGCGTCAGCCGGATGTTTCTCTTCCTTTTCAGGTTGAGGTTGACGCTTCTGAGAAAGGGGCAGGGGCCGTTTTGTCACAGAGGAATTCTGATGGTTCCTTGATGAAGCCATGTGCCTTCTTTTCCTGAAAGTTTTCGCCTGCGGAACGCAATTATGATGTCGGCAATCGGGAGTTGTTGGCTATGAAGTGGGCATTTGAGGAGTG
Source organism: Ranitomeya variabilis (assembly GCF_051348905.1). Classification (NCBI taxonomy): domain Eukaryota; kingdom Metazoa; phylum Chordata; class Amphibia; order Anura; family Dendrobatidae; genus Ranitomeya; species Ranitomeya variabilis. Next base: position 397,714,163 of record NC_135234.1, read on the forward strand.
GCGACATTGGCTTGAGGGAGCCAAGCACCGCATTGTGGTCTTGACCGATCATAAGAATCTGATTTACCTCGAGTCGGCCAAGCGGCTGAACCCTAGACAGGCTCGGTGGTCCCTGTTTTTCTCACGTTTTGACTTTGTGGTCTCATATCTTCCGGGATCTAAGAATGTTAAGGCGGATGCCCTCTCTAGGAGTTTTTTGCCTGATTCTCCTGGAGTCCTTGAGCCGGTTGGCATTCTTAGGGAAGGGGTGATTCTGTCTGCCATCTCCCCTGATTTGCGGCAGGCGGTTCAGGAATTTCAGGCTGATAAACCTGTCCGCTGTCCTGTGGGGAAGCTGTTTGTTCCTGATAGATGGACAAGTAAGGTAATTTCTGAGGTCCATTGTTCTGTGTTGGCCGGTCATCCTGGGATTTTTGGTACCAGAGATTTGGTTGCTAGGTCCTTTTGGTGGCCTTCCTTGTCGCGGGATGTGCGTTCTTTTGTGCAGTCCTGTGGGACTTGTGCCCCGGCTAAGCCTTGCTGTTCCCGCGCTAGTGGGTTGCTTTGTCCTTTGCCTGTCCTGGAGAGGCCTTGGATGCATATTTCCATGGATTTTATTTCGGACCTTCCTGTGTCCCAGAGGATGTCTGTTATCTGGGTGGTTTGTGACCGGTTCTCTAAAATGGTCCATTTGGTGCCTTTGCCTAAATTGCCTTCCTCCTCTGATTTGGTTCCATTGTTTTTTCAGCATGTGGTTCGTTTGCATGGCATTCCGGAGAGTATTGTGTCTGACAGAGGTTCCCAGTTTGTTTCCAGGTTTTGGCGGGCCTTTTGTGCTAAGATGGGCATTAATTTGTCTTTTTCTTCGGCGTTCCATCCTCAGACAAATGGCCAAACTGAGCGAACTAATCAAACCTTGGAAACCTATTTGAGATGCTTTGTGTCTGCTGATCAGGATGATTGGGTGGCTTTCTTGCCGTTGGCCGAGTTTGCCCTTAATAATCGGGCCAGTTCGGCTACTTTGGTTTCGCCTTTCTTTTGTAATTTTGGTTTCCATCCTCGTTTTTCTTCAGGGCAGGTTGAGCCTTCTGATTGTCCTGGTGTAGATTCCGTGATGGACAGGTTACAGCAGATTTGGACTCATGTGGTAGATAGTGTTGAGCATTCCGATACTGCAAGTATCGGGTATCGGCCGATACTTGCTGTATCGGAATTTCCGATACCGAGATCCGATACTTTTGTGGTATCGGGTATCGGGTATCGCAACAACATTAATGTAATAATGTGTAAAAAAGAGAATTAAAATAAAAAATATCGCTATACTCACCTGTCCGACGCAGCCGGGACCTCAGCGAGGGAACCGGCAGCGTTGTTTGTTTAAATTTCGCGCTTTTACTTGGTTACGTGAAGTCCCGGCTTGTGATTGGTCAGGGCGGCCATGTTGCCGGGACGCGGACCAATCACAGCAAGCCGTGACGAAATTACGTCACGGCTTGCTGTGATTGGTCCGCGTCCCGGCAACATGGCCGCCATTAACCAATCACAAGCCGGGACGTCACGGGAGGCTGGACATGCGCGTATTTTGAAAAGCGCGCGTGTCCAGCCTCCAGTGACGTCCCGGCAACATGGCCGCCATTAACCAATCACAAGCCGGGACGTCACTGGAGGCTGGACACGCGCGCTGTCATGATCTCTGCGGGCAGAGATCATAGCAAGCCTATAGAGGGACAAGCTCTCGGAAGATGGAACTATACTGACCATGAACTAAGCCTGCCGCGCAACTAGAAATAGCCAGGTAGCATTTCCTATTTATTGCTAGATGCCCAGCTCTGGCCTAAGACCTAAATAGCTAGCAGAGGGAAATATAAGACCTGGCTCACCTCTAGAGAAATATTCCGAAGAAGACAGTAGCCCCCCACATATAATGACGGTGAGTTCAGATGAAACAACAAACGCAGCAGGAAAATAGTCTTAGCAAATTTGAGGTCCGCTTACTAGATAGCAGAAGACAGATAGTATACTTTCATGGTCAGCAGAAAAACACTAACAAAACACCATCCAGAGATTACCTTAAACTCTGGCATTAACTCATAACGCCAGAGTAGCAATCCCTGATCAACGAGAGCTTTCCAGACACAGTAACAAAACTTCAGCTGTGAACTGGAACAAATAGGCAAAATGAAACATGGACAAAAGTCCAACTTATCTAGTAGTTGTCAGAAGCAGGAACAAGCACTGAGAGGCATCAGATAACATTGTTGACCGGCAAGAAACCACCAGAGAAATGAGCTTAAATAGCGACACCCACTACTGATGGAACCAGGTGAAACAGGAAAGAGGATGACAAGTCCAATTCCACAAGCGGCCACCGGGGGAGCCCAGAATCCAAATTCACAACAGTACCCCCCCCTCAAGGAGGGGGCACCGAACCCTCACCAGATCCACCAGGGCGACCAGGATGAGCCCTATGGAAGGCACGAACAAGATCAGAAGCATGAACATCAGATGCATTGACCCAAGAATTATCCTCCTGGCCGTAACCCTTCCAGTTGACCAGATACTGGAGTCTCCGTCTGGAAACACGAGAGTCCAAAATTTTCTCCACAACGTACTCCAACTCACCCTCAACCAACACCGGAGCAGGAGGCTCAACTGAAGGTACAACAGGTACCTCATACCTGCGCAATAACGACCGATGAAAAACGTTATGAATGGAAAAGGACGCAGGGAGGTCCAAACGGAAAGAAACAGGATTAAGAATCTCCAATATTCTATAAGGGCCGATGAACCGAGGTTTAAACTTAGGAGAAGAGACCCTCATAGGGACAAAACGAGAAGACAACCACACCAAATCTCCAACACAAAGCCGAGAACCAACACGACGATGACGGTTGGCAAAACGCTGAGTCTTCTCCTGGGACAACTTCAAATTGTCCATAACCTGCCCCCAGATGTGATGCAATCTCTCCACCACCGCATCCACTCCAGGACAATCCGAGGATTCCACCTGACCGGAGGAAAATCGAGGGTGAAACCCCGAATTACAGAAAAACGGGGACACCAAGGTGGAAGAGCTGGCCCGATTATTGAGGGCGAACTCTGCCAATGGCAAAAAAGCAACCCAATCATCCTGGTCAGCAGAGACAAAACACCTCAGATATGTCTCCAGGGTCTGATTAGTCCGCTCGGTCTGGCCATTAGTCTGAGGGTGAAAAGCAGATGAAAAAGACAAATCTATGCCCATCCTAGCACAGAATGCCCGCCAAAATCTAGACACAAATTGGGTACCTCTGTCAGAAACAATATTCTCAGGAATACCGTGCAATCGGACAACATTCTGAAAAAACAGAGGAACCAACTCAGAAGAAGAAGGCAACTTGGGCAGAGGAACCAAATGGACCATTTTAGAGAAACGGTCACAGACCACCCAGATGACAGACATCTTCTGGGAAACAGGCAGATCTGAAATAAAATCCATCGAGATGTGTGTCCAAGGCCTCTTAGGAATAGGCAAGGGCAACAGCAGTCCGCTAGCCCGAGAACTACAAGACTTGGCCCGAGCACAAATGTCACATGACTGCACAAAGACTCGCACATCTCGTGACAGGGAAGGCCACCAGAAGGATCTTGCCACCAAATCCCTGGTACCAAAAATTCCGGGATGACCTGCCAATGCAGAAGAATGTACCTCAGAGATGACTCTACTGGTCCAATCATCCGGAACAAACAGTCTATCAGGCGGACAACGATCCGGTCTATCCGCCTGAAACTCTTGCAAGGACCGCCGCAGATCAGGAGAAACGGCCGACAAAATTACTCCCTCCCTAAGGATACCTGTGGGTTCAGCATTACCAGGAGAGTCCGGGTCAAAACTCCTAGAAAGGGCATCTGCCTTAACATTCTTAGAACCCGGTAGGTATGACACCACAAAATTAAAGCGAGAAAAAAATAAAGACCAGCGCGCCTGTCTAGGATTCAGGCGCCTGGCAGTCTCAAGATAAATCAAATTTTTGTGGTCAGTCAATACCACCACCTGATGCTTAGCCCCCTCTAGCCAATGGCGCCACTCCTCAAACGCCCACTTCATGGCCAAAAGCTCCCTATTCCCAACATCATAATTCCGCTCTGCGGGCGAAAATTTGCGAGAAAAGAAAGCACAAGGCCTAATGACGGAGCAGTCGGAACCTTTCTGCGACAACACTGCCCCAGCTCCGATCTCCGAAGCGTCAACCTCAACCTGAAAAGGCAGATTCACATCAGGCTGACGTAACACAGGGGCAGAGGCAAAACGGTGCTTAAGCTCCTGAAAGGCCTCTACAGCATGAGGGGACCAATTAGCAACATCAGCGCCATGTCTGGTCAAATCAGTCAGTGGTTTAACGACATCCGAAAAACCAGCAATAAATCGGCGGTAAAAGTTGGCAAAGCCCAAAAATCTCTGAAGACCCTTAAGAGAGGAGGGCTGAGTCCAGTCACAAATAGCTTGCACCTTGACGGGATCCATCTCAATGGAAGAGGGAGAAAAAATATACCCCAAAAAGGAAATTTTCTGGACCCCAAAAACGCACTTAGACCCCTTCACACATAAAGAATTAGACCGCAGAACCTGAAAAACTCTCCTGACCTGCTGGACATGAGAGTCCCAGTCATCAGAAAAAATCAGAATATCATCCAGATATATTATCATAAATTTATCCAGAAAATCGCGGAAAATATCATGCATAAAAGACTGGAAAACTGAAGGGGCATTAGAAAGACCAAAAGGCATGACCAAATACTCAAAGTGGCCCTCGGGCGTATTAAATGCGGTCTTCCACTCATCCCCCTGCCTGATCCGCACCAAATTATACGCCCCACGAAGATCAATTTTGGAGAACCACTTAGCACCCTCTATACGAGCAAACAAATCAGTAAGCAATGGCAATGGGTATTGGTACTTAACAGTGATCTTATTCAGAAGCCGATAATCAATACATGGTCTCAAAGAGCCGTCCTTTTTTGAGACAAAGAAAAACCCAGCTCCCAAGGGAGAAGAAGATGGACGAATATGTCCCTTTTCCAAAGACTCCTTTATATATTCCCGCATAGCAGCATGTTCCGGCACAGACAGATTAAACAAACGACCCTTTGGATATTTGCAACCCGGTATCAAATCTATGGCACAATCGCACTCACGGTGCGGAGGTAACGACCCAAGCTTGGGTTCGTCAAAGACGTCTTGATAATCAGAGAGGAACTCAGGGACTTCAGAGGGAATGGACGACGAAATAGAAACCAAAGGTAAGTCCCCATGAATACCCTTACATCCCCAGCTCAACACAGACATTGCTCTCCAGTCCAAGACTGGATTGTGAGACTGCAACCATGGCAATCCCAGTACCAAATCGTCATGTAAATTATACAGCACCAGGAAACGAATAATCTCCTGGTGATCCGGATTGATACGCATGGTTACTTGTGTCCAGTATTGTGGTTTATTATTAGCCAATGGGGTGGAGTCAATCCCCTTCAGAGGAATAAGAGTCTCCAAAGGCTCTAAATCAAAACCACAACGATTGGCAAAGGACCAATCCATAAGACTCAGAGCGGCGCCAGAGTCAACATAGGCGTCCGTGGCAATGGATGACAAAGAGCAAATCAGGGTTACAGACAAAATAAACTTAGACTGAATGGTGCCAATGGAAACAGACTTATCAAGCTTCTTTGTACGCCTAGAGCATGCTGATATAACATGAGTAGAATCCCCACAATAGAAGCACAATCCATTCTTCCGTCTAAAATTCTGTCGCTCGCTCCTGGACAGAATTCTATCACACTGCATACTTTCTGGCGTCTTTTCCATAGACACCGCCAGATGGTGCACCGGTTTGCGCTCCCGCAGACGCCTATCAATCTGAATAGCCATTGTCATGGACTCATTCAGACCTGCAGGCACAGGGAACCCCACCATAACATCCTTAACGGCATCAGAGAGACCTTCTCTGAAAGTTGCCGCCAAGGCGCACTCATTCCACTGAGTAAGCACAGACCATTTACGGAATTTTTGGCAGTAAACCTCAGCTTCGTCTTGCCCCTGAGATAGTGCCATCAAAGTTTTTTCTGCCTGAAGTTCCAAATGAGGTTCCTCATAAAGCAAGCCCAAGGCCAGAAAAAACGCATCCACATCGCGCAACGCAGGATCCCCTGCTGGCAATGAGAAGGCCCAATCTTGAGGGTCACCCCTGAGCAAGGAAATCACAATCCTAACCTGCTGAGCAGGGTCTCCAGCTGAACGAGACTTCAGGGACAAATAAAGCTTACAATTATTTCGGAAATTCTGGAAGCTAGCTCTATTCCCTGTGAAGAACTCCGGCAAAGGAATTCTCGGCTCAGATACTGGAGCATGTACCACAAAATCTTGTAAATTTTGTACTTTCGTGATGAGATTATTCAAACCCGCAGTTACACTCTGAAGATCCATTATCGTCAGGTGCACACAGAGCAATACAGAGATTAGGAGGAGAGAGAGAAAAAAGACTGCAGCAAGGCAAACTGGAGGAAAAAAAAAAAAAAAAAAAAATTCCAGCAGACTTCTAATAACTCTCCTTTCTCAACCTGGGTCTTTAACACTATATGTGGCCGGTCAAACTGTCATGATCTCTGCGGGCAGAGATCATAGCAAGCCTATAGAGGGACAAGCTCTCGGAAGATGGAACTATACTGACCATGAACTAAGCCTGCCGCGCAACTAGAAATAGCCAGGTAGCATTTCCTATTTATTGCTAGATGCCCAGCTCTGGCCTAAGACCTAAATAGCTAGCAGAGGGAAATATAAGACCTGGCTCACCTCTAGAGAAATATTCCGAAGAAGACAGTAGCCCCCCACATATAATGACGGTGAGTTCAGATGAAACAACAAACGCAGCAGGAAAATAGTCTTAGCAAATTTGAGGTCCGCTTACTAGATAGCAGAAGACAGATAGTATACTTTCATGGTCAGCAGAAAAACACTAACAAAACACCATCCAGAGATTACCTTAAACTCTGGCATTAACTCATAACGCCAGAGTAGCAATCCCTGATCAACGAGAGCTTTCCAGACACAGTAACAAAACTTCAGCTGTGAACTGGAACAAATAGGCAAAATGAAACATGGACAAAAGTCCAACTTATCTAGTAGTTGTCAGAAGCAGGAACAAGCACTGAGAGGCATCAGATAACATTGTTGACCGGCAAGAAACCACCAGAGAAATGAGCTTAAATAGCGACACCCACTACTGATGGAACCAGGTGAAACAGGAAAGAGGATGACAAGTCCAATTCCACAAGCGGCCACCGGGGGAGCCCAGAATCCAAATTCACAACAGCGCGCTTTTTAAAATACGCGCGTGTCCAGCCTCCCGTGACGTCACGGCTTGTGATTGGTTAATGGCGGCCATGTTGCCGGGACGCGGACCAATCACAGCAAGCCATGACGTAATTTCGTCACGGCTTGCTGTGATTGGTCCGCGTCCCGGCAACATGGCGCCGTGACCAATCATAAGCCGGGACGTCACTGGAGGCTGGACACGCGCGCTTTTCAAAATACGCGCATGTCCAGCCTCCCGTGACGTCACGGCTTGTGATTGGTTAATGGCGGCCATGTTGCCGGGACGCGGACCAATCACAGCAAGCCGTGACGTAATTTCGTCACGGCTTGCTGTGATTGGTCCGCGTCCCGGCAACATGGCCGCCCTGACCAATCACAAGCCGGGACCTCACGTAACCAAGTAAAAGCGCGAATTTTAAACAAACAACGCTGCCGGTTCCCTCGCTGAGGTCCCGGCTGCGTCGGACAGGTGAGTATAGCAATATTTTTTATTTTAATTCTTTCTTTTACACATTAATATGGTTCCCAGGGCCTGAAGGAGAGTTTCCTCTCCTTCAGACCCTGGGAACCATCAGGAATACCGTCCGATACTTGAGTCCCATTGACTTGTATTGGTATCGGGTATCGGTATCGGATTGGATCCGATACTTTGCCGGTATCGGCCGATACTTTCCGATACCGATACTTTCAAGTATCGGACGGTATCGCTCAACACTAGTGGTAGACAATTTGACGTTGTCTCAGGAAAAGGCTCAGCGTTTTGCTAACCGCCGTCGGTGTGTTGGTCCTCGGCTTCGTGTGGGGGATTTGGTCTGGTTATCCTCTCGTCATGTTCCTATGAAGGTTTCTTCCCCTAAGTTCAAGCCTCGGTTTATTGGTCCTTATAAGATTTCTGAGATTATCAATCCAGTGTCTTTTCGTTTGGCCCTTCCAGCCTCTTTTGCCATCCACAATGTTTTCCATAGATCTTTGTTGCGGAGATATGTGGTACCCGTTGTTCCATCTGTTGATCCTCCTGCCCCGGTGTTGGTTGAGGGGGAGTTGGAATATGTGGTTGAGAAAATTTTGGATTCTCGTTTTTCGAGGCGGAGGCTTCAGTATCTTGTCAAGTGGAAGGGTTATGGCCAAGAGGATAATTCTTGGGTGGTTGCCTCCAATGTCCATGCCCCCGATTTGGTTCGTGCTTTTCATTTGGCTCGTCCTGATCGGCCTGGGGGCTCTGGTGAGGGTTCGGTGACCCCTCCTCAAGGGGGGGGGTACTGTTGTGAATTCCGCTCTTGGGCTCCCTCCGGTGGTTGTAAGTGGCATTTTTGTGAATTCTGTTCTTTGGCTCCCTCCTGTGGTTTTGAGTGGTATGGCTGCTTCTGGGATTTAGCATCAGCAGCTGTTTTCACTGATCATCTTTCTGGCTCGGCTATATTAGTCTGGCCTGTTTCCTCATTCAATGCCAGTTGTCAATTGTTCCAGCCTGGAGTCACGGCTCTTTGGATTTCCCTGACACTCTGACCAGTTCAGCAAAGCTAAGTCCTTGCTTGTCCTTTTGCAGTTCACTTGTTGTGGACTTTGTTGTTCAGCACTTTCTATGTTTTGCTCATTTGTCCAGCTTATCAGTATGAACCTATTAAGCTTAGCTGGAAGCTCTGGGCAGCAGAGTTTGCCCTCCACACCTTTAGTCAGGTGTGGAGATTTTTGCATTTCTCTGCGGTGGACTTTTTCTAGTTTTTATTACTGACCGCACAGTGTTCTGTCCTGTACTAATTCTATCTAGCTAGAAGTGGCCTCCTTTGCTAAATCTTGTTTCATACTACGTATGTCATTTCCTTCTCCTCTCACAGTCATTATTTGTGGGGGGCTGTCCTATCCTTTGGGGATTTTCTCTGAGGCAAGATAGCTTTCCTGTTTCTACCTCTAAGGGTAGCTAGTTCTCCGGCTGTGACGAGGTGTCCAAGGAGTGACAGGAACATCCCATGGCTACTGCTAGTGTCTGTGTTAAGATCAGGAACTGCGGTCTGTATAGTTACCACCTGCTAAGAGCTAGTCGCATGTCACTCCTACATCACCAGATCATAACACCAATTGTCCTGGTCCCAAAACCTGATGGAGAGTGGAGGTTTTGCAACGACTATCGGAAGTTGAATGAGGTCTCCAAGTTTGACGCTTATCCCATGCCCCGCGTTGATGAGCTCATCGAAAGGCTTGGGCATGCCAGATATATATCCACCTTGGATTTGACAAAGGGGTATTGGCAGATCCCCATGGCACAGGAAGCCAAGGAGAAGATGGCCTTTTCGACACCTGATGGATGCTTCCAGTATGTCCGGATGCTGTTTGGCCTACAGGGAGCTCCGGCGACCTTCCAGAGGGCTATGGATAGAGTCCTTGCACCCCATAAGCCCTACGCTGCTGCGTACCTAGATGATATCGTCATCTTTAGCCCGGACTGGGAGAGTCATCTGGAGAAAGTCTAAGCGGTGTTTGATGCTCTAAGAGAGGCGGGGTTTACAATAAACCCGAAGAAGTGTGCCTTGGGTAAGGAAGAAGCTAAATACCTAGGCTATATAGTGGGTCGTGGAGAAATAAAGCCCCAAATCAGGAAAGTGGAGGCAATCCAAACATGGCCGAAACCACTCTCCAAAAAGCAAGTTAAAGCCTTTCTGGGAATCGTGGGATATTACAGGAGGTTCATCCCGAACTTCGCCACAGTGGCTGCGCCTCTGACTGATCTGCTAAAGGGGACAAAATCGGTGATGGTTAAATGGTCCGAAGAGACAGAGTCAGCCTTCCAAGAGTTGAAAGGGGCTCTATGTAAGCAGCCCAGTCGTGGAAAAAGAGTGTTTGGCCATAAAGTGGGCGGTGGACACGTTACGGTACTATCTGCTGGGTCGTAAATTCAGACTAATATCTGACCATGCCCCACTTAGATGGATGAGGGAAACAAAGTGTAGAAATGCTAGGGTCACCCGTTGGTTCTTAGCCCTGCAGGACTTCAGTATCCATGTGGAACATAGGGCCGGAAAGCTGCACGGTAATGCGGATGCCCTATCAAGAATCCCTTGTTTAGTGGAGGAAAGTGCCAAGCCCCACGGCTTTAGGCAGAGGGGGGAGGTATGTAGAATGGCTAAAGGGTGTGTAGTCGACGGGAGGTATGTGCCACATAAGTGCCTTGTTGCTGTAATGTAGCCCGGAGTATTTCTTTGTTGTATATAACCATGTATATATATGTGTTTCAGGACCTGTGGTGATGTCAGACCACATGGCTAATCATGTGATGGGTTACTGGGTGTGGTTAGCTCTATATAAGACAGTCTAATGCTTAACACAGGATATATATGTGTGGAGGTGCTAGCCTCCAGGGTGTGTTAAGACTCCAGGACTGAGCCTGAAGGAATGGACACTTGTTTTTTCATTTGCCTGAGCTAAAGGCTATTTGTTTTCTGTTTATGCTAACTGGTTTATGGAACAATAAACCTTTGAACTTTTGTTGGAACCTGCATCCTGAGTGTCAGCCGTCGCACCTGAGTGAGTGAAACCCCTACAATATATATGTATATCTTTTATATTTCATACAGAGCTAGACAGCAGAATAGCCGATAATTCAATTGTCGTTTTCTGTAAAAATCATTACAGAACCCAATAGGATATGAGACATGATTTACATACAGTAAACCATTGCATATCCGTTAGATTTTTATATCGCCCTCACTAATAATGTTAGTAGTGCGTGTGTGTGTGTATGTGTGTGTAAAATAAGACACCTATCCATTATTAATCCAATA